>NW_028230451.1:4287750-4977830 GCF_043228905.1 Azolla caroliniana | reverse complement strand
AGAAGTATTTTGGAAACGAAAGAATCAGATGTTTTAGAATCATTTCAAGAAGGTGGTTTGCAAGAAGATGGAAGAATTATTTTGGAAACGAAAGATCGGATGTTTTACGGGGAAAGAAACGTGATTTGGGAGCGAAATACTCAATAAACACATCGGATTTACATATTATTAGCATATATGTATGATCGCTATGCATAATAAAATGGATGCTCACCTGATTTTGCTGCTGTGTCTTCTTGGATTGAAGAGGTTCTGCTGTTGCTGCGCGATCGCTCAGAGCCTGCCTTACGCATGATCCAGGAGCGGCCATAATTCCTATTCGTAGATCGATGCAAAAACAAAACAAACAGATAGAAGACAAAAAAGACAATACGAAATATACTGCTACAGCTACGGCTGCGGCTGCTCCTCCACAAAAGGGAGGAGGGGGGTTAGTATAGCACACAGACAAAAATTAAGAAAATTAAGCTTCACGTTTAATGTAAATGAACAAAGAGAGATTTATCGATGAACAACGCAACGATGACAACAGAATGATAAAATCAGATCGCAGAAAATCCTTCAGGGCGTAGAATGCCAAGTAAAGATTTGGAGTGCAATCACAGAGAGCGATGAGAGTGCGAGTTGTAAATAAAATCGAGAGAAAGAGAGATCTTTCAGATGAGAGCCAGAGAGCAGGGGAGGATATGCTACGGCTATGGTGGTAATTGCTTTTTTATATGGTGTGGTAGTAGACAGAGAGATAGAGGAGTCTGCAACGGTCACTAGAAGAAAAGCTCTTCCCAATTGTATTTGTGTTTGTGTGTGTGGAAGCTGTCCGTCCATCCATTCTGTCCGCCTACGTGTGAAAGTGTTCATTTGAGAGAACGGGTAACTATACGTATGTATGTATGTATTGATAGTTTTGGTTAGTCAAGTGGTGGTGACATAATACATTGACCAATACAATACAATAAACATTCATACACACATCCTGGCTCTTCTTTTACATGACATTTGAGAGAACGGGTAACTATACGTATGTATGTATTTATTGATAGTTTTGGTTAGTCAAGTGGTGGTGACATAATACATTGACCAATACAATACAATACAATACAATAAACATTCATACACACATCCTGGCTCTTCTTCCAAAGTGTTTCCCTCCTCCCTCTTTGTGTGTAGTGCTCGAAACTTTACTACACCAGTTTGAAGAGAGAGCAAAGAGTGTGTGCGTTTTGTGGCACTATGTGTATACATAGATTGTTTTGATAATGAGAAATGTGGTTGATTTCAGTTCTTGTGTTGCCCCCCCTATCACTACAATTCTTTTGTCCCTCTTTGGAATCGCCATCCTCTAAGCGGCATTCGATTTCTGGCAAAACAAGCAATTGCTAATGAAGTCAATCAAGCAAGAACAGAAGGTGCCACAATCCTTAAGTTCACTCACACATTATTAGAATCAAGGTAAAATGGGCTTTGGTAACAATATCACACACTCTTAGTCAACTCAAGATCAAGGTGTCCTTAATCGATAAAACCTCGAGCATGTTTAGATAAACCATTGCGCTAGCAACTTATACATGTATATGTTATATTTCTTCACACCCATGGTGAATATGGGTGAAAATACCTCTCATTCAGACATCCTTTCGATTATGTATGTCATTACGGACTAACCAACTTCTATCATGTCATGAAGGACTATACAACCTACTTATGTTAAAATCATGAACAACTTTGCTATGTGTCAATAATAGGGGATCAAGCAAGCCACATCTGTTCGACAAGTATGTAATTCAAGATTCATGAGGATAATGTAATAAGGATGCTTGTAAGTTAATACATGTCCTTATGAGGAGAAGCAAAAAACAACAATTGAGGGTTGGCCACATGCAATTCAAGGGTCCATTTATTGAAGGGAAGGGATGCAAATTGGCGTGTTAGAGAGAGACTTTAACTTATGTTCATACTATTACTTAATTGCCTAATTCATTAAAAGGAAACACAAGAAATCATTACCTATCAACGCCATGTTATTGATTAAGTACACCAACCATGCTCACGAAAGCTGAGGTTTGAACTCAATGACTTAAGATGATGGCCAAATTTGAGATAGAGATTGTGTGTACGGATGCATGAGCTAAAGTTAAAACTATAACTCAAAGCAATCTATGTGAAGACGATACTCAAAGGTATACTAAAAATCCATTGAATTCGTAGAGCACACAATAGTGTACGAGTTGACAACTCAACATAATCACACTCTTTGCTTTATGGTCAACAACGAGAGGTCACACATAAAGCATAACCACAGTAACAAATAATGTAGCATTGTGTTAAATATCTTAACAAGGATATGGCTTTGAACTTTGCATAGTGTACCAACACATTAACTATTTCTGCAAAATTTTAATTGATTGATTATGTTTCATGCCAAATTTGAGGCTCAAATATCGAGAAACAACTCAAAATGTCCAAGCGCCTATTTTCTCCAAAAGACTTTGTAAAATGGTTAGGGTTCACTTCCTTGTGGAAGAAAAGTCGAGGGCAATGTAATGGAGACTACTCAATGTTCACACAAGGGCGCGTTACTATTCGAGTCAATGGCCAACACTCATGACAAAACCAAAGACAAATCATCTTGTTGGTGCGCTCATTTAACGAAGAAATGAAAGTGAGGTTGGGGTTAATAATTAATTTGTCGAGCATTGAGTGTCTAGCAGGTTGATGAAGACATGAATTCAGTGAACCTAGAGACAATAATTTGTTGATTGTTGGTGAGTAAGCAATAGTCCAATGAAGATATGAAAGTGAACTCGGAGACGACCATTTGTCGACCGGCCGAAAGCAAGCACTAACAAAACAATGTGAATAATAATAACAATTACAATAAGAAGAAGAAAAAAAGAAAAATAAGGGAAGGACAGAATAAGAGATTTTATAAGCAAATAGTCTGAACAAGCATTTAGAAGGATCACAACTACAAACATGTGAGTACTATGAGAATATGAGTGACTGAATGGTTTTGTATTTGTGCTTTTGAAATTGATGCAGCAGAGGAGAAGATTTCCTGGTGCAGAACAATCATCCCTTCCATGGAGAAGACCATCAAAGAAGAAGATTCAGGAGATCAGAACCCAAAAAGATAAAATTGATTTTGAGCTTGTTGAGCTACTTAAGTCTTGTGCCCAAAAGAAAGATGTATGCAATGGCATCAGGTTGCACTCTGAGGTCCTTTATAGAGGGTTGCTTCAGAAGAGCCCTCACATTGCAAGCAGTCTTATCAATATGTATGCAAAATGTGGCTTTCTTGTTCGTGCTCGGAATGTTCTAGAAGACCTTCATGTTAGAGATGTATTCTCTTGGTCTGCACTCATTGCCGGATATGCTCAGCATGGACAAGGCCGTGAAGCTCTTCATTGTTTCTCTAGGATGAAGACAGAAGGGCTTTCCCCGAATGTCGTCACTTTCATTTGCATCTTGAAGGCATGTGGAAGCATAGGGGATCTTAAGAATGGGGAAGAAATTTCTCACGAGATTATAATTGGGGGCCTCTTGGACAAAGATGTGGTGATTGGCACTGCTCTGGTCGATATGTATGCAAAATGTGGTATGCTTAAAAAGGCTCGAATAGTCCTTGAAAAACTTCCAGTTAGAAACACAGGCTCTTGGAATGCATTAATTGCAGGGTATTCCCAACATGATCAAGACCATGAGGCACTAAAATGTCTGGAACTCATGCAAAGAGAGGGTCTCTCTTTGAATGAGGTTACATTTGCATGCATCCTTAAGGCATGTGGTAATACACAAGATCTTGAAAAAGGTAAACAAATTCACAATGAGATTATTCGTAAAGGATTGTTTAAAAATATTGTGCTCAGCAATGCCCTGGTTTTTATGTATGCTAAATGTGGTATGCTTGTGAAAGCACGTATGGTCCTTGAAGATCTCCCTCATCGAAATGTGATCTCTTGGTCGACCATAATAGCTGGATATGCCCAAGATGGACAAAGCCATGAAGCTCTCTTATGTTTCGAACAAATGCGAAAGGAAGGTCTCTCCCCAAATGACGTCACCTTTATTTGCATTTTGAAAGCCATTGGTGCCACCGGAGCTATAGACAAAGGCAAGGAAATTCATGATGAGATCGTTGATAGAGGCTTGCTCAAGAACAATATTTCTCTTGGCAATGCTTTAGTGGATATGTATGCCAAATGCGGTGCACTTACAAGAGCAAAGAATGTCTTCGAAGAACTTCATGCTCGAAACATAGTCTCTTGGAATGCATTGATTGCAGGATATGCACAAAATGGCCAAGCCTGTGAAGCGTTAAGTTGTTTTTCACATGCACTAAAGGAGGGCCTTTCCCCAAACGAGGTCACATTTCTCTGTATGCTCAATGCATGTAACCACTCTAGGAAATTGGATCAAGCTCAAACATTTTATCACAAGATGAGCAAAGAATATGGAATCATACCAATGTTAGAGCACCATACTTGCATGGTGGTTATGCTTGGATATTTGGGGAACTTCGACAAAGCAATATCAATAATTAAGACAATGCCCTCTTCCAAAGATCCTTCTGTCTGGCTTGCACTGTTAGCCACATGTAGGAAATGGGAGAATATTAAGGTCGCAAAATTGGTTTTTAATGAAGCCATACAACTAGATTGTGATTTTACACAAGCCTATGTACTTCTGTCTAGTATCTACGCAGCTGTTGGAATGCATGAGGATGCGAAAAAGGTTAAAGCTTTGAGAGTGATGTCAAAGAGGCCTGGGTAGAGCATGTGGGTTTATCTAGCGTTTTAGCATTGCCTTCCGACGGGGTTACTTGTAAATTTTATAAACATAGCACACTGAAGGGCATCTAAAACCCTGTTTGTACAAAGGGAACCATTTAAAGGGATTGTACACCAAGGCAAGAGTGTGATCTCCCCATACAAATATCTATGTCCAATTAGAAGACATCATTACATCGATGATCATTATTTCTGGTTCTGATTCTTCTAGGTTATGGTATTAAATGTCCTAAACTACGATCAAAACAATTTGCCTTGTGATTTCTGGCTAGTTTTTCACCAGATTCAAGGCAACAATTGTGATCGAAACATATCATCATGGTCAAAAAATTGTGTTGGATGCACATATCCAGATCATGCAAAGGCAGTTAAATGGGTGTGAAAGGCCAACAATTATCATAACAGAGGGCTGCAAGAGGGAGTTTGAAAAGTAACACATTCAGGGACGACATCACAGATATTATGCCACTAAAGCCATCGCTTGAATTTTGCCAGTCCAAGATATCTTCAAGGAAAATCACAAGCAAGCACTCCCATCCCTTTGCAACTATGACTATTCATACCAGTCCTTGTATAATCAGTAGTGATAACCATAAACCAAAGTTTACCCTTGCACTCTCTATTCTTCTACACAGCACATGCAAATAAAGCTCTTTCCTCCTAAGCTCAATCATGCCACAGCCCACAACTACTTCCAAACAAGCAGTAATCTAGTCATTACAATGATCCAATGTACAATTGTTAAGATGATCTTGTAGCACAATAATCTGATCACAAATCATGTCCAGAGATTCATCAATGGACAATTCACAACTTTTGAAATTTGCCAATCCATGATCCAATTCAAACTATCTTCGATTGAATTTGTTTTTCTTGGATTGAATACTCATTCAAGTTTAAATGAAATTTTCTCATTTGATAGTGTTGGTGCTAACAGTTCCGTTGATAAGCTTAGGAAAAATCCTACAAGTTTTTAGAATTTCTGAATAGTTTAGTAAAGAAAATTTCCACATGCTGTACATTAACATTTGATCCGTTCCCTTTACATGATATACATACATTTGGAGGGTAGGATACATATTGAAAGTCTCTTCTAGGAGCATGATATGTTATTTTATGAATTGTAATGGAATGGACCAAATTTCATATTAGAGAAGCTTCATCTTGTGCTATGGGTGCCACAAAAGAATTTAATTTTATTGCAGTGTTGAAACCAACTTCATCTTGTCATTAGATGTGTTTCGAAGTGGGTGTTCTATCCATTTCGTTAATTTTGATACACCATTATGTTGTTGTAATCTACATTTTTGAGAGGCATATTCCATTTTAAGGTAATTAGCTTTGAAGCTTTCTTGAGAAAACAACATACATTGGATCTGTCCTCCCCGGATTCGGAGATATATCAAGTGCCTACACATACAATAATATATCAAAAAAGGACTGTCACATTTACTATAATTTATAGCATCACTTGCTTTATGATTATTACGGAAGCGCAATGGTTACTTAAATCATCTAATTGTAAACAGAATAGTTGAAATGACCAAAGACTTGCCTGAGGTGGCTCAAAGCCTCCGGTATAGTGGAAGTATGAACCAACAATATACACATGATCCACGTCTCCAGTTCCTGTCCATATTGAAATTGCTTTGGTCCAGAAACAACGATTTGAAAAACTGCCAATTAACATACCACAAAGCTGTAACATAAAAAAAATGAATTTGTCATGTTGGAAGAAATTGCACATCCCATAGTTACTAACCTCATAATAGCGAGTCCACCTGGCTTGAGCACTCTCCTCATCTCTTTGAAAACATCCAAAGGCTTTGCAAGGTAATCGACACTCACCTACAGGTTAAGATCACATCAATCTCTATTTTGACAATATGCTGTTATGTTGGATATCTCTCTCTCTCTCAATCTATTTATCTAGAGAGAGAGAGACTTTTCTATGTATAGTCCAACACCATGTGTCACCTTTATGGCAAGTAAATATGCACGAGCTTTGCCTCTAATGAATGTGAATTTGCATTAAAAATGTGTACAGAACTGAGAAGATGTTCAAACATATAGTTGATGCAATCACATGTATTGTTGCTTTGGACTTCTAACCAATGGTGATACATCTTGTTAACAGGAGATCATTGGAAAGTGAGCTCACAGCATTAGTAATGACATCAAAGGAATTATCTTCATATGGCAGAATAGTGTTTAAGTTGAGATCTTGAACCACATAATCCGTCAAAACCTGCAAAGGCCAAAATAACTAAGACTTGAGTACATAATATTATCCACTGGATTGTTTAATAAATCTTATCCATTGGATTGTTAATGTAGTTTACCGGATTTTGTTTCAGCTCCTCTTCATTAAGACCCATCCCAGCGATTCTTTCCTGTTTGTACCCTTTAGGGTAATGACTGATCTGAAATTGTTTAGAACACATAATTATTAATTAGCTTGACCTTGTGAGACACTACCACTAAAGCAAATCAATTTAACTAATAACTCATTCATAATCCTAATACATGTTACATCTTTCATGTACTCGGTTTATGTTTTCATATGTTCATTTTGAAAAGCATACCCAACTGCTGCACATGTCAAGCAATGCCACACCAGGACTGTTACTAGGTGGAAAAACAGATTCATAGTACTTTGTCAGAGCTCGGATCGCAGGATCATCAATGTGAGTAACAAATCGTGGGGAGCTATAGAAAATTGTATCTGGTGATCTGCAAGAAAAGGCAAAACCACCAAGAATTTGTATGCCTGAGACGTCTGAAGAAAAAAGCATGCGCATGATCTTGAGGTTTATGCACCAATGTCATATTTGATTCATGCTCCTCATAGATTTTACCTCTAGAGGCTAGCACTATAGGAGAAGCCATTGCTTTGTGGATTTGCTTTATGATGCAAATAAATATAATCCTATATAAACTTTAAATACAATAATCATGTCGATCATTAGGTCCTCCCTCAGTTCACTACCTCCATTTTTGGTCATCCTATTATGGATATCTTTAAGGGAAATATGCAAACAGATAAAACCCTAAACCCATCCATTATATATTTGACTTGTAGATATCTAGGAGGCTACACAAGTTACCATGTGGTTATTGATCTAATTATTCACATTTGACAGTTTCCATGATCAATTCATTTCATACTGTCAAATTTGTTCATTCCGGATAATGAAATAGCAATTACCAAAATTGTCATTATTTCACAAACACAGGCATCCCCTTGAAATGAAAATATATTATCACATAAGGAAAAAAAAGCAACAAATATGCTGCATACTCATCAAAACGTTGAAAATCCTCTTTCTTGAAAGGGAACTGCTCTGGCCAATCAACATTCTTCAAAATCTGAAACAACCCATTCAAGAATTTTATAGTCAATATTCGATTGTAACCCCATTGTTTTCCTATAATAAATATCTCCTGTCAGTACTATCCAACCAATCAAAGTCTGGATGCATGGCTTAACAATCCCCAATAACTTATGGGATTATAGAGAAATTTTGAAAGAGATTAAATAAAAAAGATTGAAGATCGCAGCACACCCATTAAAAAAACATGTGAGGAAAAAGGTGCAGCCTTCCTAAAGCAAGTAGCACACAAGAAGTCATCCATACAACCTTCCCTGTCTAATATGCACATCCAAGAAATGTGTGTAGAGCATGTGTGAATGAAATACATGGGTGAATGTGCAATGAAGGCAGCTCAAATGAGAGCTTGAGGCTCTGCTGCCATTTGGTTGTCCTCTCGTAGACACTATAGGAGTATCTTGATCTGACATTCTTGATCTATCCACGAAGGATTCTGCCGATCCTTGGTCGTCACTTTCCACTAATAACCTGCACCTGCAACAGGGTGACCAAACCTGCCTCTGCTTTTGACTATGGGTGGAAAGGAGACTTTCTGAAAATAGCCTTTGAGATGCAGTCGTCTCTTCCTTTTTGGTATGACGGTGATATGTATCGATGCCCTTAGGTAAAGCAGACTGAACTCTAAAATCATGGCCCGGCCTAGACTCTCAATCCGCTCTCTCTCTCTGCACATAAGCTAAGTCCATATAATTTAGCCATGCTAAGGCAAATAATGATAGTCCTGTAATTCTTTCTAGAGAGTTGTCGGATAAGTGATTAGCCGCATTGTTGTGTCTAGCCCACATTAGGGAGGCTTCCACTGTAACCTGGTTGAAAAGTTGTGCAATTGAAAAGTCTATGGTGTTTGCTGCAGACATGAGGTGGTGTCTCATACACATCCCCAATTTGATACTGTTAGAGCACAGAGTGGTCTGCCAACATGTAACTAGACCCTTGTAATGGTTATAAATACAGACAGCATTTGGCCCCTTATAGCATAGTTATCCATATGCTTAGAAAATTATAGGATTCGGTAGAAAATTATCAGAAATCATACATAATTATGTCTGATTTTCTAGCCTTGATAGCAAACGAGTTCAAATATTTGACCAGCTATAAAAAATTACTACCTTTTATTTTCCTGATTTTTTAAAAAATCATCGACAATAAATCTTTGATTGAATTAAAGATCACCTGAGGTGAAAACAGAGAAACAATTATAAAAATCAAAATAATAGTTCACCTGTTCTGCCTCAGAGATATTAGACCTTGCAGAGACAGGAGGAGAACTTCCAGCCATTGTGAAAAGAAGAGCGCCCAATAAGCTTCTCCGTGGAGTGGTGAAGCGACAGTTGGTCCAGATCCTCTTCAGGCTAGTCTTGGAAATTGATGAAAAGACAGAGGTAGCCGAGAGAAGATGAGATCGACAGAAAGGACGGTAAGAGTGAGGGTGAGAGTGCAGGAGAGACATAGCCATGCCTATCTCCGCGTCACAGAGCAAGACACGATGACATATCGAGAAGGATTAGAGAGAAGGATGTGTTGGGCAAGCCTCTGATTTTAGAGAAATTGTATTTATAGAACTACCCCTGCTGTTTTAGATCATTTCAGCGACTACCCTTGTCCAGGTTCGGTTCGGTTCGACAGTCTCAAACTCAAACCGTTTCAAACCGAACTGTTAAAAAAAAAAATTTGAAATTTAAACCGAACTAAAACAAACCACGAAACCATTTAAACTGAACCGTTACAAAAAGTTCAAGCTCAAACCAAACGGTTTTAGAGGCTTTCAAACCATTAAACCGTTAAAACCGTGGTTTCGCGGTTCGTTTTTGGTTCTCAAGTTAGATCATAATTCAACATTTCACATTTCAGTTTGAAAATTTTTAATTTTAATTTTTTAAACCGTTTAATAAGAAAACCATTAAACCGATAAAGGCTTGAACCAAATCGAGTCGAATCATTTAAACCATTAAGCCACGGTTTTTGTGGTTCGGTTCGGTTCAAGCCGAACCATTGTTGATTGTTACTCATAAGAGAGTCATTCTCAAGAATATGTATTGCTTGCCTCATCAAATATTAAATAATTTGCAACATGTTCTTTTCAACATAGTTCAGTGTCATAGGCACACTAGGTGTAGACCTAACGTGAAATGCTAAGAACATAAGGTCCAATGACCTCACAAATACTCTGAGATGCACATATGTCATATAACAAATTGCTTGGTACCATTGTTGGACCTACATTGGGATCCATCATATTATCTTTGGAAACATCTACATTCTTTGTCTCAAACTAAATGTATTCAGTTTTTTCAATATTTTATGAAGTTGGGACGGAAGTTGCTCTTAAGTAAGAAATTGTGTCTGCCATCTGCTACGAAAGTGTGGTTGGCAAATAGGGCCTCTTTAATGGATGCATTGAAATATTGGAAGTGGTTATGGAGTATGCAGATTCCCAAGAAGATCATACTGTTTCGCTAGTTATTCATGCATTATGCATTATCGGTTTGGGCTTGGTTACGGCAAATACATTGTAAGTCATGTGGATTTGGTTGTGGCTATATGACAGAATCAATTAAGTATGTGTTGTGGTCTTGTCCTAAAATCACGCAAGTATGGAAGAGAGTTTTAAGGCCCTTAGTATTGATACATGCTAATTGTGAGATCACTTGGGGTGCTGTTAGTTGGGGCATTCTAGAGGGACGATCGTTGTTGTATGAAAGGGAGGATATAATGGAAGCCTTTCACATAGTTCTGCCTCATGTACAAATGGTTCTACCTTTTTTGTTTGATAGGTTGCAAATTAGGGACGATATTATTTGGAAAACAATTTCATCTATTCTAATGTGAGTGATTTGGAAGGCGTGATGTGATGTACATAAGTTTTTCACAAATTCACTCACGATGCTTTTGGTATAATTGCCGAATTATAGTTGTTGCTTATTCATACATTACGTGGTCAATACAAAAGTTTTACAAGCAATGTTGATGCTATTTTTAGGAAGCAAATGCATTTTAAAAGGTTATGGGATTCAATGCTCATTTATAGGGAAGATGGAGATCACATAGTATGGATGTATATTGTTCCTATCATTTTGGGAAACAATGTCTACTATGTTTATAGATTCTATTGCTACAGATGTTGGTGGTATAGGCTACATTGCATGCTCTCTTTTTTCCCAAAAAACAACTCCTTCCATTAGTTATAATTGCATGCTCATTTGTAGTTTAGGAGGAGTAGACCATAATAATCTTGGAGATATGGCATACAAATATGTGTGGTTATTGTATATACACATTAAATCGGCCATGATGTGAGTACAAGGGAATCGGTTGGTATATTCGTTTGTCCAACACAACTTTTGTGTTTTTTATGATTTTATAATACTAGGGTGTATCTTTTTGTATAAAAAAAACACATTGCTTGGTATTTGTGGCCTAATGAATAGATTTTGAAACAACTAGGGTACAATGACCTTACAAAATTATTTGGATTATAAATATGTTGACATTTTAACTAGACATTATGAGCCATTCTCGCCATGCATCAACATTTGACACCATTTTAACAACTACACATTGAAAAAGGTGTATCAGGTCATTGAACCATGACGTTTTCATATCTTACAATTTAACAGAATTCAAAAAGTTATGGGATTCGTGGTTGACTCCAAACCAAAAGCTTTTGTGCCTCACTTCAAAACACTTTTATTCATGTCCCTACTTGAAGCCATAGCATGCACCACTCTTAAAGTGCAAAAGTGTTACCACTTTATTGTATGATACGAAAACCGTCTGTAAACATTTATGAGAATGTTCATGAGGGGAGAAAAAAACTAAGTGCTCAAGTCGATGTCATTATCAATTGTGTGTTAGAAGGTTGTGTTTTGTATCACATCATGCTCATTTGAATACATAGATTCATAATGCTCTTGGAATCAATATTTTAGCACACAAGCATCTCCTCACATGGTACATAAGATCAATAAGAGAGCATAATATGGTGCATAAAAATAAATATGATATGTGGTGCAATAGTACTTAGATTCAAAAGGTTGCATCTAAATCCAAATAAAAATGTTATGTGTTCGATTCATGTCGAGTTATTCAAAATATTTAGAATCATAGCAGTTTTAGAGTTGATACTTTTTGCCCCTCTCTTAGTGCACAAGCATCTCCTTACATCCTAAATCCTAAACTCTTTGGCCTGAGACCATAAGAAGGTTATAAAATAAAAAAACATGTCTTAATGGTAGTGCATTTGACTCTGCATCAAAAGGGTGCATTTGACTTTGGAACAAATGGTTGCATGTTCAATTCACGTCGAGTTCATTACAAAGTACTTAGATTCATAATGCTCTTAGATTGATACATGTGCAACTCTTTATGTGCAAAAACTTCTCCTTGCAAGGTAGCACATCTCACTCTAGATCAAAAGATTGTGTGTTCATTGCCCATCGGGTTAATATCAAAATACTTAGATTCAAATTTGATATGATGTCAATTAGTTGATTATCCAAGGTACATCATGATGTTGGTCAATTGTTTAGCAATTTCATCATCCTCTTATCAACCCAAAAAAAGAAGTCTTTCCATATGAAATCGGTTGATCATTATAAGTTTACGTGTCATGCACCCTGGTCCCTCAAACCTCTAGAATCGTATGAGCATTGCTAGATGTATACAATTCTAGTAGTTTCTACATGGTGGAGGCAAAAAAGAAGAAAAAAACTATGGCTTTTTTCGTTTCATAAAGAGAAAAACTAGCCCAAGGAGAGGAATAAAAGGAGGATGGGTATCAGATAAGCAATCCTAAATGAAAAAAAATAGAAATAGACAATATCCATATATATTGCTATTGTCGTTGGAAATATCTCTTTTACTGATTAAGGAATTGTTTTGGACACATTACAAAATAGAATAATCCGTAGAACCACCACTCTTTCCTTTTCATAGTTGGTTACCTAACAATCATGGTGATGCTCATTACAATACATTTATTTTACTCGCTAGTATATTACCCAAAATGGTCTTTACAATTTATTTGTTTCCAATGGCTTGTATTTTGAAATTTATGGGGACGCCTTTTATGAATTGTCTTCAATCCCGTTCTATGTAAAAAAAAAAGTCATCTTGTTATGGTACATCCGAGTTACATTGTCACGAAGGTGGGGGACACCCTCCCACCCAACAAATTTATTCACAAATAATGATTTAGTATATCCTATCAATCAATTTTTTTTATCAATAAGTTATGCAAACATGTAGGATTTCTAATGTAATATAGGGTGTAATTGTCGATCAAAAGGGTGTGTGCTCAATTCATAATGCTCTTAGGAATTGATAATGTGTGTCAAATCCAAATTTAAGGTGCCACAAAATGCTTTCATAGTTTTCAGCTAAGCACCACACCAATCACAACTAACAAGTAATCATACGTTAATGATGAGCCAAATAGAGAGGTTCAGTTTCAGGGAGCATTTATCTATCTGTAATGAGAATGACATTGATAAGAGTATAAATAGAAACCTCTCCAATTTATATTTGCTTCTTCTTCTTCCGCTTCTTGCATTTCATGAGGAAAAGGTGTTGTTTGAAATTGTATCTTGAATCTTATAGGAAAACTAACTGTTGAGATATCAAGCTCAACTTAGTTTAGTTAGTTAGTCAACACACGTAACTTAGTAGTTACCTAGATAGAATCTAGTTAGTGTGTTGACCTTAAAGGTTTAAGTAGGATTTTGTACTTGAGTGGGATACATTGTAGATCATCCACTCCCATGTTCCTTTAATATAGAACTTACACGGTTGTACCTATATTCTACTCGCACATGTGCACCTTTGCACATGAGATGTATATATATGTATACCTCATTGTGGGTATTTTTGTATTTGATGATGCTTTCTAATATAGTTAATCATCCCCCGTATTGTCTCGTTGTTCGTAAGTGTTAACTTCCTCTCTCTCTTCCTCTCACACACATACACACGTATCACTTAATCTTCCGCTTAACTTAATCACATAATTAGGTACTAATTAACCCGTAGTTAATTACCTAATTCTTAACACTAACTCTAGGCCTTCTTGATGAACAACTATGGATAATACGACGGAAGTTACAAGCTTGGGATGTTGGTGAAGAGCATGAAAAAGAAGCAATTGAAAAGTTAAAACATTGATTTTGGAGTTTGCATCTTTTGTGGGAATTCTGTTGAATATTGCCCAACCAATTGTTTGTCAATGGCTAAGAAGGATGAACCTTCGAGTTATGATCTTCCTTTGAGACCGTGCATCATTTACTATACAATGTGAAGTAGTTACTTGTCAACGCACTCTTCTCTTGTCTTTGCCTTTCGAGGGTGAAGTAAGAGCTACACACTTCCCTTCTTAGCCTTGTTAGAGCACCCAATGGTCACATGTCTTTGCACACCTGCTCGATTGGTAGGACCAATCCAAACTTTTGGATGTTGGTGAGACAAATAGTTCTATGGTGGTATTTTGAAACAATATTTTTTGGGGAATCAACATCCATAGGTTTGATAAATTGAGATTAATAAGTAGGATTTGTGGTGTAATGGTAACATGTTTGATTCCAAATCAAAAGGTCGTGTCTTCAATTCACATCAGGTCTAATACCAAAAAATTATAGCCTGATTATGTTATAATTGATATTGTGCCCTTCATTTTAATTGATAATGTAAGCTTCATTTTAAAATAGTTAGTTAGATTCGTTATGATGTTACAATTGACATCATGTACCCTTCAATATCTGCCTAGTGATAATACAATTGTATGATCACTTTCACATGAAAGTGTAATCACATGGGGCTACGATTCATAGCACACACTAGGGCATTTTATTTCAGATCACAAGGTTGTGTTTTTCTATTGAATTGGGTTCATTTCCAAATACTAAGATCCATAATGCACTTAGGATCGGGGAAAGATCAGTTGGCAAAGAAAGATCAATCCCTCCTATGGACTAAGGGCCACCTGAACTTGGCTAAGGTGGGGGATAGAAGGGCTATAGGCAGATAGAGATCAATTGCTCCTGTGGGTTGAGGCCCACATGGACTTGGCTGAGGTGAGGGACAATAGTGCTATTGTGTCGGAGAGGGATTGGGGAAACTCGTGGGACAAGAAGTTAGTGGGCAACCTAAGGTTAGGGGGAAGAGGTGGATGCTTGGACGTGGGCGATTGGTACCCCGCATCTTCACCAATATGTGAAATGCACATAAGATATCAAAACTACCCTAATTAGCTTCTTTGTTCTTACTCAATTTATAGTTGATACAAAGGTACCCATTTGTGTTGGCTTAGCAAAAAAGGGTGTGCTAAAAGGGTGGGTCGGTTTAGGTACATGCATCCTAGAAAGGATGTACTAAAAGGTGGCACAAAGGAACACATGTATACCACAATATAAAGCTCTTAGGATTGGTGAAGAGTCTACCTCTTTTTTTACTTGCTCTTTTAGTGCAAAAACATATCCTTGCATGCTAAGAAAATGGTATGATGTTTCTTACTCTTTTTGTGCAAAAACATCTCTTTGCATTCTAGGAAAATAGTGCAATTATTTTGACGAGAAGTTGCATGTTAGATATTTTTCGCACATGGGCCAACAATAGCACGTTTGGGTGTACACTGTAAAGTTGTGTTCGATTCACATCAAATTTATTTCAAAATACTTAGATTCATAATGCTCCTCGAGCTTACATCATTTCCTCCTCTTTTAGTGCACAAGCTAGATAATGGTGTGCTTACTCTATCTTGACATGATGACATTGTGCACAAAAAACATGTAGAATTTGTGGTATAATGGTAGCACCATAAACTCCCATTGTGGAAGAATATTTTGATCTATGATAGATCCTAACAATAATAGAAGTGACACTGGTAGGATACAACAATATATGACCCTCTTTGGTTTGTCAAAGAGATATGGGATATCACAAGAGGGCATCCCATGCGAGGGAGCCACCTAGATTGTGTGTGTGTGTGCACAAGCTTGGAAGTTGTGACCCAAAACTAAGGCATTAACCAAGTTCCACTGGGACCATTGACATTTTCTTGCCATTACTCCAACACATAACGATGTGCACTATACATATGGGTCACATAAATATGACAAGGAGCAACAAGATTAACAAAGCTAAGGTTGAGTCTTTAGGTAAGGAATGATGCATATATATTAGCTAATTAAATTTGATGGTCGCGCAATTGTGGAAACACGAAAAATGGATACATATTTGGTTGCCGTTAGGAAACTTGGAAGTGATTTATTCAACAAAAACATTATGAAGATCATAAAACTTTCGATTTACATAGTTCATTGAACCGTGAAGGTGATAGTTTGGAGCCATCGCAATAAGCTTCTACCAATTAGAGATGGTTAAGAAGGCATATATTTCATGCCCTTCTACAATATCAAGGATGGAAACTATGATATCTGGAGGAAATGGACGTGTCATTATCGAGGTAGGACAAAACATTCAATTCTTTTTGTTCATGAAAACACGTAGTTCCTTACTTTTCTTCCCGACTATAAAAAAAAGATGGGGATCCCCAAAGGTTTTATCAACTACTTTCTCTTTTGACTAATCATGTGTAAAGTTGAATTAGTGGATCTTATCATAGCAAATTGACTCCTAAACACGTGTCTAACCTAAATGAGGATCCTCACACTGCATATCTTCATTGAAGAGGCGGATCAACACCTTGTGTTACGTGCTTGGTCTCATCGACTGTTCTATTAGAATTTTGGTGCCCATTGGAGGATGGCAGTTCCCAAAGAGGGACAAGGGGGACAAGTGGGGGGGACACAAGAGTTGATATGGACCGCATTTCTAGTTACCGTGCACCACGAAACAATTGCACGTTGTGTGAGCGAGAGATTCTCCCTTTCTCTCTGGCTAAAAATAGGTATAGTGAGACAAGAGAAAAACACTTTGGAATGTCGTGTAAAAGAAGAGCAAGGATGTGTGTTTATGTACATATTGTATTGTATTGGTCACCAATGACCCACTAACTATGAATAGTTACCCGTTCTCTCAAATGAACGCTTTCACACGTAGGCGGACAGATTGGATGAACGGACAGCTTCCACACACACAAACACAAATACAATTGGGAAGAGCTTTTCTTCTAGTGACCGTTGCAGACTCCTTCTTCTCTCTGTCTACTACCACACCATATAAAAAAGCAATTACAGCCATAGCCGTAGCATCTCCTCCCCTGCTCTCTGGCTCTCATCTGAAAGCTCTCTCTTTCTCTCGATTTTATTTACAACTCGCACTCTCATCGCTCTCTCTGATTGCACTCCAAATCTTTACTTGGCATTCTACGCCCTGAAGGATTTTCTGCGATCTGATTTTATCATTCTGTTGTCATCGTTGCGTTGTTCATCGATAAATCTCTCTTTGTTCATTTACATTAAACGTGAAGCTTAATTTTCTTAATTTTTGTCTGTGTGCTATACTAACCCCCCTCCTCCCTTTTGTGGAGGAGCAGCCGCAGCCGCAGCTGTAGCAGTATATTTCGTATTGTCTTTTTGTTCTTCTGTCTGTTTGTTTTGTTTTTGCATCGATCTACGAATAGGAATTATGGCCGCTCCTGGATCATGCGTAAGGCAGGCTCTGAGCGATCGCGCAGCAACAGCAGAACCTCTTCAATCCAAGAAGACACAGCAGCAAAATCAGGTGAGCATCCATTTTATTATGCATAGCGATCATACATATATGCTAATAATATGTAAATCCGATGTGTTTATTGAGTATTTCGCTCCCAAATCACGTTTCTTTCCCCGTAAAACATCCGATTTTTCGTTTCCAAAATAATTCTTCCATCTGCTTGCAAACCACCTTCTTGAAATGATTCTAAAACATCTGATTCTTTCGTTTCCAAAATACTTCTAGCATCTCCTTGTAAATCACCTCGTAATTTGAAGGATCGCTGAAACATCCAATTCTTTCTTTTTTCTTTCAAAAGCCTCTTAAATGATTTAAAATTTTATGTATGAATCAGGGATGTCGATTCATTGCATCGAGGACCGCCATGGACTTCGAAGTCGCCAATTACATGCTCTCGAAAGAGAACGTGGACAGCGAGCTACCGATCCAAAATGTATGTTTATTATGCCTGCTGATTATTATGATTCTCTGTTTCACCCTAACGAAATCCGTTCATGGATCGATTCCAGAGTGATTTTTTTTTATAAATATATTGGATTGCGAAAATTCATTGCAGGAGGAATATCGGAAGCAATTGGCTGGGAACATCATGAACAAGAACTCAAGAGTCCTTGCGTTCAAGAGCAAGCCTCCTCCCCCTCCCGAGGGATTCGAGAGGAACGCGCGATTGCTCTACTCCGAGAACATTCAGTCATCCGCTGCTCCCAAGCGCAACAAGATCTTCCGTCACATTCCCCAGGTACATTATACATATACATAACATATATCGCCATAGTGATTCATTATTCATCCACCGAAAATGTTGCAAACGTTTTTCTGCTTCTATTCTGACCCTTCCTTAATTTTGGTTGCGCAGTCTGCAGAGCGAACCCTGGACGCGCCAGAGCTGCTGGATGACTACTATCTGAACCTCCTGGATTGGAGTTCGAAGAACGTGGTCTCCATTGCTCTGGGTAACACTGTCTACCTGTGGCACGCGACCTCCGGTTCCATCGAGGAGCTGATGCAAGTTGGGGATGAGGAAGGTCCCGTGACTAGCGTCAACTGGGGCCCTGATGGGAAGCACATCGCCGTTGGTTTGGACAACGGCGAGGTTCAGCTCTGGGATTCCACGGCGCTGTGCAAAGTGAGGACCATGAAAGGCCACAGTGGGAGGGTTGGAAGCTTGGCATGGAATGGCGGCCCCATTCTGAGCTCAGGGAGCCGGGATAACACCATCTTCAACCACGATGGTGAGTGAGGTCCATATCCATTCTGATCCTTCTTTGCATTCATTCTCTGCTGGATAGCATAAGCATATTGAGATGTGTATTCGGTTCTCTGTACGTATGTGGCAGTGCGCATCCGAGATCATGTGATCACGAAGATGTGCTCTCACGAGCAAGAGGTGTGCGGGCTGAAGTGGTCTCTGTCGGGGCAGCAGCTTGCGAGCGGGGGGAACGACAACCTCCTGCACCTGTGGGATGCCAAGATGATGACCAGCGGAGCCCCGACCTCGTACCTGCACCGGCTGGAGGAGCACCGCGCTGCCGTGAAGGCCCTGGCATGGTGCCCCTTCCAGAGCAACCTCCTGGCCACCGGCGGAGGCACCGCAGACGGCTGCATCAAGTTCTGGAACACGCAGACGGGCGCCTGCCTCAACAGCGTGGACACCCACTCGCAGGTCTGCTCCCTCCAATGGAGCAGGCACGAGAAGGAGCTGCTGAGCTCCCATGGCTTCAGCCAGAACCAGCTGTGCCTGTGGAAGTACCCCAGCATGACGAAGATGGCGGAGCTGAGGGGCCACACCTCCAGGGTCCTGCACATGGCGCAGAGCCCCGACGGCTACACCGTCGCATCGGCAGCGGGGGACGAGACCCTCCGCTTCTGGCAAGTCTTCGGGACTCCCGACAACACCAGCAAGCAACAGCAGCAACAGCAGCTGCTCAAGTCCAGGAGCGCAGACACTGGGTGCATGAGCAGCACCAGCTGCACCATGATCCGGTGAGCTGAAGCAGCATTCATCATTCATGGATGTGTGGTATGTATGTATGTATGTATATATATGCAGCAGGTAAAGTAAGGATCAATATGTATGTGTACTTTATGTGAATCCAATTTGTGTATAGGGGAGCATAGATCATTGCATTATGATTTCATGCCAGGTATGCAGGTAAAGTAAAGGATCAATTGACAATTTGTGTACATTTTATGTGTGAATCCAAATGTTCATATTGTGTATAGGTAGGTAGTTAGGTTTAGGATGAGGTGAATGCATTGTACGTAAAGTAAATACAAATTAGGTTGTGGATCAATTCTTTGGTGGGTGTAATTAGAATTGTGTTTGATTAATTTATGTGTCAACATGGGCATCTCCGGGCCATGTGAATGCATTATATATATATGTTGCCCTGACGGTGTTTATCAACGCCAACACATCCGTCTGAGATAGAGAGAACTCTCGATCATTTTCTTGGAGGAAGCATGATGATGATGACTACTAGCAGTTGCAGTAGCGGGTTCCTTCTCTTGAGGTAGATAAATAGATCACACAATTGTACAAAAAGAATGCACAACCATTGTTGGCCTTGTTGTAATCGTATCATAATCGCAAGCATGCAAAAAAAGCATTTCAATGAAAATCCTCATTCCTTCACAATTGTACAAAAAAAATGCACAGCCATTGTTGGCCTTGTTGTAATCGTATCATAATCGCAAGCTTGCAAAAAAAGCATTTCAATGAAAATCCTCATTCTTTTTTATTTTGGTTGGAGCCTCATTTGGAATTTGTGTGATTATTATTATGTTGTTGAGCGTGGGTGTATTTCATGTGCAAAGGTCCAAACGTCTTTGCTCTTTATGCCTAATCTATACATTAGGATTCAACTTGCAAAGTATGCTTTAACGGGCGGGATTCAGCTTTTCAAAACCCACATAACATTATTGAAAAATATACATTGATCAATGGTTCCAACTCTTTTGCTTTTATGCTTATATGAACACGCCTTAGAAATTTGTTGTTTTTTAATCTATCAATCTGCCTAAAAGCGCATGTCACATGTCAATGTTGTTATCAATGATCCAAACTCCTTTTATTATAATTGCCCTTCCATGCTTATACAAAAACACGTTCGAAATTTGGTCTTTTTTAATGTTTTACCAAAGATTTGAGTGTATAATTACTTTATAAAGTGTAATTTTTTGGACATAGTTGGTAAATTTGGAACTTCCAGGGGCATTCTGGTAAATAGACGAACTTCTAGGGGTATCCTAGTACTTTTCCCAAGACATAATTGCATTCATTGATGTGAGTTCATCTTGCAATTATCGATGTTCTTATCTTGCAACTAGTGAAGGTATCAATTTCTTTACTTCAGAACTTTACAAAAAAAATGAGTATGAACTATAGAGATTGAATCAAAATATGTCATTATAATTTATAATTTATAATCAAACGTTCAAAAAATCATAAAATGTATATTCAAGAATATGAAGAAAACATGACACTAATGAGAGAGATAGATAGATTATATTATCGTCTTCGAAGGTCAAATATGACCTATGAGACCAAAAATATTATATTTTACGTGATACGTGTGAAAGTGAGTAGCGACTCTCGATGTTCAAGAACTTTACCAATGAATGTTGCAATCGGGAAAGAGACAAAGGTAGGTTTTGAACATGATACATAGGCAATAATACTATATTAACTTACCACTAAGGTAAGATAATTTTCAATAATAAAAAGGAAAAAGATAGAAAGAAAACGAATACACATTTTCTCCTTTTTAAACACGTTCGTTTCCAAACGTCTTTTTCAAATGTTTGTACGCGTGCACCAACACATTTATTACGTTCTATGTCTCTAAGCATGTTTTTTATTTATTTATCTTAATCATGTTAGAAAAACCTCTTTCGTAAACTTTAAATTTTAATAAACATTAAGCATGTTTTCTTTTTTTTATCTTACTCATCTAAGAAAACCCCCCTTCCACATGTGAGTGATGATGACTGCAACAAAAACAATAATTATTGTCGAAAGCTTCCATATCAATAGTTTTGATGACTCCTATTCATTATGATTATCCTCATGATAATTTATAGTTGATCTCCATTCTGCTCTTCTTGATTAATGAACTTAAGAAAATCTTTCCCAAAAATGATTACGTAACACTTGATGTACATATCTAATTTGACTTAATCTTTATTGTAGTACTTTGGACAAGAAAATATTGCAACTTTAAGTATCAAAGTTGTTTCTTTAAATGATAAAGCAAGGTATTTTGACAAAAAATCTATAATACGAACGTTTTCCATGTCAAACATTTCATACATAAATAAATTCATCACCTTTACACACTAGACCCAAACGAAGGTGTGAAACGTCGTTGATATCAACAAAATTCATGAGCCCATTCTCATTCGATGTCTTTCTCACGAAAAGCTTTAGTATTAACATGCATTCATGGATAAAGGTTCTCGTATGCATTCATAGAAACTACCACTCTGCCATTATAATAACCACCATGAACTCTTTCTTGAATATCAACAAATGTAAACATCTTCTACAAAGTTCGATACTTGGACCTAGGATTTTTTTACATCATTGTATAAGAAAAGTTGTAACCTCCTTGCCAGCTAGGTTCAAGTTGTAGCATTCGGGCGTTTTTTCTTAATACTATTGAAGAAAATCCATTTAAAAAATAAAAATAAAAACCACCATGGACGAATGCCTAATGGAAAGTTTCGACGATTGATTCTCGAGAGGTTTTAGCAAAGGTCTCACACATATATATATTGGGATTGTGCTATTCATTTCAAAGACATGGGGATCGTCTGCCATCATATACGGGAGTAATAATATTGTGCCCATCATAAGTTATTTCGGACAGTGGACACTCTGATAGAGTCGGTTGTGTGCGGACCACAGTCTCGGCATTTCTCTCTGCTGCCCATGTATGCCAACGATGGGTAAAAAATTTTCCGATTCGGAACTCTTTTGGAGAGACCAGACCAGTCAGAGACCAGACTAGTCAAGTCAATTAGTGTGTTTTCCACCAGGTGAGTGGAAATGTACTTATGTGCTTGCTATATGTACATATATACATGGTGAGACAGATATTCTCTGCTTGCTTCCCAGGTCTTCTCTCATTCTCCTTTGTGCAGGTAGTGGAGTGAATGAAGTGAAGTGAAGTGAAGTGAAGAAAGAGAGAGATGGGTCAAATGCCTCTTTTGACATCATTTTGAAGAAGAAGAGAGGAGTTTAAAGAAAGAAAGAAAGACAGACAGACAGACAGAGATCAGACAAGGTTAGTACTTTTTCTTGAATGGCCTCATGTGATTTTGCACATGCTGAGGTTGTGAATATGCATTTGGAAAGCAAAAACATGGCAGAAATTATCTTTGAATGGCTTTTGCTAGTATAGTGGCAAAGCGATGCGGTCAAACTGTAGCCATTCATTCATCAGAAATATTTGTTAACCAGAACAGGGGAGCCTTAACTCGGGGAGCTATTATTCAGAAAAAATCTGGAGATATTGTTGGGGTGGGAAACACATCAATAACATTATCATATGATAGATCGAGATCCGGGGACACATCCAGAGGTTTTCTTATCATTGCAGATGGTCAGGAACACTATTATTATTATTGCAAAGCTGAGGTAATGGCAAATAAGATGTTGTAATCGTAATGGAATATCAGAAAGTTCTTGTTAACATGGCTTTAAATATGCATACGGCAAGTCTTGCTATGTATAATTATTATGGCTGGTAGTAGTAGCCATGATATCTCTATGTACTGTTTTATACATATGAGCTCTGCTAATTGTATGGTGGCAGATACGATAGATTCTATATGCGCAATTCACTCTTTAGGAACATGGTTCTGCTATGGCTGGATTCAATGAACAAGGTTGTAGCTTTATAGGTTATATATGTTTACCTCAATCTTCAAAAGCACAAAGTTTTCATACCTAGATTTAGTGAATATGTCAAAACAAGGGTCGCTTCAAACGATGGATTCTTGTGAGAAATTATCTCCAGACTCTGATGAGCTTTCTGGCATGGATTGGTACAATCTAGTCGCTGAAGCTATAGCAGACATAAGGAGTTGCAGAAAGATCCCTCTCTCCAAATTGATGATAAACTCGACACAATGTTTGCTGCTTGCTTCGATCTTCTCTTCTAAACTTTCCAAATTTTGGCCTCAGTTTCTTCATACTTCACTGTTTTCCTCAACTGATAGTGATTATACTACAGATGGCTCTGGCTCTGGCTCTGGCTCCTTTCGAAGACGTAGTAGTGTGAGCTGCAACATGTCCGAATGTTTGTCAACATTAACAAATTCGGGAGACGATTTTTATGTCCTCGAAAGTTGTAAGCATGCTTTGAAAGAAATATATAGAACCGTGAAAGAATTGGAAGCTTATATGTTTGTTTGCTCTACACTTGACTGGTGGAGGATTGCTCTGTTTCAAGTTGATATCGGAGATGCTCTTCAAGTTCATATTCATGATCTTCTTTGGTCTGTAGCTGCCTTGGATGCTACACTTCATCATGCTAAAGGTTGCACTCTAGAGGTGATCGATGCAGTATGTTCAAGAAGGTTTTCAGAATGTTATGCAGAAATGTCTAGTCTTCATCACAAGTTCAACGAGTGTGCAGATAGGAAGCAATTAATCACTATGCTAACCGGCCTTCACTCTCAGTTTGAGCTTCTTAGTAAGCGGAAAAAGAGGACATTAAGGGTCGAGGAAGAGAATAAATACCGTATATCTGCATACTTGCTGCAAAAGGTGCAATATAATGCTGATTGCATGGGCTCTCGACCAGTTGTACATCATTTGCCAGAATGTCTCTCAATACATCCAAAAGATATCGATTTTTCCAAGAGGAGACTTATAGGTTGGGGCTCATTTGGGCAAGTTTATGAAGCTTCTTGGTATGGAATAAAGGTTGCTGTGAAAGAGCTACCATGCGGGGATTCACTGCTTTTCAAAGAAGAAGCATCAATACTGGCGAGGCTTCATAGCCCATTCATTGTGCATCTTATAGGATGGTCTGTTAATGAAGAAGCTAATTTGTGCCATCTAGTCATGGAACTTTGCAGTAGCAATCTTCGGAATCATATTGAGAAGAGATCAAGCTCTGGTTCTCCTCCCTTCTCATTGAGAGTGGCAGTGGACATAATGCTTCAAATTGCCCGAGGAATGGATTACTTGCATAGTCAGCAGGTGATTCATAGAGATTTGAGGGCATCAAATATTCTGATCAATGATAGCACAGTCAGGGAATTCCTTGATGAAGGACATGTGAGAGTGAAGCTCTGTGATTTTGGTATGGCAAAAGCTAAGCTCAACAGCTCGAAGTTCTTTTCATCGATGAAAGGTGCTAGTTATTGGAGGGCACCAGAAGTTTTTAGTAGCTCAGATGTGGCTGAAACTGATTCAAATCAAAAGAAACATTATACAACGAAAGCAGATGTTTATAGCTTTGCAATGACATGCTATGAAATTCTCACTGGAAAAATTCCTTTTGATGGGACTTTACGCTGTGAGATCCATCAATTTGTCATGAATGGTGGAAGGCCAGAATTGCCAGTTTCTTGCCCTACTCTTCTATCTAAGTATATAGAGAAATGCTGGGACAATGAATACATATGCAGACCAAATTTCAAAGAGATTTGCAAATTTCTCAGGCATTTCAAACTACTACTGATGAGAATAGATGATCCAGAGGAGGTTTCTTTACAATCTCTCACAACTGAATTTGATTATGCCGAGCTTTCAAGCCATGGACATGAGCTCTCATCTATAACAAGTGGTGGAAATGAGTTAATCGATCATCGTAGAAAGGGTATTGAAACTAAAGGAAATGAAGAAATCCAAATGCATAAACCTGACCCTCGTACTCCAAAGTTCTACAAATCAAAAAAAAATCTCTTGCCTAATAATAAGCACATGGAGGTGAATCCTGGGGAAGCAATACTGCTGAATTCCATACCGTGTTTCATAACAAAGTTTGCTTTACACGATCTACGCACAGCAACAGCTAATTTTAGTGTGAGAATATCTTCGTGGGATTCTGGTTCTGTGTTCAGAGGCATTCTTTCTGATGATACTGTAATTGCAGTGAAGATGGTGAAGGTGAATGATATCAATGATTTCCGTCTTTGTTGCCTAAAGGTCATAGCACTTGGAAATGCTTATCATGCGAATATCGTGCATTTTCGAGGTTATTGTGTTGAATTGTCCACTGATTTCTTGTTTGTGTTCGAGTACATGGACAACCTTTCTTTGGATAGATGGATAACAGGTTCAACAAAAGAGAGGGATATGAATTGCGAGATTTCACCTGGCAGTGTGGGAAATCTTTCACCAAAGGAAACAATAGACAATCTAAATTGGTCTATACAGTTTAAGATAGCCCTTGGTATAGCACGGGGTCTCACCTATATTCATGAGGATTGTGGACAGTGTATACTTCCAGTTGGTGTGAAGCTTTCTAGAATACTTTTGGATAAGAACTACGAACCTAAGATAAACGTTTTGAGCCTCACAGACACACGAAAGAACTGCGAATATTACACACACAAGCTTTTGTTGAGTAAACAAAGCTCTACTGTTCTGGTTATGTCACCAGAGGCCATAGGTGCTCAAATGCTGGATATTTACAATTTTGGTGTTATCCTACTTGAGATGGTTTTTGGACACACCACCATTGATCTGCCAAAGGAACTGTCCAATGAAGATCTTGCATCTTTAATGGATGGAGCTGATGAGTTTTGTAATGCATTAGATGGCCATGGCCATGACCATAATTCTTCCTCGACTTGGAAGACAACTGAAAGTAGTAGATTATTAGGTTCAGGCTTACGCAATCTCATCCAAAATAACATACAGTTTGTGGAAGACAATCCGGAATCACTCGAGAAAGCAAAGATTCTCTTACAGATTTCAATGTGGTGCATTCAAAGTCCGGAAATGAGACCTAAAATGAGCCAAGTAGTACAAGCTTTAGAGGGAAATTTGCCCATTCCGGAAAAGTTCTCTAGTTTGTTTTAAGTGCATGCCATAGACTTGAAGTTGAAGGATGACTAACATATATATGTTAGAGCTTCCAGTCTCAATTATGATCTTGGTGCCACAGATGATATTTCATTACATTGGTTTAGGACATGGAAAGTGCTGATCAATAAAAAATTGTCCCTTTGGATGCTACATGAATACATAGAGCCAATCTGAATTTGTAGGTAGCATAAGCAGTAAAAAAATATCTGGTATTCCAAGGCTGTAGAATTATAAATAAAATACTTTTCAATGAGAGGATGTATGGTCCAAGTTGTTTGTGAATGTGTTAAATTTCATAACTCTCTTTGAATGTGTTTACAAATTATCAAACTGAAGAGTAATTATTTCGTAAGGTTTGAGATTTGAAACTTTGATCTTTGGATATACTAGATAGAGCTGGTTGATGGTCATGTATCCACAAAATTGATGAAATCTAAACATTTCAATATAATTTGTTTTCTATGTACTTAGACACATGCTCATAGCTTCATAGTGTGAGTGGGCTTGATATGCCTTTTGTTTTGTATGCCCTAGAACGATGAAGGATGGGAAATAAAATGAGGATGGACTAAGCATCGTCAATGAGATATGAATTGGTGACACTTTCAAACAGTGATATGAGATGTGCTATGTGCTGTGATTCGGAAAATTGACACTTGGAATCCATGGGAAGACAATTGAAAAAGTGACATTTTCCTTGGATTCCTATAATGCACGAGATAGAATGCTGACCCTTATGCTTACAATGCACGAGACAGAAAGAAAGAAAGAAATGCATATCATGTTGTGTTCGCCTTCTCAAAATACAATAGTAAACAACACAAAACACATCACATTATCTATAAGACAACTAGAAGCATTTATTAAAATATTTACAATCCATTCCATCCTAAGGACCACTTTGTCATACCTTCAAAATTCTATTTTACAAATCAATTTTAAGAATAATCGGCTAGCAGCCACCTTATATGTTCCACATAGCATTTACAACTTTGGGTATCAAAAGAACATATATCAGAAATGCATTATTTATCAATAGATCGTACGCCAACAGTTCGTAAACGGAACTTAAATTGTGGGGAAGAATCATTGTCATCGCTGTCATCATCATCTTCATCGCCATCACTAATATCACCTGCAAGACTATCCCATCGAGAGTAATCAAGTCCGGAATGTCCTTTTGGCTTGGGAATCGCTTCCCATCCCTTTAATTTGGGATTGGTTGATGATTCAGAGGTGGTTGATGATGTCTCTTCAGTCTCAGGTGCCTCATCTTCTCCTTCAGGTATTGGAGCTAGTGCCTTCATAAAAGAGAGAAATAACTGTCTCTTCGCCCAGATTTATTTATTTTGCATGAATTCCTAGTATTACTAGTACCCATGGGCCATGACCCCTGTATCTTGTACTTAGCTACCTAGTTCAGGACTGGCTTAATATTTCTTCAATTTACCTGGGAGGTCATCAAATCAAAGAAAAAGTATTCGAGTATAGAATGCTTCAAGGATGAATTGGGCCCATGAGCTTTTATAATTACGCACAAGCTTTACGCCTCTGACGCGATTGAAGATCCTTGATATTAGTTAGAGAGCTTTCATGTCTGCGACATAAGCTCCCTTTTAACATCCAAGAGCAGTCATGGCTGAGTTCATGTGCATTGGACCACATAATATACATATATAGGTTTATATATATAATTATAGGTATGTATCACATAATAGCCATTGGAACAGATAATATACATATATAGGTTTACATAACTCATGTTTGTTTTGTTTTACTTTTTGTTTGACAAAATACCAGTAATGATCTTCCTTCCTGAGGAGGGTTTTCAAAACAAAAAACAAAGAAAAATGATCTATATCAAGCGCTGGGTATATTTGAGAGAATTATATTTTGTGTATTCAACACTCACTGGAAGATTCTGCTACACTACCTCCGGGCATTGCTAATTCTTTGCCTTTTTGGAGTTTCCCTTCTTGCTTGCTTGCACAGGCAGAAGTATAGGCACATGTTATCACAGACGCAGAAGCAGATGTGAAATCAGAGACCTGGCGGGATATTATACCCATTACTGCAAGCACTAGTAATGAAAAGGTTGGGCAAGAAGACTCGATGAAGAAGCACAACAAAACAACATAATGAGAGCTACGAGCAGTACAAACGTTACAGGCTGTATTCATTTTAACCATCTATAGCGTTGATAGCAAAATGAAGACTATCTCAATTATTGGGGGAAAGGGGGTCATGGCTAAGATCAACTTACAACTGGATCTAATAGTAGACCACTTGATATATGCCAGATACCGATAGTTACTGGTTCTAGTTCTCGGCTGTTGCAGACTTCACGACCTAGTGCCTAAGGAGGATTGGTTCACTGACTTTCACGTCGAAAGACCTTAGGGAGCTCATGTCACTATTGGTGGTTGGGTAGTTGCAAGCTATTACAGCCATCAAACTCTTCTGATTTTTTTAATTCATAGGCCAGCTTAAATCTCTAAAGTTCTTTCAAGAAAGAAGAAGAAGAGATTAAGCAGAAAGCAGATTGAGCCTTTTGATGTGTGCATAGTTGATGAGGGTTGGCTTGTGATTGTATAGTAGCCTGACTGAAAATATCAAGTGTCTGAAAATATCGAGACAAACGCCTTGTGCAGACACAACAAATAAGAAGTGACCAAAGGAAGCACACTGGATCTCAGCTGACTAAAACAGCCCAACTGTCCAAGCTCATTATTACCTATTGTTTACTAACTCTCATGATGCAAAGAGACTCTCCTACAATCTGAGATCATATAATCAATTTTATTACAATGTGGTCTTGCACCATGAGAGTTAGTAAAGTGTACATCCTATCCTGCCTAAGCATTATACAAGTCTTCTACAGACTACAATGACTGAAAGTACACCATATGTAATAAATCACATATTGTGGTAAGCACAGTGCTTGATTCAGGTGCCATAGATGATGAAGGACCATGGCTGTAAAGATGAATATCAACAGTGCCCAGTGCCCAGTGCCCATGATCCCTAAATCCATTATCCTGTCGCTGTTCAGCCTGTTAATCTATTGTTACTCGTAAAAGCATATATCCAATCCAAATTCTAGGTGACATCTAGCTGTAAGCATAATTCACAACTCTATACTCTTTGTACCTTGTTAATATAGAAATGGTGAATCATCACAAGCCTTAGTCCAAATTCAACATGTAAGGGCATACTAGGTATTAATTAAGTACCCTAACTCTCAGAAACATACAATAGCATGCCCAACAGCCTAACAAGAGATGCTTAGAGTATCCCATCAATGCACCCCTATGAGTTAACCTGTTTCCCACACGTTCTACAAGGAGAATTTGATCTTTGAACCACAAAGAAAATATTGTAAAACTTTTATTTATTCTACATCTTTGGTTTTTATTTACCTTTCAACAGTGGAAGCAATGCTAGCTTTGAATTACAGTGAAAATATCATAAAAGTTTTATTTATCCTACATCTTTGATTCCTATTTAATTTGGAATAACTTATAATAGATCCCAAGTACTTGGCTTCTACATTTGTAATAATAAAAAAGGTGTGACTAGTTTCATATGAATGATAAAGCTTTCTATCTCATTACATGCATATCTATGCATAGATTGACACATGTGTGATATTCGTCATATTCTCCATGCGTGATATTCTCACCATACTTTTTATTTTACCCACTTATGTTGTTCAGAGAATGAGACCATATGCCTATTCTCACAAAGTTGGAGGTCCCAAAAGCAAAGTAAGTTGTTAGGTATCATATGGAACAAGTATATACGGCAACATAATGTAAAGACATTCTATTATTCAGCTAGGCTACAAACTTACCACTTGTGTTCTAAGCCGAGCTTGGAGATTGCGATACACATCAGATGTTGGATTGATCTCAAGGAGTCTGTTCACATCAAACAAAGCAGAATGATAGTCCTTCATTGCAACAAGTGTTTGCGCACGGAGCATTAGAGCTCCTGCATGTTTTGCATCCAATTCTAAAACTGCACCACATTCCTCCGCTGCCTGCAATATTATATAATTCAGTCTTCACTTGAAAAGATGCATTATCAGGTCTTCCTATTAGACTCATTCACCTAGATTTTATGTCAACCTATGACAACCTTATGATAATATCCTTCTTTCCATTTCCTTTTCCTTTTTTTTCCTTCTCTTAAAAGGTATTGAAGTTCTCTTAACTACAACACAGCAATTACATTATTTCATTTAAGGTCATGATGAAGGACATGGCTTACGATCATCGGCTTTAATCGTGCCGCAATGCAACTGGAAACATGATCACTGTTGAAAAGAAAATAAAGAAGTCTATTGAGAAATAGCTACTCTCTTTCCCAGTATTCTTACTCTTGGCCAAATGATTGTAGGATAACCAGCATAGCTTAGGCAGTTTTTCCATTCATATTTTGTTTTGTAGCCCATGATGAAATAACCTTTTCTATGTCATATCTTGTTGGGTCTTATCTGCCATCTTCCTCTATCTTATAGGCCCTTTTGGTATATTAAATCTTCTAGGCCAAATGATTGTCAGACAACCGGAATACCTAAGGAAGTTTTTTCATTCATATTTTGTTTTGTGGTTCAAGATGACGTAGCATTTTCTGTGTAATCTCTTGTCGGTTCTTCGCATACAAGTAGTGGAATGGGATGCAGAGACTAAATACATTCAGATCTGACTCGAGCTCTCACAGACACAAGTCTTATTCATTGACTATGTTATTTCACTCCCAAGGGATCCAATATGCAGAAGTAAATGACAATAATCAAGGAACCAATAGAAACATCTGATAGACCACATCAATCGCAAAAAGAGGATGATTGTCCATCTATGCCTCAACGTACATGTCAACAATCCCTTCAAACATATTAACGTTCTCAGAGGACACTGGGTGAAATGTGAAAAAGTACCTCCGCTGGGAAACGAGTAGGTCTTATAAGACTAAAGAGGCTGGACCAAGCTGGTGTCTGTCATCCATAACCAAAACGTGCATTTGTCCCACTTGGTGATGCTGAGGCATTGGCAGATGGCCTCACTGAGCACATGGACACCAGAGCCATGGAAATCTGAGCGTGATGCCCACAGAATCATCTGAGGGTGATGACCAGGGACTGATCGGATGTGATCCTGCTGGATGCTCGTAGGGGTGATGCCGCTGGATGCAATCTTATTATATCCAATGTCAGTGTTGCATTGTCACTGCCACCTGAAGGACATTCACGGTACAAGTGCCAATAAAGTTGGCAATCAGCCCATCCCTTCATATTTTGGATGTCAGTCCAAACAAAACATGCTCGTGTGTCCTTCTTGGCAGGAGAAATACCACTGGAGCTCAGGGGAGTCCAGAGATTTGGTCTCATTGGCAGTGCAGGCACAGTCAGCCAAGGTGGCTCCCTAAAAAAGTTGATGGGCAGAACTAGTGACAATGCCACTGTTGATCGCAGCTCAAAGCAGAGTGAGGCTCCACTTGAGTGTGTGGACTAATGACAGGGTGATGGGCAGAACAGCTGGTGACTAATGCCACTGTTGATCGCAGCACAGAGCAGAGTGGGGCTCCAGTTGAGTGTGCGGACCATTCCATCATTTTGGCAGCTGAAGAGACTCATGCTTGGACTTGAACTCGTGGCAGTTGATGTCAACACAGCACCAGTCTTCCCGTTTGTAGTCTTCCCATCAGTTTTCTCGTCTGTAGTCCTCCCTCTGATCTTCTTGGCAGTGGTTCACTCCTCTATAGTTACCCCAGTAATCGAGATGTGCTAGTTGGTCATTCATTCTTTCAATCACGTGGTTGTGACTGAGGCACTTGCTGATATTCGTGTGGTGGATGTTGGTAGTCTTTTTTCTAGGAAGTTCTAATCACACTGCTCAATGTTTTGTCCACACAAGTGGCAGGGGGCACATTTGATGTAAAAGGTACACTCAGTCAACAAACGGTCAACATTGGGCATTGTGCAGCTTTTCAAAAAGCCCCCCCTCTTCCACCATCAGGGAGGGTTTCACATAATACGTTCAGGTTAAAGGCATGACTCATCTGGACACAGTCCATGTCTAGAACATGGTTGACTACAGCTTTAAAGATAAACCCCGAGAAGTTGATGACAAGGAGGGTCATATGTAGCAGTTCCTAAAGAGTAAAAAAGGAACGGTAGTCTTCAAGTCAATGTTGTGGGGACTGTAAGACAGCTTCCTGAGCTACTGCTGGAAGCAGATAATGAATTGCTGCAGGCCCTCATCAGATTCTCAGTATGCAGCAGAGAAAAGATGGTGGTTTCCGTTAGCAACATGTGGGGTTGGAACATAAACTAGAAATCCATTCGCACCTCATCGGAAGTCTGAAAGTTATTGGAGGGTGGTATAGGCGAGAGGCTGAACTTGGCAAGTTGTGAGGCATCACTGTCCTCGGATCTGAGACACTGGGAGATGTGGTTACCCTTCTCAGCCATCAGAAAGGCATTGAGGTGTGCTTTGGCATGGGGTAGCGTACAGCATAGTTTCTTCCTCGGGGTACAAACAGAGATGTTGGGAGTGTTGATGAGAGTACACTTTCCTACCATGTCAGATCCGCTCGAAGATACCCCAATGGACTTGTTAAACTCTTTCATAGCATCATTTCACCAGAGTCCCATCACGACCACTCCCTTGCATATTAGCTATGCTCTTCATGCTTGTAAACAAAATCTAAACAATCCTTCCACCACATGCCTTGTGATAATGATCACGGAACTTTATGAAACCTACAGCTTTTATTTTTGGTTTTATATAAATGAAATGAATTCACACATTTGCAATCAATATTTGTCTCGTAAGCCGATTTTTCCCCTCTCTCTCCCCCATTATTTTTATTTTATCTTCGATGATTGGGTACACATCCCATTACAGTATCATTTGTCTCATGGGTCAATTTTGGTCTTCAAAAACATTAATATATCTTTCTTTCTTTCTCTCCCTCTTGATTACGATATCTTCTGCCATAGTAATATTCCTGCTACTACACATTGTATACTATGTCTAGTACATCATTTCTCTCAAGCTTCAAACTCATATCATAAGCAACATCTCTATACTTTGTACTCAAATCAATGTCTCCATCTCAATAATTTGTTCTATTTTTCTATTGATTAGTTTTTATTCAGACATTCATATTACACACCGTATTATAGTTGTAAGGTTTACTGGTCTCATTATCACCACTCTCTCTCTCTCTCTCTTTTTCTCAAAATACACATCCATGATCAACATAAGACGTCTACCATCTCTCTTTCTCTCTCAAAATAGACATCTAGCATAAAAAATGGCCATCTTGCAACATATATATTCAAAAGAAAAATCTTTAGATTAAGAAAAAAATGAAGAATTCAAAGGATGTATACCTTTCTATAGCTTTTAAGCTTGAGATGGCAGGCAGCCCTGTTGCTGTGCAGAGCGATCTTGTGTTGAAGAAGCTTGGCAGCATTAAGGGCATCGCTGTAGAGCTCTAATGCCTCCTCATACTGACCTTCCCTGTATTTCTGATGCGCCCTCTCTGTTCTTGACCCCATTGATAAATGAAAACAACAACAAAGGGAAAGAAACAAAACAAAACAAACGAAAACAAACGAAAACGAAACCCTAATTATTCGAATTACTCATCAGAAAAAGAAGAAGCGAAAATGCATTCCATGATCCCTATCCCTCTCTCTGTCTTTCTCGCCCTCTCTATCTGTGTAAGGGCACTATATGCGCCTTTTTCTTGTAATCAATCAATCATGTAGGAAGGACTCAGGAGAACATCATCTAAACCACATACACATGAGCACACACACACACACCCCACCTCCTTCTCCAAAGAAGTGTTATGTGTCTTAAAACACCCTCCTTTACATTATAGCTTGGGGTGGGGCCAGGGCCCAGTAATGCACTCGCTCCCGAGCAAAACTTGCCCACTACTTAAATGAAGCCTCGAGTCGTGGCATAACAACCCAAATGGCTTTACCGATGAGACAACGGTGTGTAAGGAATCTCTATGTTGCCCACCCTGCCCAGTCAGTATACATGTGTCAACATTTAGAAGCTACGATTGAAGATCAGCCCCTGCCCACCTAAGAAACACACTCCCTCACAAAATGGAAGATGGCATTGTCATCCTCTTGCATCCAACACTTATCACCACCATGATATACATAAGTGCAAGTGATACCTTCACCACCAACTAATCTCTCAAAGATATTCATCATTTGTATGCATTGTAGATATGGTAGGTTTCTTATTGGATAACCAATATTTGCTCAAGTCATATATCCCAAATTTTGGCATCATAGAAGCAAGAACAAGCAAAGTGGATAATAATTCCCAAATATGATCATATCCAAGAAGTACATGAGACCTAGTTTACATTGTTCTTAAGGCCATGTCAAGTTTGCATGGCACTAATAGCATATTGCATAGTTACCAAGCCAAGCTTCCCCATATTGAATTCAGATGTGAACTTTCATTGTTCTTAAGGCCATGGCAAGTTTGCATAACACTAAGAGCATATTACATAGCTACAAAGCCAAGCTCTCTTTCTCCTCCATATGAATCCAAGATCCATGACTACACAAGCACCTTTACTAATCTAGCACTAGCAAAAGCCACTTGACCAATCTCTAATATTTTTCACCATTGCATGCCTACTCTTGACTCTCTTCCATAATTACACTTGGTGGATAGCAATGACAAAAACAAGCAATCATGAGAACCAATTTTTGTGTGTACCACTTTGCCTTGAGAAACAAACAACCAAGTTTGACTTTATCTCCAATATACAAGTTTGTCTAGGGTTGTACCAAATATCCAATTCAAACTTTAACAAGTTAAGATATCAGAACCAATATAGTGGTGAGAAACATTTTCCAGCGTTTACTTAGTGTGCCATCTTACTTTTGAAATTTGCCTTGGGCAAGTATAAAGATCAACTCTATTAATCATTCCATTATCTACATTCAATAGACTTGCCAATGGCTGGTAATTCAATGTATTTAGCATAAACGAAACCTATAATAACATTACTCCATTTCCATTAATACATGGATGAATAGTCACAATTGTTATCAATGAGAACATTCAAATCTTGCAATATTAAATATTTCCTTGTTGAATAATCATCATTATCATATTGACGATAACCTTCTCTCATCCCAATTAAGAATTTATAGCTAGATAAAAAATATCACAAATGATGATGGTTGATGGTTCAACAATGCTTCATGCCTACAATGATATAAATGATAACTCCCTCTATTGGTTCATAATCCACCTTACTTAGGAAATTCATCATCTATTGGCATGTATTACTTACACGACCTTTAAATAATGTACATAGAGATAATATCTATTACCAACACTGTCAGTTATCAAAGACATGTAAATATCTTATTGCATTAGATTAAGAGCAAATTTAATGGTCATTACATTAAAAGGCTTGCCCACAAAGCTTATGATTACAATGAAATAATTGAGATTACATTTGGAAGAGGATAATATTCTGAATTCAGCATGTTGAACATAGATGTGCGCATCACATGGGATATTCTCGTTGTAGCAAATCAAGATCACGTTTGTCACATGCATCAATCAACTGTCCCCGGCCCGAGATGCTGAAAAAACAATCAATAGAAATGTAATGCATGAAAAAGGTAATTATGTGGATGTGTGTATGCAATAGAGAGGGAAACTCCTACCTAAGAGAGATTCGAAGGTATTGCCAAGCATTTTCTGCTTTTGGATTCATACATAATGCTCTTACATAATAGCGTATAGACTCTTCATATCGTCCCTGTGTAAGACCTAAAATTAGTATTTGACAAGTGACATTCCTCTTATGCTAAGTTGTGATGGCTACATCAAGATGATTACAGTACCTGATTAGCATAGCTTATCCCCATATTGGACCAAGCTCGAACATAATTTGGCTTTAAGTCCAAAGCCTGGATGATAAAAAAACAAAAACCAAAATTTTACATATATTTCCATAAACTTTCTTTTTCATGTGATGTTACTGCCTTTTTTTAAATCATGGACCACCTCTTGATATGCATAAAGAGCATCAGAACTTCGAGAACTATTCGCCTGAGTTGCACCAAGCTTATTCCAAAGAGAGTAGTCTTTGGGCTTCAATTCTAGTGCTCTGCGGAAAGCCGCAATAGCTTTATCATACTCTCTGGATAGATTATAGAGAACACCCAGCACTGTATGGACATCTGCATCCTCTGGAGACATTTGGGCAGCCTCATTGAAGAGAGCAGTAACCTAGATTTTCAATTGCAAATTCTAAGTAAGAATTGAATCAGAGTGTATGAAAGGTTCATACTACAAGAAGATTACGTGCATTGGCATGTAACCTAGATTTTCAAATGCAAATGAAACAGCTAACAATAAGAATTGACTATATGCAAACTAGGTTTTCATTCTATATAGTGAAAAGATACTCAGCATGTAACCTAGATTTTCAAGTGCACCAATTCACATTAAGAATAAAATGTATGTGACTTGGTTCATTATACATAGTTCGAATTTTACCTCAGAATGATTTAAAATTGGAATTTGCTCGGAGGATATCAATGAACCAAACTTAGAATGATGTTGAAGCCATGCTCTCAAATATTTTAAGGCTTCCTGTTGCTCCAGTTCTGAAGACAAAAGTTGACATTATGTTATCCATCAAGGAAAATAATTTGAGAGGGGTAGATATGTAGGAAAAACTATGATTTCCATGTGCAAATGAAGAGGTAAGTGCTTGTGCACAAGTGCGTCTGTGCAAATGTGTGCATGTAATTACTTCTTGGTCAAACTTTCAGGAATGTTTTTGCACTCATTCAATAGTATTTGAAAATGAAATATTTAAATTAAGAAGTGTTATAATGTAAGTTTGATGGTAAAGGTCATGGCTATTTTCGTTTTTTTATCAATTCAGAGTCAGGAAAATCTGAGTCTGGGTCAATCTCTTTTGATAATGAAAAATAATGATTTATAAATCATACTGTAGAACTGGAACGAGGAAATCCCTATAAACAAGCAATCAATGTTTTCTAGTTCTCTTCTCAGATTGTTTAAATGAAGGAACTCTTAGTATAAAGCCGCTTACCATTAGTATGACTGACACCAAGTGATAGTAGCACCTCGAGGTTGGTGGGCTCTGCATCTCTTGCTCGAACCATTGATGCAATAGCCTATTATCAAGAATCCACATGAGTTTATCATGCATACAGCCATATATACAAACATCAACGATAGACAATCCTTCCTCACTTTGATACACATTATTCAAGCCCCTAGACGTTCTGGATCAAAAAGATTACCATATCATGGCCTAAGTCTCCTATGTGAAGCAATAACGGCTTTATCTTTTTGAGACAGTGAGGTTGTAAACGAGGTTCCCAAGGATCATTCAAATATTGTAAGTCTGTCCATCTATCTAGTGGATGACTCCACATATAGTAATATCTGAAATGTTTGTAACGTTTATTGTAAATGTCAACTCCAACTAAGGGTGACTGTAAAATTTACTGCAGGTACTCATTGTGCTGGTGCAATTAAACTCACCTATTACATTAACATAGTTAATTAAAAGCATCAATTCACTTGAGGCACTAACCCAACTGTAAGATCTCATCAGAACGACAAACATAATTAACTGACCTGTCTGTCATCATCATTTTCAGCATGAGTAATGCCCAGCAAACGCCAACCTTCAGCATTATTAGGATTTTTGAGAACTTCTGCTTCAAGGGCTAAAACAGCTTCACTCAGAAGCCCACGTCGGAAAAGCTCTTGACCCTCCTTCAATGGGTTTGGATGACCCACATAGGGATTCTGGTCAGCAAATTCATACATCCATTTTGAAGATGATGGTAAATTCTGATTTCCTCTCACTTGCTCCTCTACATATCTGAAAAGAGAAAGTAAATGTGAACGGCTAAATTATACAAACATCTTAGTATCCTCAAATTATATATATATATAGGCAAAAACATTTACTTGTCATAATCATCCAGCCATCCATTGTTGATATCTTCATTGACAGCATTTTTAAACTGATCACCGAACTCATCAGCCCAATCATTGACATTGAGTTTGGAAAACTCATCAATCCAGCCCTCCTTGTCTGAGGTCCCCTGCTGAGTATATTCATCGACCCAGTTGTCACCGCGATGAACATGCTGTATTAAACATGATAGCACACAGAAGTATGCATGTAATGAGAAATAGCCTTCTAATGAGCTCCATTATTAAAACTCTTGGGTTTTCCATTAAGTACCTCTCCTGCTGTAAACTCAGCTGCCCATTTTTCTTTGGCATTTGCTTGGTGGAACTCATCAGCCCAAGCACTTTCATTAGGCTTGACCAGGTTATCTTCCAGAATAAGCTCTCCTCTGCTCATCTTGGATACAAATTGAAGGAACTTTGAATTCTGTAACCAGCAGACAGTTCAGAAGATTAGAGTTAACCCTCATGAATGAAAAGACTGTGTTATCGCGTGAAGTGCTCACTGACCTGAAACTTGGGGTCCTGGTTCTGAGAAAGTGTCTGAGCAAGTGACCTTGTCTGCTCTAAAGTTGCAAGATTTCCTGCATCTTGATGCCTAGACAATCCTCTCATAGATTGTTGTGATTGTTCCTGCAATTTGAAATCACTATGGATTTTTAAAGAAACTATATTTCTACTTCATACAGCTTAAGTGAAGAATTGAGGATACCACGACAAATTACAGACAACTGCCTGAACTAACCTAAAAACTAGCAATGATAATAAAAAAATTCTGAAACTAATTTAACAAAGGTCATAATTCTTGCACGGCTGTAAGAGCTCATTGTGTAGAAGAATTACTGGTTTTTTTTCTAACTTACTAAACTCGATAAGCAATAATTTTTTTGTTCTTTGAATATCTTTAATTCTGTGAAATAGTTTAACGCATTGCATTTGTAGGATGATTTCTTGGGCATTCCTACCAGCCACTTTGCTAAGCAGAACTCAAACACATCCAGAAACATATATGTATTGAATAGAGGAAAGGCCAAAGAAAGCAAACCATGTTAAACTGATCAGCCCAACCATCCCCTTGCTGTTGAAACTCTTCAGCCCACAGCTCTGGACGCCTCACAATATCCTGTTTATTAAACTCTGCTGCCCATTGATCAGAAGTGCCTCCATGTTGTCCATTCTCTATAGGTCCTAGTCGTCCTGCATGTGCCTCATTCCAGTACCCTTCAAGTTCTGGATAGCGACCTTGGGGGCCCCAAGATCTTATTTCAGATTCGATATCCAAAGAATGTAGAAGAGCATTCACCTACAAACAAACATGATTCAGATACTAACACGATGAAAGGCATTGAAAATAATCCTTTTGGAGGAATAAGGCCGCATTCCTCAGTTTTATACCTGAGCATTTGCATATTCCTCTCCCTTATCAGCAAAAATGTGGCGTGCCATGATACTACTCCGATCTCGGATTCTTTGTTTATCGACATCAGACAATCCAAGATCAGGAAGCGGTATAGGATGAAAAGGAATCTGTGCTCGGCCACTGTCCATAAAGGATCGTAAATAACCTGAAAGCATCCCTTGAGGAGTACCATCACCTTGAAGTGATGATGCTGAGTTTTGTCCATATATTTGTTCAAATTCATTGAACACACCAGGAGGAAGATGCTCCTGAAAAAATGGTTGTTGAGGCATTCGGGGTGCATGTATCTCATTCCATGCATCCTGATATCCTAATTGATCAGGACCATGATATCCATGTTGATCAGGACCACGAAAACCCTGGAGAAATCCAGGAATCTGTCGCCAAATATAATGAGATTAAATTCCATCTAATGAATATGTCCTTCAAAATTATTGTCTATTAATCTATATCGCATATAGCACAAATGTCTGCACATATATAGATATGGTGCACATGCAATGACTGCTCATTATGTACTTTAAAATGAACAACAAGAAGATAATGCAAAACAAAGTATTAAGTTATCCCCTCCCCTTGCATTTACTTAGTATTTGGTCAATTTTAGATTAGCCTGTAATTACAAGCATATATATGACATGTAAAAAGGACATGAATAGAGATTTCTGCGGATACATGTTCTATTGTTAAGTACCCATCCTATGTGGCACAACCAGTGAAGACATCGGTGTGGGCATTAAACATAGACTAATACTAGGAACACATTTGCTACTAGAGCTTTAGGCCAAATGGCCACCCCAATGTTAAATGGTACAAACCCTTTGTAGAAAATCCTTGGTTTTAAAAGAGCTCCTTTTTAAATTAAGCTAGAACTCTCGCTCTTCATCCTTCTACTTCTTCATATACACAAGTGATTAGTGTCAAGAGATTTTGAGCCAAACACTAATCACTCTCCATTTATGTATGTGTTGAGACTATTTAGTACTGAAGGGGTGGTTAATCTATTGTGGTGAGTATTTATTTATTTATCTTGACATAGTTAATGCTTAAGCTTTTCCATAGTTTTTGCAAACTTCTTATTAATATTGTTTTGGTGAGAGGAGGGATAAAGTTCACAAAATTAGGGTTTGTGAGGCTGGTGGCTTGAGAGCAATTGACAACCTGTCATCCAGTTCACCACCAACAACCCCCAGGCCAACGATATTGACATGGAAGCAAAACTCCATAAATACACAGACATGCCCTCCATGTAACACACCTAGAGCCAACAGATCTATGTCTCGTACATGGTTTTAGGATTTAGGGTCTATATATAATTAACTATAAAAGTGAACCATCACTTGATGATCATGTTGTAGTGGTGCATTCCCTCGATGTATGAAACTGGAATGGAAAAACTAAAGATCAGTTGCAGCAACTCACATTTATGTGTCTTGCTTGTCATTGAGAATGTCCGTCTCCAATTACTTCTAGTTTAGCAAATTGAGATTTTTCCAGTATGAGATCATGATGTAGGAGTTTCACACAAATTTTAAGGGAAAGGGAGATGGGCTCAAGTGTGAAAGCTAGCTCATGTGTACACTTGGATGAGCAACAAAATTTAACTTCACAAGGTATGAGATAAGTGTGGTCTCTTGTTTCGTACATCTAAAGCTATTTGTGGTCTAATACATTAGCATAATTTCTCGATTTGAGTAAATTCTGTATGCTTCAAAGATAGCGCCCCTGCATCTGGGAAATTCGTAAATCTCATTCCTTCAAAACTTGGTAGCTTGGAACTACTATCGGGCATATCTGTTGGAATAGAGGTAGTTCACTTCTGTTGCACTATACAATTTCTGGACAAGCAATCCATTGTGTTAGTTGCGTGCAAAATATGGGTTCTTTTCATGAACAAAAATTTGGTATTATGCTAATTTGATTTTTTGTGGTTTCAGGAGAAAAATCCAAGATTTTGGGTTCACGCATTATAACTATCGCGCAAGCTTCACTTTCATCGAATATTTTGATACCTTCATACTTATAACGTATAAGAGTCTATGGCATTACAAATATTAAGTTGATAATAAACTAAGAATGTGAAAAAGACAGACATTCGTATAGAACAATAAGTAGAAGGGTCAAGTCTCAAGAGCATCACAGCTGGATGAAGCAAGACACACAGATAGTGATGGGAATAATACAGTAACAGGAATAGATCAAACAAGGCATTACCAGAAACACAGCTCTTCCTAAAAAAGAACAAAACAATGCAAACTTACGAATTTGATCCCAGAAAGATACAAGGTAGATGCCAATCACAGACCTGATAATCCATTATAATCTGGGGAATGTAACAGAATTATTTCTAGTTCCAGGACAGAATTTGTAGTTTCATTTTGAGCATATTAACCCTCAGATAATCATTTAAAAAATAGATACATCTCGATTTATGAGGCGTCCAAGTCTAATGTAACATGCATTAGAAAATGCAAGCTAAGCTCAAGGTCAGGTTCTATAATATAAAAGTATTTGATTGAAAGAATAATATAAGCCAATTATGCACTTGTCAGCATAAAATCGTAATAATCAATAGAACCAAATTTTTACTAAAGCAGCTCAACTACAAAAAAGGGAGTTGCACATCGGCCCAGTTGAGGGGCATTCTTTCTTACGACATATTGATAAAGGAAGAGTGAGAAAGTTTATGATGGCTACCTGAGAATCAAATGGTGCACCAGTTTGCTGCACATATTCTGAACCTGGGAGAGAAGCACGAGATCCAAGTTCGGTTGCTGAGGGCTCTTGAAGGGCTGGTAATGCTGGAAGTTCCTGTAACCTTTCCTATGTAGATTTGGAAGAAAGGCAAACGATCATCGCTTCTAAGAGTCAGATTTTCATGGCATTAAAATTTTAAAATGTTTGTTAAACCATTATCTTACAAATGTTTTGATGATTCAATCAATTTTAGGAGGTCTTTCTCGCTAAGCTATTATGTTTTCAAGATATCGAGGATTTTAAAAACATCACAATTCAGATTTCAAATTCTAGTTTCTCTTTTATATGCAGGTTTCATGAGTAGGTAAACACAGAATTTCCTATTTCCAATCTAGTTTATCTTTTATATGCTGTGAGACATGGGCTGAAAACACTAAATACATTCCTTTCATAATGCTATCTAGACAGACATGACTATCATGCATCAACTCTATTGTGCATTGAATCTATTGACCTCACGCATACTTCTATTTTGATTCCTCTCTCTTTTTGTATCCCATGGGTATGCCAAATACTAGAGTTTAAAACATTTTGTATGCTTTCTTTCATACTGCTATTAAATCCTCTTCGATCATGAATTGAATATTTTTACTTCATTCATACAAATAGCAAGAAGAAAATATGTGCTACTAAAGATCGAAGCAATTAGGATTTATTTTAAACTACCTACTTCAATTGTTTTACTCATGAACATATGAGTAAAAAAAGCATTATATCTCAGTGGGACATAGATTTTCCATCAGCCATTGAATCTAATTAATTCATGCATAGCCATAGCAAGAAGAAAGCATGTGTATGACAAATATATCTTAGTGGGCCATGGCTTTTCTATCATGCATTGAACATACTTTATCCATTACATGGCAATAAGAAAATATGCTATGATAAGGTGGTAGGAAAACAAACCTGAGTCTTAGAAGCAGAACCAAAGATAGATTCTGCCAAACCACCCAATGGATTGGCTGATGATGAGGTGCCAGGGACGGCACATGCACCGCCACCCATTACAAGATCTCGCAATGCCATTCCTTCTTATTCAAGAGAGTCAAACCCCCTAAATTGTGGAATATATGGTATGCCCTTCTGTAAAAGCAAAATTTGATGAAATATGTAAGAGCCCTTCAAAAAAACATAATTTAAGGAAATATATTTAGACCACGAGTTTATGGAGAAATCTATTAAAAAATATCATCTTTATCAAATTTATTTTCTTAAAATCTATTACAAATCATCCTCCAAAAGACCATATTGAGGAAATGCATTAAAAGCCAGATTGATGACAGATTCATCAAAGCATTTAATGCCTTGGCACTACTGATGAATTACCTTGCTTTTAATATAGTACATTTTCAAAGTGGTCAAGATAGTCTCTAAGTTTCAAATGTATAATTTAATTACACCTGTGAACAACAAGGTTATCTCTTTTTAAGGAAAACGGGAGAATTTTTACTTTCTTTTATATTTTATGGTATGCAAATCTAGATCTTAACAAGATTTATTATTTATTTTTCATGATAGTACAGTTATTACTTTTCTAAAAACCTGGGTTTTCATGTGTAATAAGGGTTTTCAGCTGACAACCAATCACAGAACTTTGGATTTTCATGAATACTTCAGGATTTTAATTGTCTTTAACCAATCAATTTCCTTTCTTGAAACTTCTTTTCCCTTTTAACTATATGTTATGTGAGAGATAACTTCACAACAATTAATACTTCTCTCTGATATTAACACTACAATTTCCTTTTGTAGGGGTATTAAAATCTTCACATTTCTTCCAATAACGATACAAATAGCACACAAAAATCCATAACCTGACGCTGCAATTAATTGAGATATAAATCCACCACATCAAAGAAGCAAGAATCGATGTTGGGAATATGCATTGAAACAAAAAATTACCGATTAAATATAGCAAGTTTCGTCTAAAAATGGATGATTACTTACAGAAATATATTGATCTAACCTATGCTTATGGCATGTGCAACTAGAATTTCACACCAATAATGATTTCTTTTTCATGTGATATTAAAGTCTGAATCATACACAAAGCTATATTGAACTAATATATGAAAATTAAGAATCCAATATTAAGATATAATCCCACAGTCGTAAAAACAAAGAGTAAAACCAAAATCTGATGGTTCAAACAGAAGTTGGGTATTCATCTGAACTAAATATTTGTGTTCAACGTATTCACCTAAACGAGATTCATATCCAACGATTAATCTAGAAAACAAGGAAGGGAATAAATAAACATCGATAGATAGATGGATACATAGACTTCGTATAAAGGAAAATCTAACTAAAAGAAAAGAAAAACTGGTTAACCATGAAACAGATTGATTTAAAAACCTGAGATTTTATTGGAGAGACGAGACAGTAGTGAGTGGAAAGCTCCTCAAAAGTGAAAGAAACAAAAGTAGACGCGATTCTGCAGATAAAAGAATAGAGTAAAGACGAAGGAGAATGAAACACAGCCTTCAATTTTTGTGTTGAGTTCTCGACTCTGATCTCTTTCTTCTTCTTCTTCTTCTTCTTCTTCGTCTGTTGTTTTTTGTCCGCAAAACAATTTTTGTTCTTTTATTAAATTTGGAGGAGCCCTTCCAATCCAATCCACTTTTACTTAATATCAAAACATACCCCTCTCTCTTTTATTTCCTAATTAGGGAACCCTAGTGGTAAGTTAGTAGGTAGATACTAGAGAAAGACTAGTAAACCTACATGCCTTGTGATCAAGGCTTAGCTTTCACATCTCCTTAATGCATAACTTTTCTTTCTTAGAGTCAAGAGATGCCATTGCCTAATGGAGGGGTTGATCACATCACCACTTGGTCTACATCGTACAACTTTACCAACCGAGCTAGCTCCATCTAGAGAACACAATTACCATCTTGTCAAAAACACAACAATCATACCAGAATTGTGTGGTTTAACCACTACACGGTCAGTGGGACATGCTCATGGATCGCCCTTAGGCAAGACGAACACTCCACTGACGGAAGAATTTCGACTCGCTCTACTAAACAAAATCGTCACATCATTGCTCCCTTCAGTTTTCGTAATTTATGCTCAAATTCCATACCTACCATCAAATGCAAAAAAGCATTGAGCATATCCCAATTTTGACCCAATCCCCAAAATCGCAAAATTAGGAAAGTGATCTTCGTCCCTTAGGAGAGAGAAAAGCTCTGACATAAATCCTAGGGTTTAAGAAGTAACTGAAAAAGGTACAATAGTGACTTGTATAGCTCCTTTACATGTAGATTGTCCCCTTTCCCATTGGAGTGGACATTAGGCCTAATGCTCTAGTGTCAACTTTGTTGTATATCCCCTTTTCTTGGTCTTAAACTTGGTTTTTAGTATCAAAGCCGATATTGATGACCTCATGGGTCGTGTTATGTATGGCAAGTGCTTAATATCTCCACATGAAGACCTTTGCTAGAAGCAGCAATTTAGAACATCAATTACATTTCAAGATTTGCCAACATCCATGATCGAAGTAACATACCTTCCATTATTCTTCAATCTTACATTATAATCGCTAATGAAAAAATAAGGCATTGCGATAGGAGACAAGACGTGAGTGGTTTTCTCAAATTGATATGTCAACCACGCATGCCCCCCCTTCCCAACATAAAACACACATGCACAATTTTCGGACAATATACTTCCATAATCCCAAAAGACCCCCTTTTTCCTAGTTGATTTTTGGACAATCAATGGTCTTAGAATGCTTGAGCTGGAAACAACATGTTTGATCACTACTCTTATAAAACTGCAAACATCAATTGATTTTCTTGAGTTTCGAGCTAAATAGATACCAAAATCAAGTGTGCATGTATTCAACTAGAGACCTCCTGCATATATGTAGTGTTTCTCATTCTTTCTATGTTGTTACACAAACAAAACAAAACAAAATCGCGAACACCATTATGCATCATCGCAAATATATGTAGTGTAATTGCGTCGCAAGATTTATGGTGTGTTACAGAATATGATTGCTTACCCACCGATATGGAGCACAAAAGTTCTTGAATTGCCATTCATCCCAAGAACCCATTTGTGTCCTTGACACACATTTGTTGTGATTTGTGGCATTTGTTAGAGCAACAACATTATGTGTGCAGATGTGTGTGTGTGTGTGTGTGGCATCACGAGTGTGAACTTATTCTATCAACGTATCATGTGTTGGGAAGAGATATAGATGCTCATGTTACATGTGCCATATGTTGCACCAAATCATGAAATCATCATCTTCTCTGATCAAGCAAATTGCATTCATCCATACACGTTGGACTTCAATCCCTCCTGTCATCCACATTGTCAATTCCAACAACTTACCTTGCATTCTACTCAATACCAAACGAGGCATCAAAGCACCCATTGTATTTTCAGTTGTGTGAATGCAAATCATTGGCAATAAGTATCCCGTAAAATTAGTTTAATTTTTGAGCCATAAAAGTGTTTTGATAATGTTTGTTGTGGGAAATGATATAAATGATTGATTTTCTCACTCCTAACAAGTCTCAAAGTAATTGTATAATTGGTTCTATTTGGTTTACGGTAACTAGTTCAATTGATTCTATTTAGTAGTTTGGTAGATGTTTACGGAAAGACATGTCATTTAACCAAATTGTTATGAATGCAATGGCAAGACAAAGTAGGCATCGAAGCTTATTTAATGGCATGTATTGACTTAATCGAATTTGGATGCATGGTAAGACACAATCCTCGCCTAGTATTGACAATACAATGTGTATTATTGTAAGGAAAAAGTATTGCCCACGTGTCCAAATTAGCAAATTGGCTCAAGTGGCAAGTGGTAAGGCATTTTGCAAATACATGCAACAAATACGCAATGACGAGATGACCAAATTAAGCATTGAGCCACTTCATCTTGACGTGTTGGGAAGGGAGAGGATGACCCGATGATCAGAAGCCACTGGCTCAGATTCATCCTCACGTGTTGGCAAAGCGTTCGCGAGGAAGATGTTCCAAGCATGGCTCCTAGCGGGGTTTTCAAACATGACATGTATGCATGTTGCCTAGGAAACTAAGGCACATGAGCCCAACAGGCTATGAAGTACGACAGGATGGTAGCCAACAACATGGAGTCAAGAGGGGCTTGTATGTGTTGGTTCCGTGTGTATTGTTTTGCGTTGAAAATTTGGTTGTGGGGCAGTGAGAGCTCCATGTCCGGAGGACAACACGGAGTCCAGAGGGCTTGTATGTGTTGGTCCCGTGTGTATTGTTTTGCGTTGAAAATTTGGTTGTGGGGCAGTGAGAGCTCCATGTCCGGGGCCTCGAGGCCCCAGCCAATCGAGCCTTCTCGAACTCTCTCGTGTTGCCACGTGTCCAAGGGGCCACATGGTACTAGACTGTACATAGTTTGGAGGCATAGTACGTATTACGTAATATAATCGAATGCATGAGCAAACATTCTTTCTCATACGAATGAAAAAAGAATGCGTATGTTGTCAAAACATTCTTATATGTTTTCTTTTACACTTTTTACCTTATAATAAAAAAAATACAAAAGTATCGTACATATTTACCATACATCGAGGGTGTTTACCATACTCGAATGATTGAAACAATCTCGAATGCGAATGCACGTATGGTTAATACTATGGTTGGAGGAGGAGGAGTGTTTTGTCCCAGGTTTCACAATCAGAATTATTTGAAGAAATGGAAGAAGAAGAAATGGAAGGAGGAGGAGGAGATGGAGGAGAGGACGACATTGCTAAACCACCTGTAGAGTGTTGTGAGTGTGGCTTGGTAGCAGTATTGAAGGTGGTTGGCCCGCGGAGCGAGAACAAAGGGCTTCGTTACCTCTGCTGCCGGCGGTTTGTCTTCTTCGGCAAGAAAAAGAAGAACTACTGCAGATTCTTCAAGTAAGCCATTTCTTTTCAATCCTCAGATGAATGCCTCAACAAATGCATATCCAATGTATGGTGTGCATACATCTATAATACATATTTTTTGTATGCATATATGAATGCACATGTATATATCTCTTTGCATGCATGCATGCTTGTATGTATGTATGTATGTATGTATGTATGTATGTATACACACATGTATATGATCTTTAGAAGGGTGTGTGTCTGTGTAGACAGTGGACACATGCCACTGCAACACAAATTATGAGCGGGACATTATCAGATTTTACACTCTAAATAATGTAATGGCTAAGAATATCCATTCTAAAGAAGAAAACTTGAATAGGTGGAGGATATTTATGCTTAACTCGAATGATTGGACTGTTCATAACAAATAATCAAATCTTAAGATGAAATCATGAACAAAGAACTTTTTCACCTTCAGTTAGTTGTATGGACTCTGGAGGGTAATGTGTGATATTATGTGTGGAGGACATTTCATTTTGTATGATGCCACGGATAGTTCTTACTGGTTTAGTACCAAAAAGAAGACCCTGCAATCCTTTTGCTGTATCAAGTTTAGCATTATGAGTTGTAAATGGAGGCTGAGATGAGATGGGATAGGATACTCTTCCACAAGAAAACCAGGCGTACCATGTATCTATTGGGGTAGAAGAATTAGGCAATGTAGTTGAAGGAAATTGCTAGTCACTTGTTTATTCATCATCTTTGACAAAATCTTCATTAGGAAACATCTCTTTGTTATAGCATATCTCTTCCTTCTTTGGATTCCACAACATCTGAGCTTTGCCCCTAGAATTGTATTATTTGAAGCCCATCTTTTCAGGCTTTTTGAGTTCTGACTTCTTTCCTATATGATCTTGAACATGATGGACAAAAGCAAGATGGCCAAAATTTTTGAAGAGAAAGAGAAAGAGAAGACTTAAATTCAAAATAGACTTTCTATAGTCTTTTTCCTATTGGGCTTGCTTTGGTTTGAATTCTCTATTCAGAATATTCCTGCTACCGCATTATCATTGAGGGTTGCTTACAGTTTGCACTTGGATTATGATTATTTAGATTTTTGTTTCATGCTTTGCTTGTTTATTAAGACTCCTTAATGAAAATTATCTAATGGAAATTTTTCTTTGATGCTTTTAATTTTAATGACTCTTTAGTAATGACATAAATTAGTATTGGTTTTACAGATGGGTTGATGAACCTCGTCTTACAAAAGAACAGAAAAAGAAGGCACAGGCCGACAAAAAGAAAAAGAAAATTGTATGTGCTTCAGCCAGTCTTATGCAACCTTCAGTTAGAACACGAAGTGCTGTAAGAGAGGTGGATAACCAATGCAAAACCTTAGACAGTTTGAAGGAGGAGAAAGACAACCATGGCTCTACCTTAGCAACATGTGGGGATAAACATTCAAAAGTCACCAGTGCACGATGTGGATATGTGAATTTACTAATCAATGATGATAGCCACACAAAAAGTAGGGAGATTCTGCCTCAGGAACTTGTACCCAATATTCAGATAAGCAACTCTCAAAAGAAAGATCTTGAATCAGGTAGAGATGAAAGCACTTGTGTAGAAGAGAGTAACGAAGCCTTCGTAAAAGATAACAAAATATCGAAAAGCAGCAGCTGTGCAAATATCCTTGATCAATTGGGAAAGATGAGTGGAAATGTAGATGGTTTGAATCAGGACATTCAACTTGTAATGAGCTTTGTTGCTGAGGAATCAAAGAACGGACAAACAATTCCTAATCAGCATTTCAATGCAGGGTTGAAGAAGAGTTTCCCAGATACTGTACAAGAGATGTGCGAAGAGAGTATATTTCACATGTTAGAAGCTCCAAGTTGTTTATGTTCACGTGAAGCGGTTTTAAAGACAGTTAAATCTAGAGGCCCGAACAAAGGTTTACGTTTCTGGGTTTGTGCTCATTCTCACCCCTTCTATGAGAAGTTCCAGAAAAGGAAGGCAGCTATGATTGGTGAAAGCTGCAAATTCTTTCGGTTTGTCTTTCCATACTTTTCTCTCCCCCTTCCCCCCCCCCCCCCCCCCCCCCCCCCCAATTGCAATGTTCATTACCAAAATTCTTGGACGTTTATGGCTCGCAATGCAAGACTCATTAACAAAATTCTTGGACGTTTGTCAGTGACTTACCAACTTCACACACTACATGAAAATGTATTCCTTCAGTTTCATAGGCATATTTGACCACTGAGGACGATGACAAAATCTCTCTGTTTCTCTCTCTATGTGGCCGTTGATGGTTTATGCCATATGCCATAGCATCAAAAGAGTCATAAAATTGAGAGAATCCAAGCTTGATCCTTGCCATGGGCCAGGCCCCATCTCATAGATCACAATTGGTCTGGTCTCCTGTGGATGTTGAAAAGATATCTATCTATCCATCAAACATTTTTAAGTTTCTGACATTTCATCATTTGTTGTGGTAAACATGGCAATTCTAATTATGCCACTTGTAGTGTGGATCTTCAAGGTTTTCGACCAAGAAATACATTGTATTGACCGAATACAAATAATCGGAGACATTGAGCTAAAAACCCACCAAAGTTTACTCATCTGTCTTCTTTGTAAATATGAAAATAGCTCAGCAAAAGATGCCTCTCTTTTCTCTTTCTTTTCACTAGAGAATTTAAAACATTTGAGATTGCTTACACATCTGTCTTCATTGTACATATGAAAAGAGCTCAGCAAAAGATGCCACTTTCTTTTCTCTTTCTTTTCACTAGAGAATTTAAAACATTTGAGATTGTGCGGCCAATAAGCAGGGCACCTCTAAAATATCTATTAGCAGGTATCCTCAACTCTTCAAAATACCCTGTGCAGTGCTTAGTAGCAAAACTTTTGTACTGCAAAGGTGTATTTTGGCATTTTTGGAAAACTTAGGGGTATTGTTTTGTTAAATTCCTGGCAAAGTAGGGTATTTTGGTGTTTTCCCTTCTTAGTCAAATCTACCAAATCTTTATGATATAGTTTTGAATGATCCATAAAAGTGTTGAATTTTTGTTTTATTATTGATTTACAGGTGGATTGACTCTCCGGTAAACTTAGAGATGTGGGAGGAGGAAGTAAAGAGAAGAAAGGAGGTCCGAAAGAGGAGGGAGTTATCTCTTCTAGCGTGAGATGAAAAGAAAAGCTCGGAGGGAAAGAATTCAGACAATTTGTGTATACAATTTCCTAGGGAGATATTTTCAAAGTTTCTTTACATTGATCTCAATTTTCTCTTTGTTGTGTGCATTAATCACAATGTCCAACTATGAACATATTTTGTCACCTCATATTTTGTAATCATCTTCAACTTCATTGGGGCATCATCCAAACATCTTCTCCTTTCTTTACGCTTTCAAAGAAAAGAGAGGACTTGATAAAGATCAAAATCCATCATCATAAGAATCATGTGACTTAGAGGACTTGATAAAGGTCAAAACCCATCATTATAAGAATCATGTGAGTTGCAGTATTATCACATCAGGGAGACCACACTGGCTTGGAATCCTTCTTCTATGCACTAGTCTCTCTCTCTCTCTCTCTCTCTCTCTCTCTCTCTCTCTCTTTGGGTATGCATCATCTTCAATTACATTCCAATATGCATTCCCAATATACTTTGAACCTTGACCTATTCTCTATGCAATTTCTCTTAGAGTCATAGTATACATATATTAGTAAAATCCTTGAACATCATTAGTCACTTGTTAAACCCCACACACTCGTAAAAATGTTTCTTTCACTATAGAATCTCTCTCTCTCGCTCTCAAATTGCCTAACTATTAATGTATTCAATAGATCAGTAGGGCGAATTAAAACATTAAGTTTATTAATAGATTAATCTTATTGAAATGCTAGTGTAATGTCAATAGATTAATTTATTTAGAAGGATTGGTAATGTCATACATTTATAGATTAATAGAGTGGTTATAGAGACAATGTATTAAATTAAAGGTTTAATAGATTGTTTTATTGAACGATAGATAGATATTATTGTGTTAACTAGTAGTGCGTTGATGAAGAATTTCATTATAGGTTTACATTTGATAGGTTAATAGATTATTATAGATAAAAAGAGAGATTAAAACATTTAGTTCATTATCTACACAATTGTGATAGACATATATTAATTAAGAAACTTGGAGTGTACTATGATCTTTTGTTATCACGTCTTTAAAAAATTCTTGATGGTCTATGCACTAATAATAGATCTTCGCTAGATTTTGGACTAATGATGTGTCAAATATTAGCATCAATTCTTTTCTGATTGTATGTAACATGTGGACACACATGTTTGGTGTTGTTCCAATATTTAGCTCGCATACGGTCACTCTTGTTTTGGTACTATGTGGTAGTATTCTTATCTACTAAATGCTAGTTTCTATTACAATTGTATCAATCAATACAATGTCATTGTTGTCGTTGTGTTAGTACTTACTATAGTGCTAGTATTGAATGTGTCAGTAAGTATATTCTCAATACTAGTAGAAGTCCTTACCCTTCTTTTGTATTTGTTTGATAGGTATTATTACCTTAGTGTGCTCGACAAGCATATGAATGTGATGGAACTATTTAGGTGATAACATTGATGTACACATTGTTTAAGATATTGCTCTAATAGTTTCACTCGATTGGATAGTTGTTTCTTGGTTGAGTTGGGAGATGCCATATAATGTTCCAGTCATATTCCTACAGATCATGTTCTACACCAATCATATTCTTACTTCGTAATAACCTTGACATAACATTCCAAGAATAATATTATTTGCTTTGAAGTTTGCATAGTTTTCCGTGTAATGGCCCTATTGTTTTATCTAAGTTTTAATGTTTGGCTATTATTTCATGTTAATTTCTGGCAATTTTCTAAATGAAAAGAGTAATAGTGTGTTGGCATGCTTTAGTCCTATAACAAGTTGAACCCATGGTTGAATTGGCGATTTTCAAAACAATAAATTCCATGGAAATATTGAAACTTGTGCTTTGACAACTTTTTCTTTGGTAGGACCATTTTCATTTTCATCCTTGAGGAAAGCTTTCTTAAAATAATGTTTTTGAAAACTTGAGGGAATGCAATACAACTCAAAATGAGAGACAAGGATCCATCGTCTAAACTTGGGAAGCTATAGTGCAAAACAGTTGAAAATAATTTCCTATGAATATTGCATGTGAGATGGTATAGTGTGGAGGATGCACTTTACATAGTGTCTCTCATCTTTAGAGTTTTGGAAATCTTGCAATGCACTAATAATGTTTATGGCATACAATTCAATGTTGACACTTGCTATTGAAACCACTTATTGAGACTTGTTGGTGGCTTTAACTTGTTTATGTTGGTGGGTGGGTATAGTTTAAACTTTAAAGGATACTATTCTTTGCTTTGGCTTCACATATATCTGCAACAAAATGATAAATAGGGGTAGCAATGTGATCTATGAAATGAACGGTTTAGAGTATGGTTCAGGATTAGTGTGCAATCTACACCATCCAATCAATGTAGACGTTGAAAAAATGCAAATCATAGTATTGTTATTTCTAAACTAGTTAATATATTCTAACCTAGCTATCTACATCTAATCCATATTTTCTACCTTAACCATTGTAATTTAACCCATATATTCTAACCTAGAAAATGGTTGGTTAGATTGGCGTATAATACTCAAGCTAGATTCACATGGTTTTGTGTATTAATCCACCCTCGGGTCTGATTACAATAACTAGGTTAGTGGGTTCCAACCCAATTATTAGATTCTATCACATCTTTAATCCAATGAATATAACCCAAATTCTAACACATCTTTAACCCAATGAATATATTGTAACCCACATCCCACTTGCAAAAAAGTTTAAATATTAAAGTGCAATATATTGAAATTCTTGGAATGCCAATCACAACCTCCATTTGCAAACTCCTCCAATGTTATGCTTCTTTTATTCGATAGTTAAATCATTCGTATGTATTATTCATGTGGTTCAATACATGAGCAAAGGTTTTTTGGAAAAATAAAATAAAATAAAAATAAAAAACATGAGCAAAGGATTCAATATTGTTTTGTAGAAGAGGAAGATTTGATATTTGAGGATGATTGAGTTTCTTTTGAAATCAAATAAAACTTCATCAAATTCACACTTCTAATCAAGATCCAAAGACGAAGAATTTGAGGACAAGATTGATGAAGCATACGTGACATACAAGAGCCCTTGGTGTTTTTACCCAAAATATACTCTGCCTTAAATAAAGTTTCCATTGAGGTCTTAGATAGAATTCCTTGAGCTTGTTACACAAAGGTAATACATGAGACCTTTGCCCAAGCATTCTATGCAAAGGTGATTCATGATAAGAAATCTCCCAAACCCACAACCCGAATCCCTTTTCCCGAAAAGAATTTTTCCGACCAAGAGATGAAAAGAAGTTAAAGCATCAATCACTTAATCTTTACTACTCGAAACTTCCTAAGGAATCTTTCAATTCCTTTCACTCTCTTAAATACTTCTTCTCTTGATTGTGGGAGAGAAGTATGAACTTAAATGCAAATGAAGATTTAAATCAAAAGCTTGTAAAAACTAAAATGGAAATAACAAAAAAAACCATACAAAATGACTAAAAAGCTAATCATCGAGCTAATATAATGATTTATAATATAATGATTTATTAGGAGTGCTTAAGGACACTTAACCATTTTAAAGAGGTTAACATTGGATTTCCAATTGATCTTGGAGTATGGAGGGCAATGAAAAGTCGACTCATGCTAAAGGATGATAATGCTACTTACCTAAAGTCACACCCACATTTTAGAATACCATATATTGAATATGGTATGCAACTAGTTATCCAAGTACATGTTGGGTCAACAAATATTAGACTCAAACATATTCTTATCGAGTTAATATAGATAGTTGGATTAGGTCATTATAGTTGGCTTAGAATATATTTACCAGGTTATGCTAACGAGTTAGAAATAATAGGCATATCATTTGCACTTTTATAGCTCTAAATTGATCCCATATTGCAAACTACACATGAATCCCAAACCATATCCTAGGACCTAAACCATGCATTTCACATATGACCTTGCTCCTCCTAAATACTATTTTGTTGCAAATAGAAACGAGCTTTGCTTTGAGTTTTTATTAGTATTGTGTTTTTTTCCTACATTTTTATATCTTCCTTAACCTAGTCAAAGAGAAAGGTACTAATTATTGTCAAGTTCTACATAGTTTGTAACTTCTGATGTAATGTAACTAATAGTAGCTTTAAGACAATATCAAACTGTATTACAATATTTCCCTTCAAATTGAATATTTTGAAATTCATACAAAGAGGGTTCAATTCCTTAGTGGATTGGAAAATATTTATATATTTACTTTTTAAAATTTGATTTTAATATGTATGATATCTTTCCTCATACAATCTTGCAATCTCTAGTGACTAGCTTGATGGGCTTCCCAACTCAATGCAAGTTTGGAAAAGTGCCATACACATGCATAGTCTACACATATTTATGTGTTCATCGACATCATACATGTATTCAAAGTTGATGCTATGCTCCTTCGAGACAAGGTTGACACATCAAGCTTCAAAATCTTGCAATATGCTTGCATTGCTAGATTTGCCTTATCTCTGAGCAACAAATATCATACCATTCTATGAAAAGAAACCATACATTGAGTATACAAACTTGGCTCCTATAAATGCTCAATAGTAGAAACCATAGGGGAAAATATGTCCTTAAGGAAATCGACGTATGTTACAAATTTAGTGGGGATCAATCTTTTGATTTAATCAAATTGTTTAAATCTGAATAAATTTGTATTGGTTATTACATCAATAACCTTCAAAGTTTGTTCCAACACACATATAACAAAGTCTACATGAAACAAGGCTATATATGTTTTAAGATTTATATTAACTTATGTGTGTATGTTTCTTAAGTTATAGTACAACACATCTAGTACTCGTTTCACTTACTTTAAACAAAAAAAAAGGGCCAATTGAGACCCCCAAATTGGATGGATTCTAAACATGGAGCTCAAACCTAGTTTCTCCCGCCAATTGGAGGATAGATTCAGTGCATCCATGTGGAAGGCGTGGTGTGACATTAGACAAGGGCTCAAGTGCGATCAACCTAACTCTGAAACTGCTTGGCTCAGTCAACATATCCTATGGAACCCATGTATCAGAGATGAATCTAATCAACTAATTGGATCAAGAAAGGGGTTGTCATGGGGATACATTGCGGAGGGTCCAGGAAAAAGCATAGAATGTTGGAGACGGTTTATGTTATTGACAATACAAGACCAAGCCAACATACTCCATGGAATCAGGGGTGGATGGGCTATGAGATCTTAAATCATTAACGCTCTACGGATTAGGGAAGCTGCTAATCAAAGGACGACAATAGAGAAATGGATAGGCTACAAGGAGGAGGGCTCTTTGATCCCTAGAGGTAGGGAAACACCAGATAGTATCACAAGCTCTGAATTGCAAGACAATGAGACACCAACACAGAATAAGGCAATTCAAGTACTAGCGTATACTTGGCATAAATGGATTGCAGATCTTGATCCTATCAAAGTACAACCAGATTGACACATATGTACTCACGAAAACACATGGCTACGTAAGGTTAGTTGGGACTCTTTGCAATGGACATGGCATGATCCTTATGCGGGGCAAGGAAGCAAACCCATCCCTTTCTTTCAATTCACAACTAGATTGGGTCGCCATATTCTAGCTGCTCAAACCGCCTGAGAGCCAACTGTTGCAAAGGTCTAGCACACATATCACGTTCCTCACACAATTATCACCAAATTTTGGAAAAAAATCTGGAAACAACAACACGCACAACGAATCACCACTTTCCAATGGCTATTAATACATAGGTCACTACCGGTTGGTGCATGGCAGAGTGAGAACCTTAGCTCTCCTAATTGTGTAGCATGCCCAAATGCAATAGAATCAATCCGACACGCTTCATGGGACTGCCCAGAGTCCCATCGAATATGGTAGGGGGTTGCCCGTTGTCACGGACACACCAAGCGCGGACTAAGATGGAGCACGGATGATGAGGCTATGACGGAGCGATGACACGAGGAACTTAAGACGGGGAATGACACAAGAGCATAAATATAGAGATGAAGATCAATGAGAGAGGATGGGCGAAATGGGAATACTAGATTGATATGTCCATGACTGGCGTTGTTCACCTTGAATTCCTTCAACGTGAACTCAACTATTTATACTAAGTGGCATGCATACCTGTTGCATGCATGTGATACAATAGAGCATGTAGGTAGTAGGTACGCATGCATGTGCCAAGTGTTAATAATACAAGGGAGAAATTATGCACATGATTCTAGCTAAAACCTACAATGAGGAAGTATATACATGATTATATACTAGATGTGTGGTTAACACATAACACTCGATTATAACATGGTTATGTCAAGAGTTCGAATCTTGACACCCGTTTATTGCAATTATGCCAGGTGCAAGGCTTAATCAAGTGGGGAAATATATGTTGGCTATCATGGCAAGCCCCACTTGACAGATACGAGCATCAAGAGGAGGGGATGGCTTTGGTGATAAAAGCACAAGAGGTTTTTTTATCCACCATCGACAATGTCCACTCAACTCCTATCAATGTCAAATCTCAAGTTGTGTTGGAATGGGTCAGCCCAATAACTCTTTGGACTCTATGGAAACAACGGTGTAGACGGATCTTCTCCAACCAAACCGTTCAACCAATAGTGTTAATGCAAGAGATATGGAATGAAGTTGTAGCCACGCTAAAAAGCCAATATGATGGCCTCAAGGGCGACTCCGATGGAGTTTAAAGACAACGATTAGCCTTCATCCAGCAATGGTCGACCTCCCCCTATATTGAGTCAGTGGGCATCCATATAAGATGCACCTATCGCGCCCCAATAAGGATTTGTATATATTAATCTCATATGTAAAATGTTATAACTAATGGAATGAGTGTTTTTTTGGGGGGAAAAAAAACACATCTAGTATTAAATGATATTAATATTTTGCATCCTATAAGTATACATCACCCAATTAATAATATTGTATCATGTTTCCTCCGAGAGTACCCAAATAATACTAATATAATATAATTGAATAACCACCTCGTAGTACACCATGGTGCAAACATAGTATTGAAAATTCCCTTATGTAGCTTATAGTAAATTGTTCGCACTAAATTATATTATATGTTTTCCTCTATTGTACCCAAGTAGTACTGAACTAGTAAAAACACACTACAATCTACAAAATATTGTAAAACTTAAAACCAATGGCCATATTTTCAAGTATAATAAAATTATAGATTCATGTACCACAATATTATAAACCATGTCATATGGTGTTTCCTTTAACATAATACAATTGCAAACCACATAAGGTTTGTTCTCCTAGTTTGAACACAACCAATTTACTAAAGATTATACTCATAGTACGTATTGTAGATACAAACTATAACAAATTGCAAACTAAAACATAATCATAAACTTATATCAAAGAAATTTGAGGAAAGGGTTCAACATATCATCCTTGATGAGTTAGTTCCACAAGACCAATTGCTATGGGAACCCCTTGCATCATACCAATGATATCCTACATATATCATCCAAGCAATTAAGATGAGACAAAGTTGTTATCAAAGGTACGAGCTTGTCATAATCATGACAGCTATAGCTTGAGCTTCAATTTAAGGCCAAATAAAGATCCAAACCATCGCCAAATTAATAATGTACTTTGATAAAGTGTTTACACGAATTGGTACAAGCATTCTAATGAAGTTAAAACACAATGAAATAGCTAAGCCAAGTAAAGTCATTTTACAAATTACCTAACCTATTTGCACTTTACAACCTTCACTAAATGCTCCTTTTACATGGTTATAAAAATGGTATGCTCACGAGTCACAACACATGTTTTTACAACAATGAAATCCCATCCGTCACAAAATTAGCATTCAATAGAATATGGAGGGAGTCATATAAAATTATAGCTAATAAAGATGATGCTTGTGATCTAAGCAGTAATGAATACAATATTTACAGCACCTAGAGTATAGCACGATAGCATAAAGACATTTTTAAAATGAAGTTAGATTAAAATATGCATTCCAAACATTTCAAAGAACACTTCTACTTCATTAAAATGATTCAATCATGAAGGTGAAGAAGTCATGGATCATGTTGCCCCTCTTTTGGCATTGTTACCCAAGTTCGATCCTCACCATGGGCTAGGGCTTGTCTCATAGGTCATTGTTGATCTCAAAGTGGACCTTAAAACGATATTTATCAATCATCATCTCCATCTTAGTTTCTTTCTCTTTCACCCAAAACTATTTTGGAGAACTAAAAACACCTATATTCAAGCATAGAAATGGACACAATATATTTGGAATCTATAATTAAGGTAATAATGCATATTGATACATGGAGGTTCACCTTCTATTACATCGAAATCCTACGGTGGCATTCAAGCATTTTTTATTTACACCTTTCTTATCGGCCATTCCACTTGGAAGGCATCACTGCCTTGGCAATGTCACATGCCTCACTCTCCTTTCTTAGAGGAACTTTGACTTTTGGGACAATAATCTACGGTGCAACTATCATCATGTCTAGGTTTCCTGACCTATATGTTAACACAAATACAACATCCATCGGTTGTCATGATGTTGTTATAGGTTATATTTACCAATATCAAAATTCACAAGATCATCCGATCAAATTTGCACAAACACTCCATAGTACTCCAACATTGGTCCACACACTAACTATCACCAAACATAGCACCTCAAAGTGATGGAGCACAAAAGTGGGAGAAGGTTTCTAATACACAAGTGATGGCTTGTTCAACAACAATAACCTCAAAATTCAAACTTCTATGACTTTCACCTCACCAAAAAACACGAATGGAACAAGGTAGAACATCTGTTAAACATCTGTTAGATCCCAACATAGAGACTTCCAACAAGGGTTGCCTACAACAAATATCGTTTCATAATTTTCAAAGACAAATTCGTGCAAATACCACATAAACATCTACATGCCCTAGAGTGGTCTCAAGTTAATCAACCAAAACAAAGTTTATACACTTCAACCTAGAACCAAAAGACTTCCTTTCACCACCATTCAGGAAAAATGAAGTAGAAGGCTAATTCCTGAACCTCTAGGCCAAAGCTATACCTTGATGTTCAAAAGCCTCTACTAAAAGCTTGCCTGAACTTGAAAGCCCAAAGAATCAATACTTAGCACATTACAACACACCACCTAATCCCAAAAATATGAGCAAAACATTATCAATGACATCAAGTTACAAGGCACATAGGCCATACCATTACCAAATCTCGGAGACTATATATACCTCACCATGTCCAATCCCTTGAGAACACACCTTGGAGATTATATATACTTAAGGAACTTTCAGTATTGCACTACTCTATCAAACCAGCCTCGAATACAATATCCTCTTACAACAATTCAAGCCAAAACATACTCCTAAAACAATCTCTAGAACTATCCCTCAACACAACCAATATGAATATCTGGTGTTGTGAATATAGGAGGGTTACCCTAGCAGTAGATTTCTTTTACAGTCCCTTCTATGGCAGTATTTAAATATATATTGGCTGCCATGCATCAGGGTTATAATTTGAGAAATAAAAAATGTACCCGCCACTATTGACAAAGTAATTCATTGCAAACAATTTAAACCATGTTGGTTAAAAATTCATCCTTGCAAATATAATCAACCCATTAATGCATCTCAATCTATCAAGGGCTTGAAATCCAATCGCTCGGTTAAATTTTAAAACAAAACTTTCAGAGACATTAAGTGGACAGTTTAAAGAGTAGCTGTAACAAAGTATTTCATAGAGCAGTTACTCCATAGTATTTCCACTATATAAGATGAACATGGGAAGCCACAATTAGATGGTTTATTCCATTAAAACTTGTTTACTTCATCTTTTTGGGTCACTACCTCCTCTCACAAGCAGACCACATGACTTATAAAACTTTTTTTTCAAAATTACATGTTTTCCATATAGTATGTGTTGGGTTGCAACCTACCAGGTTGTATACATCTCATCCATTATTAAATCGGGTTCTCAAACCTATTATGTTCAATCCAAAACCCAAAAACAAATGTAGAATAAAAACAATCACAATGACAAATGGCCATCAATGTAACAAGAATGCTACTGGTAGAAAAATATCACAGCCGGTGGCGAGGTTTCCATTGCATTAACGCAATGTTGGCTCAAAACAAACAGCTACATTGTACAAAGGTTATAACAACAGCAATTTGGGCTTTACTTAATCAAAGCCATTAAAAAGAACGATGAAATTAAGGTTCTGGGAAATAGTATCATACAATGACCAGCAGAGGCAGAAGTGCCCAGATATTGTCAACTAGATACTCCCAAATACCCTCAAGCAAAGTAATTCTAGAAAAGTAGACACAGTTGGAAAGACTAATTGAATGCGAGGAAACCCAACTCCCAGAACTCCACTAGTCATGATCCAATACCATTGAAATGCTTGGTTGATTGAGAAAATCTCAAAAGAGACAGCAAATAATACATGTCAACAGCACAAGAAGAGACAGTTGCATTTGATTTATTCCTGTAGCTTATTTTACTTTACGGACTGATAGGAAGAGGGCATTCTTAAAAAGCCAGAGGTAACAGCAGTAACCTTAGATTCATCAAAGAATATCATTAGTTCCTATCATTATAACCACAAATTGAATATGCTGATCTTGAAGCTAAGACCAAAAGTATAATAATAACAAATTAAGAGAATTAAGGACAAATTGAATATGCATAGGGACCGGAATCTAGAGAATTAAGGACAAATTTACCGTTGTGAGCATAAAACTACAAATACAACAAATAAAAGAAGACAATAGGGATCAATCATGTGCACAGTGAAGTAAAACCAATCTCAAGACTAAGAATAGATCACATACCGTTTGAATGTTCTGGCAATCAAATCAAACTGACCAACCTCAGATCTAAGAGAAGCTCCCCTGAGCATACACTGCAAAGCGTAGTGAAGCAAAAGAAGTGATAAACAAAGACAATTTACATTACGCACCTAGAGATCGAAATGAACAATGAACGGGTAAAAACAAAAAGAATCCACATACAGTGCAAAATAGAGAAGAAACCATTTAAGCAATCGAAGGGAAACCCTCATGCCACCATACCACTGTTGTTTGGAAGCTCATCAAGCTATCTATAATCCATGATCATGACTTGTTTCAATGTGTTGGATATACAAAATGTGTGTGTGTGTGTGTGTGTGTGTGTGTGTGTGTGAGGTGGGGATATGGAGGAATAATACAGAAACAAAGTATCTGACCACGCGAAAGAGCACGCATGATTATATGCATGAATGCCGTCCATGCATACGTCCAAGCGTGCTCTCTCTCGTCGTCAAATTACGTTCTGATGAGATGAGGACCGATGAATATGATGACGCAGAACGACAACGAATTGTGATGACTGAATAAGTGAATGATTTACACATCGAGAAGATGGTATGAGAAACCATCCAAATCCTCTCACCCTCCACATTCCTTGCCATCCGTTTTCATCTGCACGTCAAAAATTGCCGTTAATAAATGAGCTAACAAAAAAAAATGCAAGCGGAGTTATAGAGGAATTAAAACTAATTATTGAACTGCTCACATGATAATCCCTGCAAACTGCTACGAATTATCATATCATAATAAACATCTCCAGAACCAGTCAATGAACAAGGATATGGAATACAACGCCACATAAACTACCAAGAATTTTGAAATGTTCTCAATATTACAGTTGTAAGAGATGCACACAAGATTAAAGCGTCTACGACTACAAATACTCGTATAAATCAGTGATGGCAATGATAACAGTAAATTTGCCTGAAAATCTATCGTACAGATGGCTGATGGACGGCGTTTGTACGTTTGCCTTTAGAGCAGCTATCTATACGCGCTGTATTATACACCAAATATTCATACATGTAGAACGATATTATATTATCGTCACACCGACACAATAAGGCAGATCTATAAAGTTTCTCAAGACAGTTGAAACCCCAATATTTTACTCTAAAAATAGACGCAGGATTAGACTGCAGTCGAATTACTGATCACCGAAGAAAAAATAGAAAAAAAGAGTCTGTTGATATTAAATGTGTCTGAATCTACGGCTAACGGATTGATGTATATTTTATTTTCAAGAAGGATTTGTTTGGTTAATCAAAACAAATAATTTATCACACTTCAAATATAGATACATATATGCATTCTACATGTATACATATGTATGTCTGAATATTTAGATGTATGTTCGGATCCTAAAATGTGGTGATCAATTAGCGGATAGATTATTTTCAGAACATATAAATTTTAATATAAATACATATAGCTGTAACAGATCGGATCTGATGTTGAGATAATTGGTCGGAAAATAATCGAGAATGCAGCCAAAACAATTCTAATGTATATGTATATGTATATGTATATGTATATGTATATGTATAATATGTATAATATGTAAATGTATATGTATATGTATATGTATGAGTGTGTGCAATGTGTACACGTACTGCACTATGTACGTATATTGTGTTGTGATGGACGAAGTAAAAGAAAGATCTTGGTGCAGAGAGTCACAAGATTTAATCTCTGATAGAAAAAGAAAAACAAGGCGAAAGATAGTATCATCTACATATGTGTGTATGTATAAGTATTTACTTGCAAAACTAATTGGATAAGACATGAAATCTCCAAAACCCAAGATATCGTGCAGAAATGATCGAGATGAAGAAGAATAAGGAAGAAAGGAAAAGGAAAAGGAAAAGGAAATCCGTTGAGATTTCAACATTAAAGAAGAAAATCAGTGCAGGCAGGAGGTACAGAGGCGTATATGTGCAGGTATTTATTTATTTATATTGATTTTACACATTAGCGAGGGAAGGTACTACCTTGATTGGAGCGGGAGCAAGAAGAGGGAGAGAAGACTGAAGGGGGGGGGGGGGGGGAGCCTACGATTTTCTGCAAGAAATTATGTGTGGAGGAGAAAGACTGTTGAGGGATGGATGGATGGATGGATGGATGGATGGGGTGCAGATCGAAGAGCTCTAAAAAGCCATCATCATGATCGGGGAGAAAGAAGAAGAAGAAGAAGAAGAAGAAGAAGGCAGCAGCAGAAAGAAAAACAGAAGCAGATCAATCGAAGGCGAGTGTGAGTAGGAGAAAGAAAAGCAGGAGACAGAAAAACGTTAGGGTTTTAAATGAGAGAGAGAGAGAGAGAGAGAGAGAGAGATGACGGCGCTGCGCCGTCACGTCACGTCACGTCACGCGGCCCGAAGTGACCGCGCCGTTAGAGACAAAGGCCCCGGTTGACGTGGCGCCTAGGGCCAATGAACGGCTTCCGCGTGGCACGAGTCGCGCTTTTTGTCGTTTAGCCCGGTCTCTTTTTTATTATTTTTTGGGGGTCCTTGATTGCGCGGTAAAGCGCGCGTACACGGCGAGTGCCGCGGGGGCGGGGCCTGCTGACGTGGCGCGATGAACCACCGAAGATCGTACACGTGGCAGGGGACGGTTTTCCTATCATTTTCTCGCTCATGAGTCATCACAATACATACATATATATATATATATAATATATATATAGACACATATATATGTATGTACATATAATATGACATCGATTTATTTTCTTTTCAATTTATTTGTTTATTTATAGATATATATCTTACATTTATGTTTCTGTCGGCCCCCGGGGCCGGTACAAAGAGAAGGGGGCGGGGTGGGCGGGGACGGAGTCCGAATCCTTTTGTCCGGACGCCACAGTCCCTCGTGTGAAACCGATCCTTTTGTCGTCCGCCCAATCCCCCTCTACCCCTATTGGCCCTCTCGACACTATTGACCGCATACAAGCTCGAACATTTGCACGTGAATTTCATGAATGATGGAACTTCCTTCCTCAAAAAAAAATGAAGAAGTGCAGTTTCTCCCCCCCACCCACCTTAGCGGTGACAAATTCGAAACATTTGTGTTCGGGTAATGTTTCCTATTGCAAATGTGGCCAACCCCATAAGCTCAAACCATTGATCAGTATTTGTTGAATGGTGCACCCTTCGGACATATAGATACGAGAGAGGTTGAGTTTATTATAATGAGCTAAAATTTATGAAACATTTGCATCCCAAGTGTTGAGGCCTGTGGATATGGCAGAAATCGGTGTTGATAGTATAAATTTCATATGATAGAAATGTTATTTCTTGGACTAATCAAAACACTTCAAAAGTTATCATTGTCCCAACAACCTAAGTTTACTACTTATGACAACCAGCCTTGGTTTTCCATTTTTTCTATTGGTGAACATACATATAACTCATGTCTTCGAGACCCTTGCCATTCATTCCCATATCTAAACTCGTAAAACTATATGCGTACTCATACACTTTGGAAGCTTCTTAGAGGCCACCAAATATCAAAATTAGTGCTTTTTTGGTCAATTAAACAAGATATTTGCCTTTATTTAATCCAATAAAATTTTATGTGTTTCAATAAGTAAAATCTATGTCACTAAAAGCTAACGAAGATCCACTTGCATGCAACTTGATTGTTTAATAAGACCTCGTGTGTCTCTCCTTGCTCAAATCTGAGGTCCACAAAGGCAAACGACAAAGTTGTCAGTAAAAAAAAAACTACATCTATTGATTGGTTGCACAACATATTCTTAACATGTGTTCACATTCAAGTCTTACACTCTATGGACCATGGAACCCTAGGAAGCCTTAAGTACGACAGTTGTTTTGTTGAGCAAAGAGATGTCTTTGTGTGAACACCATTGCTTGGCGAAGTAGGCCATCTCTCACTAAGATTCAAATATAAAGTGAAAGATAGTGCAAACGTTTAAAAGATTTAGCCTCACAAAACATCAATTTGCGACATAAATGAGGATCATAAATAAAGTAGAGGGTTTCATTGCTACCCTACAAAACGAGATCCTTGTTGATACTCTTGAAATCCATAATTCTCGTGAAAATTTGACTCTAAAAATGTTAGTATTGCAGAGGATAAACTAGCACGAAAACAATTGTTTTTAACGTGTATTTGAAATTTAGCATAAAGAAATTAAACGTAGTGGGGCATGGCTCTAACTCTAAGAAATGTTTGGAGCCACTGGAGACAAATTTTATTATTGCCCAAAATCCAACCCACTAAATTTAGTGTAGCAAAGTGGCAATGTAGATGATAGCCGATATCGGGGTAGATTCAGTATCTCCAATAGTGTTTAGGCATATGTACAACTTCCCCATGTGTACCACCAAGGTCGCCCATCACATCGTCGTCTCCATCACAATGCCTTAACGTGAAGCATGGACCACCATGGACCACATTGGACATCGAGACAAAGTGTGAGAGAGAGAGAGTGAGTGAGTGAGTGAGAGGATGTTTATGAACGTATTTGTACATTACCCCATTGTTCACAATTTGTCATCATGATTATGAGGTAGATTCTCCATTATTCATGAATAGTTTGCGTTTCGTCGTCAAGTGGGGGGGGGGGGGGGGGGGTCCACGCGTGACTTTGAAGCATATCATTTGAGTTTGACATAAGCTCTTTTTTAATTCTTTTTTACTAGTTTTAATTTTACCTTATATTTGTATGAGTTTAGAGTGATATCCATATAAAGGATACAATGTTATTTATCCATGAATATTTCTAAAGGATGTTTTAACAATAGGGCTTTGAGTCCATGTTATATGGACAAGTTATATGTAATAAACCTCAAGGTCATATCAAATTCCTCGATTGTAGTCCACTCCAACACACTGACAGAGGTGCATGGCATATCCATGGTAATCAGTGTGTCTCATGTATCAATTGCTATAAACATTCTAATGATTTGCGAAGGCACATATTATATTAAGGGTTGTGTTCCAAGTCCCCCGATATATATTCATTTATTCCCCATGTTCTAACCTTGTGATCCAACACAATGATTTGTTATTTCCTCTACGACCTTCTTGATCAATCCAATATTGTCATGCATTGTATTCATCCTTGCAATAAATAATGACCTTTTACATGCATGATATCCCTTATTTTCTTTGTATGGGCATATCTATTATACGTGTAAATCTATATGCCTCCCTGCATCTTCCAAACACTACATGAGAACTAGCTTTGCACTAATCCTAAGCTTGTAACATTCCTTAGTGATAGAGTTACTCGTTGGCATTGTGAGCTCATACTTTAGTTTTCCCTGGAAACTCAAAATCCAAAACCTTAATGTTGCAAATAATAATTACAACATTTACTGTGATTATTAAATATTTCCATTTTAGAATTTCAATAAGGTAACTTCTTGAAAGCTCGAAAGCCAATCAATCATTTGCATGACATTTAAAGACTCTTATATAATAGCTATGATGAACAAGGCATGTAATGTCTTGTTACTTCTGAGATGTTCAAATGATACATTGTTTTAGTATCTATGTAATAGCCCAAAATAAATTGAGTTTCATACATTTTAAATGATTATAACGATGAGATTGATTATTGAATGTTGTCACTAATGAGACACTTAAAATTGTTGTCGTCATCATTAAATATGTGTGCTGGTTGGTTTCCACATAGTGCCATCGTTGTGTGGTGGATAGTTGTTGATCCCGAAAGCCTTGTCATAATGCAATGTTGGCACCACATCTGTAATTCTTATGTATTATTGTCACCTCCATAATATTGGCCTTCGTACTTTTACATGGGAATGACATAAAGAACAAACTTTAACCATAAACATGTCCTTATATATCAATGACACATGTACGAAAAAATGTTTTCTATGGCAAATGCAAACATCCTGTATTGGTTTTGTAGGCCATATGGAGGACGTGCCAAAGAATCCTTCATGACATCATACATGACTCAATGAAAGAGACATTAGGAGGCAACTAACCACCCATTAAAGTAATTTAAAATTAGATAACTACCAATAATTTGGATTCTAAAACAACCAATCAAGAACAAGTTGAAGCAAAATTGGGAGAGGCTTTACATAAATCTCCCTTGGGGATCTTTCATACAATGGATCTTTTGCTCCAAGCACTACATGTTAGTAGACATGGATGTTTTCAAGGTAAATCATTGATCCCAACACCCCTCCTTATAAGGGAAACATTATTCATCATACTGATCTGACATATGACACTTACATCCATATTAATCCATAATCTCATGAGTCAATTACAACGTTGCCATGAAGTGGATATGATTCCTTTAGCTAATACATATTGGATTCTTATTGTAGGGCAACTGAGGGAAGCCTTGGTCTACATAGTCAGCAGTGGTTTAAAATTGACAACTACACGATACCTTGACAAAAAGATGCATTGTGACACTATGTGGCTTTGACATGTATATGTGCAATAGACGAGGACAATCTTAATGTTGGGTTTCATCGTGGTAGTATTGTTTAAACCCATTTGACTTATAGATTTTACAAGAACGTTGGATATGTTGTAACGTTTTTGTGTAAAACATATCACCCAGTAAGTGTCCATATGCATTCTTCTATTTTATTAGTTGATTAATACTAACTACAATGAGATATGTATGTGACACAAGATATAGCATAAAATTTCAAAACAAAATGTGAACGTACAATATAAGAGAGATCAAGTGATGAAAGGAGTCTTAAAGTGGAACCTCATTTGCTCCTAATTTGAGCTACTTCACAATTGGTTGTTTAAATTAGGATATTACAATGGAAAGGGGGTGGTGGTTTTCACAATGGAGGCATCTTGCTTTTTGGGTAGATTTGTGAAAAACATTAATCAAATCCAAGGAAAAGCCCTAAAACTTTGCAAATAGGGAATACTTTTGTGTTTATGAGGATTCCTGTAGGATATTTTTTTTTGTATAGAAAGGTTAATACGTGAATAATATGTGTGCATGCATATAGATGTACATGTGGTATAATAGTTGTTAAAAAATGTGTATTCTACGTTTAGAGTACGTTTTAGAATACTTAGAAGTATTCTACACGTATTCTACGTCTAGAGTACGTTTTAGAATACTCAAAAGTATTCTACACATATTCTACGTTTAGAGTACGTTTTAGAATATGTACTCGGAAGTATTCTACACGTATTCTACGTTTTAGAATTGCCGTTTTTAAAAAATTGACGTATTCTAAAAATATGACATATTCTACGTATTTAACAATTATTTATCATTTCAAAAAAAAAAATTGAAAAAAAAAACTTAAAATTTTAAGAAGTATTCTACACGTATTCTAAGTATTTAATGTATTTTATCTATAAAATATGTATTCTAAGTATTTAAAAAAAGAGAGGTTAGAATAATAGTAGAATACTTAGAATATGTATTCTACATGTTTTTTATGCTAAGTATTTTACACCAGGGTGTGGTATATGCGAGTTACTAAGGGGATGTGAAAAAAGTATAAACGAGAAAGTGTGAATCGTAGAAATAAATTCGAGTGTCTGATAGATGTGTGGAGAGTGTTAATGAGCCCGAAAACCTTGAACTTTGGGAAAAATATGTAGCCTTTACAAGGTTCATTTCCTATTTTACAAATTACTATGCCTTCAAAGATAAGCGTCACTATCTTGAGTCGTATTGGTGTAGATCCAGAAAAACGGTGGTGTCTTTCTAGTATTTTTATGACAACTAGTTGTGCAACCTCCTACCTTCAAAAAGTTAAGTTAATGCAAGATTTTTAGTTATTTGACCCATGATTCTCTCGATGATGTGAGACATGCAAATCTTGTTTGGGAATGCTATGAAGTAAGATAGATAGACAATGTGGTGATTTTTCTTGCCATTTTGACATTGCAAAGGTTAAAGTCTTTAAGGGGGTTGTTCAATAGGCAACACACCCTTTTTTGTTCTAGTCTCACGAGGTGCACAATACAAATCTCATTTGGAAACACAAGAAATTTACATAGAGTGTGGTAAATTATCTCCTTCTCTAATAGTGTCAAGGTTGAAGTCTTGGATTGCGTAATGCATGTGGCACAACTTCTTTTCACTTCCTCTCATGAATCACTCAATGAAGTGCCACATGCAAATCCTGTTTTCAATGGAATTAGGATTATGTAGCATTGCGGTGATTTTTCTCACCACTCAATAGTGTGAAGGTTTTGGATGGAAAGACAGACATTCTCGTTTTAGGTTTTAAAGCTATATAAAAAGATTGTTAAAAACATACATAATACATTAGGATGACAAAGAAACGTTTGTCTTGTTCATAATTTGCAAACGTTGTGATCTCATTGTGCAAGCATTAAGACCTTTGAGATTAATTGCAATAATGATGGAAAAGGAGTTCCGAAACTTCACACCAAAGGGCTCATATTTCTAGCAGAAGACTCTCCATGCAAGTCGTGATAGAATTCCTCGAACGTGAAACAGAGTTGTGAGTAAAAAGATACGAGCAAAAAACCAATTTCGAAAGATGGCAGTCAAATCTACCATGCCAAGCTTAGAAACTCAAGTTTTGTCAACCAGACAATGTTTGTAATGAAGGACTTTGGGAAATCGAGCAAACTCAAGACTCATGAAGGTTTGGCCTTTGAATGCATGCACACCCTTTGAAGGCCCACACGCCTCCTTGAAGGCCACACCCTCACCTTGATCCCCGTGTGCACTCTCTCAATCGCCCATGCGCCCATTGGTTTCCCCACATTTCCTTTCACACACTTACATCAATTATGATCCCTACCCATGAATAAAAGGGAGCATCTACCTCCTAAATACCCTCACATAGCAATAAAGTTATATTTCTACCTACATGACCTGTTACGGGCATGACCATATAATATCCATGTGTATAGAATACTACAGTGCAATCTTACCACGAGATATTATATGGTCATGCATGTATAGCTAGACCTAAGGTCCCCAAGCAAGTTCACACTTGGCCTTAATGGGTTGTCTCAATCCCAATTATTAAAAGTAATCATTCCCTTCTTTACACTCTCGTTTAACCCTCATACTTTATTCCGACTATGGTGAGAAAACTGGGTGGAATGGGCAAAGTCTGCAATGTGCATCGTGTGCACATGTGCATTCAAAAATGTATATAAAATAAAAAGGGGAATATTTGTCCCACATTGTAATGTCCTTCCCTCCTTGGACTACAAAAGGAAAGAGGGGTCTCTTGTTACGGGGTGTCACCCATTTTGAGTTAGGATGGTGTACCGTTAGATCTAGGGTTTGATAGTTTTCTCTTCTTCTTACTTTCTTAGGGTTTTTACTTGGGTCTTCTTCACCCTATTTCGTTTTAGGGTTTCATTTAGGTCTTCTTCTTCGTTGTCTTGTGGGGTTTGGTTCCTTCTTTTGAGTGGAGGTTTGGTGTTCCGTTTGGTTCTTCATCTTGTGAGAGTTCGTGGGAGATTTAGGGTTTCGGTCTTCTTCATGTGAGTTAGGGTTTATGCATTTAGGTTTCGGGTGTTACTCTCTTCTTCTTCCTCATGTGAGAGTTTAGTTTTGGTTTGGGGTGGTTTTCTACAACGACGGCTCTTCGGCCACCGTCTTTAGCGTGTGACCAACTGTGGATGTCGCGGTCCCGATGACCCACTTGACTCGCCTTCGCCGGTTCCCATTTCTTAACATGTTGTATCTAGCCGATTGTTTGTAATAGCACCAGATTCGTGGCATGTAAGCCGAATCGTTGTAAGAGCATTTGTGCGTTCTACGAAACACACCCCCACCCACACACGCATACAAACAGATCAAGGAGCCTCTGGTTGGGAGCTCACGGGGTTCCTACACGAGCAGAGGCTTCCTTTCAAAATTGTACAAAAGACAGAATACGAGAGAGAGAGAGAGAGAGAGAGAGAGAGAGAGAGAGAGAGAGAGAGAGAGAGAGAGAGAGAGAGAGAGAGAGAGAGAGAGAGAGAGAGAGAGATCTCGGCCCACAACCGACATCACTTCGTCCTCCCAAAACTAGATGCCTAAAACAAGCTCAAGCCTCCCCTTTTATAGCACAAGGGGATATCGTTACATCGTGATCGGTGTCAACGATCCCCCCCCTTTGATTTCTTCACATCAAATTCCTCTATGTGTGTGGGACTCTAAACTACCCTTTAATTCCTACTACCTAGTACTTACCAATCCTATGCTATTTACATTATGTTTGTACATGTTTCTTGATTCGTGTGTATCGGTGCACACACCCGTTCGCGCACACTTGGCCCCGTTTCTCTTTATGGCCGGAATCCTTCACAACACCAGAAAACCAACACAATGTACCTAATGCATGCTCGAATATGCCGAGAGGAAGTGAACGTGGCACTGCCGGTGAGTTGTGGGACATAAGGTTGTGTCACATGAGTGAGAAGGGGATGCAAAGACTTGCCGACAACAACCTCATTCCAAAGGTGAAGAACGTGCAACTTGAGAAGTGCACTGGTTGCTTGGTCGGCAAGCAAAACATAACCTCTTTCCGAACCAGGCCCCCGACAAGGAGGAAAATGTCGTTGAACTCGTGCATACGGATGTATGCTACGTGGACACTAATTCATATGCCGGGTCACAATATTTTTTGACCTTCTTTGATGACTATAGTAGGAAGTTATGGGCTTCCACATTGAAGACCAAGGACCAGGTGTTGTCGGTCTTCAAGGAGTTCCAAGCGAGAGCTGAGAGGGAGACCAGACGGAAATTGAAAGCAATCTGAGCGGATAACAGAGGAGAATACTAAGGACCATTGTAAGTTTATTGCCCAATGAAGGGAATCCGACTCGAGTACACCATGCCGAAGATGCCAGAGCTCAATGGGCTAGCCAAGATGATGAACCAGACCATCATGGAGAGGGTCTGAAGTATGTTAGCACATGCCAAGTTGTCCAAGAATTTTTGGGCTAAGGCGTTGATGATGACAGTGTACTTGATAAACATATCACACTCAACGCCCTTGGACGGAGATATTCCACAAAGGGTGTGGACTGGCAAAGACGTCTTATACCGACACCTGAGGGTGTTTGGCCAGAGGGGAAATTTGGATCCGAAAACTTGGCCATGCATATTTCTAGGATACGGAGACGACGAATTCAGCTATCGGCTATGGGACTTAGCCGACAAGAAGGTCATTCGATGCCGAGACATAGTCTTCATGGAGGAGAAGACTATTGTTGAATGGGTAAAGGAGAAGTCAAACACATCCTCACGACCAGTCGAAAGTCGAAAGTGGACTGAAGAACATGGAGAGCCGATCGAATTCGGACAAGGAGTCAGGTCGTTTAGAGACTAGTCGGAAGTCAGAGTCAAACATGAGTCGGATCTGACGAGGAAGAAGAAGTAGATGACACAAACCTAGACGAAGAACCAACCGAAGGAGAAGAGGACGGACCTGATGAGCCGGGTGAAGAAAATAGAGGAAGCCGATACTCTCTAAGAGAGAGAAGAGCCCCCCCGAAAATTTCTGGATAAAGAGTATGTACTACCAACCGACGAGGGGGAGCCGGAAAGCTTCGAGGAAGTGAAGAGGGACACCCATAGCAGAGAGTGGCCAAGTGTCATGCAGGATGAGATGGATTCCTTGTATGAGAACCACACATACGAGTTGACGGAATTGCCGAAACGAAAGAGGGCACTCCAAAATAAATGGGTGCATAAACTAAAACCGAGAGATGGCGGAAATCCACCAAGGTATAAGGCCCGAATTGTCGTGAAGGGTTTCCAGTAGAAGAAGGGAGTGGATTTCGATGAGATCTTGGCCTCGGTAGTGAAGATTACATCCATCTAAACAATGTTGAGCATAACAACCAACATGGATCTCGAAGTCGAATAGTTGGATGTCCGGACGACATTTTTGCATGGTGATCTTGAAGAGGAGATATACATGCAACAACTAGAAGGATTTGTTGAAAAGGGAAAGGAGAATCTGGTGTGCCGGTTGAGGAAGAGCATTTACGGACTGAAGTAGGCTCCCTGGTAGTGGTACTGGAAATTCAAATTCTTCATGGCTAACCAAGGATACCACAAGACACAGGCGGACACTGCATGTTCATGAAGAAGTTCGACGGAGGAGACCTCCTAATCCTCCTGTTGTACGTAGACGACATGTTGATTGTCGGACGGAACCGTATGAAGATCGGAATGCTGAAGAAGGCCTTGAGTAGGGTATTCTAAATGAAGGATATGGGTTTGGTAAGGCAGATCCCGGGGATGCACATTGTTTGGGATTGGACAAAGAGACTATTGTGGTTGTCACAAGAAAAGTACGTAACAAAAGTGCTCTACAAATTCAACATGCAAAACGCGAAGCCGGTCGGGTCGACATTGCCGACAAACAACAAGTTATCTGGGAGACAAAGTCCAAAGACGAAGGTAGAAAAGGCTGAGATGATGAAGGTACCCTACGCCTCAATAGTCAAAAGCCTTATGTATATGATGGTTTGCACCAGGTCAGACATTGGATATGTTGTCGAAGTCATCAGTAGATTCATGAGCAATCCTGGTAGAGAGCATTGGGCAACAATGAAGTGGATAGGTCGGTACCTGGGAGGCACCTCGAGCATGTGCCTCTGATTCGACTCAGGCAATCCCATATTATACGGTTTTACCGACTCGAACATGTCGGCTGATGTAGATACTGACCGATCCACATTCGGGTATGTAATGACTTATGCAAGGGGAGCCGTTTTGTGGCAGTCGAGGCTGAAGAAGGCCATGGCATTGTCAACCATGGATGCGGAGTATATGGCCACAATGGAAGTTGACAAGGAGATAATCTGGATGAAGGAGTTCATCAAAGAGTTGGGGATTCGGTAAGAAGAATTCCGACTCTACTACGACAACCAAAGCACCATCCACCTTGCGAAGAATGCCGCCCACCACTCGAGGACCAAGCACATCCAACAGAGATATCATTGGCTCAAGGAGAGGGTAGAAGGAAAGGACTTTGCTCTTATAAAGATGCACACAATGGAGAACAGATCGAACATGTTAACAAAAGTGCTATCATTGGAGAAGTTGGACGCGTGTCGGAGACGGGTCAGGTTGACGAACCACCCCATGCCGGAGTGAAGGGGGAGTTTGTTGGGAAACAAGCTCCCTCTAGATGAGAAGAAGAACACAAGCCGGATCAGTTGGATCCTAAGGAGAAGAAAGACCGAACCCGGATCCGGATCTGAATCGGTGTCCGGATCAAGTTCGGATAGGCATCCAAAAAGGGTACATATGTAAATATGTTTTTGTTGCACCTACTCGGGCCAGATGTGTAAATAGACCCAAAGTTCTATAAGTATAAATATAACTAGGGCAAACCTTTATCTATGTATGTTCATATTGTTGTAACAGTGTGCGTGAGGGAGAACGTTGTCGTGGAGAAAACTGTCCCTAGGCGGAATCGAAGAATATCGGGAGAATCGGTGGTGTGCACCATGTGCATTTACCCTTGTAAAAAACGTGTGAATAATAGGAGTTAAATTGGGACAGAGGATCCCATGTATAAGGGATTCATCCCACATTGTAACGCATCTCCCTCCTTGTTCTATAAAAGGAAGGGAGTGCCTCTTGTGAAGGGGTTGCCCATTTTGAGTTAGGAAGGGTATACCACTTAGGTCTAGGGTTTTGTTATGTTCCTTTGCTTCTTCTTCTTGAGGGTTTTGGGGTCCGCGGCTATGGCAGTCGAGCTCTGTTAGTGTTCTTGTTCTTCTTCCTCTTTGTCGTCGGGTAGGTGTGTCTTCGTGTCTGTTTAGGGTCTAGCTCGGTGGAAGAGCTTGTATGTTCTGAGGCGTTTGCTTCTGCTTGGTCTCTTGTGCAAGACCCCGCTCGACGCGACGAGCTCGTGAGCTCCTCAATTGGCGGCTTGATAGTAGACGACTGTTGTAACCTAACCTACTTGGTCCGGCTCGAAGCCGGTATTGTACCTTGCACATGTATTTATATATATAAAGGGTTGTGCATATTTGTGCCTATGTTGGTGTCAGCTGCTTTTCTTTCCCTTTGTTTCCCGTACATAAGAGGCGTGTGTTGTGTCCATGTTGCGCACGTGCTCTCTCTCTCTTCCTCTCTTGTGTTTGGTAGCCGCCGGTACGTGTCCGGAGTCGCTCGGGTTTGCGCCACAACCAGTGCAACCGGGACTTGAGAGAAGTCGGCTTCTGACACCCATCACTTCCTAGTTCGAGACCCCCGTGGTCTCGCTCCTTTCTACACGCACCCACAGAATACCGCGACAACGTGAGACAATGAGAGAGAGAGAGAGAGAGAGAGAGAGAGAGAGAGAGAGAGAGAGAGAGAGAGAGAGTGTGTGTGTGTGTGCTGTTGCGACTCTGTTGTAACCGCCATCATACGAAGAAGTCGAACTCGAGGTTGTTGCTTACAAGTCTCAGTGTATTCCTCTCATATCATAGTGAAACAGTTCGGAGTTCGGGGACTCTCGTGGTTTTTCCCTATTAGGGTTTCCACGTTAAAATACCTTGTCTCTGTATTTGTGTTTTCTTTTCTATTTTTTTTCAGTTTAAATCTTTGCACCTCTCATACTTGGGTCTAGAACCGGTTGTGGCCGGCTTCAATCTCTACAAAGGAGCTTCATTACTTTCTAGAGATAGAAGTAATTCAGACTCCAAACAACATCATGATTTCCCAACGACACTGTATCCTAAATCAGTTCTTCAAGTTTGGGATGACAGAGTGTAAGCCCGTTGTTACCCCTCTTGATCAAAACCTAAATCTAGATGCCGACTCCAGCACAAAAGAGTGCGAGCTGAATCACTATCAACAACTAGTCGGAAGCCTGATCTATCTCACCATTACTCAACCCGACCTCAGCTACCTGATTGGCCTCCTTAGCCAATTTATGCAGACACCTAGTGACATTCATCTAGATTGCGCTAAATGAGTATTAAGGTATGTACGTGGGACAATGGACCACAACATCCTCTACAAGTCGGCCACATTGATTCAACTCGAAGGGTACACTGATGTCGACTGGGCCAACTACAAAGCCGACAAACAATCAACATCAAGATTTGTCTTCTCCCTCGGCAATAAAGCTATCTCCTGGAGCAGTAAAAAGCAACCGGTAATCACATTGTCGAGATCGGAGGCAGAATACAAGGGCGTGACCGTGGCAACATGCGAAGCCATATGACTGAAGAGGATTCTCAAGGATTTGGACATCTCCATCAAATATCCAATCCTCCTATACTACGTCAACATGAGCAATATTCACCTCGCTTGGAACCTAGTTTTTCATGCTCGAACTAAACACATCGAGGTGCACTATCATTTCATCCGAGAACGTATCATGGCCATGGATGTCGACTTGCAACACATCCACAACAACCTACAAATGGCGGACATCTTCACGAAGGCCCTGGGAGCCGACAAGTTGCGGCAGTTCATGATGAACCTAGGCCTCTCAACCGCCAACCAGTCGAGCTTGAGGGGGATTAACCAATTGTTGCCCGACACGGAATCGAACGGAGTAGAATGAACACAGAAAACAGAGTAAGCTGATCATCCACAACCAAAGTCGGAGCTGATCCAGATACTAATCGACACGGCCCAAGCCGACTATCTAGCTACCAGAAAGTTGTGCTTGAAGGGGGGTGTTGAGAATCAAACTCAATTATCCTACTATGGGACCACACCTTAGGAATAGCCAAGTGTATGAACACCCTACTACTTTGTATCATAACTAGTGTGTCATAGAAGTTAGTCCTATGACACATAGTTAGTAGGTAGTTACGTCTCCACCTCCTTCCCAAGAGGTGGTTGTAGTAAGAGAATATAGAGAGAAGGTGACTACATAAGCACCTTCTCCTCTTCGTTGTAGTTGTTGGTTGTTTTATTCTCTTTCTAATACAGTTTTATTGTTTCCTGTATTCCTTGTGGTCTCTCTCTCTCTCTCACTCTATCATACACACACACACACACACACACACACACACACACACACATCTCTTCCGTTGCACAAAATCACACACGCTTCTTTACATATTTCATCAATGCATAGACCAAATAGAGTTATTAAGCTTGGATATCCTTGCTTAACACTAGTAGTGTTATAATAAAAAATGAAGTTCTATCGCCCATACAAACATATAATCTTTGGCACCCCAAGATCTTCCATGCACATCCAAATATGCTCATGGACCAAAAGCTTTATTGAAGTCTACAGAGCAACAATATAAACACTTCCCTCTCAAGTGACTTTCTTCCAATAAATTTCAACAGGTGACAAGATGACCGATCACACATACACACACACACACACATCTCTTCCGTTGCACAAAATCACACATGCTTCTTTACATATTTCATCAATGCATAGACCAAATAGAGTTATTAAGCTTGGATATCCTTGCTTAACACCAGTAGTGTTATAAAAAAAAATGAAGTTCTATCGCCTATAGACACATATAATCTTTGGCACCCCAAGATCTTCCATGCACATCCAAATATGTTGGACCAAAAGCTTTATTGAAGTCTACAGAGCAACAATATAAACACTTCCCTCTCAAGTGACTTTCTTCCAATAAATTTCAACGGGTGACAAGATGACCGATGATGTTATGGAACTTAGATAACCAAAGATATCCACATCCTTAATGTTCTTAACAACTATCGAACTGTTTTGATAGTTGCAGGATTATAATAACATAGAGGATGTGGATATGCCACATCCTCAATGTTCTCTTGTCTCATGGCTCCCAAATGTATAATTTGTAACATATATTTTGCATCATGTCCTCTTGATACATCAATACATGTATTCCTCTTGCTTTGGCTTCCTTCAATTCGAAAAAACTTCACAAAACCAATCTTCTCCATCCAAAAATATTTGATTTTGAAGATTTGTCCCATACATTTTCTTCAATGTCCCAATTGATTTGTGTACATCATTTTCTCCTTTTGTTTGACAATAGCCAACACAAGATTTTTACTTTCCCAACTTACGATTAACCAAAGGATAGCTAAGGGCATTCTTAAATATGCAAAGTTTGTCCACAACTTGGTAAAAGCTTTCCTTGTTGAAGATCTTAGACTCAAACTTTTACTAATCCCCTCAAAAACCCCATCACTCAAGGGTTGGGGGTTGAAGCAGTTTTTTATGAGCGGATGAGGACAACACATTCACTATATTTTTGTTTGTATACGACTTTGGTGGTAAACGAACATATGATTGATGTGGAAAACGAAGAACATTGTCTATTTTGGTAAAGGATGAGTGATGATGGTATCGGGGGAAGAAGCAGAATTTCATGAGGGGATCAAGAGAGTAGTGTCATTATGTTTTTTGGTACAAGTCCTTGGTGGTATACAACAAGATGGTTGATGTGGTCTTTGAAGCAAATTTTCTATTTTTTATGGATGAGGGAATCATGGTGGTGTTGGGGGCTGAGTAGTTTTTTATGAGGGGTTGAGGACAACACATTCACTCTATTTTTGTTTGTACAGGACTTTGGTGGTAAATGAACAGACGGGATGTGGAAAACGAAGAACATTGTCTATTTTGGTAAAGGATGAGTGACGATGGTGTCGGGGGAAAAAGCGGAATTTCATGAGGGGATTAAGAGAGTAGTGTCATTATGTTTTTTGGTATGTACAAGACTTTGGTATTCTACAGCGAGATGGTTGATGTGAACGTTGGTGTAATCGATGACATGTTGGTTGGGAAAAAGTAAGAATATTGTCTTTGTTTGATAAGGATGAGTGGTGACGTTGTTGGGGGTTGACGCATACTTTCATGAGGGACGAGGATAGTAGAATCATTTTCTTTTGCAGGTGATTGTTGTATTCGATGAAATATATTCTGAATTTTGCAATTCAGAACTTCAACGCAATGCAAGTACACACATGTTGAAGAAAACAGTTGCATGGGCAACGTGGAAAGTTTGGTGTCTACAAATTCAGTAGTTGAAGTAGGTGTTGAATTGAAAACAAGCCAAAATTTTGGCAATGCAGTAGTTGACATGTATGCCAAATGTGGCTCACTTGAAAAAGCAAAAGAGGTGAGGAGGCGTTGGATAAGTTCAAGAAGATGCAACTTCAAGGAATTTCTAGAGATGAAGTCACATATGCATGTATTTTGAAAGCTTGTGGGTGCATTAGATCCACAAACAAGGGCGAGGAGAATACATTTCGATGCTGAGAGGAAAGGCCTTTTAAGAAAAAACCAACTTGTTGGAAATGGACTAGTAGATATGTAGTCGAAATGTGGCATGCTAACAAAAACAAAGTTAGTGTTTGACAAACTTCCCATATGTGATGCAGTGACATACAATACATTGATAACGGGTTATGTGCATTGTGAGCATGACGAGGAGGCCCTTAATGCTTTTGATCAAATGCAAAAGTAGAGAATCTCTCCTAATTCTGTCACGTTTACATGTACTCTAAAAGCTTGTGCTAGCGTTGGAGTAGTAGAAAAGGACAGAGAAATTCATGCAAAGATTGAGGAAATGGGCATGCTGAAGAGAAACCAAGTTGTTGGCAATGCATTGGTTGATCTATGTGCTAAGTGTGGAGTCTTAGAGAAAGCACATGAAGTGTTTGATATGCTTCCAACTTGAAATATAGACTCATGGAATGTTCTTGTAAAGAATCAAGAGATGGATTCTGTGTAGCGGAATAGATATGAGCTGTGTGTGTGTATGAGAGTGAGAGAGACAAGGAGTAAGACACATAGAATACGTAATGTAAAGTATATTAACAAAGGAGAAAGACTCAACATTATACAATGTGGGAAGAGGGTGCTTTATATAGTCACCCTCTCTCTTCATTAATTACAAGACTCATGGAGCATGGGGAATGTGAAAGCTCATAAGTTATGTGTCATAGAATCATAACTCATACTAAATGCTAGAATACAAAGTGGTGACATAATGGTGACTCTTGACCGTTGGAGTGTCTATTCATTCTCAAGGTGAGTTCACACACTAGACCAAGTTGAGCTTGATTCTCAACACGCCCCCTCGAGAGGTACGCTTCGACTCGCATTCCAGAGTTCGCGTCGGCTCGCATTTATGCGGAATCGCGGAATGCATAGTTGCGAAGTCTGTTCTTCGGCTTGCGTCTTTCTTCGCGGCTTTGCGCGGTAGATCAGCTCTTCGCGACTTCGTTGCACGGTTGCGGAATCCACACGTTATTGCGTAGTGTCTTCAGTACTCCCCCTCAAACTTGGCAGGTCGGGGATCGTCAATTCGAGATCGGTCATGAATTGCCATAGCTTGTCGGCTCCTAAGGCTTTAGTGAAGATGTCGGTCGTTTGAAGATTGGTGCTAATGTGTTGTAGGTCGACATCGCCAGCTAGAATGCACTCTCGGATGAAGTGATAGTGCACTCCGATGTGCTTTGTCCGCACATGGAACATAAGGTTTCGAGCCAGATAGATACTGCTCATGTTGTCGCAGTAAAGGGAAGTCAGATCCTTGATGGGTACACCCAGATCCTTGAGTATCCTTTTGAGCCATACGGCTTCACATGCGGCCACTGCCGGGCCCCTGTATTCCGCCTCTGTGCTCGAAAGAGCAACGATTGGTTGCTTTTTGCTGCTCCAGGATATTGCTCCGCTGCTGAGGGAAAAAACAAATCCGGAGGTTGATCTTCTATCGGCTTTGTATTCGGCCCAATCGGCGTCTGTGTGACCCTCGAGTCGTATTGGCATCACGGTCTTGTAGAGGATGACACAATCCATTGTGCCGCTCACGTATCGTAGAACTCGCTTAGTGCAATCCAAGTGAGTATCACACGGTGTTTGTATGAATTGGCAAAGGAGACCGACCGGATAACTGAGATTGGGTTGAGTGATCTATGTGGGCCCTACGACCAAAGACCGTCACCAACAAAGATCGATGCGATTCAAGCTATGGAGGAAGTATGCGAGTCAACATCCGAAGTCCGAAGGTTTCTCGGTGCATGTGCATTCTATCACATATGGATTCCGCACTATGCACATATAGCGGACCCGCTCTACCACTTGTTGCGGAAATGTAAGAAATTCGAATGGAAACCGGAACACACCAAAGCCATGAAGAAATTGAAGAAGACACTTCGGAGGGCGGAAGCACTTAAAAAGCTGAGCTACGACCGACCGACCATAGTAACGGTTGATACAAGTCCAACCGGTATCGGGTGGGTCATCAATCAAGCCGACTCGGATGGTTCGCGGTATCCGATCCGATTCGGAGCAAAGGTTCTCAACGAAAGGCAATGTGGATATGCACAATTCAAAAGAGAACTGTGGGGAGTCGTGTCGGCGATAAAATCGGATCGGGATTATTTGATCGGAGCCGAAGTGGTGATCGAGACGGATTGTCTTCCGATACTCGGGATGATGCGGTGTTGTACGATACCGGATGTAGCTATGCTAAGGTGGGTTGCATATGTCAAGTCGCTTAATCCGGAGGTTCGACACATCTCGGGGAAGGACAACGCGGTAGCGGATATGTTATCAAGGGCTCGGTTCAGAGATGACATAACCGAATCGGATAATGAAGAAGTTTCCGAAGACTACTTCGCGTCGGAGCACATATGCCGAGTGAACGTAATCCGAGAATTCCGGGAAGAAGAATACGAGGGAGAAAGCTTGATGATCGGAAAGATGTTACAAGAGGCCGAGGATTCAACAAACGATAAAGGAAGAAGAGCCGAGATCCGAAGGAAGAAGAGGCAAGTCCAAAAGTTCTTCTTGGAAAACGGATTAATATGGAGGGCGCCGAAAAGACCGGATGGTATACCACTTCCAGTAGTCGGGACAAAAGAGCAACGAAACCGGATAATGTCCGAGTTTCACGAATCCGATTGGGTTGGACACCGAGGAACATGGGCAACATTTGTGAAGATCAAGCAAAAATATTGGTGGAAGAAAATGTACAAAGATGTCGCGGAGTTCACGGAAAGCTGCGCGAAATGTCAAGTCTACTCCGGGGTTCGACATCGAGATAAGTTACATCCGACATTCTCACCGACAGTCAACTTCAAGTGGATGGTCGACATAGTGGCCATGCCGACCGGGATTGGACAAAAGAAATACTTGGTATTAGCTCGGGAAGATCTCACAAATCAAGTAGAAGGTCGAGCGCTTCAGAGGAAAACGTGTTCCGCGGTATGCCAATTTCTTTTGGAGGAAGTATTTTGCAGGTACGGGTGCGTAGGGCAAGTGATTGCGGACCGGGGAGAACTCGACTCGGACAAAGCTAGGGGATTCTTCGCCAAACACGGAGTTCGGTTATCACTGACAACGGCATACAATCCGGAGGCCAACGGGAAAATCGAACGAGGACATAGTCCGATCGTGAAAGCACTTGCGAAGGCATGCGATGGAAAGGTGAAGGACTGGCCGTAGATGCTTCCGTATGCACTATGGACGGATCGGACGACGCATAGCTCCGTAACTGGTTACATGCCGGCAGAACTCATGACTGGACAAGCACCGGTAATGCCGACGGAAACCGCGATCACAACATGGACAGTGCTACCGTGGAAGGAAGAGATGAGCCGGGAAGAACTACTAGCGGTCCGGATACGACAACTAGAGGGAAGACCGGCAGACATAGCGGAAGCAATACGCCGACAACAAGAAGCACGATTCCGGAACAAAAGCCGGTTCGACACAAAGCACTGACTACGACCGAGGAGGATTGAAGAAGGAGATTGGGTGATCGTCTATGACAGTAGTTTGGACCATCAATATACAACGATGCGGAAATTCGCGAAAAGGTGGTTCGGGCCATACGAGGTTCGGAAAGTCTTTGACAACGGAACGTACCGATTGTCCGAGTTGGATGGAACAATACTACGAGTGCCTATAGCCGGGAAGCGGGTGAAGATTTTCAAGAAGCGGACCGACGACAAACCCTATGTGATCCAAGCCAAGGCCGACAACGAGGAGCAATCGGATGAAGACCATGGTGATGCGGGAAGCGAAGAAAGTGAATTACAACTCATAATCGACATAAGGGGAGAATCGGAGGAAGCTTTGGGTGAAGACGGATATGAGGAATCGAGAACTTCGGCACATACCGGAGGATGTGCGGGTTCGGAGGGGGCGAGTGTCGTAGTGTATTCCACACACTACGTGAAAACCATAAAATAATATATCCGATTTTAGATACATATAAATAAATAAATAATATATCAAAACATTTGTCACATGCATAGGGCAAGATTCGAACCCTGCACCTCCACATAGATAAACCCCAACTTTACCATTGTAATAACTTATCTTTAGTGTTATACATATAGATTTAATACATATAAGACCTTTATTTACACATATCTTTATTAAAAGGTAAAAATCATGTATTCTTTAGGGTGTGAATATTTTATTTACACGTGATATTAAAAGTGACTCATGCACATCTAGCGTGGATGAGCCCTATACTTAGGAAATGACAAAGCATCACATGCACATTTAGTGTGCATGGACACTTTTTGTGAAAAAGCATGAAGCCATGCTTAGCCTCTTCCATCTTTATATAAGGAGGAGAGAAATATGTATAAGGTTGTTGATTAATATACAAGGATTGATCAATCTAATATATTCGTGGGATTCACGAATTTTGCCATCTAAATTACTCTTATAATCTAAATATTGTTTAAAATACACTAAACTCGTGGGATTCACGAGATTGCTATCTTACTTCTCTTTCCACTATTCATAACTAGCCTTAATTTGTATTCCTCTTCCTCCTAGTCAAAAACCTCGGCGGTTCCCACCCGACTCACGTAACGATCCGGAGCCGAAAGGCACGACACAGTTGGTGAACCCGACGTGAACACCGGGTGGCAAGGAGATGGAAAATCAACCGGAGGCTAGCAACATGATGATGATGTTCGAGCGCATGCTACAAGAACAACGCGCGATGTCGGAGATAGCGGCATCAGTGGAGCGGCTCGTGCAACGAAACGGGCAATTCAACGGGAAAGACGTGTCACGGTATCTTCGGGACTACAAGGCGGAGATGCTACGGTGCGGAATATCAGAAGGACTGCAAGTGACGTCCTTCAACCGGGTGGCGACTGACGGGCTTCAAGCAAGCATCCATGGGCTACGACAACAAAATCCGACATGGGAGGCGTTTGAAGAAGAGCTAAAGAGGACGTTCGCCATCGAGGATTCCTCCAAGGCGACGCGAAGGGGATTCGAAGATTGGGTGGAGACGCCGAACAAGGGATTGAAGGTCGTTGATGTGTTTTCGGCATTCGAAAGCCGGTTCGGGAGGTTGTCCGCGAGAGATCAACCTATCCTCGTACCGGACAAGGTGATCATGTTCTTGCGAGCCGTGGACGTCCGGGACCGGAAAGATCTCAGAGTGCTCTTGGAGGACACGACCACGGAGAGTGGCCTCACCGAAACATGGGAAAGCGTGCGGGATATCGTCGCGCGATACACGAAGAGGGGGCAATGGCTTGCCAACGAGGAAAAGAGGGTTTCAGAACCGATTCCGAAACCGAGAACTGGATTGGAAGACCATCAACCGAGGGCTCGAGAGACTACAACCGAGAAGGGGATTGATGCATCTACGGTGGAGCAACTATTGAAGGAGATGGAGAATCTGAAGATCGCGATGGTGAAGAAGTCGGATGACCGCCCCACAAGCTCCAAGTATACGGACCGACGGTGCATATGGTGCAATAGCGCCGAACACAATCGGAGGGATTGCGACGAGCATAAGGAGGCGCTACGGCGGGATCTCATCTACTACGAGGGAAACAGGATTCATTCGATGGACTCTCGGAAGCCACTCTCGAATGGACTCATCGTCTTTGTATTCCGCCATTTTCGCCTTGCCTTTATCCATCTTCGGGCTAGGCCGTAATGTGCTTTGATCGCTCGGGGGCTCTTGTGGCCCACTTAGCCTTGTGGTAATCGGGCTATCTTCGAACATGTCTTCGAGGCGATCTCCACCTTCTCGCTCTTGTTCAGCCAGTTCCGCGTCAATCGGGGTCGAAGTCGGAATCTTCTCTGGTGCGTACCAGGATGCGGATTCGTCGAACACGATGTCTCCACTTACTCAAACTTTTCGGGTAGAGGGGTTGTAGCATTTGTACCCCTTTTGTTTCAGTGAGTATCCTACGAGGATACATTTCTCCGACTTTGGATCTAGCTTTTGCCGCTTTTTGTCTGGTATGTGCACGTATGCTATCGCGCCGAATATTCGGGTGTGCGATAAGTCCGGCTTCTTTCTGAAGTATTTTCCATGCGGAGTGACCTCGTGTACTCCGGATCTTGTGCACCGGTTCATTAGGTAGACGGCCGTATTTGCAGCTTTGGCCCAATATGACTTGGGCATATGCTTCTCGTTCATCATGGCCCGCGCTACTTCGAGGATTTGCCGATTTTTGCGCTCAGCTACTCCGTTTTGTTGCGGAGTGTGTCGACAAGTAAATTCTCGCCGAATTCCTTTCTTTCGGAGATATGCCGTGAAATCTTCCGAGAAGTACTCCTTGCCGCCATCCGATCGAAGGCAACGTACATGACAACCAATGGCTTTTTCGACTTCGTTTTTAAACTTTTGGAAGTATCCGAACACTTCGCTCTTTTGCCGCATCGAATAGAGCCACGTGTGCCCGGAGAAGTCGTCGATGAAGAGCACGTTGTCGTGGAGAAAACCAGCGCTAAGAGGAATCAAGGGATTAAAGGCGTGAACCCGCCCTTGCACCAGTGTGCGCGAATTGACGCATTGTACACAACTAAGCATAGGACGGTTGATGTAAATATACTAAGTATGACATATTTATTAATTAGGAAATCAATGCGTATCTCTGTCCAAAGAGACAGAGAATAAAGTTAGCATATTTTGATGTAATGGCCTCCTGGATGACCTATAAAAAGAAAAGGGGAAAAGAAGGGGGATGTATCAAGTTTTAGGGAGGGAAGGAGGTGTTGTCAGACTAGGAACCGAGCTCTCGCTTCCTCTATCATCATCCTTTGCAAGGTTTGCCATCGTTGTAATTGTCACTTCTATTGTAATTGATCTCTTGTTTCCGTCTATCTGTGTCATCTATGTTATCTGTGTTTTTGGGAGTGGCTTCTTTCACTTCTCTCAAGTGTGCTCCTTGATTAAGTTGGTGCGCGTTGGTGGTTCAATCAGCGGGCAAGTGCCGCCGGCTGCCGACGGGTCTAGCAGGCCTTACACTTGCGTGCTCCTTGCTTCCTCTTGTCTCTCCTGCTCCTCAGTTTAGGGCCCCCGTGGTCCCACATTATTTCACATGCGAAAGCGTAACAACGCGACATATTTGGTGAACCCGACGTGAAACTGGGCGGTAGAGGAGTCGAAGATGAAGGGATTGGAGCTCGCCGAAGCCATGGCGACAGCGGTCGATCAGATAGTAAGTTCTCGCGAAGGCACAAGCGCCCTCGACAGGGCCATTGAAGCAATTGTCGCCACAATAGGCCGATTCGGTGGGAAGGACGCCACGAGATATTTGGTGGCCTACCGAGCCGAGATGGTGATGAGAGACATTCTGGCGGATAGGCGTCTGGTCGGGTTCCCTTGGATGGCGACACCAGGCATCCACGCAGAGGTGTTCGAGGTATAGGCTAGATGCCGGACCTCGGGAGAATTCGAAGCATAGCTCCTCGAGAGGTATGGGCTTGATGACGCGCTTCAGTTATCGAAGCGGGACTTCATGGAGTGGGTGGTGGAAACCCCCGGGAAGGGGAGGAATGCGTCGGCACTCCTCTGGGAGTTCGAAGAATGCTTCGCACGGCCCTCAACGCTGGACAAGACCGTGTTGGACATGAGTCGTGTTCTGTTGTTTGTCAAATTGGTGGACGTGCGGGATAGGGGCTAGGTGGGTCTCCTGTTGGAATAGATGATGGGCTGACAACCGACTAGGCCGTGGTCAAGGCGATCTGCAGCCGCTTCGACAAATGGCGAGAGTGGGGCGACGAGAAGTCGTTGGCGACGGAACCCACCCTAGCAAGGAAGTTCGATGAGCCTTCGCCGACACGAACGGAGGAAACCCAAGATTGGATTGAAACTAGCCCAGTGTCGACCGGAGCGGTCAAGGGCCCATCCGAGGGAGTGGCTCTTGAGGAGCTGACACAAATGGTGCATGACCTGCAGATTGTGCAGGCTCGAAGAGACAGTGGAGGGCATCCACGCGACCGAAGGCCACCGGTTGGACAACGGTGTATGTGGTGCGACGCGGTCGGGCACAACCGGTGAGACTGCGTGGAGTTTGTTGAAGCCCTCAAGGGTAATGTGATGTACCTATGGAATGGACGGGTGCACGCTAGTGATACTCGGAGAGAGGAGGAGACAAATTTTTGGCGTGGCGGGATGAAGCGGCTAATGGAAGAAGCGGAGGCGCGCCATGTGGAAGTCGTCCATTATTCAGCATCGGCTGGGATCTGGGTGGGAGGTGACAAAGACCGGAAAACGAAGGACTCTGGCTTCTGGCGCTCAATTCTAGAAGGCCTCTCCAGTGCACGACTGGAGAGGGAGGAAGCGAGTCGCGCAGAGCGGCGGGTCCAGGAGGTCACTAGGTGGGACGATCCGGTTGAGGAGAAGACTAGTCTCGTGGAAGCAACGTGCCAGAACTATGAGGTTTTGGTAGAAGACAAGCGTGCGGGAAAGGCCGGAGGTGCCGGGTCCTCACAGCGGTACGAGACCCGGCTCGGGCAGAACCAAAACGATGCCGGTAACCTCGGTGCACCAGACAAAATGAAGCGGGCCGGTTACCGGCTAAGCACCGAGATTGAAAGGACGACGGACCTATGGAAGGTTCTAGAAGAACGGATCCTCAACAAGAAGGTCAAGCTATCTTTGCGGGAAGTGCTTGGGATTGCGAAGAAGGAATTCCATGATTCCATCGTAGATTTAGTGAAGTGCAAGCGGCTCTCTACAAAGTCGGAACCAGAGAAGCCGATGTGGTGCACTTAGAGGATGCGGCCCTAGAAGACGAGTTAGCAGATAGCCACTACTTGAAGTTACACGGGGCCAGGGCCACCACGAAAACCCTTGTCCGGATCGGGGACGTGCAGGAGCCGGTGGTTGCATTGATAGACCATGGTTCGGAGATAAACCTCATGTCCTTGGACTTCTACAAGAAAGGAAAGTGGCCAATCAACACCAAGCACGGCTAGAAAATACGTGCGGCGACCCGTGCTACGGAGAAGTTGCACGGGGCGTGCCCGAATGTACGCGTCAAGATCAGTGACGTCGAGGTTGATCAACACTTTTTCGTGTAGGAGACATCTTCGCACCCGGTGATACTCGGCGAGCCGTACATTACGGCGGCGCGTATGGAGACAAGGGTACTGGATAACGGTTCGGCGTACGCGCGTGTAAAGAGCCAAGATGGACGACAGTCTGTCCAATTCCTGACTGTACGACCGAACCATGAGAGGAACCGCGAAACCCTCGGCAACGACGAACGAGGGGATTTTTAGAGAGGGCTATCAAGGCGTGGGGCCGCGATAGTCCGGACACCCTAGAGGATCCCCACACCTATACCGTAGGTAGGAAGTTTTGGTTCTCCAATGGCAAAGGTTGTACGATAGCTGACATCATTGGCCGGGAGAAAAAGCGGGTAGAGGAACGACTCAGGACATGCGGAGTCCTCGACCCCGATGAGGAAATTAGTGGTGCCATGGAGGCGGTCTCGTTTGATGACACCCTCAGGGAAATCGGGAAGGTGATCGAAGAAGGCCTCAGTGAAGACCGGATGATTCTGGTTAACTTAGTGGGAATGTACGAAGTCATTGCTGACTTCAGGGGAAGGGTCAGGTCGGATCAGACAGCATGTGTGGATACAAATTACAAGACTGTGGACCGGAAGGTGAGGCCAGTCGCGGCACCCTTGCCAGAGGGCAGCGAGGAACGAATAAAAGGGGTCGCATGGGACCCAAGTTTGCGGAATCCGGCCGGCATAGGACACAGGTTCACCGACATAACGCTACGGGAGCTCAAGGTCGATGGGGGTGGCTTTCTACTACCGGCGGAAGAGGACCGGTTTCGGAGGATGCTCGGGAGGCATGGGAAAGCCTTCGCATTCACACCAGAGGAAATCAAGTGCGTGGACTTGACAATTGTTGAATCAATGGTAATCTTCACGGTACCGCACGTACCATGGAATCTCAAACCGATTTCGGTACCCAGAGCTCACATCCCAAAATTGATGGAGGTACTGAAGCAGAAGGTGGAGATGGGCATCCTCGAGCCGTCGAGTGCCCCATATTCGAACCGGTGGTTCACGGTGCCAAAGAAGAACGGCATGTTGCGTTTCATTCAGGACCTACAACCGGTCAATAAAGTGACCATTCAGAATGCAGGTATCGGTCCGGCCGTTGATGAGTTCGTAGAGGCCTTTGTTGGAAGGTGAATCTATTCGTTCGGTGATCTATATTCGGGGTATGACCAGTTCCAACTAGCCGTAGAGAGAAGGGATATCACGATGATGAGGTCTCCTATCGGCCTAGTGCAGATGTGTACCCTGCCGCAAGGAGGGACCAACTCAGTGGCGCACATGGTGAATGCAATGAACAAGGTGTTGAGGGACCGGATCCCGGACATCACCATGCCATTCTTGGATGACATCCCGATCAAGGGATGTCCGATGGGGAATAAGGACAAATCGGTCGGGCCGGACGGATGCTGGAAATTTGTGGCAGACCACATCAACGACTGCGAGAAGGTGCTACAAAGGCTTGAGAGTGCGCGGCTCACCTTCTCCGGAGAGAAGTCAGCTTTTAGGCAATCGGAGATCCTAGTAGTCGGGCACTTGTGCGGGCCTTACAACCGGAAACCGACTCCAGTGAAGGTGAAGGCCATCTCTGTGATGAAGGATGAATGCGGGTCGGTTACGGAGGTCCGAAGATTCTTGGGGGCATGTGCATTCTATCACATCTATATTCCGCACTACGCACATGCCGCGAAACCACTCTACGAGCTGCTGAAAAAGGGGCGTAAGTTCAAATGGGGCAAGGAGCATACGGAGTCGATCCGGCGGCTAAAGGGGGCACTTATTGTGGCACTGACTCTTCGGAAAGCGATTTACAACAAGGAGGTCCCAATCTACGTAACCGTAGATATGAGCCCGACCGGGATAGGATGGGTGATCAATTAGGAGGACGAGGGCGGCATGCGGTTCCCGATCCGGTTCAGAGCGAAGGTTCTCAATGAGTGACAGCGAGGATACGCCCAAGTTAAGTGCGAACTCTGGGGTATCGTTTCGGCAATCAAGGCCGACAAAGACTATCTAATTGGGATGGAAGTGATAATTGAGACAGATGGCCTGCCAATCCTCGGTATGGTTTCCAGATGCGCGACTTCGGACCTGGCGATGCTCAGGTGGATCGCGTACATAAAATCTCTGAACCCGGAGATACGACACATATCTGGAAAGGATAACACCATGGCCGATATGCTTTCAAGAGCGATGTTTGATGACGAAGACGACATTGTTTCGGAAGACGAAGAGGTCGGCGTGGACTTCTTTGAGTCAACGCACGTGACAACAAGGGCAGGGAGCACTCCGGCACTGAGCGAGTTCAACGAGGGAGAGTATGATGGGGAGTTGCTCTAGATCTGAAGATTCCTGAGGACAATGATGCCGGACGCGACATGGAGCCGAGTGGAGGCTAACCGGATCCGGAAGAAAGCGTGTCGATTCTTCCTACAGATGGAAGCATATGGAAGCTCCCAAAGAAGCGAGGCGGCGTTCCACTCCGCGTAGTGGCGAGAAAGGATGAGCAAGACAAATTGCTAACAATGTACCACGAGAGTCCTTGGGGCGGACACCGCGGGACATGGCCCATGTTTGAGAAGCTGAGAGAGAAATATTGGTGGTCGAGGCTGTACCGGGATGTGTACCAGTTCGTGACGACGTGCGAAAGTTGTCAACTGCACTCCACGGTCCGACATCGGGACGAGTTGCACCCGACTTACCTGTCGACCGTCCACTTCAAGTGGATGGTGGATCTAGTAACGATGTCGATGGGGGTAGGGCAAATGCGGTACCTGGTGCTAACTCGAGAGGATTTGACGAACCAAGTGGAGGGTCGAGCATTACCAAACAAGACGACCGCGGCCGTATGTTGGTTCCTAATCGAGGAGGTGGTGTGCCGGTACGGGTGCGTAGGAAAGATCGTAGGGGACCGTGGGGAATTGGATGCACAGGAGGCTGAGGAGCTGTTTGGATGGTTAGGGGTTAAACTCTCGCTCACTACGGCGTACAATCCAGAGGCAAACGAGAAGATGGAGCGCGGACACGAGCCAATAGTAAAGGCGTTGGTTCGGGCCTACGGAGGCCAAGTCGGGAATTGGCCGCGACTCCTACCCTACGCACTATGGGCAGATCGGACGACGCATAGTACAATGACCGGGTACATGCCGACGAAGCTAATGTACGGGCAGAAACTAGTCATGTCAGTGGAGCGGACGATTTCCTCGTGGGCGGTGATAAATTGGAGGAACGAGATGAGCCGGGAAGAGTTGTTGGCGGCGCGGATTCGATAGCTCGAGCGAAGACCAGAGGACGTGGAGAGGGCAAAGACAAAGCTGCAAACGACAAGGGAGAGGAACAAAGGCCGGTTTGACCGGACACACCGACTGTGTCCAAAGAAGATCGAGGAAGGCGACTGGGTGTTGGTGTACGACAATAGCCTCGACAACCAACACAAGGCAACGCGCAAATTCACAAGGAGGTGGTTCGGGTCCTACGCCGTAACAAGCGCAAATGGCAACAGGACGTGTCATCTTGCGGAGCTCGATGAGATGCGATTAACAGTGTCAGTAGCCGGGAAGCGGATCAAGGCGTTCAAGAAGCGGCATTAGGACGAGCTGGACCCAAGAAGCGTGACTGATGACGACGGCCGGTTCGGAGCAGACGAGGGTTCGGGGAGTGACGGATACGAGCCGACCTTCTCCGGTGATTGTTAGTATCTGGCATGTACCGGTGGACTTGTGGTTTGGTGGGGGTGGATGTCTTGGAGAAAACTGGCGCTAAGAGGAATCAAGGGATTAAAGGCGTGAACCTGCCCTTGCACGAGTGTGCGCGAATTGACACATTATACACAACTAAGCATAGAACGACTAATGTAAATATACTAAGTACGACATATTTATTAATTAGGAAATCAATGTGTATCTCTGTCCAAAGAGACAGAGAATAAAGTTAGCATATTTTGATGTAACTGCCTCCTGGACGACCTATAAAAAGAAAAAGGGAAAAGAAGGGGGGGGTATCAAGTTTTAGGGAGGGAAGGAGGTGTTGTCGGACTGGGAACCGAGCTCTCGCTTCCGCTATCATCATCCTCTGCAGGGTTTGCCATCGTTGTAATTATCACTTCTATTGTAATTGATCTCTTGTTTCTGTTTAACTGTGTCATCTGTGTCATCTGTGTTATCTATATTTCTGGGAGTGTCTTCTTTCACTTCTCTCGAGTGTGCTCCTTGATTAAGTTGGTATGCGTTGGTAGTTCAATCAACGGGCAAGTGTCGTCGGTTGCCGACAGGTCTAGCAGGCCTTACACTTGTGTGCTCCTTGCTTCCTCTTGTCTCTCCTGCTCCTCAGTTTAGGGCCCCCGTGGTCCCGCCTTATTTCACACGTGAAAGCATAACAACGCGACAACGTAATATCGGCATCCGCCGAATGTAGCCGTCTGCGGCGGTCGCCATATGTCGGAATGGACTACGTCGAGTAGACCTTTGCTCACGTTCCGCTCTTTCGGGAATGGGTGTCGGTGTTGCTTGCCGAATTGCCACGCTTCGCATACACCTTCAATCTCCTTCTCTTTGAATGTCGGGAGTCTGATGACGACTCCTTTTGATTTCATTGCTTTTAGTTTGTTGAGATTGATGTGGCCGATTCACTTGTGCCATAGCTCTATGTCGGAGTCGGCTTTCGTGCTTTTTGCGAACATGGAGGATTTCATCTCATGTGAATCGAGAATGAACATCCGGCCCTCTCTTCTTCCCACGCAATGATTCAGCCCTCTTTTTCGATGAAGCACCCTTCTTGGTCGAATCGTACTTGCATTCCTTGCTCAACCATTTGACTGACCGAGATAAGTTCTTCGTGATGGAGGGAACATGCAAGACATTTTTAATGTATGTTTGCTTACCTCTTTCACCGAACGGAACATTGCCGATGTGCCGAATCGGGTGTGTAGTGTCATCTCCGGTTTCGACATAACCGGATCGCTCCGGCTCTTGAAGTTCGAGAAACCATTCTTTATGAGATGTCATATGGTTTGAGGCTCCGGAGTCAACAAACCATACGTCCTCCGGATTGAGGGCACTAGTTGAGGTAGAGGCCGACATAGAGTTTGCTCTATGTTTCATCATGAACATTCCGCCATGGTCGGAGTTGTGTGCATACATTCCGCCACGATCTTCGTTGTCAGAGTTGTGCCCGTACATTCCGTTATACTCTTCGTAGTCGGAATTGTGTGCGTAATTCGTGAGTTGTCGGCTTGTGGAAGCCGATTCGCGCATCTTCTTTCGGCACTCTTCTTCGTGGTGGCTGAGCTTTCCGCAATATCCGCATTCGGTTGCATTTTGACGACTTGGGCCGGAGTGGAAGCTCCCCCTTCTTGCGAAGGTTCCTCATTGGCTTTCGTTTTGCGGGCCGAAATTGCGAGTTGTTGTCATAGGTCGGACCTCGTCCGCCTTGTCCTTGACCGTTGGAGTATCTATTCACTCTCAAGGTGAGTTCACACACTAGACCAAGTTGAGCTTGATTCTCAACAGTTCTGATTACAAGATATGGTCAAGTTCGTTGTGAAGCCATGACTAGAAATTATGGAATTCATCCATTGGTTGGGCATCAAATTTGCATGGTTGATCTGTTTAGCAGTGCAGGCCAATTGGATGAAGCAATAGAACTAGTGAAGAAAACATCATCCCACATCCCAATACCGTGATGTGGCTTACTATGCTAGGTGCTTGTCGAAACTACAGAAATGTAGAGCTCGGAAAGCAAGCTTTTGAAGAAACAATTAGTTTGGATGAATCACATGTGACTGCATATGTCTCTATGTACAACATCTATGCATATGTTGATATATTATAAGAAACAAACATGTGGTATTTATTACATATGTTGATGAGCATGAGGGAACGAAATAATAATGACATAGTATCTATCCACGTATGGACAACTACATGGATGAACATATGGACAACCATTCTTTTTAGTTTTCCACTCTGAGTCTTTGAGCTCTCTTATTGGCCCATCATGGCTATAGCCTTTATAATGTTGTCAGACTAATCATTTCGTCATGTATGTAGAATTTCTACTAATGAAGAATATTGTTTTTGGAAAAAAGAAAAACCCCATCACTCAAGTGCACCTACTCTATTTCAAATACACACCATGAAATAGCAAATTGTATTTTGTTCATGTTGGCGTTGCATTCAAGTATTCCAATTGACTCAAGGCCTCACCTCATGAGTTTGTAACATTTCTCCCCTTTTTAAAGGTTCCACCAACAAAAGAGAATCTCATAGTCTAGCTAAATAAATATATTTGCTAGATAGAGTAAATGTGTGTGGAAAAATAATTTGGTTATCCCCATCTAAGGAGTTGCCTTTGGAAAGTAGATTTGGAAGGCCATAGTTGTTTTCTAAGTAGTGCTTACATTTTGCAAAGTAGATCCCGTGTCAAGTTCGCCTCCCCACTCAATTGAGAACTTGTTTAAATACAACAATTCCAGTTCTTTTCTCGTGGGAATGTAATACTTGTTTCGGTTCACATGGATTCTTTTGGGGGCTCATGAAACTCCATTTGGTTATCCCCATTTGAGGAGTTGCCTTTGGAAAGTAGATTGGAAAGGCCACAATTGTTTTTTGAAAGTACATTGGAAAGGTCACTCTTATGTTTCCCAAAGTAGATTCCTCTTCAAGTTGGCCTCCCGAATCCCCACTAAATTGAGAACTTGTTTAAACACAACACTTCAAGTTCTTCTCTTGTGGGAATGTAATACTTGTTTTCGGTTCGTGTGGATTCTTTTGGAGGCTCCTGAAACTCCATATAAACTAGGAACAACGCACCGGCAGCGAATCTCACCCCACTTCTTCTTCTTCAATCGATTAAACACGAAACACGGGGCGAACATCAAAAGCCCTACAACAAAGGGTATATCACCAAATGACTTACCGCGACAACAACAATGATCAGAAGCTATGATTAGTTGGCAAAAGGGGGGGATGATGGCTTCAAAGATCAATCTGCCTGTGTGCACATAATATTATTTCCTCTTTGACTATTGGGAGGAAGAGATATTTTTCAATTACCAATGGTCACACAGAGAGAGATATTTGTCATTTGCCAATGGTCACAGAGAGCAAGAAGAGAATGCGTGAAGATCTATGAATCTATCTTATCTTCTTCTCTGAGAATGCTTGTTTTCTTTTACTCAAAGAATTAAAAACTAAAACAACAGCATTACCCTCTACATAGTGTTTCAGACGCCCCCGCTTCCTTCCATGGCCATGGCGTGTGCACCTCCCCCTGTGCTTCTGTTATCCAATTCTCTCGCGTTTCCGACGGCAAGGTCTCCGTTTCTTTCTTCCCCGCCGAACAGATATCTGTCGATCGTCTGCAACAGTGGCGGCAGTGGTTGCTGTGGTGGAAACAGTAGCAGTGGAGGAGGAAGTAGTGGCGGCGGAAGTTGTAGCAGTCATGGCAAGAACAGTCTTTCTAATCTCGGGAAGGAGTTCGAACATCTCGTGGCCACCAACACTCTGCTAGAATTCGAAAAGGAGTACATCTCCGCACCGGTGAGCCCTTCCTTCCGTCAATGTTTTTTTGTTCATCATTAGTAGTAGTAATGAAAAGAAAGTAAGGATCGATTTAGTCTCTCAATGACCTTCTTTTTTTCATCCACATCAATGATGATGGAGAAAGAGTGCTAGGTTCCTTGTCTTTGTTTTCCTTCATCAATGGTGATGGAGACAGAAGAGTTCTTGTCTATGGACATCATTTTTGTTTCTCAATGATGATACAAATGCAGTATCGATGGAGTTTTTCCCTGTGAACTTTATTTTTCTTCCATATCAATGATAATACAAATAAAGGATTGATTTAGTTTCTCTATGAACTTCCTTTTTCTTCGCTATCAATGGTTGATGAAGAAGGATTGGTTAGTTGCCCCATGACTTTCCTTTTCCTTCATCCATTATGGTGGGAAAGAAGAGCTTTTGTCTATGGACATCATTTTTCTTGATCGATGAGGATACAAGCAAACAGTATCAATCAGCTTGTCTATGGATATCATATTCTTCACAGCATTAGTAATTGACAATGAAGGATTGGTTAGTTTCTCTTTTCTTCAATATCAATGGTGATGGAAAAAGAAGTTTTAGTTAGTTGCTATGTGGACTTATTTTTTCTTCATCAGTGGTGCTGGAGAAAGGAAAGTTTTTGTCTGTGACCTTCACATTCTCTTCATCAGTGGTGATGGAAAAAGAATGGACTAGCTAGTTGTCTATGGCCTTCATTTTCTTCACATTAATAATGGAGAAAGAAGAATCAGTTTTGTTCTCTTTTCTTCATCAATGGTGAGCGAATTTTTGCTTTTCTGTTGTTCAAGAGTGATGGTAAAAGAAGTATGGGTATGAAGAATATAAAGGAAGAGAATTATACATGAAAAACTATATGCATTAATAAATTATTGAGGTAGAGATGTCTGTGTATGTGCAGAGAAATTACTTAAGACGTGAAACGGCATCTGTAAGGTACACGTGAGCCATTCAGGCCATATCCGCCCTTAATTTGAACTGGCTAAGAAAGAGAATTCCATTATAAAATAGTGTTGAATTCAAACACTAGATTTCATACAAAAAGATCAATCATTAGTTTAGGAAAACATTATATTTCATTTCCGTACCACAAGTTATACCCATAGATGGAAGCAAGGTAATGAACAAGGTTGTATTGACGTAACAATGGTGCATGATGATCGATCAATCATGGTAGCCCTATAGAAATTATTTTTATGACACCTCTGTATTAATAGGATTGATACTATGATTATGTCTTCCTTTCAAAGGTTTCTATCATTGCTCTCTTAATCAGAGCATGATCTCCATGTGAAGGCATGGAAATGACATGTTTTTTTATCTCAGTTCATCAGAGGAACCAAAAAATGTTGCTCGTAATAAAAGGTGTATTACTTTTAGTTTGTGTGAACAACAGGCCAATGATTCCAATTGACTTTATTAAGTTATGATATGCATATTTTGTAACAACATGATTACCTAATAATCCTGTTGAGAGACTCTTATAGAAATATGTAAATGATGTACGTAACTCCCTGGAGTCATGACCAGTTGTTTTTTGAGCATTAGTTCATATTTGAAATGCCATATCTACTCATGTCTGTGTACCATTAGATTTCAAGTGATTATTGAGGACTGAAAAGTTGTTGCTCATAATAGAGGGCATATTACTTTTAGTTTGTGCATACAACAGAGTAGTCAATGATCTCAATTGACTTTATTAAGTTATGATATGCATATTTTGTAACAACGTGATTATATAATGATCCTGTCGGGACACTCTTAAATATGTTAATGATGTAAGTAACCCTCCAGAGTCAGGGCCAGTTGTTTTTTGAGTTTTAGTTCATATTTGAAATGCCATATGTACTCATATCTGTGTACCATTATAGATCTCACGCAATTGTTGCTCTAAAATCACCAATTTGATCGAGAATAGTGTGGGGGTTTTGTGGTTTGAAGCAAAGGTTAATTGGACTCATGTGTATGTCATTTTGCTTCTCGTATAGATGGAAGGCAGCATCACCCGTGAAATGATCAACGATGTTAAAGCTACATATCCCGAGGTATCTGATTGTTTACCCTTTCATTCACAGATATATGGGAATCTTTGAGTGAAATAAATAACATGTACCTCTTATTTCTGTAGGCCTCTACTGGGGGAGAGAAGTTCTTGGACATCAATGAAATTCTTGAGGAAGCCAAGAGTATGAGCAATGGTGATTTTATCTTCTCGGAGGATGCTGATTTCGTATTGGTATAGATGGCTAAAAGTGTAACCTACTAGTAGTTTATTTGTATCGATATAGATCTGCGAGTATTATAAGGTCATTTTTTGACCATGTTGATATGTTCCAAGTGTTGAGGATGAGCTATGCTGATTTGTTTGCCGAAAATTTATGTGGATTATATCTTAGTAATGGCAAACATGGTCTCATGCCCCATCGCACACGTGTTAAAATGGGAAACTCCCTTCTCAATGTATATTTGATACGGAAGTGGAAAGTTCTTCTCAAAGACGGTAATAACACATCTCATTGGACGGCCAAAAGTTTCTTCATTGTTCATTTTAAACCTTGACTGCTCATCACATCTTTATTGACTGCTTATATGTTAAATTTCAAATGTCATGTTGAATGTTTGAGTGATCATGGTGATGCCTTTGACACAATCAATACAACAATGATGGTTATTGAATCCTTATTGTTATGATGCATAAGTTGGCTGAATCAGATATGATAACAAGACAATCTTAGGAAAACTACTCACTAACCAATGGGACAAAAACTTAAGGTTTGATCTCATGACTAAATATACACTTGGCTTCCCTAAGGCAAGTTTCATACATTATAACAATGTTCCTTGAGTTTAGTTCTTCACAATTGTGTGGATCTAATGGAAATAACATGACTATACCGTAATGAAGAAGTGAACTCAAGGAATGTTGCATTAACAATGTTCCATGAGTTTAACCCTTCACAATGGTGTGGATCTAATTGAAATACCATGACTATACCATAATGAAGAAGTGAACTCAAGGAATGTTGTTTTTGAAATGTGTTTAATGTTCCTTAAAATCAGACCATTGATCTCATCACTTGAAGACAATGTGGTTTATTAGTGAAATGGCTCCTTGTATACATCATCATCTCACCAACATGATGTTTCTATTTCCCCATGAACTTCTTGATTCTCCTTTGGAACTATTTAGTCATGGAAAGGCTCATCACCACCTCTCATTTAAGCATCTTTGATGGAAATGGGCAATTGTAGATCCATGTTCAAGCAATCCATACACGAAAATGTTGGTTTTTATGGCCATCATGGAAGTTTTTGGCCATTTTACGTGTCTTTAACCAACAAAAAGTAAATCAGATTACGAAATTGGGGATGCAAACTTTTTATAAGATGGCCAAAATGATAATTAAATTTTATATTAAGCTACCAAAACTATTCTACACGTAACGCAATATACATACACATAATACATTTATATATACCTCATTTACATATTAGAGAACATGCATATGTACATACATAGCATAACATACGTTTACATTACATACATACATAACAAAGCATATATGTACATACATTATATGTATGTTATGTACATGCATGCATGCGTACATACAGAAAGAAAAGAAAGCCGCGAAAATAGAGCATAGAAGAGTCCTGTGGTGATGGCGATGGCGCCTCAACCCCATCATTTGTGTATACCCTCATCCTCAGCGTCGTTGTCTCTGTCAGCCCTAGCGCGGCGTTTCTTCGGTCCCCCACAGTCACGCCATAGCTCCCCCTCCATTCGCTCTCATCTCCGCATACCCCGCCCCACGCCGCCGCCAACATCAACCACAACCCTTCATCGTCGCCGTTGCTCCGTCTTCTCCGATCCTTCTCACGGGAGACACGCCTTTCAGGCTTCGCTGAAGTTCTCCACCATGGCTTCTTCCGATTCTGCTTCTGTTCCTGCCGCCGCTTCTGCATCTCACGTTCCTTCTGCAGAAAAAGAAGAAGACGATAGCATATCACTAGTTAACAACCCCTTGCTGAATGAAGATTCTCGTTTCCCTTGCTTCGATGCAGTGGAAGCTAAGCATGTGGTTCCTGGCATAAGATTCATTCTTAAACAGCTGGTAAGTTCTTCGCCTCTTGCTATTTTTCTTTTTAATATGCATCGCCTTCAATTAAAGAAGATTATGCTATCTTAAACATGTGGGAACTCTTCTCATTTTCTGTTCAAATTGGTAATATACACCATTTTTAGAGGAAGAAATCTACACCATTTCTGTTCCTGGCATAAGAGCCATCCTTAAACAACTGGTAAGTTCGTTCCCTCTTGCTATTTTTCTCTTGCATCATCTTCAATTAGAGAGGACTATTTTACCTTAAACATTTGGGAATTCTTCTCATTTTCTGTTCACATTGGTAATATACACCATTTTTTAGAGGAAGAAATATAAATTAGTGTCTACCAGAAGCTGGAAGCTGAAATTGGCCTATATGAAAAATCCTGATTATAAATATGGCAGTCTTTAACTTATCATGCTGGAATAAAAACTCTAGGTTTCGTAAAGATCCATGATAGTGATATTAATGCATGAGGTAGCTTTTACAATTGGTAATGATTATTCAGATGTTTTTACAAGTGTGAAGTGCATTACTACTATATATGGGATGAATGGCGGTGAGAGTGCATGGTTACCAATGTTGATGCCTGCCATTGATCTTGAATTTGTGGTATAGTAACATCTGTTAGGTCCTCTCTTGTATATACTCTCTCACCGTCATTACTATCGGTCTTATATGCAAGTCCAGACCTACTCTTGGGTCCTTGTGATGGGAGTGGGAATGACATCATTTGTCTGGTCTATGATATATACATGCTGGGTTTGATCTTTTTGCGCTATTTAACAACTATGCTTTCACTATGAAGTGTGGATTGATAGCGTTCGCGCTTATGTGCTATCTTCATTCGTTTTCTTTTCATAAAGTCATTCCTTTCTCCTTCTTTGCGTTTGTTTTTCTTGCTTTCTCTTACATCCATAAGTTCACTCTTGGTTTGGTATTTTGATGGTATATGAATGATTCCTTTCATATATGTTCAGGAAGTCGAAGTTAAAGGTGACATCACATCATATTCCATTTACCTTCTTTATGCTGCTCTAATGTGTTTCATATGGGGAGCAGTAAATGCTTAGTAATTAAAAGCTTGGCACATTTTGAATCAAATTTTTTCTTCTTTAGTTTTTCCTTCTGCCTATCATATTTTGAGCAACCTCTGCAGGAAGCAGACTTAGCCAAGCTAGAAGAAAATGTGAAGCCAACATGGTCAGAAGTGGTTGAGCCTATGGAAAGGATTGTTGATAAATTGTCTGTTGCGTGGGGTGTTGTGAACCATCTCAAGGCTGTGAAAGATTCTAGTGAATTTAGATCAGCAGTTGAAGCAGTTCAGGTGATCAATTCTTTGAATCATGTGAAATTATAAAAGTTTGATTCATTTAAATTCCAGTGGTTGATGTGTTAAGAAATGAGTAAATATAGGCTGATTAACAATCCAGCTACTGATGTGGTAAGATTCTTTTTCATTTAAGTGCCCATTCTTCAAAATAACATCACCTGATTCCATGATTGTGATTAATCCTCAGTCAACTCTGGCCCATGATGGATTCATAACTCAAAAGCGGATAGACTGTTCTGTGACTTGTTATGCCATGTCTTTCAATGCAAATATTCGAGACTGATATCAAGAATTAAGAATTCTTGGCATGGTGAAGCTAAAATTTTCCACTGTTGCTACCTACCACTTGAGGAACAAGTGGAGTTTCAAAATGTCTTCAACTTCAGAGAGGATGTCATTGTGTTATATGTAATGTGTTTTTTATAATACATATGTTTTCCTTTATATGTATTGTACACCTCGCAAATCTGTGATTCATTAAGAACTTTTGTTTGCTATGTTAATGATTTATGAAAATATGCAGCCCGAAAAAGTCGCCTTTGACCTAAAATTGGGTCAAAGCAAGCCAATTTATAATGCTTTCAAAGAAATACAAGAAGGTTCTATGTGGGAGACTTTAAATGAAGCTCAACAACGCGTTGTAGAAGGTAGTTTCAAATCCAAGTTTGTAGAGGAGGATGTAAAACAATTTTAACAAACAATGCATCTCAAGTTAACCGTGTTGTATTTAAGGTGCTTTGAAAGAGGCAAAACTCAATGGTGTTGGGTTGGAGAATGAAGAGAAGTCACGCTTTAATGAAATACGCCAGGTATATTCTATGTCCTGAACTTCATTAATAGATTTTGGCTCATTAAAATATTGCAGTTGTAAGAATATGACAAAATTTCATTTCCTAATTATCATTTTTGTTTTGAATGATTCAGGAGCTTGCAAAGTTATCGACAAAGTTCAGTGAAAATGTTCTGGATTCGACCAAACAGTATGAGAAATTGATCACAGACAAGAACGATATTTTAGGGCTACCTGCAACAGCTCTTGGTCTGGCTGCACAAGCTGCAACTACAAAGGTTCTAGCTGTTTACATTGAAGTAAAATTAATATTATTAATTGCACACGAGAAGGTTTGGCTTAAGCGAAGCTTATCATTGCAGGGTCATGAAGGTGCAACTGCAGAAGATGGACCATGGCTTATCACACTAGACATCCCTAGTTACATTCCCATCATGCAGCATGTCCGCAATCGTGCTCTCAGGGAAGAGCTCTATCGTGCATTCATTACCCGAGCCTCGTTTGGAGAGCTTGATAATACTCCAATAATAAATAAGATCTTGAAGCTTCGCTTGGAAAAAGCAAAGTTGCTTGGTTACAACAATCATGCAGAGGTATTTACTTTAAATAGATGAAGATTTTATCACCTCAAACCAAACTAGTGTATTTAATGGTTTTATTTTATTTATTTGTCTCATAGGTGAGTATGGCAATGAAAATGGCAACTACCGAGAAGGCAAAGCAGTTATTAGAAGATCTACGAAGTACATCCTGGGATCCTGCCTTAAAAGGTATTTGTCGAGTTAGAGATATTTTATGTTTTGGGCAAAAGAAGTTGGTGTCACTGCATCGTAGGCCATATTCACACATGTTCTCCGTAACTCCTAGTATTTAAGGTAGAAAAAGAAATATATATGCGCTTGATTATTGGGGGTACGTGGAAAATTATATGGTTTAGAAGGCCTCAGTGGACATTTATCACCTTTTAGTACAAATGATGCTGATGATATGTTGTAGTTCTGGTTGCATAATTTGTGGCACTCTTAATTTGGTTGCATGTAGATCTAGAGGATCTGAAGGCACTTGCAAAAGAGCAAGGTGCAGTTGAGGGTGAAGACATGTGCCTTTGGGATGCTACTTTTTGGAGTGAGCGTCTTCGAGAATCAAAATACAATATCAATGAGGTCTTTCGTCATCTTTTTTGTTTTTTTATATAATGTTGAGAATGTGAGAAAACTGTTGAACAATTTTAGTTGTAAGGTGCCAAAGAGGCTGCATTGGCTTAACAAATGGGGATAAATATGCCCAGCTACATAATGACGTAAAGTAGTGGATTAGTGGAGAGAAAAGAACAATCTAGCAAATGCTGTAATGAAGTAGTGGTAGGCTGAAAAGTCAATCGAAATCAATATTGGAATAAAGTAAATCTAGAGAGAGAAAAACATGCTGAAGGGAGAGATTGTGGCCTCTATTTCTAACTTGTTTTAACCTAGTAATTATATTATAACCTTCTACTAACTCAGTTAATATATTCTAATCGGCATCTAACCCAATAATATATTTTAACTTGGGTTCCAAGTCTAACCCCAAAATTACATTGTATGCACAAGCTAGTAGACCTGTACGAACCGGGTTAGATTTGAGTTAGGTAAACACAGGTCAAGCAAGACACTATTTATAATGTGGATGCGGGGTTAGAATTGAAAAAGGATTGTCTGTGAGAAAAGCTGTTAATAGCAGCAGCGGAAGACTTAAAACAAAATAGGCACAACCAAGCTGTGAGAAGGCTGTTAGACAGCAGTAGAAAAAATGGTTGCAAAGAGTAGAGACACAGCCAAGGAATAGAGCTTGTTTTAAGTAGCAAAAAAGAAAATGAAAACTTATACAAAAGAGGCTGGTATAGCCTATTTATACAAAATTGGGGAATGTGGGTGAAATGGCTGTTTGGTAGTTAAGTGACTCTTGTACTACCAAACAGGTACAAAAAACTAGGAATATCTTGGAAAAGGTAGAAGAGAGAAAAGGCATTTAAAGCATTGCAGATTCTAGAGAGAGAAGGCATTTAAAGAGTTGCAGATTCTAGAGAGAGAAGAATCTGAGAAAAGAGAGAATGTAGTACAAAGATAATAAATATGAAAGAGAGTGCAGGGCTGGAGCTGCCACCCTCCAACACCTCCTCTCAGCTCCAGAACGGCAGTCCAACATTGAGTCGATCAAGGAGCTGATCAATGGCTTGCCTTGGAAGTGGCTTAGTAAATAAATCAGCCACATTTTCTTGAGTAGGGCAATATGCCAAGTTGATGACTTGTGATTTCACTAAGTCACGAACAAAATGGTAGTGCACTTCGATGTGTTTTGTTCTACCATGAAATGCTGAGCTATGTGCCAAGGCACGTGCACTTTGGCTGTCGGTGAAAACTGCAATAGGAGAGGCTTGCAAAACACCAATGTGAGAAAACAATTGCATCAACCATAGCAACTCACAGCAAGTATCCAAGTAGGCGCGATATTCAGCTTCCGTCGATGAAGTAGAAACTGAGTTTTGCTTCTTCGATTTCCAAGAAATCAAGCCTGAACCTAACATAAAACAATAGCCAGATGTGGACCTTCTAGAATCAATATCACCTGCCCAATCAGCATCTGAGTAGCCAACAAGCTCAATGCCGCCTCTAAAAGATAGACCATAGTCGAGTGTGTTGGCCAAATACCGAAGAACTCGAATAGCTGCTTGCCAATGACTTTGTCTTGGAGCAGTTGAGAATTGGCTGAGAATACTCACGCTATAGGACAAATCAGGCCTGGTATAAGTTAAGTGAAGAAGGGACCCGATTAATCTCCTATATTTCGTGATATCCTCAAATATGGGAGAATCGTCTTCACGAGATAGCTTTGAGTTTGGATCCATTGGACAGGAGAGTGGCTTGCAATTTGTCATGCTATAGGTCTCAAGGAGCTGCCTGAGATACCTATGTTGGCTAAGAAAGATACCACCATGTGATTGATAGACCTCCATACCTATGAAATAATGGAGAAGTCCTAGATCAGTCATTTCAAAGGTTGTTTTGAGGTCAGCGCGGACCTCCTCGATTTTAGATGCAAGGGACCCTGTAATTAGAAGGTCGTCAACATATAATATGATCAAGCAAAGCAAATTATCTTGGGAAAAAACATAGAGATTGCTGTCAGCATTACAGTTTTGAAACCCAAGAGAAAGAAAGAAGCTATCAATTTTGTCATGCCAAGCTTTGGGAGCTTGCTTTAAGCCATACAAGGCTTTGTGTAACTTGTAGACCATGTTTTTTTGCTCTAAAATCTCGAAACCTGGAGGCTGTTCAACATAAACCTCCTCTTTCAAGTCACCGTTAAGGAAGGCTGACTTGACATCCATTTGAAAAATGGCCCATTTGTTGTGAGCAGCAAGTGCAAGCGCACATCGGATAGATGTGTACCTTGCTGTTGGAGCAAAAGTTTCCTCATAATCCACTCCTTCAACTTGTGAGTAGCCTTTTGCCACTAAACGTGCCTTGTGCTTATCCAAAGTACCATCAGCATGGTATTTGGTCTTGAAAATCCATTTCAATCCAATGACTTGTCGATGTGGAGGCCGTGGGACCAGCTCCCATGTATGATTCCGCTCAATGGAATCAAGTTCAACTTCCATTGCTGCTTTCCACTTTGGAAGAACAAGGGCCTCTTTTGCTGTTGTGGGTTCTTTTGATTGCACAACAGTGCACAATAAGGCAAAGTTGCATGAGTGAAGAGGCCGTTGTGACTTACGTGTTCGAGAACCAGATGTATACTCATGAAGTTCAGCATCGGAGAGATGAGAATCACGAATGGTGGCTTGAAGCCACTTGGGAAGTGGTGGAAGTTGGTTTGTAAAGGGAGTGGAAACAAGTGGAGTTGAGGGAGAGGTTTGAATTGTTGGCGAAGTTAGAGATTGAGTAGGAGGAGATGGGGGGCTTGAAGATGAGACATCTTCGTCTAAAATAGGAGATTCCGGAGGAGCTTGGATTTCAACCATGAACTCAGGTAAAATCCTAGAATCATCCGGCTGAGACTCCACAAAATGAACATCCCTAGATATGACTAGGGACTTTGACTCTAAATCCCATAACATGTATGCTTTAGATTGTGTGCTGTAACCAAGAAATTTGCATTTCTTGGTTTTGGACTCAAATTTCGTCCTTTTATGATCTGAAATGTGAACATAAGCATCACAACCAAAGACTTTAAAATGAGATATTGAGGGCTTTACACCTGTAAATGCTTCTTCAGGCGTCATTCTAGCAACTGCTTTTGTTGGGCAGCAGTTGATGATGTAGACTGCTGTGTTGACAGCTTCACCCCAAAACGAGAGAGGAAGATCAGATTGAGATAGCATCGTACGAGCCATCTCTTGGACTGTCCGGTTCTTCCTTTCCACGACTCCATTTTGTTGAGGAGTATTGGGTGTAGAAAATTGGCGAGCAATGCCTCGTTGAGAGCAGAAATGTATATATAAAAGAATGGTTAACAAGACATAAACCAACAAATGATGTAATCAAGATACATGATCGAGGTATGTGGCCTCTACTTACATGCAACATCCAAAAACTAAAAGTGAACATAATACGCAATTGAGGTATTGCCTGCCCTCATACACATATGACACATCGCAAGGTATTGACCTCATATCAAACGTAATAACGTATGTAACATGCAATAGAGGCATAAACCTCATATTGATCGATCGATCACCATCAGAAAGAAATAAACATCGACAATAGAAACATTAGAAAGTCATTGTGATATCACATGTTAGAGCTTATTTCTAATGTAAGCATAAATAAGGAAATAGATGATAGATAGTAAAGAGACAGAGAGAGAAAGAAGGGTGTTGATCCACCCGACCACCCCTGAGCGAAGGGATTGAGACAGACCTGAGACTTGAACAGTGTTCCATACCACTGTCATGGCATCATCACAATAGTCTGTTCACCACAAGATTACAACCTCAATGTAGACCTCATATTTATAGCCAAACCTAATGCCCCTAGGCATATTCACACTTGGCCCTTAAGGGTTGTCTCAATCCCTCCCTAGGATTAAAAGTAGTCCTCCTACCTTTACACTGTTGATTAACCCTCACATTTTTATCCTTGTGTGTAGAACGCTACTATACAAACTATCACGGGATAAATTATGGTTATGCTTGTAACAGTTTCACCATTGCAGTTGCATTAATACACAATATTGCGAAAAATAATGGAGGATGATTTCCTATTAACAATGTTCTTCCTTGTTCTTGTTGAATAAGATTCTTTAATTTTTATAATGGCAGCAACATAATTTTTAGTAGTTTCCATGACATCTAGTTTAAAATTCATGTTTTCTATTATGAGCATCGATTAACATCAGTTACTTGCTCATTGAAATTCTCCATACCTAACAGGAAGAATTGAGACCCTTTTTTGCACTGCCAAATGTCATTGATGGCTTGTTTGGGCTAGCCAAAAATTTATTTGGGATTAACATTGAAGCCGCAGACGGACTGGCTCCAGTAAGTACCTTTCTTATTTGATGCTGATGTTTGGCGTGTTAGAAGTTTTTGATTTGCTAATCAATGAATGGGTATGAATATAGGTTTGGCATCAGGATGTCAGATTTTTCAAGGTCAAAGACTTGACAGGGGAGGTAATTGCTTATTTCTATTTGGACCCCTATTCCAGACCATCTGAGAAGAAAGGCGGAGCTTGGATGGATGAAGTTTTTGGTCGTAGCAAGTTGTTTGCTCCAAAAGGAAGCTATGCAAGGCTTCCAGTTGCACACATGGTTTGCAATCAAACTCCACCTGTTGGAACAAAGCCAAGTCTCATGACTTTCCGTGAGGTAAACTGTGATGACACTACTAGATTTATTATTCTCTTTGAATGTTTATAAGTGGTTATATAATATCAGGTTGAAACAATTTTTCACGAGTTTGGGCATGCTCTACAACACATGCTCACAAAGCAAGATGAAGGCCTGGTTTCAGGCATCCGTGGCATTGAATGGGATGCTGTTGAACTTCCTTCTCAGTTCATGGAAAACTGGTGCTACCATAGGTATGCAGTTGTTACATATTTAAAAGTGGTGTGATAGTTGAATGCTACACAGTAAATGTATCTATTATCTACCCGCATAAAGAAATTTATTTTCTCTGAAGCATTATATAATGACGGATTTTCTGAGGGATATAACCTGGAGAGTTCCTTACATTTTTGAAAGAGGTGATTTTCTCTGATGGATTCAGATATAGCCAGGTTGGAATTATGAAACAGTTATTTTAGGTTTCAGTGGTTTTCAGATACAACTAAGAGCAATGTATATTTGAATGATTATCCTTCTCATGAAGAGAAATAAATGGTACTTGTTCTGAAACTTTCCTATTGCTATTCTTAAGCGGCCTTTAGACTGCAGTCAACATCTACAATCATAATGGGGGGGAGTCTACGTTATGAAATCCTTGTGTCAACATTACCTGAAATGTACAGGCCAGAATATGAAATATAAAATATCGCATAGCTCATATTTACAGTCGTCAAGTCAAATGCCACAACAATGAAACGTAAGATATAAACATAGTTTATACGAGTTTCTCATGTAGTACCTTCAGGAATCATGCTATGATTCCTTCTCAGCCATATCACCAAGCATTGACGACATTTATTTTAACTTTCCTGTTGTCATTTTCAAGGTATAGGTTTATTTGTCTTAATAGGTATCAGTGTTGTTGTGAAGCATTGCATGCTATTGAAGTTGCTAAGTACCCAGTAGGGTTGGTGTTGTTGCATGCTCTTGAAGTACCTCTTTCCAATCTTCCCAGTACGCATGCGTGGAAAAGATTTGAAATTAGCAAGCTACGGTCAATTTATATCATTTTCTCAAAAGGTTGTTTCTCAATCTTTTAGTTGCCTACAATATTTGTGTCTCATATTTTTTTGAACTGGCTTTTAGTTCCATTCGGAGTCAGAGACAAAACAACCACACTTAATAATGTAGCGATTGTTGCAACAAGCCTTTCCATGGTCAAGGAAATTTTCATATTTCAGTCAATCCAGGGAACTGCTGACAAATGAGAGTCGATGTATATTTCATGAATTCTGCACTAATCCATCAAGCAACATAAAAAAACGAAGGCATTTTACTAGGCCATTTAATGTCTTATGCAGGAAAACATGATTTTTACGTCTTTCCTTCCATTCAGCAAATCATCAGATAGATTTCATCATGCAGCCAGATAATGTCATTATTGTAGGAATGGCCGACCATAATAATATATAACTTTTGGTCTTGTTTCATTTCTGTCTCTCAGACACATCAGGGCTTTTAGGAAAATGGTGTTGGCTGCCTTAAAATGGAAAGTAAACAAGGATGTTGATATATTTTCCGTTGCTACTTCCAAGGCAACCAGGATTACAACTCCAATATTCATATTTTCAAAAGATCAAAGTGATCAAAACACATCTCTCATGCTTACTTTGTCAAGCGGCACTAGTTTATTAGAATTAGAATCACAGAACATGGAATTGGCCACATTACAGTTGACTGATGGATGCTATGTATAGGACTATAAAGATTACGTAGAGATAGAGTGGTTGTTTTTATGGACAGAGCAACCCTTCTGGGCATCGCCAAGCATTTTGAAACTGGAGAAACACTTTCAGAAGAGATATATCAAAAACTTTTGGCTGCAAGAACATTTAGGGCAGCTTCACAAACTCTGCGACAGGTAACTTATGTTTTCCTGGAAAATATTGAAGCCATATACATGCAGTTGCGGAACATACATCTGAATGCATACATATTGATTGAAACTTCTGTACCTCATCTTTTATCAATATTCTGTAGTTCTTGAAATCAGACATTGAGATTTACTGGATGTATTGCTCTTGAACAGATACATTTTGCAATGGTGGACCTGGAGTTGCATTCAAACTATGTACCTGGTGCTGAAGAAACTATTTTTGACGTTGATAGAAGAGTCAGTAAAAGAACTTGTGTGATTCCGATTTTGCCAAATGACAGATTCCTATGCAGTTTCCAACATATATTTGCAGGTGAAATGTTTCTGATTACTTTTTTTAGTAGCTATGCAATTACAATTATTGATGGATTTGGATTTACCTTTGCATTTGTCTTGGATAGGGGGTTATTCTGCAGGCTACTACAGTTATAAGGTATAACCATTTAGAGTTTTTGTAAGTAGAAAAATTCACTGGTGAACGAACAGCAAAGTAAATTCAACAATTTTGTTTTTGCAGTGGGCTGAGGTGTTATCAGCAGATGCATTTTCAGCATTTGAGGATGCTGGTTTGAGTGATATAGAAGTAAATAACTGCTTGAAACTGCTTTCATTGGTCTAAGAAACTCCATTATGAGATTATCAAGACAAATGCATGTCTATATGCAGGCCGTTAAAGAGACAGGAAATAGGTTCCGTGAGACTGTCCTTGCCTTAGGTGGAGGCAGACCACCCCTGAAGGTAAAAATGTATTTGGATATGCGTGTTAAGTATTCGATACACAGGCTGCCGATGTCAATGTCTTTTCTGATACATGTTATTACCAAGTCTTATCCTAAGCTAATTTCTTATCTGACACATAAGAATACCTATGCTAGTGTCCTATCTGACACATAGGAATACCTCTAATTAATTAAGCACCTGACACTTTTACAAGAATTTACAAATGGGATTGTGGATAACCTGTCTGACCTGCACACAAAAATCTTGCATACAAGCAGATGTAAGGAATGAGGGTGGCATGAGACACGAAGTTTAGATTGTTTTCGAAATACATCTAAATTATGGTTGGATGCTGTACTTCACATGGGAGCGATTGGGCACAAGGGGATAGGCAAAGTTTACATAGGATGGAGACAAAGGAAGCAGATGGTGCCTATGAAAATAGGTACAGATGGCTGGATGAATAGAGGAAGTGGACTACTAGCAGGCAATGAGATGTACCATACTAAAATTTATACTCGATAACTAAAACAGTATTATGCATCTCATAGTCCACATTCTCTTGGAATTTGTTCTGGATATGTGTTAGCAATGTGGCATTGTCATTCTTGAATTTCATGTTTTTGCCTAACTAGGAGCAATACGTCATAGTTTGGGCGAAGATTGTATAGCATGCTTTTCATCTGTCAGCCTTAAATATCTATCATTTGTCAATGCAACTGAGTTTTGCCTTTTATCTCACATGACAACTAGATTGCCAAGTTTTTCTTTTTCTATTTCATTTGAGATTCATGTAATTAAAACTGGAACGATTTTCATAAATCTTGAGATTTCTCTGCACAATCTGCAGCTTGTTAATAATATTTTTCGTGACCACAGGTGTTTGTTGACTTCCGTGGTAGAGAACCAACTACAGATGCGCTCCTACGGCATAATGGACTTTTGAAGGCTTCTGCATAATACTATTTTATCAATCGGTATATTCTACCACAGTATATCTATAGCTTTATTTTCCAGTGTTTTAACAATATTGCTCACTGATTATCAAGTTGCACTATTTCTCACAGATCTCAGCATTAATACCTGGGAGCTCGATAATAGTAAGGTCTCATCATTCACTCTAGTGGAACCCGCAATGCTATTTGAGATAATGGATTCATATCAGTTCTGCTGGTCATTCAACAATTTGTACTTTATATATTTAATCCTGATATTTTACTAAAGATCAATCCATGATGTAACTAAGTCAACCAATCAGGTTTACAAGCACATATATGATTTAACATGGGTGAAAAATGAAAGGGGAGTATCTCATATCATCATTGGAATACCATGACCATGACCATGACCTATCAAATGAACCTTAATTTTTACTGAAAAGTATATGGTTCTAGTGCATTATCTCATGTGACAAGTCCAAATGCTAGCACCATTCAAATAGTTACCATAGTGTTATTCTTTGCAAATAAGGTCACAAGAATTTAGGATTTTTTTCATTATTTCACTCTATATGCATACATATCAAATAAATAGGTTATTAGTGAGGTTGACCAGATGAGTTTTATTCAGAGGGTGAGTTGTGTCAAACAGAAGCATAAGATGGAAGACAAGAAACGAAAGATTGTTTGATTTTTCCTTTTTGCTCTATTTCTTTCTTTCTTTTACATTGTTTGCATGAACATGATATATGTTATATGTACACACACTCCACCAGGTGGGCCAATTGGAAGTGCCTAGTGAACCTACACTCATGTGTATTGTGGCTAGTGTCAATTGTCTATCTTAAAATATTTCATCTAGGAATTCTAAAGTATTTCTTTTTTCTAAGGTTAGTTGCACCTCATGAGCCACTGCAAGTTAGAGCTTCCTTTTAGCTAACATATTTGCATCCCTGGATTATTCTTGGTCAATTATCTTTGGTTTATGGAGCTCTTCTCTTTGCATGTCTAAGGTTCAGATTTTAGTGCCCCATGTTTCCAGTTGTGAGCATCACTAATGTGGAGTGGGTGATGTTGGCACGTGCCTACCCTTGTGGTGGCAAACTAATCTCTCCATATTTTGTTGTTTATTGACCTCATGGTTGACCAACGATGTTAATCAAACTCAAACCCATGATGTGTTTATTCATAGAGTTTTAACTAGTGTATGTTGAGCAGGTTCTTGTGTCTCTTTGAGCCTATATATTGAAAAGATGATGACTATCAAAGTAATGTGTGATCAACAGGGATTTATTATACTTTAATATACATTATTTATGGCTTTAACATACACTTATTGGAGATTGAGTTTCATGAATGAACGCAAGGCCAACCTATTCTATACTTTATGGCCTTCTAGATGTGTATTTGTTAGACAACCAACAAATGGAAAGCTCATGGGACAACAAGTTCCATGAATGAATGCAAGGTTGGGGGGGGGGGGGGGTCATGGCCATACTATGAGTTCTAAATTTTGGATGAGATTGAGAATGGCCCAAAGTATTGAATGATCATCTCCATATTGGGTATAGTGGATTTGATGGTTACATCGTGCAAGAAATGAAAAAGTGTAATAATTTGTTGCTTAATGGTAGGGTCAAAATGGCATCTCGGCACAACTTGACAATGCACGTGTGCAATGATGTGTTCATCACTTAGATGGTCCCCTTTAGACCATTGTCAAGGAGCAAAGAGTTTTAAAAATGTATGGCCATTTGCACAAGGACATTAGAAAGAGAGCAAAAGATAACATAAGAACAAAAAAACATGAAAAAAAGAAAGTGAAGGGCTAGAAAACAATCTCTTTTATAGCATTGAAGAGGTTTATAAATGGTGTTTGAGGATGTGGAAACTTGTCTCGTGATTACTATATTTAATCATCATTCAAAGTTTCAATGCATGTTAACCATGCTTGTGAATTTATGTTGCGAAAATTAAATGAGAGGAATAACAATATTCCCCAATGCCTAGATTACTAGTCTTCAACAAGCCAAGGGAGGGTGGCCTTGCATTCCTTTAAAGATTATATGCTCATCCATGCACATGGTGGTGTGGAGTTGTAGACTCGAGACAGGGGACCTAATTAGCATTTACACCATCCAAGCCAAATGCTAAATGCAATGGAGTGGCATCAATACTAGTTTAGAAGTTTATCCAATGTGCCTGGATGGTGATTTGCAACTACCAATCCTAGTTGGTTTTATTTTTGTTGATGTCTTGTTGTAGGATCATCTATGAAATCATTATCATCAAAGCAACCAAGTCATTTGCTCATGGGTAGTGTGTTGCACTCATATGTACAGTAATTTATTCCATTGTTAAAGTCCAGACAACCCAATTAACAAAATGCTTTGATCACTAATGTGGTCAATGGGCAAACATAGCAACACCATCAATGTTGATACAAAAAATGGGTCATGAATGTGGCAATGTTGCATAGGGCTAGATAAAAGAGAATTCACATGAAGATTTGTGCATCCTCTATTTGACTTATAAGAATTGCAACTTACTTCAAGAGGATGACTTGTATGCAGGGAGTTCAAAGTTACCAAGTATGGATTCCACGTTCTCCTTGAATGGAATAAGGAGGGCAATGCAATGTTAAAGAAGACTTTTCAACAAACATGCCTTAAATCTAGCAAACAACATTGTAGGCCATGCATGGATTGTAAATCCAAATCCAAAACCTAAAGATTCTTATTTAGGTTCAACCTACAAGTTCTACATGTTCACCTCGGGAAAGAAAATAGAGTAGTGTTGTGGAAAGTGTTGGTTAGCATGCCTCATTGAAGAGTGCTAATGAATGCAAAATCATCAAGGGACTCTTAACTCTTAGATAAGGGATGATGCAAGTCAATGAATATTGTTCAAAAACTCAAGATACATTCATAGTGTGTCCATAACCATTGGGAACGAGCATAAATGTAAGATCGAGGGAAGTTTATGAGTGTGTGTAATGACTAGAGCAATTGGAAGGCATGTTTAACCTATGTGCTCATGGTTTGTTTGATATTTGAAATATATATGATGGATGATAGTTGACAAATGTTGGTTATGAAGTAGTATTCTATAAGATAGTTGAGAAAATTCATTGGAACGCACGACCAAAAGTTGGATCTACCTAACAAAAATATGTTCGAGCTGGCTGCATTAATAATGGCACTTGTACTTCAAGCACATGAATTTCCCATATAACAATGACCTATGTATGGTTGTCACCGTCTTTTCTAATTATCCCATATGCAATACGTCTAGAATCTCCTAAAAGATCCACTTATCTAATTATTCCATATGCATTTATTTACATTACAAAGGGGAGGTTTCGTCTAGGCCGTTTTGAAATATCCTCGTTATCTAATTATATCACACACATTAGGTAGGAAAGAGGCAATTCTCAAACTATAAGGAGGTTTTACACATTGTCCCAACATTTTAGTTAAAAATGCAAGTTGCGAATCTCACTTGCCTATTTTCCCTTGTTTTTTTCACCCTTTGTACATTTCATATATTCCATATGATTTTCGTATCCTATTGTTACTTAGGTTCATGACAATTTCAAAGTCTTCGATGAAATTTTTTGCTTTATTCATCATCTATTTGAAGAGATAAGCTTGGATAATTCTAAAGAAGACTTTGTTTTCTCAACATTTGCATGTTTTTAATTCTGAAAATGCCCCCCATTTTCATATTTCTTAGATTACAATTTTTCAATTACTCTATAATTTGACTAGTCAACCTTCTAGAAATGAATGAAGCCATTAAATGTACTGTATCAATAAACTAATAATTGATTTTTGAGAATAATGTTAAGCACGGTGATAATTAGAGGTCGCAACTTGCAAGCTAGCATGCGAACAAGCTATGAACGAGTTGAGCATGCATAAATGAAAAAAATTCGTCCCAACTCTCACGAAGGTCATGTAGCATGAATTGATCCCTAGGCCTTAAGGTTTATTTGCTTAATGTAGCTTGATATTTTGTAGTGTGCACAAACATATCCATATGTACGTGCATACATAATATTATATAATTTATCAATTTCACAAAGGTGCAGTTCTTTCTTTAGTATTGTAGTGAAATTTTAACATTTCCTTATGGGAAAGGAAAAACCTTAATCCCTTGTTTTTTGTTTTACAATGTTAATGCATAATTGGGTAAGGATCGACAAGTTGGGAAAACGAACCTCGCATGGATGGTAATTGTGTCTATCACGCTATTCAACATAAGAATTCAAGGGCTTAATGTGGACAATGTATGATACATATAACATTACAACGAATACATTTTAGATGAATAGTTAATGCTATTCATTGACAAAACGATTCACACAAACAACACACCATGCATATTGATATGATCAATCAAATAGTGGTTTGAATTGGTTGTGTTATAGTGCGGCGATGTAAGGAGGGCTACTGGCACAAGATAGAGGTATGTCGATAACTTTCGTAATGACATCCATGTGGGTAGTAAGTTTAACGAGGTTATACGGAGAAGAAGGTGAATAAAGTGATGAGTGGAAAATGGAAAATGAAAAAAATGGAAAACTAAATAGAAAATGGAAAATTCGAAAAAAAGGAGGGAAAGGGGGCGGGGTGAGGGCAAGGTTAGAAATTTTCAAAAAATTCAAACGAGAAAAATAGTAAAGAGGTTTCAAAATGTGTCTGTTTCACACGTGTCCGGACAAAAATGCTCCTCTTTTCTCAATCCTCTGCTTTTTGTAATTCTTTTTCTTTTTCTTATTTTCATTTTTCGGGGGGGGGGCTCGGCGCGCAGGAAAGCGCAAAAAAAAACGCCACAGTTTTTTTTTTTTTCCCCTTCCGTTTCCATATAAATTTCTTTTGCGTATTTTATTTATTTATTGATTTTATTTTTATCGTTTATAATTGATTGATTTGTTTGTTTATTTATTTTCATTCGAAACGAGAAAAAAACGAAGCTGAAAACAATTTTTACAACACAAATCTGCGGAAAGAAGAAGAAGAAGAAGAAGAAGAAGAAGAAGAAAAAGAGGACATAAAATGTAGGGAAAGAGAGAGAACAAAATAAATAAAGAATAATAAGAAATAAAATGCAGGAAAAGTTTCAAAAAGTGGGAAAAATTAAATAATTTGGGGGGGAAAAAAATAGAAAAATAGAAAAATAGAAAAATAGAAAAATAGGACCCCACTAACTCTGTGCAAACCCTTATCCTCTCTCCCCTGTCTCTGTCTCTGTCTCTGTCAAACGGAAACCCTAATTCTCCCCCTTCCCTTTCTCCTCCTCCCTCTCGCGCTCTGTTTTCCTCTGTGTTTTTTTCTTTTTTTGCTTTCTTCCTTTTGATCCTTCTCCCATTGCCTTGCTTTTTCTTCTCTCAAAGACCATCCCATCGCCCCCCCTTTTGCAGAGATTGGAAGTGTCTCTCTGTGTCTGAGAGAGAGAGAGAGAGAGAGAGAGAGAGAGTCTTGAAAGTGTACTAGATACAGATAGACAGACAGGCAGGAAGAAAAAGAAGAAGAAGAAGAAGGAAAAAGGAAACATCTTCTTCTGCTTCTCGCTTTCCTTCCTCGTAATTGTACAGAAGAAGAAAGATACCTCTTGTCCTCTGCGCCGATAAGTAGAAAGATTCTTCACCTTCTTATTCTTCATCTGATTTTCGCCATCTGCACCCGGCCCCATCGCTGTCTGCCTGTCTTCTTTGCTTCTCGAAGTTTCATCAGGTATGGTTCGCCAACGTTTGTGATCTCACTTTCGTTTCTCTGTATCAAACAAATATCTCTTATGCGAAGTCTTTGCTGTTCCGTCGGGTTCTTTCGATTCCATATCATTCCTCGTTTTTTTCAGCTTTTTTTCCTTTATTGTTTACTCTGTTCCGTCTTTGAAAATGTTGCCGGATCGATTCTCTTGGTTAATTCTTTTAAAATAGCGCGTGTTATCTCCACATCTCTTGGTTGACCTTTAACAACGATAACTGATATTGTGTTCATCGTCTCTAATTACTCAGCTTAATACATTCTGAATGTTGCAAATAGGTAGCAGCAATTTTCGTCTTTTCACCTAGTTCTCATTGCGGCCATGATAACTTAAAAAAATGATTCATTGTTCCTCAGTGTGAGAAATGCTCACTGCTTTCTATCACATTGTTCGTTAGTGCGCGAAATGAGTCAAGGTGTGACGGAAAGATATTTTGATCTGTTTTTTTAAAGGAAAAGCTCTCATTTTTTGAGATCTCATTAATAAGAATTATATTGATCCTGACGAATGTTGTTGAAACTTTGTGTTCTGTGAATCACATTATGGAAATTTCATTTTACTAACCCATTCCCATATCTCTTCTATTTTGTCCTGCTCTTCTTCAATGTCTTTGCAGCCCTTTTGTCGTTATTGATGCTGAAAAGTGTCATATTGCCCCCTGCTTGAATTTCTTTTGCAAAAAGGTCTCTTTCAAGAGAAAAAAAAACTCAGGATTTTGATGAAAACAAAGATGAAGACGAGAGAAAGCTCACAAAAGAATCGAATGAAACCAGTATCAAGTGACAATAATAATACTAATAGGAGATCAAAAACAGGAAAAGCAGCTGCAGATCAAAGAAATGTTGCAGCAACAATGATGATCACATCCTCATCAAAGAAACCAAAGCATGGTGAGAGGCCATTCTCAGAATTAGTATCTCTGTACTGTGACGAGATACGAATTTCATTAGCTGATCATGCGGTTATATATAAATGTGTGTGTTTTTGAAAAACATAGGTGTAGCTCGTGAACACGTAAGACGAACATCAACCAGAATTAAAGCGTCCAGGGTCCTTTCACAGCTTAATTCCTCAGGAAGTGAAGAAACTTCTCAAGATCTTCGATTGGCGTTTTCTAGTATTAATTCATCTGGGCAGAAGGTGAACTTGGTTTTTTCCTCTTCTGATTATGTAACTTTTGATGTGGAATATGTTTTATTCATAGATATTTATATATATGTTAATAATGATAGGAAGGATCATCGGGATTAGCGACTATTTTCTCTCCAGTTTTCCACTTGTTTAATGGCTCGACCGGAGGTGATGCATCTAATAGCTGCTGTACTACAAGTGGTAAATCTTTGTGATAATAAGTATAATTTATTTCATGGGGATATGCTAAGTATCGTTTTCTGTAGTTAAACCTAACTAATCACTGAAATGCAGAAGAAGGCCATGGTGGTGACATCACAATGGAGATGTCATCGTCAACATGTCTGATATCTAGATCAATTGATCATGCGGATCTGGATGATGATAGAAGAGAGAATCACGTAGAGTCATTGAGCAATGATGAAAATAGAGATCCTACTCAATCCCCTGATAGGATGGATGTGGACAAGCACTGTGGTGCAGGAATGTTGGCGTGTATAAGTCCTGAGACCAAGCTGGAAACTGTCCATGAAAGTGCTGAACGTGTTCATAATGATGGCGAAGATGGGCATAATGATAATGATGATTATGATGATTTTGATCCCTACCTTTTTATCAAACACTTGCCCTCTGTTTCAGAAGTTGTTTCCACATCTCGTTGTACGTCGTTGCTTCCGAAACAGACTCGTCGATGCCCACCAATTACCCTTGTTTTGGATCTCGATGGTTAGTTTACATGCTTTCTATACATTAATGACTTTGAAAAACTAGAAAGGACGCTGAATGCTCTGTTGATACTTGGTATTTGTTTTTAGACAGATGAAGCTAATGCATACTTATTCATGTGCTTACTCTGTTGTTGTTTTCCTGTGAACAAGTATTGTATGTAGATGTGTTATTGGTCACATAGTTGGATATTTTATTCCAGTAACTATTAGTCCATCTATATGTGTTATTCCTGTGAACAAGTATTGTATATAGATGTGTTATTGGTCTTATGGTGCAATCTTGTCGTTTGCAGAGACATTGGTTCACTCCACCCTAGAGCATTGTGAGAATGCTGACTTTACATTTCCTGTAATGTTCAATTGTCAACAGTACACTGTGTATGTTCGATGCAGACCTCATCTGCAAACATTCATGGAAAGGGTTTCACAACTCTTTGAAATCATTGTATTTACAGCAAGTCAGAGTGTTTATGCAGAACAGTTGCTTAACATCTTGGATCCAAAGAGAAAGCTCATACGCCATCGTGTTTTCCGTGATTCATGTGTATTATTTGAGGGCAATTATTTGAAAGACCTTACAGTGCTGGGTAGAGATCTTTCTAAGATGGTGATCGTCGATAACTCTCCTCAGGTATATATATATATATATATATATATATAGTGTTATTTCTGTCTTTTTATTGTTGCAAAGGTTGTTTCTCCAACTTGACAAGCTATTGAGTGCTATTTGAGAATTCATATGTACAATTCATTGCCTTTTGCTTAATTACATGTGCTATTTGGGCAATTATACATGGGGAAGTTGGGGAAGTAATGACAACAAAGGTGTATTTGACGAAAAATATTGAAAACAGTAACTTACAGTTTCACAAGTCTGTTGATCCCCTAAGTGATGTATTTTTATGTTTTCAGGCTTTTGGTTTTCAAGTGGACAACGGCATTCCGATAGAGAGTTGGTTTGATGATCAATCTGATTCTGCTCTAGCGGGTTTGTTGCCTTTTTTGGAGACGTTGGTTGGTGTTGATGATGTAAGACCTCTCATTGCTCAGAAGTTCAACCTTCGTCAACGAGTTGCTGCAGCTGTTGAGCCTCCCTTCTTATCAAATCGACTTGGACCCATGGTTCTTCAGTCATTATAACACATTCCATCATTATAAAGTTGGATTATCAGCAAGTAGGTTTTATATGCCACGAAATCTACTGGGTTTTTTTGTTGTTGTTATGCTCCCTTAATGGAAAACTCTATTCTACATGTTAGGCGATATCAGTTTTCATGATTTGTGTTTTATGCTTTCTCTACACATTTATCTACAGACATGTCTGGCAACACGGAAAATGGGAGTCTGGGTGTATCAAGTTCAATTGTTTCACTGTCATCGCTCTAGAGTAATATTAAAAATGGGTATCGGGCTATACCAACATGTGAAATATGATTCGATGGCTTTGCTGAGAGCCTTTTTATATAGTCTTTGGCTCTTCACATTTCTTGTAATTTTACAGCTGTTCTTCATTCCTTGCATACCTTATTGCAAATCTATGACCAAAGTAGATTATGTTCATTTGTTGTCGCCTCTGATAATGTTGGTGAGCTGAAAATCAACTCCTCAGAAGAGTAAATATTCTGTTCTAATCAGTGGAACACAAGAATGATTTGAGAAACTTCATACTTCATTAACTATGATACTCTTTATATGGGTAGGCTTGTAATAACCTATGGATTGTGTGTTTTGGATGTTACATGCTCACTCAATTGACCTAACTCCTCTGTCCACCATTAATATCTCCATGGTGTTGGGAATTGAACTCAATCAATGATTTGATGGTATCTCTAGATTTTTGTAATTCTCTCTAGTTTAATTTTGAAGCTGTGGAATATTCTATATGAGAATGAGTACTCCAATGAGTTACTTTTGTTCATTGTTTAGGATTTTTATGGTCATATTAGCATTATGTATATCTTGAATTCTACATGCATTGGTTTTTTGATAAATATGGACGCACCTTTTGTGTGCTCATAATGTTAATTTGTTGTAAATGAACTATATCAACAATATACTCTCCATGAACTATGTACTCACTCATTTTGTTGTACCGTTGTCCACTTCATCGTGTTTTTTCAACCAATGCATTATGTATATCTTGAATTCTACATGCATTGGTTATCTTAATAAATATGGACACACCTTTTGTGTGCTCATAATGTTAATATGTTGTAAATGAACTATATCAACATGCTCTCCATGAACTATATCAACAATATACTCTTCATGTATATATCTTTGTCCACCTGATTGTGTTTTTTCAACCAATGATTATGTGTCACACCATCCTGACTTCTATCCCAATACTTAGTGACAAGTTATATGGTCCACTTTAGCAAGAGATTTTAAAATCCTATTTGCATATGGGAAAAAGATTTTAATTTGTCTTCTATTTTGAAAAGAGATTTTAGTTATTTTAACATCTGTAATGTGTGTGAAGCCATAAAGTTTTTATGCCATGGAGTTCATAAATTTGAAGTTTGTGTTGGCACCCACAATTATTTGTACAATTTGATTTCAGTACCTTGGATGAATAATCTTTCAACTCTCTCGCTATCTCTCTCATATTTTGTCATTACCCTTGGATGTAACTGATCATCACTAGATTGTGAAGGTGCTTCTCTTGCTTCAATGAGCTACCCATAAATCACACATCATTCTGTCATGGATGTTAAAAAGAGCTACCGACATATATATCTTGGATAGGACCATGTTGAAGATCTTTATATGATATTAGCTGAAGCCAATCTAAGTTCATAATGTTATTTGTTTAGCCAATCGGATTCTTTGGTATTTCAAGCAATTTTGCCCATTCAATTGTTTTTTCCAACGAGCCAACATTCGAAGAAGTAATGTCTTGTTCGTTTAGTTTGTAAGGATGATGTTAATAACTACTCTCCATTGTTTGGTCCACAAAGGGAAATTTTGATATTCATATACATTTGAAGTTGGAATTCTTATTGGCAATAGTAACAAATTGACTTTTGTGAGCTTTGATGGTAAAACCTTATTCCCAAGGAACCATGATTCCTGATTCGGTCCATTAGGGAGAAATATGACGTAAGTGGTCAAGCAATGTAGGCTATTATTAGCAGCAAGATATATGTTATCAACACTAGGTCTTGGGGTCAAATCTCAACATATAGTTACAAAGTATATCGTTCTTTCTAAGTGAAGGCAATGATTATATAGACATTATACAATAATCAATCGTGAATGTCAACTTATAAACTAATTGATCATAGTGACAATTTGTCCACTAACTGATCTCAACGACCAATTATACACTATTCGATCATGACAACAAAGGATGAAACAATTATGTACTAATTGATTGTGACGACAAAAAATTATACACCGATTGATTGATCGGGACGACAAATTATACACTCATTGATCACGGAAACAAATTATACACTAATCGATCGCGACAACAAATTACACACCGATAAACCGCGACAACACATTATACAGTGATTGATTGCGACAACAAATTATACACTAATTGATCGCGATGACAATGATGGCGATAAGAGGACGTAGAGAGACGAGGCTACACACTTTTATAGACCCACCCAACCTATCATTCATCGCAGAAATGAAAGGACAACCCACCGGCTCTCTCTCTCTCTCTCTCTGCGCTTTAGTAAACGAACGACAACAACATCAAACACAGACGAAGAAAGAAGAAAGACCGACTTCTGTATATACATACATATATATATATATATATATATATATATATATATAAACATCGAAGCGAAGAAGCTCGTCGCTATGGCGGCGCCTCCGATCTCAGACACTGCATCCACATTATCCTCTAGGTTTGTCTTCCGTAATTGAGCTTTCTGTAGCAACTGTTCGGAGACCGTGAGGTCATTAGTTTGGCACATTGATGTGGTTTTTAGTTTAGAGGAAGTGATATATGACTAACAGAGATGCGTGGATTTTAATCACATGATCTTGCGCTGATAGCCTCAGGTTATCCTTACTGAAAATAAAAGCTTTAAATTTGCTGAAGATCCATGGTAATGATCTTAATAGGCCGATTTTGTAATTGATAATAATAAACCATGGATTGAGTGGTTCTTTGTGGACAGAAAACCTTTATCTGAAGTCGAGTCAAATGTTGTTTATCATAGTTTCAATTGGTGAACACTTGTGGCACTTTGAGACAAGTTTCAAAGAATGGGATATGGTGGATCTATGGTTTAGGTTTGGGGCTTCCAAGAATTGAGATAATTCTAGAATTCTTGATGACATTCTTGTCTTCCTTTTAAAGTAAAATATCTCTGTATGGAGAATGATTGTGGTTAGTTTGCTTAACTGAATCAGTCATAGCTGTGTTAGAAGTACTTGTTAATATTTGATATTTCTTATAAATATACATGCAATGTATTGATCCTGTTTAGTTGTCCGAATATTTGTCACCGCATGGAGTGCTTATTTGTCCATTAGTGTTACAATCTTAACATTTAATTTCTGGAATATCCAGTCTGTGATGTGAGATTTGCAACCAATGCAGTGTCTCTGATGTTTGACGATGATCTTGTGAGTTTGTATTTATAATGTTGTATGATGCTATACATTTTATGGGAAAAGAAAAAAAAAGAGGAGCAGTAGAGAAAAAGAATGGAACTAGCCACCCTTCTTTAAAAGTAAATTCAACTGGGAGAGAGGTAACCCTTCCTAATTGGAGTCTGAATATTTAGGCTACACTGCAATTCTGATGTATTTTTATGCAGTTAATGCATGCCTTATTTGGCAGATAGATAGATAGATAGATGAAACATTATGTCACCATCATCAAAAAAATTTCTTGTCCTTGAGAATTTAGGGTATTGTCACATTTTTCAATATCTCCTTCCATGAGTAACGTGGTAACCTTACATATCTGATTATTACTTTCTTTCTTCTTCCATTAACGCTAGTCCTTTATAATGACAATTTTCATCTCTTGTTGTATTCATGTTTTAACTTTAGGATGATATTCAATTTTCTTAGGTATATTGAGGCTTGCGAAAAGCACGGTGTCTTATTACATTCTGAAATACAAAGTGCCATTATAAAGGTATGTTTTTGTACATTTTTTTGGTTGAATAATGATGCTGATATAGATGTATCATTAAACAAGTCTTTTTAATTTTAGCATTATTTATCAGTGCATTCAATATAGAGGCCAAAATTGGTATTTTGATGCTAAAGACAGTTTAAACAGTCATTGTTAACTGCTTCATTGAATGTACAGGCCAAACTTGGTATCTTGAAGTTAAATCTCGAACAGTTAACAGAAACAGATTTACTACCTCTTGCTGATGTGCTCTCTTATTTGGAAAGTTCTGAATGCCATGCGGTAGATGTTGTGCACAACAAAGATTCCACATATGGACTAATGCTGTTGAGAATTTTGCGTTCAATAGGACTTAAACTCAGACTTGTGGATTTCAAAAGGATAATGTTTGGCAGGGATGTGCTAAGGTATGTAAAAAAAGTTTGAATAGGATTTCTCCTTTTGTATAAGTTTAGAGTGTTCCCTATTGATTTTAATAATTTATGTTAGGGACCTTTTCCATAGAGGAATGCAATGCCAAATTTTAGATCTGAGTTTCTCTAGAGCTCGTAAACTGGATATGATTGGTCAGTTTCCACAGCTTCACACCCTTGTGTTGGACTCCAGCATGCATTTGACTACATTGCCAGAGGGCTGCTTTAGAGCAATGCCAAATTTAGCTAGATTATCAATGTGTGAAACTAGGGTTGCCAATCTGTGGACCACTTGTGCAGTTTTATCAAAAGTTTCTTCACTGGTTGAGTTGCGCTTTCAGAGTTGTGGATGCTGTGAAGGTACAGGGAGATGTAGTTCTGTTTCGACAAGTGAAACATCTTACCTAGAGGACAGTACACCCATTAGGAATCTGGCAAATATATGGCATAGAAATCCAATGCATGCAGATGAATTTGGGAATCTAGATTCAGAGGGATCAGAATCCTCAACCAGTGACGGATGTGATTATGACAATTTATTTTCAGATGATGATTATTCAGCGATGATGCTGCATCCTGTTCATCATACATCTAGTGAAGTCTCTTCAGCTGATAGCGAGGGCTACTTTGAAGGACATGTATTTGATGCTATGAGTGTAGATGATGACTTGAACTACCAAGGTGATGGGGATGAACATGCGTTCGATGACGCAGATTTGTTCAATGGACAAAATGAGCAAGAGCCAAGGGAAGAGATTAGCAGTTTTCTTCATGGAGTGGTAAGTGAGGATGCAGAGAAGAACCCTTATAGTTTAGTAGTTGGGCCTGATTATTTTTGTATTGAAGGAGAAAGCATCACAGAGACAGAAGACATGAGAATCAACACATTATCACCAACAACAGCTCCAGGAATGTCTACAAATTCAGAGGAAAAACAACCGAATTATCCAATCAGCATGCAAAATAACCCTTCATTTCTCAGGCGTGGCAGGTCTGATAATCTTACTCGTATTTGTTATGAGAAATATTATAGAGAGTTCATTGTTACGAGAATACCTGGTTTGAAGATACTGGATAATATACCCTTGACACAAGCAGAAAGGGAAAAGGCATGTTCTGTCTTTGTAGAACACTTCGAGAGTTTGCCAAATAATCGCATCGTGGGGGAGAGTATTGTGAATGTTTTGAAAGACAGAGAAACATGGAATTGGAAGTCAGCATATCCATCTAAAAAAAGAAGAGCGGGGATCGCAGGAAGCAGTTCTGTTGGAATGGCGTTCACAAGATCAATGTGCGCGCTAAAAATGTCATCTTGTGCATGGCCATCATGTGTTCCTATTTGTAAGCAAAAAAAGTCTACTGTCCAGTTAAACAGAAAATGCCGACCTCGTCAATTTGAATATCATCCGAGCGATCCCTCTCTAATGGTGTTTGGTACACTGCATGGGGAGGTAGTAGTTATCAATCATGAAAGTGATAAGATAGTGGGACATATTCAATCTAATAGTTCAACTCATAGCATTCTTGGCTTGTGCTGGCTTAACAAAGATCCAAATAAGGTCTGTCTGCATATCTGTTTTCTTCCAATAACTCTGGTTCATGAGCTTGCAAAAGATGGTAATACGTAGATATATTGTTGATGCAACAGCTTATTGCGGGATCTGACGATGGTTCACTGCAGCTATACGATGTGAATCGCATGCGACCTACAAGGATTCCTGGGCAGATTCGAAGGAATGCTGCCATCTACACGTATGAAAACTTTGATCAGCTAACTTCTGTCCACATAAATTGTACTGATGAGCATTTCCTTGCGAGTGGTTACTCAAAAAATGTTGGGCTATATGATCTTTGCACCGGGAAACAACTTCAGATTTTCACTGACTTGCACCAACAACATATCAATGTTGTGAAATTTGCTCATCATTCCCCAAACCTCTTTACAACTTCGTCATTTGACAAGGAGATAAAGATGTGGGACTTGAGACAAAGGGCAAGCAGGCCTCTTTATACAGTGCGGAGCACTGGGGGAAATGTTATGGTCTGCTTTTCTCGGGATGACTTTTATCTTCTCTCATCGGCCGTTGACAATGAGGTAAACTACTTTCTCATGTTCATCCACGAAGAGTCCACCTTAATATGACTTCTTAAGGCATGTATTTTTCCAATGTATTTTTTCATCATTAACATGGATGCAAATCTTGAGGCTGGCAGTCTTATCATCAGGTGTTTAATGTTTGCCTTTTTCTTGCAGGTTAGGCAGCATCTAGCTGTTGATGGGAGACTACATATGAAGCTTGATATTCTACCATCAGGAAGTAGTCAAAATTATACACGATCATACTACATGAATGGGCGTGATTACATCATCTCAGGAAGCTGTGAAGAGAATGTCGTTCGTATATATAGTGCCCAAACTGGGAGACGCTTAAGGGACTTAGCATTAGAGGTATAAGAAAGACAAACAGGCTAATGTTCAAACTTTAGATGACACCACCATTTTGCTTCTAGAATAAATTAATGCAACCAGTGGCTTGAGAAATATTTCTTACAAGGCTCAAAGGAGAGACTAAGAGAATTACACATGAGAGAATATAAAGGAAATTTACAAGTACTGCAGTATGAATATTCCTCAGAAAGGAGTGGCCTGCGTTGAAATATAACCGGTTACATAAAATGGAGCCCTTCCTTTTATAAGGGTGGGGTTAGTGAACAACCATGTCAGGCCGTTATCATGGAACTGTTCATGGTTAACACCCTCTCAGAATTTTGATGTGGAAGAAATTCATGGAATGTAGACAATTATGGCGCTGCATCCCGTTGAAGAGCCATTGTGAAGAGATCCATCCACATTATCCTCTGTTTTACGTTAGACCAACTATCTTTCAAGCTAAACCTTCATTCAAAAGCTTCTCCTTGAACAGTGAATAATAGACAACTTGTCAGGGAAGGATTTACTGCTTTTCTCAAATTACATTAGATTCTTTTCATAAACCATGGCGCTAGGAAAATTCAACTTGAAGTGTGCACAAACTCCACTCCCTAATCGTAAAACTCAGATCAAGAACTTAGTGTCCCATGCCTTTTAGGAATGAATCCAAGACTTCTAGAATTGAATATTTGAAGGACTGAATTTGTCTCCCACCCCTTAATGCATTCCTTGGTTTTATATTTGGTTGGTTGTCTGAAAGCAATATCCAACAGTATAAAAAAATAATACTTGAAAATTAATGTCGAAACCTCTTGTTTTTGGTATCGCCTCTGAAGTTACCTAGCTCCTTTGAGGTGCAAGACTCTCAGGTCACTGAGGTGATTAGACAGTTATTCAGAAAGTGCTGGATGTATGTAAAGTTATGCACCTTCTACAATAGATTGGTAAATGATACATAGCAATGAATATTTGGACAAAAATTTGAGAAATAATGAAGAGCCAAAAAGAAAGGAAAAAAACAAAATACCTGGTTCTTTGTGGTAATGGGAAAGTTAGTCTGCAAATGAATTGCAGCACAAGAGAACCTTTAACACCTGGCCTGTTCGTGTGCTTCAACTAAAGCAATGTTTTCACTAAATTTATCATATTTCACAGGCGTTAAGAGTTTTATTTTATTTATTTATACAGGGCCGATGCTCAAGGAACTCCATATATGTTCAATCTTTACGTGGGGATCCTTTTAGGGTAAGTTATTTAAATGTATGCAATATATTTCTATTAATAACATCCATTATTTGATTCCAAATTTGTGGATAACTTGCAGGATTTCCATTTCAGTGTGCTGGCTGCTTACTTCCAATCTCATCCTAAATCTGAGATATTGAAGGTTAGATCTATGCGTTCAATTACACGAAAATTGTTGATGAGTTGTTTTAATTGGGTTTATTTTGAAGTTTTGCATCATTGTAACTAATAAAATAAATGAGTCGTGACAAGTGGCCATGAATGACTTAAATTAGGTTTAGGTTTATGCTGAAGTTTTGCCTCGTTGAAAATGAAAAAATAAATGTGAGTTGTAGTAATTAGCCTATAATTACTTCAAATTAGGTTTGAAATATGATTATCCTTGTCTTTGATTATTCAATTCTGCACATCAAAGGCAATAAATAAAGAAAGAAAGTTATATGAACTTCTTTAAGAGGGCACAATAGTCTTCTGTAGGATCGAACAAGAAATTACATATTGAAATGTTGTCTCATCTTGGAGAACAACAAATGAAAATAAATATAACTAAACATAGATACTAAAGAATCTAGTGAGGTTAGCACTTGAGGTCCTTGCATAGTGGGCCAAAGCATTGTATGAAGAGGCATCGGTATCTCCCTCTTATTTCATAAAAAGGAAGAAAAATGGCAAACATGGGATTCTTCCAATTCCAGCCCTCAAAGATACAATTGGCAGATCCGTTCTTCTGTAGATTTGCATGCATAATACTCTATTCTATTCCACTTTAAGTTCAGGGATAGTGCATTTATTTTTATGCCATGCAACTGGAAGCATTCTTGTATACTTGCATTTCAGCATAGCAGCAATTATCATCTCCATATTCAGCCAGCTATTTGTTAGGATTAAAGGCCCTTAGGTTGCTCCTGTTAAACTGAACACGAGTTTTTATATAATTTAATATTTTCGGACTTCTGTTTGAGTTGTACAGTCTCATTTTCAGAACTGTACAACTTCTAAAAGAATATTTTGTACACTGAATGGGATCCTTGAACAAGATGCCCACTCAGCATTAGATACATATTTATGACGCCATGACTTATCCGTCCTATCAGCATTTAAAGTTCTTCTAATATTATATTCTATGTATCTTGAATAGCACAGTTTGTGTGTGTGTGTGCACTCCTACCTTTTACATTTTTTTTCAACTAGTGGGCCTTTGTTTTGCAGAACTGCTTCTGATTTCTTTTCTCTCCTATGCGTTAAACCCCATAATCATTTTTAGTTTCTATAACTCTGCCTTCAGATATTTCAGAAAATTGTCATTCTATCTTCACTTCTCTACACTATTTTGAGGACATAAGTGCTAGTCTCGAGTATCTTTGCTTTGGGAGCTCCTAAATTGGTAGGATTGTGTATATACCACCTTTTCCTGTCCCTAGAAGAATTTTGGTTCTGATCTTGTCAGCTGTACTTGAATGTTGTTAAACACCATCATGTTAGTTTCATGAAGGTTTACTGATAAGATTTCAAAGCATCTTTATAGTCTCTTTGGAGGTTCAGAGATAAATTCAATGTCATCAGCATATATTATGGCTATCCCCACCAGGCATGTGTCTGAACCACCCAAACTCTCCATGTAGTTAAATACTAATCCATATAAACCTGAAGAGAGTGGATCATTGTGCTAGCTATGATTTGTAACAACTGTTGGGTTCTTGCTTTGAATCCCAAAAAAGCTGTACCACTTTAGGGTTGTAAGAGTATTTTTAGACGGGGAAAAAACCTCCTAAAGAGGGAAAAAATGCCCCTGTAGTCCTAAGTGTGTTCACGCACATCATTGTCCTAAGTGTGTTCACACATTACTGTCCTAAATGTGTTCACACACATCATTGTCCTAAGTGTGTTAACACACATCATTGTCCTAAGTGTGTTCACACATCACTGTCCTAAGTGTGTTCACACACATCACTACCAAAATATGTCAACAAATCCCCCTTGGGAGTGATGCAGTGAACAAGGAGTTGGCACTCATGGTTAAACAAGTGCCAAGCTATTTGGATAGAGATGAATCCACAAATGGGATTAGGCCTAAAGCTTTGCGGAAAGCTTCAAACTTCTCCCTATGCAGAGCCTTTGTGAAGAGGTCTGCAATGTTCTCCTACGTGGGCACATAAGACAAACTGATCTCTCCAGCGGAGAACCTTTCCCTGAGATAGTGATAATGCACCTCGATGTGCTTAGTGCGAGCATGGAACACAGGGTTCCTCGCAACTGCCATTGCGCTTTGACTGTCGGTGAAGATGGTGGTGGCAGAAGACTGACCAACACCCAAATCAGCTAAAAGGCGTCTGAGCCACACACACTCAACTGTAGCTGTGAAAGCTGCGTTATACTCAGCCTCACAACTAGAAATGGCCACAGTAGGCTGCTTCTTGCTCAACCAAGATATGCATGAGCTACCAAGCATGAGCAAAAACCACTTGTGAACACACGAGAGTCATAACAACCAGCCCAATCAGAGTCAGAAAAAGCATGCAGGTCTGGCGGTAGTGATCCCCCCTTGGGATAAAACAACCCAAGTGACCGGGTACCACTCAAGTAGTGAAAGATGCGCTTAACTGCCTGCCAATGCTTAACTCCTGGGCAATGCATAAACCTGCTCATCTGAGAGACAGCAAACTGAATGTCAGGTCGGGTTATGCATAAGTAAATCAAGCATCCAACTGCTTGCTGATAGAGAACAACATCAAATGCATCTCCAGCATCATGAAGGCTCAAACGTAAACCTGTCTCCATGGGAGTGGCAATAGGTTTACAGTCTTCAAGGCCAAAACGCTGCAATAATGTGTCAATGTATTTCGATTGACACAAAGCTATTCCACCATCAACTTGCATAAATTGAATGCCTAAATAATGATGCAAATGCCCCAAATTTGACATCTCAAAAGAGGCATGCAAATCAGCCTTAAAGTCAGCAATATGCTTCTCATTGGGACTAGTGAGCAACATATCATCGACATACACAACCATGATCAGAAATTCATCATCAGCATGCTTAACATATAAGGTGCTTTCAGCTGGACTATTCTCAAACCCAAATGCAATCAAATAGGCATGTATCTTTTCATACCAAGAACGTGGTGCTTGCTTCAAGCCATATAATGCCTTTCGCAACCTGCACACTTTGTGTTCATGCCCTTTTTTCACAAAACCATGGGGCTGGGATACATACACTTCCTCATGAAGATCACCATTTAAAAATGCTGTTTTAATGTCCAACTGATGTACATTCCAACCACGATGAGCTGCAATTGCACAGATGCTACGAACAATAGTCATACGGCAGGTGGGAGCAAAGTTCTCATCAAAATCAATGCCTTTTTCTTGGGCATAACCTTTCGCAACAAGCCTAGCCTTATACATGTCAATTGTTCCATCAGGTTTACGCTTTAGCTTATATACCCACTTAGTGCCAATAGCCTTCTTGCCAGGGGGCAAGTCACATAAAGACCATGTACCAGTCTTCATAATAGCCTCATATTCTGATTGCATAGCAGCCATCCAATTTTCTGGATTTTGTGCTTCATCAAAAGAAACAGGCTCACTCTCATTGCAAAGACTAGAGGCAGCCATTGCATAACAATCTGATGCAAAAGCACTATGATAACTTGAACGAGTACGGTATGGCAAAGGAAAATCCAATTTACTGTCTTGCAAAGTCTGCAACAGCCATCTAGGCACAGTCTTTGCCTCCTCTATATCAGCCCTCTCATTAATAAGTGCATCATGTAAGTCTGCATCAGAAATTGAATGATCTGCATCAGAAATGGAATGATCTGCATCATTATGAGTAGCTTCCAAAGGGTGAGAAGGTGCCTCAAGTGGGCCAACACTTAACTGTCCACTTGTAAACAGAGGCAACAAAGTGTCATACACATCTCTGGAGCTAACTGATGTCTCCTTCGTACATGAAAGAAGTGGCTGAATTGCATCCTCCACAAAAACAACATCACGGCTAACCAAAATGCGTTTAGATTGTGGATGATACAGACGATAGCCTTTACTTTCAGAACTGTATCCTACAAAAATACATTTCACTGCTTTATCATCCAAATTATTGCGTTGTTGTTTAGGCACTAATGCATATGCCAAACAACCAAAAACACGCAGATGAGCAACAGATGGGTTTTGGCCATGCCAAGCTTCATATGGAGTGATAGAGTGCAGTGCTTTAATGGGACACCTGTTAAGTACATATGTTGCACACATGACAGCCTCAAGCTAGAAACTATGTGGTAAGGCCTGACTTTTGACCATACACCTCGCCATTTCCATGAGTGACCTGTTCTTTCTTTCAGCAACTCCATTTTGTTGAGGTGTATACGACACTGTACACTGATGTTTTATCCCACATTCAGCCAGAAATGCATTAAACTCAGAAGACATATACTCCCCCCCCTCGATCAGAACGGAGGGTGCCCATTTTACATGATGACAAATTCTCAGCCAAAGCTAGAAATTGTTTGAAGCACAGAAACACTTCGGACTTTGCCTTCAATGGATATACCCATGCATGTCTAGAAAAGTCATCAATGAAAGTCACAAAATAAAGATAGTTCCCAAGAGAATGTGTCTGCATAGGACCATAGATATCGCTATGAACAAGCTGCAATTTCTGCGTAGCTCAAACTGAACCATCTTTTGGAAAGGATGAACAGTGCATTTTGCCCAAAATGCAGCCTTCACAAACATGCTTCCGAGGTGCCTCAAGTTTGGGCAAGGAGGACACCATTTCAGATTTCTGCAAGCGAAGCAAACTTGCAAAATTCAGATGACCAAAGCGTGCATGCCAAATCTTTGCATCTAAAATAGCCTGAGAATCCTGTATTGCACAAGCTGAATCATTTATAGATCGTTCATAATCTACGAGCTTATACAGCCCACGACATAAAATGGCAGAAGCAATAATAACATCCCCATTGGACATATCATGAACTGTACACTTGTCATCAACAAATTTAACAACCAAGCCAACCTTGGCTAATGCTGAAACTGACAACAGATTTTTCTTGATCCCTGGCACAAACAAAGCATCTGACAAGATGAAAGGACTACCATCAGCAGTAGTCAAAATGATCTTGCCAACACCCATAACTGGATAAGATGAGTTGTTGGCGCATGTGACAGTATTCCCTGTAGGGGCAGGCTCCAATGAAGTGAAGAAATTGCGCTGCGAGGTAATATGTTTGGTTGCCCCATTGTCGAAGTACCAAACATCTGATTGTACAATAGACATACATTGTTCAAGTGAAGATGGGTCAAAACTACAAACAATAGTAAATGCCCATTCTTCATTCTGCACAAGATTTGCTGACTCTATTTTTGGTGTAGAAACTTCTGCAACAACGAGTCCTGCCTCTTTTTTCTTTGCCTCTTTTGCAGCCAATCTTGGACAGTTCTTTATAATATGATCAATTCCTTTACAATATTTGCAAAATAGTTTTTGTTTCTGCCCTTGTTTTTTTTCGTTCACTTGTGAATTATTAACAAATCTTTGCTTGCTAGCAGAAGAGTTCCATTTACCTTTGCCCTTCTGACTAGCTAGGAAAGCTTGATCTGCAACACGCATAATAGACCTGTTTTGCCTAGATTGATCTTCCTGTAACAAAACAGAGACTAGCTCCTCGAATGATAAGGCATTGGGATTACCTTTCATCATTAAACGAAGAGTAGAAGCAAAACTTTGATATGAATCAGGAAGACCATTTAGAACGGTCTGCACAAGTGAGCTATCTGGTATCATTTCATCAACAAAAATTAATTGTTCCTTGAAATCTTTGATTTTTGTAAGAAAACTATCCATAGAGTCACCTTCATTCATGTGCTCGCTCTGCAATTGTTTTCGGAGATAAGCAACACGAGCCTCATTTCTTGCTTGGTACAAAGTGGTAAGAGTATCCCAAAAATCCTTTGCTGTCTTGCAAGAGCGAATATGGGGAATAATGGCACGTTTCACAGACAAAGCTATCAAAGCATGTGCTTGAGCATCTTTGCCATCCCAACGAAGTTGCTCTGCAGTTGGTACAATAGAAATTGTAGCATGGGCATGAGCATTAGCATGATGATCAACATCCTCAACAGAATCAGTACCATCAACATTTGTGTTCTCAACAACAGGACAGTTTTCAGCCCTTTGAACCACATTCCACAACCCCTTTGCTACTAATACATGGCGCATCATATAAGCCCAAAGAGGGTAATTTGTTCCATCCAGTTTATCATCAACAACAAGCATCTGAAATACGTCATTGCTCTCAGCCATGGCCGTGGACTGAACACGTTTTGATGTAAAAAATGGACTGCTGAAGGGAATAACGTACCTCTTTGACTTCTGAGGGTTATAGGAATGTCTTGGAAGAATCAAGGAGGCTTTTTCTAGGATTGAATCGACTTGGAAGCAGAAAAAAAACACAACTGAAACTGCGTAGAGAAAGAAAACACGCAGAAATTTGTTTTTTCAACAGCAGAAAAACGCCACCACAGATGGCACAGACGGACTGCGTATGAGAGCTGTTGTGTTGCTGCTCAAATGTCGCTTTGTAGCTCTGATACCACTGTTGGGTTCTTGCTTTGAATCCCAAAAAGCTCTTACCACTTTAGGGCTGTAAGAGTATTTTTAGACGGGAAAAACCTCCTAAAGAGGGAAAAAATGCCCCTGTAGTCCTACGTGTGTTCACACACATCATAGCAAACCCAATTCAAACACCAATATAACTTCACCTTTGATTTCGACATTCAACATTGTGATGTCATTAATAAGTCAGTTCAATATAACTTCAGCAAGTAGACAATATACGAACCCCAAGTCTATTTTATGGGACTATTGTATAGGAAATAATAAGAGCATGCAAACAACATGAAGACTTTGGCCCCTTACAATAAGAATTATTGAGCAGATGAGTATCCCCTTGCAGAAGGAATAAACCTCCTTTCTTAAAACTATTGCATGTGAAGGTAATAGACCAAGAAAACAAATTGAAAAACTGGGTTAAAAGGAATAAAGTTTGTTGCTTAAACATGTTGAGATATCTTGTGATGAATTTAACACATAATTCAAGACGAGGGAAATGAACTTGAGGCAATAATAAGGATAATAAATGGAAGCCAAATTGTCAGTCAAACTTGAGCCATATGTAGCTTTGGCATGTAATGCCCAATTATGATTGTTCTATAGCTGATAGGAATCGTGTAATCTTTGATTTTGAAGATTGGTAAATGGTAACCTTCACATGTAGCTCTATTAAAGATGCATGCAAGAGGTAGGACCAAGATGTCACATGCATAGATAAAGAATTTACGTACCAATCCATCACGGTCTTGGGCCTTCCCAAATTGTAATCGATCAATGACATTTCTCACCTTCTGGAATAAAAAATGTTGATTGATGTGGACATGAGCCATATGGGTGGGGACTGCTCAGCAACCACTTGTACTCTGGTTCAAATGTAACTTCCTCCTCACAAGTCATTGGAAGGTTTCACTTGCTTTTTTGTATACAAATACCAAGTCATGTCTTGTTTCAAGTGTCTCCTTGTATCTAGGAATCGGCAATGGCTCGGCTCAAGCCTGAACCAAACTGTTAAACCGTTTTTAAATAGTGAAGTGATGCATAGATATGCATGCTCTGAAGCCAAGCCAAGGTAACTAAAAATAGTGAAACCTCTTATCTCACATAGAAGGGATGGAGATCCCATCAAGTAATGAACTGTGCTTGCACCTCTCTTGGGGTTCTAACATGTCATCACATCTGATCTTGAAGATTTTGATAAACCATTGTATATCCTAATCTATCTGCATTAGCCAGGGCTAGAAAGCAGTTTCCATACTTTATTGCTTTGCTTGTTGCTTTAGGCTAACCACTGGTACAACTTCTCCATGCATGGCTATGCTTTTGTCAAACAAAGCTGTTTGCTCATTCTTAGTACATGCATTGGAGGGAGAAATAAGCTCATGCTTTGCTAACATGTATTCAATCTACCGGTCTTATGACCAAATCTTGATTGAAACCATATATATAGATTATGAAAAGAAGTAAAAATTATGTTGGGAGTATCACATGGTTGCTTCTTGGCATTTGTTGAGGTAGAGGTGAAGGTTGTGTGCCATTGATGGTTTAAACCTCTTTTAAGGATGGGAAAAGGTAATGAACAACCAGTCCCTTGTATAATTTAGTCATTTCAAACGGTACATTAAAGAAATTAAAGCTAGCTAAACTTGGCAGTTTGTTTTGAGAATCCCTTTATGTATGTTGAAGTCATGTGATATTGATGCTTGGGAATCTTCTTGAATGATGAGAAAGCATACGAATGATTAGTCTCTAGTATAAATAAGCGAATTTTAAATGCTGATGCAAGATTGTAAGGTTATTCCAGCAAGTTAACAGTGTGGTTTTCGAAGTGTTTGCCAGCAAGCTCTCTTGCACTCTTTTCAGCTTCTAATAAAAATGCATTTGTTTGTTCAGGTTAATCTTTTGGCAAGCAGTGTCCATCGCAAAATTAGCGATACAGATTCACAACATAAACTTCCAGCAGGTGTAGGAGCATAGAGAGGAGAGGCTTTGTGACCTTAACAAAGACATAGATGAATGGTATTAGCAACTCGCCATAACATATTTTTATAGAGGAGTTCCAGTTCATTGGCGAAATGATACTAAAAGCAGCAATTCACGATATCTAAGTGAAGAAATGTAACAATAATACACTTTATGGCGCTTTTCTTCTCAGAAGAATCATGGGTCTATTAGATTGTAGCTTTTGGTTTTCTATTCATACAGCATTGGTTTCTCTATTGAGTCTCCCATTGCTCATATTCTTGTAAAGCAAGGTGGTCTAAATAGTGTGGTTTTTCCATTGTCTTCTGTTTTTTCGTACCTTACAACTTCCACTCATCAATATAAATTAATATATTTGAGGGTATTGGTCTAGAACATAATTAGCTTGGAAGTTGCGGTGCTTAGTATCACTATAGAGATAGATAATGGGGCAATACAAGAATATATTAACTATATGACCATTAACATATATACCCCGAATAGGGGAAGTCTCTAACTCACAATAAATCCTCACAATATTGACCTATGTGATTACTTTTACTTATTCCAATGCTGAGTGATTTGTAGGTATCGTGATAATCTTATTAAATTGATAAAGCTTTTGCACCTGATATTGAATCAATAACACTTGACACTAAAGGAAGTCGTTAGGCATCAAGTGTTGCATCAAATTCTTATAAAAATAAATAACATTTCAAGTAGATGTACGCAATTTAACAAGATGGGTAGTTGTTGAGCAATGACATTTTATTCATATGCAATCAAGTCTATTGAAAAACTGGTTTAACAATAAAAGATTTAAACTCTTGCCTTTTGGTGCATGTGAAAAAGGAAATATCAGAATGCAACTAGGAAGTTTCTTTTTTTTATCATGACTCTACATTTGTATTTTTAAAATAAAAAATGGTAGAGTTAACATTACCTGTTATATGAGGATGTTTCATGCTTCATCTATGGAACATGAATCAACATAGTTGATGTTTGTGAATTGCTATTACTAGTGAGTCAAATATTTCTCGGTATATACTTAATAGGTAAGACATTTGTAGATTACCGAATGCCTTCAAAACAAATGTAGTGTGCAATGTTTTCTTTATAAGAGCATATTCACCTCCCTTGCATGGGGCAATACTAGCATTTCTTAGTAATATATGATAATGCATGTGCCCAAACTTTGTATTAACGGATGTCTCCACATGGACTATCCTCAAAAATCAATTACACTAATTCTTAGAGTGACCTTGAAGATACTAGCAACTTTCCAAAACCAACAAGAACTTTCATACCATCTTAATTGATGCATTCTTTGTTTAGACAAAGCTCATTGGTCTAGATGTCATCTTTATTTATGGCTAGGAGAAAGGATTAAAAATGAAACCAAATATTCTTTCTCCATGTTCATGTTCTTATGGACATAAACCTCAATCATGATACATGACACTATACACCACATAGGAATACACATTTTGTGTTTCATTCACTTTGACTTTTTGGGCCTTTTGTTTTTTCATTTTAGTACCCTCCCTCTATTGTAATGATGACAAAGAGTGCTTGCCTAACTCTTCTATGTTATTAGTGTTAGTGTTATTTGTTATTCTCATTACAAGTTGGCTTAAAAGTTAAAACTAGTACCATAACAATGGGCTGAAATCCCACTACATCATTTGCAAGGACCATTGGAATCACACTCCATGCACTTGCGCATTTCACAAAACTCCACCCCACCTTGAGAGAGTTCTAAACCCATAAACAAACACTTGCAACCCTAAGATAGGCAACATCACTTTTTCCTTTACTTGGTATTTTTACTTGTTAAAGGCCATCCAAACTATCAAACTACAGTATGAAAGATTTTTCATATGAAGTGTTGTATTGAGATACATCATCATCACTACGATACCCCCCATCAAATACCTAGAATTTTGACGAGATATTAAAACATTCAGTTTATGGATCACACTACCAATTACACGAACGTTGATATATTTGTGGTGATTATTGAATTCTTGGATTACCATAAAACCAAACAACCAAGCCTATCAATTCCATTTGGATTCATTAGAAGCCAAAAAATATGTTTGGGAGAGTCCTTAACCAGTTTGTGTGTGTGTAAGACCTCTTCTTGTTAATAACTTACAATGCTAGGAAGTGTGAAAAGAAAGCCCTTCTTCTTCGTCGCCTTCATATGTATTGATTGATTAGATGAATGGAGGCCGTTGTGAATGAATATAGGCGGGGATGCAGTCTCTCTCTCTCTCTTTTCTGCTCTTTTTTCTTTTCTCTCTCCATAACTCATACATGTAAACGATGGCCAACCCACGAGTCTTCACATGGCCTCTTCTAATCCTCAACTCTTTGCTCCACATCATTGTCTTGGTCTTGGCTGCATGGGCTCTTCACAACACCTTCATCAATACCAACAACGCCACCAAAGGTATATATATAGAGAGAATATACTCATAATATGGTATTGATCTTGGCTCATAATATGTGCTCTTGTGAGAAAATCTTTGTTTTCTGGTTTTGTTTTATTTGACTGTTTGTGTATTTTGATACATACTTTATGCTATGGTTGGTATTGATGTGCATCATGATATGTGTGTGTTTGATGTATTTAAGTGACAGGGAACATTACGGTGACAAGGTATTTTCTTGTATTTGCATTGGTGGCCGGGGCAGTCGGCATGGGTTCGATGCTGAGTGGATTGGATCACATCACAACATGGACTCTGGAGAGCTTTAGTAGTAGTGCTGCTGTTTCTGCAATGTCTCTCATCCTCACCTTTGAGGCCCTTGGGTACAATCACTAAACAACAATATACATATCATGTATCTTAGTATATTTGCATGTCTATTACCCCATGCTCTATGTAATACAAAAACACCCATATCCTTCCTATCAAAGTTTCCTTTATTTTCAAAGATTGCGAGTTCTTTGTTTGTGTATTGTCACCCAAAACTCTTTTGTATGGATTTTTAGAGCATATATATTATTGCCGCTGAACAGAATATGGATTTAGATAAACATCTCATATACTTCTGTGCAGTTCACATAGAATACTAAAACCCTTGTGTTGGTCAAAAGCACAATCTCAAATTCCTGCGTATGCATTTAGCGCATAAATAATGTGGTAAATCCCAAAACTTCTTTCAACAAAATTATAGATTTAAATTCCATCTACTTAGGACCGTGAATGTTGTAAGCATAAAATAACACAAACATACAAAGAACACACATTATATCCTAATTTATCAGCATTAAATGTGTGATGGCCCAAACACACATTGAATTGATTATTTCACCACCCTAATCAGCATCACCCCTTTTCTCATTCTTGTATCTGATTACTAACTAAACTTCAACTTAATCCTTGGAATTATTTCTTGTTTCAGGTTTGCTTCTAAGGAGATCCATGAAGGAGTATTTAGACACACGGCATTGGTAAAAACAAAACTTTCAACATCAACACACTCTTCTTTTACTAGCTTAAGGTTAATGTACATTACCACTAACACTGCTTCTCCAAATTTGTCAGAAAGTATTGGAAATTATCGCCATTATTGTGGGAGCGTCTCAACTAATATATACAATTGTGCTACAATTGGCAAAAATACAAGGAGAATTCTTGTAGCATATATTATACATATGATCTCATATCAGAAGGCTATGAAACTTCAAGATAAGCACATCATGCTACCATTTTTTGTCATACCCCATGAAGAAAATGACGTCACATCTCAGATTTGAAGTTTTGACACAGCTCATAGTAGTGTCAAAAACTTCGAGCAAAAGCATGTGACCATTTGCCTTTGAAAGGCAAATATCATGTCCACTCAATTGTATGAATAGGTTAGCTTAACCATCAAATACAAAAAAACTCGCATTAAATTTCGTATCAGTGACTTTCATCTTTTTCCAACTATACAAAAAAGCAAAGGGAACAATGGTTCACTCCATCAAAGCAAAGGAATTTCTTGATCTACCTTCCAAGTTCCAATGTATTGATGATACATAAAAGCCATTGAAACAAGCATAAGTAATCAATCTTTCATGAGCTTAGAAGGACATGTTGATTAAGATATGTTTCATAAAATATTTCTTTTTTTTGGCTGTAATATATCCGATGAACAAACCAATACCTCTCTACTCGTTTTCAATATATGCCAACAAGAAACCCTGGCATAGATAGCAAATTGGCTCATGAAAACAGATTGGAAGGAATGGGTTTTAAAGTTTTCCAGTTTCCTCCTGGTTTCCCACTGGAGTACTAATAAACATTTTGACAAGTTTTACAGTCTAATTGAATGGAATGGTTTTTTCCTACACAACATATTCAGAATGAGAAAACAGTCTCCAAATACACATAGCAGGAATGTATATTGCAATATAAATATAAAACAAACCTCTTATTGATTTCTATAATGCAAACTCTGCTTCCAACTTTTTCGAAGCAATGGGATCATTTAGCGCGCTGATTTAAAAATGTTCTTAAGAGTGATACAAAAAAGGGAGAGGAGATATAAATATCTGAAAAAAGGCTCGAGAGAATAGTGAATGCGTCTCATTTCTCATCTTCAATATGCATCACCTGACATTCTCATACATAATCACTCAGTATCTGCAGTATTCTCTTGTTCTAGGGAAGTTGGGGAAGTCAATTGCCTTATGTTATACTTGGAATACTGTTTGTAATTTGTGACCACTCCGATTGCACAAATTGTCTGAAAGCAGAAGCATTACAATAACATAATTAGCAAACAAAGTCAGCATAAAACATTTTCAATGTCACTCTAAAAACAACTGTCAATCAGCATGTCAATTAATGAAGGAAATACTCTACAACACCCCCAAGTTCTTCTATATTTCCCCAAATGGCCTTGAGTTTTTGTTATTATCTCCATATATGGCCCTTGATCAACCCAGAAATAGAGAGCAAGGAGAATGATTATGACCATAAAACTCCTCAAATAGCACATACAATTGCTTTGGGGAGCAGACCAACATCTGGGGAAATAATAGCGCATGCATTTCAGAGTTTTCCCTTTAATGAATGCACTATTAAAATGAACTTATCACACCTTCACTATTTGTACAATAATAGTTTTATCAGGATTCTTGAGATCCACTGAATGAGGTTCTGGAACTAATTTTGCCACCGTTTTGATGATTTCCATTCTGTCCAAACTTGTGTTGGCACGTGCTTCATATACAACTGCAAACTGGTAAGTAAATAGAGGAAAGCTATGTCAACATCTACACATCAAACAAAAGATACCTAATCAAACCAAGTAGTATTGCTGACCTTGAGGGCTTTATCCTTTTCACAAACTGGAAAGTGATGCGTTAGAAGTGGTTCTGCCATCTTCATTACTTCCTCAGCAGAAGCATAACATGTTCCTTGTATTGGGAGAAATCTTAAACAATACCTGGATACCATAAGAATGATAGGAGACTGTTAGCATGTAAGGTTTAAAGAGGGCTACTCAATAAGAAATGGAATATTTTCATCCCAACCATTGAAATATAGATAAATGATTAGTTGCATTTAAGATCAACATTAGGAAATGCACAACAGACAGAATCAATGACATGAAAATCTGAATTCATTTTTATTCACTTTTATAGAATGACACACACCACATGCACAACTAAAACAGGATAATAGTATAATGACCAAATAAAGAGAGTGATAATCAACAGATCAAATATGGTGATCATGCCCATACAATGAACATTATATATCATGTCACCAGCATATATGATATTAGTCTGGAATAATTTTGAGTTGTTTATACATCTCTAATTTACAAATCATAGATATGATCCCTACTTGACAAATAAAGTTTCAAATTTGGAAATGTTAAGAAAAATAGCAGATAGACACTACCTTGTAAGAGGCCGCTTTTTATGCATACAATCATCAATTATGGCATTGACAACTTCATTTGGCCCACTGCTGGTATCATCCTTCAACATTCTTACGAAGACTAACGCAGCACATCCAGTTTCTAGACTAGTAAAACGAGCCTGAAACCCAAATTCAGATACCAGGATTACATCATCGTCATGCCATCTCTTTTGTCTGCTCTTTTGATAAACTAATCCTTTATATTAACTCTGCATGTAGTTTAATTTGTTCTAGAACTTGGAATAGGGATTTCTAAAAAAATAGGATTGAGAAGGATTGGTAATTTTTATATTTTACATTCTGCCTACATTATATAAGTGCTCAGACAAAAATTTAAACTGGACAGAAATTTGGCCAGAAATGCCTTTGGAGTTGCAATTCTACCAAGAATAAAAACTATGTTATCCTAATAATGACATCAATAAAGATTCCAAATTACAAATATGCAGGTACATTTAAGACAAGTGAGAAGCACGATTATCATGTATTATAAAAAGGACCAGAGACAATTGTTTTACACATAAACCTATCACAATGGAAGAACAACAGCTCCAAGAGGCATTTACTCTATTTAAACTACCTATTTCTGATTATCTTTATCAACAAGGTAAGCTGCAAACAAATAAAAACTTCAAATCCAATATAAGCACCGAAGGTGCTAATTCCTTGATTTATGTGATCTCTATCATAGCTATGGAAACACTACCTGTTTCTTATCTCGCAGTTCAGCCATCTCTTCTTCTAAAAGTGCTTCAATGTTTGTAGTTTGCAGTGTTATGCTGCCACCATCACTATTTTCCTTCTTCTTTGTACTATCAACTTCTTCCTCTTTTTTCAGAGCAACAGATACAACCTCATCATTTTTTACATGATCAAGGCTACAGGTGTCAGCATCCCTTGAAACTTTCTCATCAGCTTTCCCTTCAATATTATCCAAAGAAACTTCCAGGGCATCATCAACTTTTTCTTCAACAGCATTAACAGAAACTTTTGGTGCACCATCGGCTTTCCCTTGAATATCATCCAAATTCTTCAGTTGACTGGAGCTACTGTTCAATTTTTCATAAAACTGGCAGTGCAATAATGATTCAGAAAGCGTTCAGTTTCACTGAAATACATGCTCTACATGTTCTCATAAAACTATTCTTGCAACAATGAGTGGTACACACTTTTATAACCAGTTGTTTCAAAGAACATTTACTACACATGCACATCCTCTGATCAAGCATACTAAGAAGAAACATTCACAGAATTTATAAGCAGCCTAAAAGTTCTGAGCTCATTTTAATCCACATGTCAACTGATCTATTCGGGTTGATTAAACAAACACACATTCTCTGTATTCAAGCATTGTAAGAATGAAAAACAAACCCAAGAGTTCAGTAACAGAATACTGTTCTCGGAGCATTTGAAGCTTTTAAACAAAAATTCTACTTTTATGTCTAGAGCATTCAGTCTATCTTTTCTTTCATTTGATTTCACATTTCTTATAGAGAAATGTGAAATATGAGGCAATGACTCCCTGTTCATAGAGAAATGTGAAATAGGAGTCAATGACTCCCTGTTCAACAAGAACAGTTCAAGCTTCTGCATTCAAGCGCTAAGTTTAGACTGTACCGAGGTGGACACTTTTAGCTTCATACTATTACCACCAACTCTATGTCTCTCTCTCTCTCTTATTTTTACTTTCGATGAATGGGTAAATATCCCATTTTTGTTGTACACCATTTGTCTCATGGGCCAATTTTGGCCTTAGAAGACGTTAATATATCTTTCTTTCTTTCTTTCTCTCTCTCTCTCTCTCTCTCTCTCTCTGAAGCAAAAGCAAAAATGATAAAGCAGAGATTACTCACACGTTCAACAAGCAGAACTGCTTCTCTGCAGCTCAACCGTTCTCGTCCACCATCACAAGTGATAAGAAAGCCTTGCAGACCTGCTCGAAGCTCCAATTCTTTTCTCCTCTTCGAGTTCTGAAACTCCGTAAAACGGACAAGACAAAAGGTGATGGTTGAGCGGAAACAGAAAAGAGGAAGGGGGGGACATAGAGGAGATACGGGAGAGGAAGGGGAGGAAGGGGAGGAGAGAGAAGGGAGGCAAAAACATACAGCAGAGTGCGTAAGAAAGAAAGACGGAGAGAGTAGAAATCTGGAGGGGGGGGAGAGGCTGTAAGAGGAAGGAAGGAAAGAAACCTGTTGAATGTATTTGGATTGACGCTTCTTGCCGCGACCTTGGGGAGGGTTCGTCGACGACCTCTCAGGCGCCATCGCTGCAGCAGCTCGAGCTTTCTTTCGTTCTTTCTGTATATATGTCTGTCTGTCTGTCTGTGTGAGCGTTTGTATGTGTTTCTGTATGTATGTATGTATGTATGTATGTATATGTGTATGTACACTATGGTATGTATGTATGCATCGTATGTATGTATACATACATTGTATCAGTATGTATATCAGACTTCAGTATGTATGCATGCATCGTATGCATGTATACATTGTATCGGTATGTATGTGTGCATTGAATTTATGTCTGTGTGTGTGTGTGTGTGTGTGTGTGTGTCTATATGTCTGTATGTATGTGTATGTATATTATGGTATGTATGTATGTATGTATACATTGTATGAGGATATATACGTGTGTGCGTATAGCAATTGACAACAGTTTGGTTTGAACCAAACTCAACTGTCAAACCATGGCTAAGCCCCGTATAGCAATCAACAAGAATTTGGTTTGAACCAAACTGAACAGTCAAACCATGGCTAAAGGGCTTAACAGTTTACACGGTTCACTTTGGTTTGAACCAAACTGGACCGTGAAACCATGGCTAAAGGGCTTAACAGTTTACAGGGTTCGGTTCGGTTCAAGTTCAAGTTTTTTTAATGGTTCGGTTCAGTTTGGGGGCCAACGGTTTGGTTTAAACGGTTTAGAGTTGCCATCTGATTATTTTTAAGCCTAATTCTCACATTTTAGAAAAACCTTTAAATTTTGGAATATTGGAAAAAAATTTAACTTGAAATTTGACCTAACTTGGAAACTGAAACCGACCTGTGAAACTACGATTTTAATGGTTTAACGTTTTGGATTTTTTGTATTGGTTTGGTTCGGTTGTTTCAAAATTTTAAACACTTTGGTTTTAAACTATTTGAGTTTGACACTTGCGAACCGAACTGAACCATTGCCGATTGTTATGTACGTATATATATATATATATATGTATGTATGTATGTATGTATGTGCATTATATGTATGTGTGCATGCATGTATGTATAATGTTTACAAACACAAGGGAGGGCAATGCAGAAACATGAGCTCCATCCAACCTCCGGTGAAAGGGAATGACAATTGAAGGAAAAACGTTGACTATATTAGAGAGTCTTGTAAAATTGTCCTATTGGTGACCCAAGAACTTGGCAAAACTTATCATGTCAAGAGGAAACGTTAAATGTAACTAGTTGCCTTTCCAATAAATGCTAGATAACATCCACGTCTATGATATATCCATCCCAAGACAACTGATAATTGGTCAAATGATAGTACATACATAAGTCAACATGTCTACATTATTGATACTTTCAGCAAGAATGATCATTGTGTGTCATAAGCAACAACATTTGCTCTATTATTGGTGGGACAAGTAGGGATGAGTGTCAATCCATGCCTAAGCTTACTAGCAAACTCTAAACTTAATGCTTATTGATACTTTCAGAAAGAATGATTGTTGTGTGTCATAAGCAACAACATTTGCTCTATTATTGGTGGGACAAGTAGGGATGAGTGTCAATCCATGCCTAAGCTTACTAGCAAACTCTAAACTTAACGCTTAAGCACACACATCCCAAATGTCAAGTCATAATCTAACATGTCAAATCACTTAAATATAGATGTTGAAGTGCATAACACAATAGTCAAAGAAAGCAAAGAAAGAAATGAGCACCCAATTAAGGGGGTGAGTATACTCTTCTAGAGTTGCAACCATTGACCCAAATATTTAAGATTAATACTTAAGGCTTGGGTCTTAAGATAAGATTAAGATAATAATTATTATTATAACTAATGAGAGCTATAGTCCCTTCTCTAAGTATTTTTTTGACCCTTTCCTTAAAATAAGCTTTCCTCAATTTCTATCCAATGTCCAGGTGTGTGGGAATGGTTACCACACACACAGGGTGAAGAGGTTAGGGCACTCATGAAGGAGAATGCAAAACTACAATCATTGTTTTCGAGAGTGAGAGTCTTAAGGAAACAATTACAAAATTTGACACTGAGGTTAGAGAATGTAAACAAGTTTGGTTGAAAACAAATGGACGTTTAAACAAGATTGAGCTATATGACCAATGATGGAGAAAAAAATGGACACAATGAGGCGTGATGTGAATGAATGAAATGAAAAATGTATCTACAACAAAGTTGTGGGCCTATATGCAATGGTGATGTTGTCGCTAAATTGCTTATCATGCATGTGATGAATCAACAGATGAAGTAGAAAGACTAGTATCAATGTCCAAGAATTGGGAGAATGTAAATGGAGATTGAAGAACATTTGCATTTGTGGGATTTAATATGAGAATATGGAAACACTTGCATCCCTCAAAAAGGTCATCATTGAATTCTTTCTTATGCATTATGGCATGTTAGATGTGAATGTTTATGCACAATGATAGACGATACAAATTGGTAGATCATACTCAAAAATAGTTTAGCGTACCCCTATGGCAAGTTAAGGACATACCATATTCAAGCTCAAATCAGTTAAATGTGGATGCCACAATATGGGTTATGATATCATCAATGGTTCCGTGGAATATTTGGATAGATCGATGCAAAAATATGTTTCGGCAAATAAAGCAAAATTTGGTTCATTGTGTGAAGGAAATTTGGTTGATGCTTATTTCAATTTTAAAAGGTAAGTATGACGCCTTTGCTGGTAATGAAGATACCATTTTTCTGAAACAACAATCCTTTAAAGGCAAGTGGACAGATTTGTTCGTCTTTGTGGAGAGAAATGACAAAATGGTTTGCCAATATGTACCCCCTTAATGGTTGTTTCCTCCATAGGTGGAGTTTGGTTTCAATTATGACATAGTGGGGGATAGACCTTTTCTCTCTTATCTTACCCTCCATTAGACTGTATCATTATATGCTTTTTATACGCTTATTGGATTGGTAATGGAAACTATGGTGTAGTTTTGTTTAACAAATAAATAAACGGGAAAAAATGGAAAGATAATGTCAAGAATGTGGCAACAGACAAAAAAAAAGGGTTAATTGGGACATGTGAGTTATGAGAATAACTCACATCTTCTATGCATATGTTTTTGTCATAACAAGGTATACTGATGGAATCAAGGACTTGAAATGGGTGAGTTAGCCATTGTATCAAATATCATACTTCTCGTTGAAACTTGAGAGTAAGATACTCTAAAGGTTTCAAGGTTTAGGCAACTACAATGTACACTCCTTGATATGGTTGAAAAATCCAAGAAAATGACGAGAACTAAGGAGGGGTGATATTTTTAATTAAGAAGGAATTAGAGAAATATGTGTTGATCATAAAAAATGATGAGCATAAATGCTATATATAACCTTAAATATAAACACCAAGTAATATGCTCACATTTGTAGTTTGATGTGACATTTCTCATTAATATGTTAAATTTTATGCATGTTTAAACTTTGGACAAAGACCAACCCTTCACAATTCTAGAAGATAATATTTCTTATTTCAAAGCCAAGGGAAGGGGGAAGTTATTGTCTTTTGTGACATAAATGCGTGTGCAAGAAGTTTACTTTATGCACAACAATAGAGTCGTATGAGGAGAGGATATACAAATGTATGGATACTCTTCTATTAAGGAAAAAGTTTTAGATCAAATTGGGAAGTTATTCTTACAAATGTGTAATAGAATCAGAATGTGTATTGCAAGTGTTGTATCCTTATGGTCTGACACTTATGTTTTCCATGTAGAAAAAACACAATGGGAATAGTGTGATTGACTTATGTGCAACTTTCCGTTTTTATGGGTAAGGAAGGAGGTGCAACCATTATGGGAGATATTGAGATACTACATATTATATTTGGAAGGCTTGTTGCTCTCTCCTTTTTCATCAAGTTAGAGCCTCACCAACTGAATTGGTAAATAGTATTTGGTTGGACATGCTTCATACTTTGAAGGGTCAATGGGATTGTATTATTGGAGATTTTGATGATAAAGTTGCTTAGTGCCATGAGTTTTTTACTTTGTGGAAAGCTTCTCCACTTATGTCCTCGAAGAATGACACTCCTTTTTGGCACTTTGAGTCACCAAAATGGTTGTTTCCTTTGCCGATCATGTAGGAATCATAACTTTATAAATTGTTTCTAATGAACGTGGATGTCTTTAAAAGAAGAAGAAGAAGAAATACCTTTTCAACACTTTAGTGACATTAGTGCTTCTCTCCCTAAGTCCAATGGGAAAAAGTTTTAAAATTCCCAAAAACATTTTCTCACAAAGTTTCTCAAGTCAAGTCAAGAAACAAATGTCATAAACCTCCAATGTCTTCAAACATAATCACTTCCCATTGAGATCATGGCCATGAAAAGGGTTGACAAATGCATGCTTAAGATTAAAAAAAGAGCATCATATTGACTTCCTAGAATTGCATGGGAACCACGCAAAAAGATCCAAACGGTACATAACAACAAATTTTTGTGATATATTTGGATGCAAGGTATGCAAAAATGATTTGGAAAATGGCATGTAACCCATTTGCTTCATGATGCATCAATAGATTCCTTTATGAATGAGGTCATTTTGCAACACCAACATCATAGCATGGGGAAAATGTGACGGCTCTTGCTTCACACATTATGTTACATGTGGTTGCACCTATCTAGAAAATGATATTCTTCGTTGAATGAGGAAGCCGCACATGATATTAGATCACATCCCATTGTCTACAATTGCTTCCATACGACTTAGCTCACATTCACTATATTTGTCAGGTGGGGAATTGGGCACAATGGATGAGAGTAGTTGACTATGCAAACTTTGTTGTAAATAGGTTCAAGAGTTTGATCACATTTGACTATGTTTTCCACACATCTTCAACAAAACCCAATCCTTACACAAATTTCTCTCAAAATTATAATGTGCACTCTCAATTGGAACATTCATTAGTAAGTTCCTAAACAATGGGAGTCGTTACTCACTTTTCCATGTATGATGTGAAAATGTTGTATTTTGGGCATCATAGGTCATATTTGACCTCCAAGGTTGATTATCAAATCTACCTGGCTATCTCAAGTTTTTGTATTAGGGTACCAACAAGTAGTTGACTCGTCAACTTGCATATTTTAATGCAAACAAATTCACAAATGATCACATTCTAGTACATTGTTCACCTTCTACCAAATTCTAGCTTCTTTTCTTGACTTTTTGAAGCTTAAGATTTTGTTAAACACATTTAAGTTTCAATCACAATGTATATTCCCAATTCTAGAATTCATTTCCAACATGCCAATGTTTCACTCTAGTTCCATATGTCATATTTGACCTTTGAGGACAATAATAATCTCTCTCTCTCTCTCTCTCTCTCTCTCTCTCTCTCTCTCTCTCTCTCGGTAAAACCACACAATTATATTAATTGTATGTAAAATCCACTTAGTTACAACACTTCTTAGTATCCTCTACCTATCATATGCCTATGTAGGGAGAGGGACGTTCTGTAATGCTATTAAAAAACCTGAATATGCATTTGAGGAAATGATCCCCACATGCTCTAACATCCAAAAATTCCACATGAGAACACCTTTAAGCTTCTTTATATAGACTTTCACCCTATGTCTATTATCAAACATGAAAGCATTACGCATATTCCAATTGTGTTGTAGACCCCAATAACTAAAAATTGGAACAATATCTCCATCTCATCATTTGATCCATTTTGAACATATTGAGAAAAAACCCATTGTTGAGGTCTCAAACAACAACGGGTTAAAACTTGCCAAATGTCCGATAAGTACTTCCAAATGGTACACGTTATAGGACATTTAATGAACCTATGTGTACTATCCTCCAATGGAACGGTGCAAAAGAAACAAGTGACAGACCCTAGTCCTCGTCTCTTTAAGGCCGAACCTAGTGGGAGCCCACTAATCATGACTCTCCATATGGATACCTTTGCACGAAATGTTAGATGGGAATGCCAACCATGTTGTAATATTTTCCACCACCTTGCATCTGACTTATATACATTCCAAAACTTTGTTGCTTTAGGAGATAGCCAAGATAATGATGCCATCGCATGATGATACAATATATTTGTAGTGACCTGTAACAAATGTGTACCATCTTGTAACCGCCGATCTACCCACGGTGCAAAATTGGTTTTCAATGGCAAAGATCCTTGCAACAATGGTATATCACGTAATTTCTCCCAAATAAATCCATAATTTGGGGGAATACATAACCATCTCTTGGCATCTTCAAAATCCGACAACCTTTGAGATTCATTATCAACCACATCTTCCAAATGTACAATCCCCAATCGAAATAAACGATTGAATTGAGATTTCAACTTCTCCTTCCCATGCCAAAACAACACTCAAGAAGAAACAAGCAATTCATTTTGTAATGAATTACAATATTCTCGATCACTTGATGGTCCCCATTCAAAAAGAGATAATGCATCTTGCCACGATCTTACCAAATGTTGTCCACATACACAATGTCGAATCTTTAGAGGAATACTTCCATTCAATAGTGACCACCATGATGCTTGAATCTTTGTTTTCCCATGCACCAATCCTTCATGCTCAATAAAATATTGCATCATAGATATCCATGGTTGATCTTGTTGACAGATATCTTGTAATAATGTAAATCTACGAGCCATCAAATGCCTTTCCAAATCCAATATTGCTGCACCACCTAACCTTTTAGGAGTAGCCAAATGGTCCCATGAAATCCATGTAACTCCCATCATTTCTCCCTTCCGCCACAACATGAACCGAATAGGTTGTAACATGCTTTGTAATGCCTTCTTAGTCCAAGGAAGTAAAGGCAAAAAATATAATAACATGGGTATCAAGATACATTGCACCACTTTGAGTCGTACATGAAAGGGTCATAATTGAGACTTCCAATACATAAATTTGTCCCTCAATTTATTACCAATCCAATCAATCAATTGAACATTTGTAACATCAATGCCCAATGGATAACCCAAATGTTGATAAATTGAACCTCGTGTAATCACCGACCCTCGTCATCCCAAACATTCCAAATCACTTTCCGTACAAGAAATAAGGCAAGACTTCCTCCAATTTATATACAACCTTGAAGCCAAAGCAAATTGATCCCAAACTTGCATACTCCTTTTAAGATTTTCTTTTGAGGCTTGTAAAAACATAAAAGAATCATCTGCCACCAATTGTCCACCAGAAGGAAGATGCAAACCCACAATATCACCACTGGCTGCAAGATTTGACAACATTACTAACAAAGGATGTGTAACAATAACAAATAACAATGGGCTTAGTGGACATCCTTGCCGCACGGATCTAGTAAGAAACACTTCCGGAGTGACTCCGCCATTAACCATCATACGAGAGGTTGCCTTTTGCCCTAGCAAAAAGATAAGTTGACACATACGAGGACCAAAACCTATATTATACATCACACATGAGAGGAAAGACCAATTAACATGATCATATGCTTTTTCCAAATCTAATTGCACCATAACCATTTCTTGATGTGTATGTTGAGAATAATCGGTCGCCATTTGAACATTCAAAACATTATTCAATATATTTCTACTTGTAATAAAACCATATTGAGATGGATGAATAAGTTGAGGTAAGAACTTCTTAAGTCTGTTGGATAATATCTTTGCAAACACTTTGTACAACCCTCCCATCAATGAAATAGGCCTCCATTGATGAAATTACTCTAGAGAAGGTACCTTTGGTATCAATTTGATTAAGCCCACCTTCCAGCTCTCAGGCATGAAACTAGAATCCCAACATTGTCGAAACATTTGAGTGAATGGACTCTTAAGCATGCTAGCTTAGTTCTTAAAAACTTCATTTGTAACATCATCCCAGCCAGGGTTTTTATCATTTGGAAGATGTAACAATACCTTTTCCACCTCAGCTTCTTCAAAATTAGCATCCAATTCTTGACAAATATTTGTATTAAGGGCACTCCCAATTACATTATAAAACTCTTGTCATGCTTTCAAGACATCCTCATTAATAATTGTTAGGAAACAGGTCCCTCCGGATGGGAAATGAGAAGAACAATGCTGATGAGCAAACTCGGTCGAGGCCAATAGGCCGAGGCTGAAACCGGATGACGAGTACCTGGCTACGGAAGACCCGGATGTGGTGTACCCGGCAAGCACCAGATGACGAGTACTCGGCTACGGAGGACCTGGTGAGAACTGGATGACGAGTACCCGGCAAGAGCCAGATGGTGAAGACCTGGTGAGAACCGGATGTGGTGTACCCGGCAATGGAAGGCCCTGTGAGAACCGGATGAAGTGTGCCCGGCAAGCACGGGATGATGCAAGCCCGGTGAGGAGTGCTCACCGAATGAAGGGACATATTCGTAAATATGTTTCTGAGAGTCCATCGGGGCTATATTTGTAAATAGCCGAAAAGTCATATTAGTATAAATATGACTTAGGGCAAACCTTAGTTGTTGTTGTCATTCTTGTTGGTGCAAGACTAGAGAGCGCGTAACAGTGTACAGAGAGAGAGAGAGAGAGAGAGAGAGAGAGAGAGAGAGAGAGAGAGAGAGAGAGAGAGGTCGTTGCCTCTGTTGTAACCGCCGCCTGTGGCGAAGATCGTGAGCACGAGGTCGTTGCCTCCGTGAGCTCACTGTTGTAATCATTGTGATATAGTGATAGTTTGGAGTCTATGGACTCCCATGGTTTTTCCCTCTCAGGGTTTTCCACGTTAAACATCCTGTGTACTCTTCTCTCCTTTGTGTCGTGCGTTTCATTATCCGTTTTCTGTGTTCGATTCTAGACTCGGTTGTGGCCGAGTGTTGTGGAAAGGGAGCGTGCATTCTTGTCAATAATCAACTCTGGCCCAATCAAATTCTTAAAATGAGTAATACATAACTCAATAACCTTGAATGGGTCTACAAAAATGTCATCCCCTATCTTAATTTGTACCACATTTGAACGAGCATATGGTGGTCTTAATCCTTGAAAAAACATATGAGATTTGTGATTGATTATCTATAAATCCCTCCTTTAATTGACGCAGTCTTGTCTGTTGATAACTTTGACAAGACAAATTCTTCACAATGTCTTGTACTTGAACTTGAACATCCAAAATCTCTTCATCATGTGGATTATTCATCAATAGTACATTGCACCGCGTAAGAATACATGAAAACTTATCAATCAATTTCTTACGTCTTTTAACATTAGTCATACCATACATACGATGAATATCATTGATGTTTTGTAGTGTTGTATCCCATGCATGCCATCCTTTTGAAATAACTTGTTATGAAAACATGCCAAAATTTGTTGCATATAGGCATCAAATAAAGAATGTAATAATAAAGAAGAATTAAACCTCAAAGGAACTCGTTGAAGCAATGTTTTGTACATATCTACCCCATGTTTATTAAACTCAAAACATATGGGAAAATGATCTGATGTCACAACATCTTGTATAATTGACATATTAAGCATCTCTGGCAAAAAGGACTCATCATGCATAACATACATTCTATCTAACCTACTCCATCTTTCCTTGTATTGCATAGACTGAAATGTAAACCTAACCTCATCTTGATGCAACCATTTCCATACATCCAACTTCAAAACCTCTGATGCCAATTTGTCCCAAATTGCTTGCTCAAGAGAATCCATCAATGAGAATCGTGAAGTAGATTGTAAAGCATCAACACACATTAAAATCACCCATTAACAAACCAACACGTCCCACTAATAACCGTGGATACATTGAAGACCATAACTCAATGCGTTGATTAGCATTATTGGGTGCATAGATTCCTACCAACCATATTAAATCCTCAAAATACTTGACTTCCATCACCAAAAAACTTCCATATGGATCATTATAGACTATATGCGGACAAAACGAATCACGAATAATCATGACAACCCCTGAGTAATGATGTGATAATTGTCCTGCATAATATGTGGAATATCCACGCAAATGTAACACAGATCCTGCTAAATCATGACACTTATGTTCAATTGCACATAAAACATCCCAACCTTTATCAAAGAAAGTTTTCCATAATATATATTTCTTATGAGCAGAAAATGCCCCTCTCACATTCCATGATACCACTTTCATTTAACACTTTTGGTAAGAACTTGCTCTTTATGAGCAAGTGTATTCATGAATGTACTAACTACTTGTTCAAGAGCTGCATAAGGATTTGTGTGTACTACATCCCTTCCACCAATATTAGGGTTTTGTTGTCTAGCTCTACTAGAACGAAGTCCTTGATTTAATTGAGGTCATACCACCCTTCCTGAAGAATCGAATTGTAATTGGTCGGACAATCTCTGATTACGCACTTGTTTCAGCCAATGATTATTCTTAAACCCCTCCTTCAATCTCAAATTATCTTTTGGTAATGTCGTACCATTAGTATTTTTTGATTCCCTTTGTATGACAACATCCTTCCCTTTTATCTTATGCTTCACTTGATGCCACTCTCCATCTTCACCATTTGGGCCATCATTATTACATACTCCATTCTCCTCCCCAACACCTCTAACATGACCATGAACTTTAGGATCTCGCTCTAACCCATGAGATGTTCCCTCATCCATGACCATATCAACCATTGAGACAATATTCTTCTCAACATCTTCCTTATTTTTCCCTTTGACATTATTTTCTAGGGATAGTTCGCCATGATATTGACATTTAGCCATAAAATGCCCCAATTTACCACATTTAAAACAATGTCCTGCAAAAGTTTCCCATTGAAGCTTAAAACAAAATCGACCAAATCGAGATGTATCGATACTCAACCATCCTGGAAGTTTACAACTTGTATCCCATAACATGCAAAATCTACATTTGTTCAACGAATTAACATGAGGAGCAACCAAAACTTTACCAATTTGGGACATCAATCCTAGTAGTAAATCCCAAAAGAATGAGTTACTACAATCAACGGTCACCCAAATTGGACATTGTTGTTTTAATAAATCTTTATAATCCACCACTGGAACCCATTCCATCACATGCACTAATCTTCTATAAAAAAAGATTGGTACCTTTGCCATCAAAGCCGTACGATGTTCTAATGATCGAAAAACTATATAATAGAAACCTTTGGGACCCACATACACATCCTCAACACAATTACGCATTATGAATGAATTCAACCATGGCTTAATCCATGATACCAAAGGAAGTTTGATAGTGAAATACAAAATAACACAATGATCATAGAACTTGTCAAAAGTTGCTAACATAGCGTTGGTCTCCATCACCACCTCGACAACATCCTCATCCACACAATCTTTAGCATCTTTCTCATTTTTTTCCATAAAATCGGAAAGCAAAGCCTTAACAAAATCACAACGACTGTCAATATCATAATCATCTCCAATAACATCTTTCCCACCAAGAATAGTAGTGTCCATCCATCACTTTTGCCTCTTGTAGTTTTCATAACCATCATCACTACCACATCCATCAACAATCATCAACTCACTTCTTGTTGTTGTGTCAGCCATCCTAATAGAGATTGAGAGAACTAACCTGAGACGATGAAACATTTACTTGTAGCTTCTTGTAAGTATAATGAAACGTAACGTCCAAATAATCCTTGGAAAACCCTTTGAATGAGCTTCACAACGATCCAAAAATCATAAAAAATGGAGTTCCGAGGACAAAGTTACATCAGAAACATGTTTCAACACTATTCTTGGAACGTCATCTCGTTTTTCTCTTCTCTTCTCTCTCTCTCTCTCTCTTACACACACACACACACACACACACACACTCTCTCTCTCTCTCTCTCTCTCTCTCTCTCTCTCTCTCTCTCTTTTCGTAATTACCTTACCCTAATGGTAAGTTGTTAACACTACAAGCACTACGCCATGGTTTTGAAACCCAATTTCCTCACCTTTCTATTATATACTTCATATACTCTTAATTCTCTCACTCTTAATTCTCTCTCTCTCTCTCTCGTTTTTTTGGGTGAAAACACACAATTATATTAATAAATGTGTGTAAAAAACACTACTTACAATGGGTGTGACCATGAAGTATGGTCACCCACTAACTACACTACACTACACTACACTACACTACATGGGTAGTGGAACATGTTGAAGTGCCAATTGGCAAGATGAACATTCCACCGAGGAAAGGATTTCCACTTGCTCCAATAAAGAAATTGTGCAAATACCCAATGTCTAGGTGTCAAATAACACCGTGATAAAACTTTCCAAATTTGAGAAATGTAACTCCAAATTTGAGAAGTAATTGGGCATTGTATAAATCGATGAGTACTATCTTCCATTTGAACAGTGCAAAAAAAGAAATTATCTGTTGCTAGTCCACGATGCTTTAGAGCTAATCCCAAAGGCAATCCTCCAATCAAAACTCTCCAAATGAAGACCTTTGCTACAAGTGGCAATTTAGAATGCCAACTACATTGTAACATGTGCCACCACCCATGATCAGATTTGTGTAATCTCCATTCTTCTTTAGCCTTAGATGATAACCATCCAAGAGACTCAACAGAGCAATGATACAAAAGATTTGTAGTCACTTGTAACAATGATGTTTGACCCTTTAAACACCAATCAATCCACGGTTGTTCTCCTGTTTGTAGAGGTAAGGGACCTTGCATCAATGGAATATTTTCTAGTTGTTGCCAAATAAACCCATAATTAGGCAGAATGCGTAATAATTGTCGTGCTTCAACAAACTCCAAAATTCTTTGAGATTGGAGCCTCAACTATATCTCCCACCTCTTTGACCCCCAAACAAAACAAACGATTAAATTGCGAACGTAATCTCTCCTTTCCTGGCCAACATAATAACCGAGAAGACACAAGTAACTCTTTTTGCAAAGAATTACAATGCTCTCTACTACATGATGGTTTCCATACACATAACAAGAGTGCTTCTTGCCATGAGGTAACCAAGTGTTGAACACATGTGTAAAGTAACGAGATATAGCAAGTTAAATTTGGTGGTCTGTGCAAGAAGCAACGATTAAAATAAGGAATCTTGTGTTGTTGGAATCCACATACTCAAAACACATTGCGGGTCTTTGATTGTATTCATCATCTTCGACCTCTTCAATTGGGTGAGTTCCAGTTGTCTTTCTTGTTCATGGAAAATGGTTTTTATCCCGGATCATTATCACATCAAGAATAATGGATATAAACATGAATTCCTCTCAAATTGTGGGGGACATCGATATGGAAACAATTGATCCAAAAAAGAGTAATGTGATGGTTGAATGTAATCGTGAAAGGGAAGACATTGGAAGCTCTAAGAGGTTTAAGGGCATTGAGGAAATTAATGAGAAAAAAGCGACATATGCCGAATTAATACATGTAGATGAGGTTGACAAGGATAATTGTAATTGGGATACTTTATGGGGAATTGCCAATACCTTATTGTTTGATATTGTGGAAGAAAATGAAAATGCAGCGAAAGAATGCAATGATGAGGATGTGCACGATGTGGATTGTAAAGAATCAGATACGATTCTTGTGAAGCGGAAGAGATGTGAGTTATGTGTGTATATGAGAGAGAGAGAGAGAGAGAGAGAGAGTGAGTGAGAGAGACAAGGAGTAGGACACAGAGAATATACAAGGTAAAAGTATATTAACAAAGGAGAAAGACTTGACTTGATACAAGGTGGGAGGAGGGTGCTTTATATAGTCACCCTCTCTCTTCATTAACTACAAGACTCATGGAACATGGGGAATGTGAAAGCTCATAAGTTATGTGTCATAGAATATGATTTTATGACTCATACTAAATGCTAGAATACAAAGAGGTGACATAATGGTGACTCTTGACCGTTGGAGTGTCTATTCACTCTCAAGGTGAGTTCACACACTAGACCAAGTTAAGCTTGATTCTCAACACGCCCCCTCAAGCTCAAGTCGGGTCGGTTTCAGACAATATCCAAAATCCGCTTCGACTCGCGTTCCGGAGTCTGCATCGACTCGCATTTATGCGGAGTTGCGGAATCCGTGCTCCAGCTTGCGTTGTGCGTAGTTGCGAAGTCTGTGCTTCGGCTTGCGTCTTTCTTCGCGGCTTCGTTGTGTGGTTGCGTAATCCACGCGTTATTGCGTAGTGTGCGCGGTTTGCGGAATCCCTGCGTTATTGCGTAATGTCTTCAGTAGTCCCCCTCAAGCTTGGCAGGTCAGGGATCGTCAATCCGAGATCGGTCATGAATTGCCATAGCTTGTCGGCTCCTAAGGCTTTAGTGAAGATGTCGACCGTTTGAAGATTGGTGCTAATGTGTTGTAGGTTGACATCGCCAGCTAGAACACGCTCTCGGATGAAGTGATAGTGCACTTCGATGTGCTTTGTCCGCGCGTGGAACACTGGGTTCCGAGCCAGATAGATACTGCTCATGTTGTCGCAGTAAAGGGGGTACGCCCAGATCCTTGAGTATCCTTTTGAGCCATACGGCTTCACATGCAGTCATTGTCGCGCCCCTGTATTCCGCCTCTGTGCTCGAAAGAGTGACAGTTGGTTGCTTTTTGTTGCTCCAGGATATTGCTTCACTGTCGAGGGAGAAAACAAATCCGGAGGTTGATCTTCTATCGGCTTTGTAGCCGGCCCAATCGGCGTCTGTGTACCCCTCGAGTCGTATTGGCATCGCGGTCTTGTAGAGGATGCCACAATCCATTGTGCCGCTCACGTATCGTAGAACTCGCTTAGCGCAATCCAAGTGAGTATCACACGGTGTTTGCATGAATTGACTAAGGAGATCGACCAGATAACAAAGATCGGGTCAAGTGACCGTGAGGTAGATGAGACTCCCGATGAGTTGCCGATACTGAGTCGGCTCACATGCTTTGGTGCCGGAGTTCGCATCTAGTTTGAGATTGCGATCGAGCGGGGTTGCCGTGCATTTGCACTCAGCCATCCCGAACTTGTATAACAAGTTGAGGATGTAGTGTTGTTGAGAGATCATGAATCCGGCCGGAGTCCAAATTACCTCGATGTAGAGGAAGTAGTGGAGCTCCTTCATGTCTGTCATCTCGAACTTGTCGGAAAGGAGGGATTTGACCTTATTGAGGTCGACGAGATGCTCACCTCCAATGACTAGGTCATCCACATATAAGATGATGACGACCGGACTGGCGGAATCGCTTTGTATGTAGAGGGAGTTGTCCGATTTTGACATACGGAAGCCGATTTGATGAAGATATCGCGTTATCTTCGAATGCCAAGCACGCGGTACTTGCTTGAGGCCGTAGAGTGGCTTCTTGAGTTGGCATATAGCTTTCGGATGGGTGCTCGAGTTGAAGCTGGGTGGTTGTATCATGTACACCTCCTCTTCCAATTCGCCTTGTAGAAAGGTGTTCTTGATGTCCATTTGATGGAGGTGCCACCCTTTCGCCACGGCAAGCGCAATAACGGTCCGTACCATTGTCATCTTTGACACCGGGGCAAAGGTCTCTTCATAGTCAACTCCGTGCGTTTGGGCGTAGCCTTTCGCTACGAGTCGTGCTTTGTAGCGGTTGACGGAACCGTCGGCGTTGTACTTCACTTTGTAAATCCATCTGCATCTGATCGTCTTTTTGTGCGGTGAGGTGGGAACGAGATCCCACGCCTCGTTCTTGCGTAGTGCCTACATCTCCTCGTTCATGGCTTCGATCCATCGCGGATCTTTGGCTGCTTCGGAAAAAGTTTTCGGCTCGTGTATTGTCGCCACCTTCATCATAAAGGCATAGTGATATGCCATGTAGTCGTTGTAGCCGAATCGGCTGACCGGATTCTTTTCACGGGTGGAGCGGCGAAGCTTTTCATTTGCAGAGATGAGGGCTTTCTTAGCTCTGATTGGTACATTGAAGTTGCCGAACTCACTATCGAGTGAGTGAGTCGACTCATCGTCTTCGTTGTCGTGGAGAAAACCGTCCCTAGGAGGAAACGAGAGAAACCGTGCACGAACTGGCCCTTCCATGTGTGGGCATGTGAATTGTTAACTTGTACATAATTATGTGTAGGGTGGCTGATGTAAATATACTAGGTGTGACATATTTATTAGGAAATCGATGCGTATCTCTGTCCGAAGGGACAGAGAATAAAGTAATGTGACTGTGACTGAAGGAGAACAGTCTCACCCCAACGACCTATATAAGGAAGAAGAGAAGGAAGAATAGTTTATCAGGCGTTAGTGAGGACGAAGTGCTGTCGGACCGTGCACTGAGGTCTCTCTCCTCCTTCGGTTGTCATTCTCTGTGGGTTTTGGAGATCGTCGCCTCTGCTTCGTGGATAGCCCGTGCGCTTCCAGCAGAGGCTCTCCCTTCGTGTTTCTGTGTTTGGCGTGTGACATCCGTGTGTGTGTGTGTGTGTGGACTCCTGTGTTGGGTCCATTGCCGGTGTGCCAGTTGTAATCGTTATTGGTGTTATAATCAAATTGTTCTATTTTCTTTCTTTCTCTCTCTCTCTCTCTCCTCTCTCACGCTCCTTGGTTCAGGGCCCCCGCGGTCCCGTCTCCTTTCACCCGCGAAAGCGTAGTAACACGACATAATTTGGTGAACCCGATATGAAGGAGGTGCCAAAGGAGTTGAAGATGAGGGGATTTGAGCTTGCTAAAGCTATGGCAGTAGCCATTGACCGGCTAGTGAGCACTCGTGAGGGAACAGGTACCCTCGACAGGGCCATAGAATTGATCGTCGGCACCATAGGCCGATTTGGTGGTAAGAATGCCACGAGCTTTTTGGAGGCCTATCGGGCCGAGATGATCATGAGAGACATCTATGAAGATAGGTGGTTGTCTGGATTCCCTCGAGTGGTGACACCGAGCATCCATGCAGAGGTGCTCGAGGTGCTGGCCGGATGCCAGACGTGGGAGGTTTTCGGGTAGTGGCTCCTCGAAAAGTATGGGTTCGACGACTAAGCGCGCGGGAAAGGCTGGAGGGGCCGGTCCCCCGCAACGGTACGACATCCGGTTCGGCCCGAAGAAGGGTGACGCCGGCAATTCTGGCATATAGGACAAGGACAAGCCTACCGGGTACCGGTTGAGCACCGAGATAGAGAGAACCACGGACCTACGGAAGGTCGTCGAAGAGCGGATCCTCGACAACAATGTGGAGCTGTCGTTGAGGGAGGTGCTTGGGATCGCAAAGGAGTTCCACACTCCATTGTGGACCTGGTGAAGCGCAAGCGGCTCTCCATGGAACCGAAACCGGAGAAGCCTGTAGAGGTGCGGACTACGCACCTAGAGGATGAGGCCCTGGAAGACGAGTTGGCGGAAAGCCATTTTTCAAAGCTACACTGGGCCAGAGCCACTACCGAGACTCCTATCCGGATCGGAGATATGCAAGAACCGGTAGTGGCACTAATAGACCATGGGTCTGAGATCAATATGATGTCCATGGACTTTTACAAAAAGGGAAGGTGGCCGATCAACACCAAACACGGCTGGAAGATACGCGCGGCGACCCGCGCTATGGAGGAGCTGCACGGGGCGTGCCCGAACGTGCGCGTAAAGATCGGCGACGCCGAGATAGATCAACACTTCTTTGTGCAGGAGATGTCTTCACACCTAGTGATACTTGGCGAGTCGTACATAACGGCAGCACGCATGGAAACAAAGGTACTCGACAATGGTTCGGCGTACGCGCCCGTGAAGAGTCAAGACGGATGACACTCCGTCTAATTCCTGACCGTAAGGCCGAATCATGAGCGGAACCATGAGACTCTCGGCGGCGACAACCAAGGGGATTTTTAGAGAGGGTTATCCAGGTGTGGGGCCGCGATAGTCGGGACGCCCTGGAGAATCCCCACACCTGTACCATAGGTAGGAAATTATGGCTCTTCGACAACGGAGGTTGTACATTAACTGGCATCAGTAGCAGGGAGAAGAAGAAGGTGGAGGAGCGGCTTAGGTCATGCGGAGCTCTCCACCCCAATGAAGAGATTAGCGGCGCCGTGGAGGCGGTCTCGTTTGACGACACCTTGGGAGAGTTGTGTGGCGTAGTCGATGAGGGCCTTAGCGAAGACCAGATGATTCTGGTCAGCTCAATGGGAATGTACGAAGTCATCGCGGACTTTGGGGAAAGGATCAGGTCGGATCAGACGGCCTACGTGAGTACGAAGTACAAGATTGTGGACCGAAAGGTGAGGCCCGTCGCGGCACCCTTGCCGGAGGGCAGCGAGAAGCGTATAAAGGGGGTCACGTTGGACCCAAGTTTACGGAATCCGGCCGACATAGGACACCGGTTCAGCAACATAATGCTACGGGAGCTCAAGGTTGGTGGGGGTGGGTTTCTACTACCGGTTGAGGATGACCGGTTTCGGAGAATGCTCGGAAGGCACGGGAAAGCCTTCGCATTCTCGCCGAAGGAGATCGGGTGCGTAGACCCGACGATCGTAGAACCAATGGTGATCTTCACGGTACCGCATGTACCATGGAATCTCAAACTGATTCCGGTACCTAGAGCCCACATCCCGAAGTTGATGGAGCGACTGAAACAGAAGGTGGAGATGGGCATCCTCGAACAAGGTGACCATATTCAAGTCGGTGGTTTACCGTGCCAAAGAAGAACGACATGTTGCGCTTCGTACAAGACCTGCGGCTGGTCAACAAGGTGACCATTCGAAACGTAGGTATCGGGCCGACCATTGATGAGTTCGCGGAGGCCTTTGCAGGGAGGTCAATCTACTCGGTCGGTGATTTGTACTCGGGGTACAACCAGTTCCAACTAGCCGCAAAGAGCAGGGACATCACGACGATGCGGACTCCCCTCGGCCTAGTGCGAATGTGTACCCTTCCGCAAGGAGGGACGAACTCGGTGGCCCACAAGGTGAACGCAATGAACAAGGTGTTAAGGGATTGTATCGCAAACATCACCATGCCATTCTTAGACGACATCCCGATCAAGGGATGCCTGGTGGAAGATAAGGACGAGACAATCGGTCCTAACGGATGCCGGAAATTCATGGCGAGCGATGACTATGAAAAGGTGCTGCAGAGACTAGAGGGAGCGAGGCTAACCTTCTCTGGGGAAAAATCGGCCTTCAGGCAATCGAAGATCATGGTCGTCAGACACCTATGCGGACCGTACAACCGGAAGCCGTCACCAGCAAAGGTAGAAGCCATCTCTACGATGAGGCAGGACTGCAACTCGGTCACGGAAGTCCGGAGATTCTTGGGAGCATGCGCGTTCTACCACATATGGATTCACCGCTCTATGGATTGCTGAAGAAAGCGCGTAAATTCGAGTGGAGAGAGGAGCATAAAGAGTCAATTCGAAAGATGAAGGAAGCGCTTGCAGCGGCACCGGTTCTCCGAAGAGTTGTCTACGGCAAAGACATTCAGATTTACGTGACCGTGGACACGAGCTCGACAGGAATCGGATGGGTGATCAACCAAGAGGATGAGAATGGCACGTGGTCCCCCATCCGGTTCGGCGTGAAAGTCCTCAGTGAGTGACAGCGGGGATACGCCTAGGTTAAACACGAGCTTTGGGGTATCATTTCGGCAGTCAATGCCGACAAAGACTACCTGATCGGGACGGAGGTGATAATCGAGATGGACTGCCTGCCGATTCTCGGCATGGTCTCCGGATGCGCAACGCCGGACCTGGCAATGCTCTGGTGGATAACGTACATCAAGTCCCTGAATCCGGAAATACGACACATTTCCGGCAAAGACAACGCCGTGGCCGACATGCTCTCAAGGGCGAGGTTCGATAACGAGGACGGCATGGTTTCGGAGAACGAGGAAGTCGGCGTAGACTTCTTCGAGGTGGCTTATGTAACAACAACGAAGGGGAGCACTCCGGCGCTTAACAAATTCGACAAGAGCAAGTACGAAGGGGAGTGGCTCCAGATCGGCAGTTTCTTGAAGACAATGACACTGGACGCGGTGTGGACGAAGGAAGAGACCAACCGGATTCGGAAGAAGGCGTACCGATTCTTCCTACGCGACGGGTGTATATGAAAACACCCAAAGAAGAGAAACGACATTCCGCTCCGAGTGGTGGCGAGGAAAGAAAACCAGGGGGAATTGCTGGCGGCATATCACGAGAGTCCCTGGGCCGGACACTGCGGGACGTGGGCCGAATTCGAGAAGCTCAAGGGTAAGTGTCGAATACAAATGTATAATGGACGTATTCACACTATCCTCCTAGAGAGCCCAAGTTCGGGCTATTTCTGTAAATAACATAAAGGGCAGTTGCCCTAAGTGAGTCACTATATAAAGTGACTTTGTAACCTTTTGTAAAGGTTGGTTGTTCATTGTTGTAACGGTGTCGTGAAGAAAACCGTCCACAAGCGGAATCGGTGCACCGGAGCGTAGGAACCGGCTCTTCATGCACGTGCGCCTTATGTTGTACATAGGAGATCCTAGGCAGGTAGATTCGGTAGGTAGGAAGTAAAGGGGAAATGGCTCCTTCCTTGCCTATAAAAGGAGGGAGACGAGGAGGGGCGAAGGATCGCGGAGAGTCGAGGACGAAGTGCTGTCGGTTTGTAGGCGAAGGCTTCTCTCTCTCTCTGGCTCGCAAACTCCGTGGCTGCTTTCTGTGCAGGTTTTCGGGAGGCTCGCGCTGCTCTGAGGAATGCCCGAGTGCTTCCGGCAGCACCTCCAACCTACTCTTTCCTTTCTGTGCGTTTATGAACAGGCATCGACATCTGTCCGCCGGCCTATTCGGTTGTAACAGACGTCGTGCTTCTTGTTGTTTGTTTGTTAAAATATATATTTACATACGTTCGTGTCTCTCTGTATCGCTGTCGCACTCGCGTCTCGGTGTCGAAGGGCCGTGTCCCTGTGAATCTACGTTCGCACCTTGTGGGTCTCTTCCCCTCTCCCTTTCTCTCTTGCTCTTCGGTACAAGACCCCCGAGGTCCCGCCTCGTTCCACGCATCTGCGAGGAATACCTCGACATCTTGGTGAACGCGACGTGAAAGAGGCGGTAGAAGAGCAGAAGATGAAGGGGTCGGATCTTGCGGAGGCCATGGCTTCGGCCGTGGATCGGATATTGAGCGCATGCGAGGGCACCGATGCCCTCGACAGAGCCATTGAGGTGGTCGTCGGTATGATCGGCCGGTTCAGTGGAAAGGATGCCACGAAGTATTTGGCGTCCTACGGGGCAGAAATGCTGATGCGGGACATTTCGGAAGAGAGGCGTCTTGCCGGGTTTCCTTGAGTGGTGATGCCAAGCATCCATGCGGAGGTGCTCGAGGTGCGGGCGGAGAGCCCTACCTGGGAGGAGTTCGAAGGCCGACTCCTAGAAAAATACGGGCTGGACGACGCGCTCCGGCTTTCGAAACGGGACTTCATGGAGTGGGTGGAGTCCCCCGGCAAGGGAAGAAATGCGTCGGCACTTCTCCGGGAGTTCGAAGAATGCTTTGCGCGCCTTTCGGCGCTTGACCGAACCGTTCTGGATACGAGCCGGGTCCTACTGTTCGTCAAGTCGGTGGACGAGCGGGACCGGGATCAAGTCGGCTCCTTGCTGGAAACCGAAGATGGGTTGACGACCGACTGGGCTGCGGTTAAGAGAGTCTGTGGCCGTTTCGACAAACGGCGAGAATGGGCTGACAACGGGGCGGCTGGTGCGGGCTCTGTCACAGCAAGGAGGCTTGAACCGGCACCGCAAGGGCGAAGGGAAGAAACTCGGGAATGTCTCGAGACCGGTCCGGCTTCGACCGGCATGGTCAGTGGCTCGTCCGGAGGAGCAGCGCTGGAGGAGTTGACGCGGGCGATAAAGGATCTCCTGATCGCCCAGACTCGAAGGGAAGGCGGTGAACCGGCTCGTGACCGACGACCAGTAGCGAGGAACAGGTGCATGTGGTGCGACGAGGTCGGCCACATCCGGAAGGACTGCGGTGATTTCGCAGAAGTGTTGAGGAACCGGGTGGTGTACCTGTGGGAAGGCCGGGTGCACGCCGGCGACACCAGAAGGGCCCTAAACCGAAACGACGGGTGAGGAGGAATGAAGAGACTGATGGAAGAGGCAGCGGCCCGACACGTGGAGGCCGTCCACTATTCGGCGTCGGCCGGCATTCGGGTCGGGGGCAACGAGGCCTGAAAGGAGGGCAAAGACGGATTCTGGTCGGCAATGCTGGAAGGTCTTGCCGGTGCACGACTAAGGAAAGATGAAACGGACCGCGCTGAGAGACGGGTCCGGGAAATAACCGAGTGGAGCGATCCGGTCGAGGAGAAGACGTGCTTCGTAGAAGCCGCCTGCCGGAACTACGAGGCTTTGGTAGAAGACAAACGAGTGGGGAAAGCCGGAGCGGCCGGGCCCTCACAACGGTATGAGACCCGATTCGGGCAACGACGGAACGATGTCGGCAGGTCCAGTTCGCAAGATAACCCCAGGAAGGGTGGATACCGACTAGGGACGGAAATAGAAAGGACTACGGACCTACGAAAGGTCCTAGAAGAACGGATCCTCGACAACAAAGTGGAGCTGTCATTGCGAGAGGTGCTAGGGATCGCCAAGAAGGAGTTCCACGACTCCATTGTGGACCTGGTGAAACGGAAGAGGCTGTCGACGGAGACGGAACCGGAAAGACCGGTGGAGGTGCGGACGACGCACATCGACGACATGGCGCTGGAAGATGAGTGGGCGGAGAGCCACTATTCAAGGCCGCACTGGGCCCGAGCGACCACGGAGACACCGGTAAAGATCGGAGATGTTCAGGAACCGGTGGTGGCGTTGGTGGACCACGGTTTGGAAATAAACCTGATGTCCATGGACTTCTATAAAAAGGGGAAGTGGCCGATCAACACCAAGCACAGGTGGAAGATACGGGCGGCGACGCGCGCCACCGAGGAACTGCACGGGGCCTGCCCGAATGTGCGAGTCAAGATCGGCGACGTCGAGATTGACCAGTACTTCTTCGTACAGGAGACGTCCTCGCATCCGGTCATTTTAGGGGAACCATACATCACGGTGGCGAGAATGGAGACCAAAGTGCTGGACAACGGTTCGGCCTACGCGAGGGTCAAAAGCCAGGACGGGCGCCATTCGGTCCAATTTCTAACGGTGCGGCCGAACCACGAGCGAAACCGAGAATCCCTCGGTGGCGAGAACCGGGAGGATTTTTAGAGAGGGCTGCCGAGGCGGCGTGGGGCCGAGACAGCCCAGACACTCGGGAAAGACCCCATAGCTGTACGATAGAACCGAAATCGAAGATACCTTGTACGATAGGTAGGAAATTTTGCTTCTCCAACGACGGAGGGTGTGTAATGGTCGGCATCGTTGGCCGAGAAAAGGCAAGGGCGGAGGAGCAACTTCGAGCGTGCGGAGTTCTTGGCCCGGACGAGGAAATCAGCGGAGCCGTGGAGGCGGTCTCCTTCGACGACACCTTGGGGATGCTGAGGAAGGTAGCCGGAGAAGACCTTAACGAAGACCGGACGATACCGGTATGTTCCGAAGAGATGTACAAAGTCATCGCGGACTTCAGTCAGGGGCTCGAGTCGGATCGGATGGCCCGAGTTAGCACGAAGTACAAGACTGTGGACCGGAAGGTAAGGCCGGTCGCGGCACCCTTATCGGAGGGCAGGGAGTCCCGAATCAGAGGGGTGGCGTCGGACCCCAGTTTACGAGATCCGGCCTGCATAGGACACACCTTCACCGACGGGACGCTCCGGGAGCTCAAGATCGGTGGGGGCGGGTTCCTACTACCGGCGGAGGAAGACCGGTTTCGGAGAATGCTCGGAAGGCACGGGAAAGCCTTCGCATTCTCACCGGAAGAGATCGGGTGCGTAGACTCGACGATCGTGGAGCCGATGGTAATATTCACGGTACCGCACGTGCCGTGGAATCTCAAGCCGATTCCGGTACCGAGAGCTCACATCCCGAAGTTGATGGAGCTATTGAGGCAGAAAGTAGATATGGGCATTCTCGAACCGTCGAGTGCCCCATACTCGAACCGATGGTTTACCGTACCAAAGAAAAACGGAACGATGCGCTTCATTCAAGACCTGCAGCCGGTCAACAGAGTGACCATTCGGAACGCAGGAATCGGACCGACCATAGACAAGTTCGCGGAGGCCTTCGCCGGAAGGTCGATTTAGTCGGTCGGTGATCTATACTCGGGGTATGACCAGTTCCAGCTAGCCGTGGAGAGCAGAGACATTACGACGATGCGAACTCCCCTCGGCCTAGTGCGAATGTGTACCCTGCCACAAGGAGGGACCAACTCGGTGGCCCACATGGTGAATGCAATGAACAAGGTACTGAGGGATTGCATCCCTGACATCACCATGCCATTTCTAGACGACATCCCGATCAAGGGGTGCCCGATGGAAGAGAAGGACGCAACACTTGGACCGGACGGATGCCGGCGATTCGTGGCAGCACACATCGACGACTGCGAGAAGGTGCTACAAAGGCTAGAGGATGCGAGGCTCACCTTCTCCGGGGAGAAATCGGCCTTCGGGCAATCAGAAATCCTGGTGGTCGGACACCTATGTGGACCATATGGCCGGAAGCCGTCTCCGGCAAAGGTAGAAGCCATCTCTGCGATGAAGGCCGACTGTAGCTCGGAGGTTCCTGGGGGCATGCGCGTTCTACCACATATGGATCCCGCATTACGCCCACGTTGCGGAGCCGCTATACGGGTTGCTGAAAAAGGGGCGAAAATTCGAGTGGCGAGACGAGCACACGGAGTCGGTCTGGAAGCTAAAGAAAGCTCTTGCGGTAGCACCGGCGCTCCGGAAGGCTGTCTACGAGAAGGGTACCCCGGTATACATAACGGTGGATACGAGTCCGACCGGGATCGGATGGGTCGTCAACCAAGAAGACGAGGACGGCATTCAGTTCTCGATCCGATTCGGCGCGAAGGTCCTCAGTGAGCGACAACGAGGGTACGCCCAGGTTAAACACGAACTCTGGGGTATCGTTTCGGCGGTAAAGGCCGACAAAGACTACCTGATCGGGACAAAAGTGATTATCGAGATGGATTGCCTGCCAATTCTCGGCATGGTTTCCGGATGCGTGACACCAGACCTGGCGATGCTCAGGTGGATATCGTACATCAAGTCCCTGGATCCGGAAATACGGCACATTTCCGGAAAGGACAATGCCATGGCCGACATGCTTTCGAGGGCGAGGTTTGATGACGAGGGCGGCATGGTTTCGGAGGACGAAGAAGTCGGCGTGGACTTCTTCGAGGCGGCGTACGTGACGACCGATGGGACGAGCACTCCGGCACTTAACGACTTCGACGAGAGCAAGTACGACGGCGAGTGGCTCTAGATCGGTGAATTTTTGAGGACAATGACGCCGGATGCGTCATGGACGAAGGACGAGGCCAACCGGATCCGGAAGAAAGCTTACCGATTCTTTCTCCGGGACGGATACTTATGGAAGCTCCCTAAGAAGAGGAACGGCGTCCCGCTCCGGGTGGTGGCGATGAAGGAAGATCAGGAGGAGCTGCTGACGGCTTACCACGACAGCCCTTGGGCTGCTCACCGTGGAACGTGGGCCACGGTCGAGAAGATAAAGGGGAAGTACTGGTGGCCGGGACTGTACCGGGACGTGCATCGGTTCGTGACAACTTGCGAGAGCTATCAGATGCACTCCGTAGTCCGACATCGGGACGAGCTTCACCCTACGTACCCTCTGACCATCCACTTCAAATGGATGGTAGACCTGGTGACGATGCCGATGGGAGTAGGACAGATGCGGTATCTGGTCCTGGCTCGGGAAGATCTGACGAACCAGGTAGAAGGCCGAGCCCTTCAGAACAAAACGACCGCGGCCGTATGTCGGTTCCTAATCGAGGATGTGATATGCCGGTACAGGTGCGTCGGGAAGATCGTGGCTGATCGCGGGGAGTTGGACGCCGAAGAGGCCGAGGAGCTGTTCGACCGGCTAGGAGTCAAGCTCTCGCTTACCACTGCGTACAATCCGGAGGCGAATGGGAAGGTGGAGCGCGGACACGGACCGATCGTCAAGGCGTTAGTTCGGGCATGCGGAGGTCAAGTCGGGAACTGGCCGCGACTGTTGCCTTACGCGTTGTGGGCGGACCGAACTACGCACAGTTCGGTAACCGGATTCATGCCGGCAGAGCTCATGTTTGGGCAGAAGCCGATCATGCCGATGGAACGTACGATCTCCTCATGGGCAACCGTGGACTGGAGAGACGAGATGAGCCGGGAGGAACTGTTGACGGCGCGCATACGACAGCTCGAGCGAAGACCGGAGGACGTGGAGCAGGCTGCGGAAAAGCTTCGGGTGGCAAGGGCGAGGAACAAAGCCCGGTTCGACCGGACGCACCGGCTCCGACCGAAGAAGATCAAGGAAGGCGACTGGGTGCTAGTCTACGACAGCAGCCTCGACAACCAGCACCGAGCGACACGGAAGTTCGCGAGAAGGTGGTTCGGGCCTTACGTGGTACAAAGCGCCAACGACAACGGGACGTACCATCTGGCGGAACTCGACGGCACGAGAATGGCGATACCGGTAGCTGGGAAGCGGATCAAAGCGTTCAAGAAGCGTCACGACGACGAGCCGGATCCGGATAACCTGGACCGGGACGACAATCGATCCGAAACCGAAGAAGAACCGATGGGCGGGGAATAAAGGCTGGACCGGTTTTCTCCGTCCCAACTCAATTTGGCGCATGCCGGTGGATGCGCGGTTAGGTGGGGGCGGATGTCGTGAAGAAAACCGTCCACAAGAGGAATCGGTGCACCGGAGCGTAGGAACCGGCTCTTCATGCACGTGCGCCTTATGTTGTACATAGGAGATCCTAGGCAGGTAGATTCGGTAGGTAAGAAGTAAAGGGGAAACGGCTCCTTCCTTGCCTATAAAAGGAGGGAGACGAGGAGGGGCGAAGGATCGCGGAGAGTCGAGGACGAAGTGCTGTCGGTTTGTAGGCGAAGGCTTCTCTCTCTCTCTGGCTCGCAAACTCCGTGGCTGCTTTCTGTGCAGGTTTTCGGGAGGCTCGCGCTGCTCTGAGGAATGCCCGAGTGCTTCCGGCAGCACCTCCAACCTACTCTTTCCTTTCTGTGCGTTTACGAACAGGCATCGGCATATGTCCGCCGGCCTGTTCGGTTGTAACAGACGTCGTGCTTCTTGTTGTTTGTTTGTTAAAATATATATTTACATACATTCGTGTCTCTCTGTGTCGCTGTCTCACTCGCGTCTCGGTGTCGAAGGGCCGTGTCCCTGTGAATCTACGTTCGCACCTTGTGGGTCTCTTCCCCTCTCCCTTTCTCTCTTGCTCTTCGGTACAAGACCCCCGAGGTCCCGCCTCGTTCCACTCATCCGCGAGGAATATTTCGACAACGGTTGCCCTTTTATGAATATAGATATATTCTTTGTGCCTCTCTCTCTCTCTCTCAATGTACGTATTTTGTTCTTCCCTCTCTCATACGCAGGTAATTTCTTCCTCACAGATTCATACTGTGTGATCTCTTCCGCACTGACAGCCTTGTCCATTCCCTACATTTGGTATCAGAGCTTGGATGTCCTTCATCCCGCTGCCGGCCGCCATTCGAATCTTTGGATCACAACATTCTGTTTTTTTGGTTTTGTATTTGAAGAAATAGAGAAGAGAGAAGAAGAAGAAAAACGAGGCTTGCATCTCATCGCGTTAGATCATCTTCGCTTGGAGTAAGCCAGCCGGCTGTACTCTGTTCCTCGTGATCATAACCGCTCGAGGTGAAATCCCCTTGTGCAACATTGACACGATTGTTCTCCACTCGGTTAAACGGCATCCGAACAGGTCACCGAACGCTGCTCGTCGCCCGTTGTAACCACTCGGTGCAGATCGGTCTCAAGACAACAACCCCAATTCGTGCTTCATCCGGCTGGTCGACATTCGGGAGGATCAATTGGATCCGTTTCTCTCGTCGCTGCAGTCACCCAAAGCAGAATTGGTCCAGACAATCGGTTTCAATAATCGGTATTTGGCATATATATTCGGAAGCGAACCGGGCTCACTCCGACTCGGTAACATTCGGGAAGACTAGTCGGTTCTGTCCCTCGAGTTACCAGAGTCAATTCGAGCAAGTTCAACAATACATATATCAGAAACCGAACCGACTCGGGTTCAAATCCGACTAGAACGATATCGGGTGAGCCGACCGGCTGCACTCCAACAAGGTTCGTAGTCAACTTCGAACCGAGCTTCATCAACCGAAACCGAATCTGATGGCATCAACATCCGGCTCATCGGAAATGAGTCTAAGGAGGTTCGACGGTTCGAACTTCAATTTTTGGAAGGAGCAAATGTAGGACTATCTTATAGTCAAGGGTCAGATCGATCTGATTGAGAATGAAACTGCTCCAGAAACATACAAGGCAAATGAGTGGCAGAAGCTGGACAGAATCGTCTGCGCCACGATTCGGATGCACCTATCGGAGTCAGTGTACTTCACAGTGCAATCGTGCACGACATCCTTCGAACTTTGGAAGAAGCTGTCGGAAACATACGAAAAGAAGGTCGCCTCAACGAAGATGTATTTGATCCGGCGCCTCTACAACCTACGGATGAAAGACTCCGATTCGGTTCAGGCACACCTTAACGAGTACGAAAGTTTGAGCTCCCAAATCTCATCATAGGGGATGAAAATCGAGGATGAACTCAGAGCAATGATACTCATGAGCAGTCTCCCCTCCTCTTGGGAAACCTTCGTTACAACTGTGTGCAACGCTTCTACGACTGCCATCAAGTACTCCGAAGTCACAAGTGCAATCCTGACTAAAGCAGCTCGGAGAAAGTCTTTCACCAAAGACTCGGCAGAAGAAGCCTATGTAGTACAAGGTTCGATCGACCGATCGAACAACCAGGGAAGAAGTTCTTCCCGACCGCCGACAAATCAGCGAAGCCACAGCAAGTCCCGGGAAACCCGAATCTGCAACTACTGCAAGAAACCGGGACACATCAAGGCCGACTGTCGGGTACTCAAGTCAAAGATAGACAAAGCTCAGAGAGCTGATCAGAGGAGTAACCGACATGAGGAAGTCAACTACGTCGGCTCTTCAACCGAGATATTGACGATCGACCTGAACATATTGTCCATAGAGAATCCAGTCGAATCAGAAGTTCTGCTTACGACTGAGGAATCGAACACATGGCTTCTGGACTCGGGCGCGTCGTATCACGTGACACCTCACCGATCACAGTTTCGGCAATATTCGGACCGGCACTCCGACTCAGTTCGAGTACGAAATTCGCAGCACTGTGCTATCATCGGAATCGGCACCGTAGAGCTCAACCTTCCGGGTGGCTCTACACTCATACTACACAACGTCCGACACGTTCCTGAGCTCTCACGACCCTTGATCTCAGTCGGACAACTTGATGAAGCTGGCATCCGTGCTGGTTTCTCATCAGGAGGGTGGACACTCCATAGAGGGAACCTCCTGCTTGCTAGAGGACCAAAGGTACACTCATTGTACCCTTTGTATGTCACACTCAGAGAGGGTGACTTATTTCTGGTAGATATCCCTGTGTCATCCTTATGGCATGGACGACTTGGACACCTTAGCAAGACCGACATCACACACCTATCCAGAGCCGGATACATCCCAAAACTCTCCTTCTCAGACCATCAGTTTTGCGAGCATTGCCAGTACGGCAAACAGGTAGCCGCATCACACCCGACATCAGCACCAAGAGAGTCGAGCTCGCTCGATTTGGTCCACTCGGACGTCTGTGGCCCGATGCCACATCAGTCACTCGGTGGTGCCTCGTACTTCGTCAGTTTCATTGACGACTCGATTTGGAAGGTGTGGGCTTACCCCATCAGAACCAAAGATCGGGTGTTCTCGATCTTCTCAGATTGGCTCGCAATGGTCGAAAACCAGACCGGTCGAAAACTGAAGTGTCTCCGAACCGACAATGGAGGTGAGTTCAAATCTGATGAATTCGTCAAATTTTTCCGAGAACGCGGCATTAGACGTGAATATACGGCACCATATAGTCCAGAGCAGAACGGAATCGCAGAACGCATGAATCAGACGATTCAAGAATGCGTTGTATCCATGCTCCAACACTCCGGACTGTCGGATGGCTTCTGGGCAGAGGCTCTACTCACGGCAGTACACATAATCAATATGTCGCCAAGTAGACCTCTAGGAATTAAGATACCTCAGGAAATATGGACCGGCAGAAAGCCGAATTATGATAAGCTGAGGATTTTCGGTTGCGAGGAATACGCCCTGATACCGAAAGACGACCGCCGAAAGCTCGAACCGAGATCAAGGAAATGCGTTTTCCTCGGGTACGGACCCGATGGCAAGATCGGATACCGACTCTGGGACCCCGAGCATAGGCAAATCGGACGTCGTGTTCAACGGGTCGACTATGCACAAAACGGCCAAAAGGCCTATTGAAGTCCGAAGGGTAATATTTTCCGAAGTGCCAACCCTTCATGACGGCCCAACACACAACACGAGACCGGTTTCACAGGTAACCGACTTCTCTCGCACCAAATCCACAGATTCGGCACAGCCGAATGGCTCGGCTTCCGAGCATCCGACATCGACACCCGGTGCGACTAGTCCAGTCATACCTCGAAGATCCGGAGAGGTACTCTCCCGGAATTTTCTTCACCGACGCCGGCGAACCGACGTCCTACGAAGAAGCATCAGCAACTGCCGATTCAGCCACCTGGCATCTGGCAATGGAGTTGGAAATGCATTCCATCCGCGCCAACAAGACTTGGGATCTGGTCGACTTACTGAAGAATCGACGTGCTCTTCCTTGCAAGTGGGTCTATAGACTAAAGGAGACGTCTGACTCAACCACCCCAAAGTACAAGGCTAGATTAGTTGCGAAGGGATTTCGATAGGAATATGGTGTCGACTTCGACAAAATCTTTTCACCAGTGGTGAAAATGACCACCCTTCGTTTCATGCTCGGTGTTGTGGCTGCCGACAATTTGGAGCTGATTCAGCTAGATGTGAAAACGGCATTCCTCCACGGTGATCTAAAGGAGGAAATCTACATGGAGCAGCCGAAAGGCTTTGTGGCCACCGGTCAGGAACATCTTGTCTGCCGACTCAGGAAGAGTCTCTATGGCCTGAAACAGGCACCCCAACAGTGGTACAAGAAGTTCGACGATTTCATCCAGTCGGTCGGCTTCTCCAAGAGCGATGAGGACCATTGCCTCTTCACCAAAACAGCTCAAGACGGTTCTCCCATCTTCCTCATCATCTACGTGGACGACATGCTACTCTCCGGTCGGCATACCGGAGAGCTCACCGAACTCGTTCGGAAATTGCGATTGACGTTTACCATGAAGGACCTCGGTCCGGCAAGACACATACTCGGAATGAAGATTAGTCAGAATCACGCCAAAAGACAGCTTTTTCTGTCTCAAACCGACTACATCGGACGTGTCTTGGAACGCTTCAACATGCAATCGGCCAAGTCTGCTTTGACCCCGCTCCCCGTTCATCTTCGGCTTTCTCAGCGAGACTGCCCGACATTTGGTCCGGAGGGGGAAGACATGAAGTCGGTACCGTATGCACTGGCAGTAGGCTCTCTGATGTACGCGATGGTCGCGACACGGCCTGATATTTCTCACGCCGTAGGAGTCATCAGTAGATTTATGCACAATCCCGGCTGATCGCATTGGAACGCAGTCAAGCATGTGTTCAGATATTTAGCTGGCACAAAAGACCACGGCATCCTTTTCGGTCCGAACTCAACTTCAGGCGTAGCCGGTTACACCGACTCGGACTTTGCCGGCTGTGTGGACAGTTGCAAGTCAACAACCAGATATTGCTTTAAATTTGGCAATGGAGCAATCTCGTGGAAGTTGAAACTTCATGAGTGCACAACCACCTCAACGACCGAAGCAGAATATGTAGCTACCTCCGACGCAGCGAAAGAAGCTTTATGGCTTGGTCGGCTGGCGCACACGTTTCGGCAAGTTAACTCCAACTTGGCTCCAGTTGTCTACAGCGACAGTCAGACTGTTGTTGCTTTCTCGAAAAATCCGGTTCATCACAACACCTCCAAGCATATCGAAGTTCGATATCACTTCGTTCAGGACTGCGTCATTTCTGGGAAAATCGGTTTAGAGAAGATATCCACAACCGATGATGTCGTAGATGGAATGACCAAGTGTCTTTCGGCAGACCGGTTCCGGTCTCTTCGGCAACAGATGGGCGTAACAACATATCGGTCCGGTTGAAGCCGGACATAGTGAAGGACGGTTTCAGACAATAGACATCGGTTCACTGACGATCGGCTTCAGCTTTTCCGACCCGACCGGTTCGGTCTTCTGTCTTCGGATCATGCCGATTCAAACAAAACCGATCTGTCCGAGAACCTATGCCTATACCTGTATTTTTTTTTGATAGCCCATGTATACGCCCATTACGAGGGAGTGTCGAAAAACAAATGTATAATGGACGTATTCACACTATCCTCCTAGAGAGCCCAAGTTCGGGCTATTTCTGTAAATAACATAAAGGGCAATTGCCCTAAGTGAGTCACTATATAAAGTGACTTTGTAACCTTTTGTAAAGGTTGGTTGTTCATTGTTGTAACGGTTGCCCTTTTATGAATATAGATATACTCTTTGTACCTCTCTCTCTCTCTCTCAATGTACGTATTTTGTTCTTCCCTCTCTCATACGCATGTAATTTCTTCCTCACAGATTCATACTGTGTGATCTCTTCCGCACTGACGGCCTTGTCCATTCCCTACAGTAAGTATTGGTGGTCGGGGCTGTACCGGGATGTGCATCATTTTGTGACAACCTGTGAGAATTGCCAGATGCACTCTACAGTCCAGCATCGAGACGAGCTTCATCCAACCTACCCACCAACTGTCCACTTCAAATGGATGGTGGATTTAGTGACTATGCCGATGGGGGTAGGACACAGACGATATCTGGTGCTCGCTCGGGAGGACCTGAGAACCAGGTGGAAGGCCGAGCGTTGCAGAACAGAACAACCGCGGCCGTGTGCCGATTCTGATCGAAGAAGTGGTGTGCCGGTACGGGTGTGTAGGAAAGATTGTGGCTGACCGCGGAGAACTAGACGCGCAAGAGGTTGAAGAGTTGTTTGACCGGCTAGGGATTAAACTCTCGCTCACCACGACGTACAATCCAGAGGCCAACAGGAAGGTAGAGCGTGGTCATGGGCCCATCGTGAAGGCGTTAGTACGTGCATGCGAAGGACAGGTCGGGAATTGGCCGTGGCTCCTTCCTTACGCACTACGGGCGGATCGAACTGCGCACAGTTCGGTGATGGGGTTCATGCCAGTGGAGCTGATGTACGGGCAAAAGCCAATCATGCCGGCGGAGAAAACGATCACATCGTGGGCCGCGATGGACTAGAAGGACGAGATGAGCCGAGAAGAGTTGCTGGCAGCGAGGATCCGACAACTCGAGCGAAGACCGGAAGACGTGGATTGGGCGAAGGACAAGCTGTGTACACCACGAGAGAAGAACAAAAGTCGGTTCGACCGAACTCACCGATTGAGGCTGAGGAAGATCGAGGAAGGTGACTGGGTGCTGGTGTACGACAGCAACCTCGACAATCAGCACAAGACGGTGCATAAGTTTGCGATGAGGTGGTTCGGGCCCTATACGGTAACAAGGGCGAACGACAACGACACGTATCATCTTGCGAAGCTCGACAGGACACGGATGGCGGTGTCGGTGGCAAGGAAAAGGGTCAAGGTATTCAAGAAACGGCAAGAGGAAGAGCCAGACCTGGAACGTGCGACCAACGATGACGACCGGCTCGAAACATACGAGGATCCGGGCAGCGACGCGTGAAGGCGGGCCGGTTTTCTCCGACTAGTGTTGTATCTAGCGCGTACCGGTGGACGCACGGTTTGGTGGGGGTGGATGTCGTGGAGAAAACCGTCCCTAGGAGGAAACGAGAGAAACCGTGCACGAACCGGCCCTTCCATGTGTGGGCGTGTGAATTGTTAACTTGTACATAATTATGTGTAGGGTGGCTGATGTAAATATACTAGGTGTGACATATTTATTAGGAAATCGATGCGTATCTCTGTCCGAAGGGACAGAGAATAAAGTAATGTGACTGTGACTGAAGGAGAATGGTCTCTCCCCAACGACCTATATAAGGAAGAAGAGAAGGAAGAATAGGTTATCAAGCGTTAGCGAGGACGAAGTGTTGCCGGACCGTGCACCGAGGTCTCTCTCCTCCTTCAGTTGTCATTCTCTGTGGGTTTTGGAGATCGTCACCTCTGCTTCGTGGATAGCCCGTGCGCTTCCAGCAGAGGCTCTCCCTTCGTGTTTCTGTGTTTGGCGTGTGACATCCATGTGTGTGTGTGGACTGCCTGTGACATCCGTGTGTGTGTGCGTGGACTCCTGTGTTGGGTCCGTTGTCAGTGTGTCGGTTGTAATCGTTATTGGTGTTATAATCAAATTGTTTTGTTCTCTCTCTCTCTCTCTCTCTCTCTCTCTCTCTCTCTCTCCTCTCTCACGCTCCTTGGTTCAGGGCCCCCGCGGTCCTGTCTCATTTCACCCGCGAAAGCGTAGTAACACGACATCGTATTCCGACATTTTCGCCTTGCCTTTGTCCATCTTCGGGCTAGTCCGTGATGTGCTTTGATCGCTCAAAGGCTCTTGTGGTCCGCTTAGTCGGGTTGTGATCGGACTTTCTTCGAACATGCGCGTAAGGCGATCTTCATCCTCTATCTCTTGTTCGGTGGATTCCGGGTCGAGCGAAGTCGGAGTCGGAGTTGTCTCTGGTGCATACCAGAATGCAGACTCGTCAAAAACGACGTCTCGACTTACTCGAGATTTTCGAGTTGAAGGGTTGTAGCACTTGTACCCCTTTTGCTCCAGTGAGTATCCTACGAGGATACATTTCGCCGACTTCGGGTCAAGCTTTTGACACTTCTTGTCGAGGATGTGCACGTACGCTATCGCGCCGAATATCCGAGTGTGCGATAAGTCCGGCTTCTTTCCGAAGTATTTTCGTGCGGAGTGACCTCGTGCACGCCGGATGTTGTGCATCGGTTCATTAGGTAGACAGCCGTATTTGCAGCTTCGGCCCAATATGACTTGGGCATATGCTTCTCGTTCATCATGGCCCGCGCTACTTCGAGGATGTGCCGATTTTTGCGCTCGGCTACTCTGTTTTGTTGCGGAGTGTGTCGGCAAGTGAATTCTCACCGAATTCCTTCCTTTCGGAGATACACCGTGAAATCGTTCGAGAAGTAGTCATTGCCGCCATCCAATCGAAGACAACGTACATGTCGGCCCGTGGCTTTCTCGACTTCATTCTTGAATGTTTGGAAGTGTCCGAACACTTCGCTCTTTTGCCGCATCGGGTAGATCCAAGTGTGCCTAGAGAAGTCGTCGATGAAGAGCGTGTAATATCGGAATCCGCCGAAAGTAGCCATTTGCACCGGTCCCCATACGTCGGAATGGACTACGTAGAGTAGACCTTTGCTCACGTTCCGCTCTTTCGGGAACGGGTGTCAGTGTTGCTTGCCGAATTGGCACGCTTCGCATACACCTTCAATCTCCTTCTCTTTGAATGTCGGGAGTCCGATGACGACTCCTTTCGATTTCATCTCTTTGAGTTTGTTGAGATTGATGTGGCCGATTCGCTTGTGCCACAACTCTATGTCGGAGTCGGTTTTCATGCCCTTTGCGAACATGGCTGATTTCATCTCGTGTGAGTCGAGAATGAACATTCGGCCCTCTCTTTGTCCGCGTGCGATGAGTCGGTCCTCTTTTTCGATGAAGCACCCACCTTCATTAAATCGAACTTGCATCCCTTGCTCTACAATTTGGCCGACGGAGACCAAATTCTTCGTAATGGTCGGTACATGCAAGACATTTTTAATGTAATTTTGCTTACCTTGTTTTCCGAACGGAACATTGCCGATGTGCCGAATCGGGTGCGTAGTGTCGTCTCCGGTTTCGACATAGCCAAATTGGTCCGGCTCTTGAAGTTCTCAGAACCATTCTTGATGCAATGTCATATGGTTCGAGGCACCGGAATCGACGAACCATACGTCTTCCGGACCGGAGGCACTAGTTGAGGTAGAGGCTGACATAGAGTTTGCTCTATGTTTCATCATGAACATTCCGCCACGGTCGGAGTTGTGTGCATACATTCCGCCACGAGCTTTTTAGTCGGAGTTGTGCCCGTACATTCCGCCACGGTCGGAGTTGTTGTCGTAGGTCGGACCCCGTCCGCCTTGTTCTTGGCCGAATCGGCCTCTCACTCGTCTGCGTCCTCTTCCTCCGTTCGAGTGCGTGTAGAGCATGTGGCCTTCCAACTCGTTGCTCCTTGTACGCACATGGTTTTCTTCGACCAATAGTATTGATTGGAGCTCGAAGAAGGAGGGAGATTTCTCCCTTGCTAGAACGGTGGTTCGCATCGCGCCGATCCGTGATGCGAGGCCACTGAGGCATATTTGCACCATCTCATCAGCATCTATACTTACGCTTATCGAGCCGAGTGAGTCGCAAAGCTCCTTGATCTTCAAGGTGTATGTCGCAATGGACATGTCCCTTTGTTGAATGTTGTTCAACTCTTGGCGGAGTTGAAGCCTTCTTGCGGTTTTGTTCGCCGCGAAAATCTTTCGTAGATTTTCCCATGCCTCCTTCGGTGTCTTGGCTTCACGAATGTAGCCGAGCATGTGATCGTGAACACATGTCGCCAAGCAATACATCATGCAGCTTGCGGCTTGCTCCCATGTCGCGTATCCGGGAGCTGCTTCGGCGGGTCGGTCTTCGTGCTCTCCTTTGATGTAGCTCCAATAGCCTTGTCCGACAAGGTATTGGTGCATCTTGTACTCCCAAGATGCGAAGTTGTTTCGATCCAACTTCTCGGTAGGGAGAGCGCTCCCCATTTGAGCATTCATTATGTCGATTCTTCTTCTTCTTCTTCTTCTTCTTCTTCTTCTTCTCTCTTCGAATGTGAGCTATGTAGCGAAGCTACGATAGCGATGAGCCGGTTCTTGGTTGTCGGCGTAGAGCACAACACACGATCACGATGAGGCGAATGGGCTAAATCAAGCTACCAAATCGCTCTGATACCATGTAAAGAATCGGATACGATTCTTGTGAAGCGGAAGAGATGTGAGTTATGTGTGTATATGAGAGAGAGAGAGTGTGTGTGTGTGTGTGTGAGAGAGAGAGAGAGAGAGACAAGGAGTGGGACACATAGAATACGCAAGGTAAAAGTATATTAACAAAGGAGAAAGACTTGACTTGATACAAGGTGGGAGGAGGGTGCTTTATATAGTCACCCTCTCTCTTCATTAACTACAAGACTCATGGAGCATGGGGAATGTGAAAGCTCATAAGTTATGTGTCATAGAATATGAGTCTATGACTCATACTAAATGCTAGATTACAAAGAGGTGACATAATGGTGACTCTTGACCGTTGGAGTGTCTATTCACTCTCAAGGTGAGTTCACACACTACACCAAGTTGAGCTTGATTCTCAACATGGATGTTGATGCTAAGGTAGTGTTGCAATCTTTTGATGTATTCTATGATTGTGTAGTTATATTGTTTTTTACTAGGAAACTCCCATACATTAATTGGATTAAACAATGGTTGAACACAATCGTGTCACCAAATTGTGTTGAAAATATATATGCAAGACCACGAGGGTTTTATGATGTAGTGTTTCGTTCATCGGAATATCGAAGTGCACTGTTGGCTAAAGTTCCAGTGTTTTTTGATAAACGATTGGTGCATGTAATGCAATGGTCCCTTGTTGTGGACTATCATGCTTTGTTGAAACAAGAATGCCCTATTTGGGTAACAGTGGATTGTAAGCATGCTTTTTTATGGCCACTTTTACTAGAGTTGATGAGTCAAATGGGTAAAGTGTTGGTATCTCCACATGCAAATGCTACAAATAAGTGCAGATTTTGTGTGTTATGGGATACAAGTAGTAAGAGGCTAGGATGGGTGCGTATGAACACACCTGGAATGAAAAGACTTTGTTTTAAATTGAAGTGGGAGACATTTGCAGGTCACTATTTTGGATGTGGTAAATGGGGTCACTTTATGGCGGAATGCCATCGTCATTGTCCTTCAACTATAGAGGTTCCTAATGAAGGGAATGGTAAGGAAGAAGTTGGGAAAGATGTTGGTGTGTCAGATATGGTGGTTGTTATGGATGAAGGAACATCATCTAGAGCAGGTTATAAAGAGGTTTCACTTCAAGGTTTGGGCCCTAAGAATAAGGGAACTCAATCTATGGATATGGAAAAACAAAATTTGGTGGTTATAGATAAGGGGAAAAAACCGTTGGATAGAACTAGTAATGATTTTGTTGTTGAAAAGGATTGGCATCAGGGTAAGGGCAAGTCGAAGGCCAAATCATTGAATATGCAACGTAATAGTTTGCCCACTACTCGTGAGACTACTTGGAAAAGTAATTCAGGAACTAGGGAGGGTCCTTGAAAAGTTCCTTAGCAAAGACAATTTAGGGATAAGGGATTACCCCTTCACCTTCAATTTGATTCATTGGGACAGGTTGTAAATTCATCGAATTCTCGAGGTTTTCGTCAAGCGAGAGAACCTTAACAAAAGAGTTTGCTAGACAACTCTAAGGATATGGTGCATGAAAATCCATATGAAGCATTGGAACATGCTTTGACTAGTTTCATGACATCGGTTGCTCTAAAGGAGCAAGTGCACCCATAACATTGTTGACTGAATGAAAGTGGTAACATGGAATGTGAGAGGGGCATGTTCTCCTCATAAGAAGTATATATTATGGCAAACTTTATTAAGTAAAGAATAGGATATATTATGTGCAGTTGAGCATAAGTGTCATGAGTTAGTAGGATCCACAGTTCATTTGTGTGGATATTCATCATTCTATGCAGGACATCTTAATAATCATTATTCAGGTGTATTTTCTTCAGGTGGTGCATAATGATCCTTATGGTCGGTTTTTGGTTCTAGAAATCACTTTTTTTGGCGAGGTTGTGTGGGTGGTTGGGATTTATGCCCCTAACCAAGCCACTCAATGTATTGCATTATGGGGCTCACTCTGTCAAACCCTATGTGTGGGTCGTCCAGGATTACTTATGGGTGATTTTAACATGTGTGTTGATGCATCTCAATCTACGTCTGAACACTCAATCATGGATGATCTTGAGCAACTTGCTTGGGATTCATTGGCTATGGAGGTTTTGAAGTTGGATGTTTGGACATGGTTGCATGGGAATGATCCAGGTTTTACTTTCCAATCCGCTCAACATAGACAAACATGGAGTCGGTTATATAGAATGTATGTGATGCACAATGATTCTTTTTTACCGACATCACTTCGTATGGCAGTTTTACAATATGTAGGAACTTCATATCACTTTCCTATTTGTTTGGAGATTTGTGGTCATGCGATTGACATGTATAAATCCTTACTTGGAAAGCCTCCATTACGCTTTAACTCTTCTCTCTTGCTTCAATCTCACTTTGATTCTCTCATGGAGAAAATTTTGGTAAATTTTTCACAAGAAGTGAATCTTAAAGGAGTTAAAGCATGGGATATCACATTACGAAATATTAAGATCGTTCATCGTATGTATGGAGTAATTAATGCTCAACGAAGAAGAGGTCTTCTTCTAAAATTCTCACAAGTTCTCTCTAGGTGTAATGCATTATTGATATGTGCACCTTTAGATGAGGAGCTTTTGGATATCCAAAGTCAATTGCATGTTATTATTTCTCAGTTGCAATGCCAAAGTTATCGTTATGCGAAGATGCGACAATTGAGGGATGGGCTCATAGATAATCAATGTCAATCCCATTTGTTTTTCCAAGCTTTACATCCTACTTATACTCGATCTAATGTGGTACATGTGAAGCAAGGCGATGAATGGATAGTGGATCCTACTAAAATAATTGACATATGTGTTCATTACTTTAAGGAGTTGATTGGCCCACAATTGTTAATGACAAATGAGGTGAGTAGAGCACGTCATGAGTTTTATGATGTGATTGGATGTATTGTGCATGACCTCATTAGTCATGAATTGGATGCGGATTTCATTGAGGACGAGGTGGACACAGTTTTAAGGCATCTTCCTAGTGGTAAGAGCCCTAGTTGGGATGGCTTGACAAATGAAGTTTTTAAGCGATATTCACACATTTTAAAGGGGGCCTTAACTTTGATGTTTCAACATTCTTGGGATTTTGGTCGTATGCCTCAAGCTTGGAAGGTTGGTCTAATTAAATTAGTTCCAAAGGTGGCATCTCCAGAGTCATTTTATCAGTGGAGACCTATTTCTTTGATGGGGGGGTTATATAAGATATTTACAAAGGTCTTGGTAAATAGATTACAAAAGTATTTGCCAAAGTTGATACATCCCGCCCAATATGGTTTTATTGCAGGTAGGAATATATTGCATAATGTGTTGAATGTTCAAATGGCCATGGATTATGCTCGAAACACTCATCAAGAATTGATTATGGTGCAATTAGATTTGGAGAAAGCTTATGATCATGTTAATTGGTCCTTTGTTTCTGGGTTAATGCATACAATGGGCTTTGGACCTCGTATGTCTCGCCTCATATTTTTATAAGGACAAGATGCGGTGTCTCGAGTCATACTTAATGGAGGAGTTACATCAGATATTACCCTTACAAGATTAGTTCGTCAAGGATGCCCTATTAGCCCATTGTTGTTTGCTATTGTTACTCATCCCTTGTTAGTGATGTTATCAAGGCTTGCAACAGATGGTGATATTGTGGGTCTACACCTTCCGTTTAGAGGGCAACTAGTTGCACAAGCTTTGGTTGATGATTCTTTCATGTTTCTACAAGCCTCACGAGAGAATCTTAAGAAGGGGATGCTTGTATGGAAACAATTTGCATTGGCTTCCGGATTACATATTAATTGGAGGAAGTCTAGTCTCATATCATGTACTGAAAGGGATTTTGAATGTTTAGGATGGCAAGGATCCGTGGTGAAGAAAGGCTCTATTTTTCGACACTTGGGCTATCCATTAGGAATGAATGTTACAAATGGTCAATTGATTGAATGGATGTCTAGTAAGTTGAGGGATAAGTTCATGTATTGGAAATCACAATCTTGGCCATTTCATGTACGTTTGAAGGTTGTACAATTTATTATAAAACCTATGATATTATATTACTTGCCATTGCTGTCGTGGACAAAGAAGGCTTTGCATTCTATTTTGCAACCTCTTCGATATTTGTTGTGGAAGAAAAGGGATAAGATGGGAATCACTTGGGTTGCATGGAATCATCTAGCAACTCCTAAGCGCTTGGGGGGAGCTGGAGTATTGAACTTATCTAAGCATATGATGGCTCATAGATTTTCATTATTACAAGACATGTGTTCAAACTCACAACCATGGATATCTATTGTTCAATATTTCATTGAGAACAAGGGTTTAACACATGTGAGGACAACAATTAAGGCTTCATGGTAGCAATTACTAAATGGATGTATTTCACTTAGGATTCCGGGCTCTACATCTCTCTCTCTCTCTCTCTCTCTCTCTCTCTCTCTCTCTCTCTCTCTCTCTCTCTCTCTTCAACCGAGCCCAATCCTTGCACGAATTTCTCTCACAACCACAATGCGCACTCTCGATTGCAACAATCATTGATAAAGTTCTTAAACATCGAGAGTCACTACTCACTTTCACATGTATCACGTGAAATGTAATATTCTTGGAAGACGATAATATAATCTCTCTCTCTCTCTCTCTCTCTCTCTCTCTCTCTCTCTTCTCTTCTCTTTTTCTAAATAGAATATGGTTTTGTATTAACTTCACATATACTACTTGAGAGTGTTTCACCCTAGTCCCCTACATCATATTTGAACTTTGAGGACAATAAAAAAAGTCATATGTTGGGTACAAAAATCATCATATTGTTTGCATGGCCTAATTTTAAAGAATGTCTATCTAAGGGTAATTGTATTGACAATATATTCACCTCTTTGTAATAGTAGATATTCTCCATCATGTGAATCAAATATATGATACCATTTACACCTAAAAGTCGTAAATTGAAGAACAAATAATTATTTAGATCCACTTTGAAAAGTTGGTGTCAAAGGAAGTGTATCACGTCTCAACAGAGGAAAATGAAAGAGTTCCCCAGGAAGAGAGGAAATCATGGCTTTTTTGCTTCACCCACGAAGGACCCATGTAGGGATCCCACTAATTCTTTTAGAGTATCAACGTGTTCTTGTCATATAGTGGTTAAAGTCATTGAGGCATAGAATAGATCTCATCAACTAGTATGTGTGAGCATTGACTCTTCAAGATACACAATATAGTGCTAGAACTTGTTTTGAAGATTATTGAACGCTACTAATTTGTAGTTGTTATTGAAGCACAGGTTTGAGTTCCAAGTGAATGCAACATATGAAGAAATTATTTGGATTATGAGATGCATTAGATTTGTTTCATGATGAGATAGTGGATCCCCCTGCAAATGAGACTTTTTGCTACACTATGTATCAAGAATGGCATGGATAGGGCCAAAAATCTCCACAATTAGTCGAAAATCCCCTAGCAAAGCTGCACTACCATAAAGTAAACATGTATGACAAAGTCTTGCTGACAAAGAGGAATCGTGTCTCACATCTGAATTAATGTGTATGCTCCCACTCATTCTCACATATTTCCACTAACAGTTTGTGTCTTATGGAGAGATTTGCCTTATTTTCAAGAGCCTTTAAGTGCAACATTGCCCACAAGGCATTTTAAATAGCTATTTTTTTTCTTTTTGTCTTGGGCGTGGAGGAGTCTAAATTTTTATGCCCAAGATTCCTTACCACTCATACAGTTGTTACTATAAGTGAAAATGATGCTATTTAGTTTGATGGAGATATGATTGTGTATTTCCTCCCGCACTCCTTAAAACATGAATAAAATGTTATTTTTCCACTTAAAATGCGGTGTGTCAACGAAAATAGGAAATACAAGAATATTCATGTGCATTATATCAATTTTCTTTGGAATCCCCCCCCTTTTGACGTAACATGCGAAGTTACAAATGGAAATCAAGGCTACAATTAAGTTAAAAGCTACTCTTTCTCTAGAAGATTGTTCACTACATTGGGATAAGTTCATTGTATGTTGACTTCAAGCAATACTTCGAAAAGAGTTTATTTGATGTTTACAAGTCTATAGCAGAATATGTAGCTATTTAGTGCCTATAGTGACCCATCACAAAAGAAACATTACAAAATAAAAAAAGAGATTAATGATGTTGTCCATGGACACAAACGATAAAAGATAAATTGTTCAAGTGTCTATATAATATCAAAATACCATTAAATTCTACAAACAAAAAAAAACATCCTTATGATAAATCATTCCTCAACAAAAGCTCATCAAGGAACAACATATGCGAGTTATGCCATGTTGTAGTTGTATTGCAGCTTAAGATAGAAATGTTATTTATTGAATATTGAAAATAAAGGTGTTTTGGGAAGGGGTACATTAGTAGGGGGTTTCTCCATTTCTCTATTGTTGAGCACTTTGCTTCTCTTTTGTCAAACTCATAACGTATACATGCACATGTCGCATAGACATGCTCATATGCACTCCCACACTCACACAAAAGCATATGCACATTTCTAATAAATCAAAGTCTAAGTTACATGTACAAACATATGCATAAATGGAACACCTTTTCTAGTGTTGGGTATGTGTTTGAGTCAATGAGGGAGAGTTTTAGTTCAATGTAAATATTGATGACATTTTCTTCCTCAAGTATCAAGGACAAGCAACTCTCTTCATTCTCCATGGCTTCAAAAGATTTCAACCAACATTCACAAGATTGTGGCATAATCATTCTACCTCCCATTCATTCTCTTCTAAGCACCTATTTAATATGGATGCAATGTGAGAGACGTGATGTGCTATACATATATGCACTTCATTATATTTTAAGTTGAGATTGTGAAGATTGCCCAAATTAAAACCAAAGAATTCTAAGGAAATAGGTTTGAGCATGGTGCAACAGGTCATGGATATCCATATCATCCACAAAGTACACGTTATGATCCATGCAAAACAAAATGGCTAAAGGTTGATTAGAAAATGAACTTGAGCTATAGTGCCAAATAACTAGAAAAACATGCCGATGAGAGTGAAATTGTAATTTAATATAATTAGTGATTTGTTGTAATAACATTGTTGTTTCCAAATGAGTCCATTGTTGAAGAATCGTTTCTTTGGCATGTTCACTTCTCTTATAAGTTGTAAGAGCAATATTATGTAGAGTGACCTCCATTAAGATATTCATAGCTTTAAGTCATTTGACCCTCCGTATTGCAACCATTTTGTTTGTTGCATATGACATTGCAAACCAACATAAAGATATGAATGCATATAGACACATATAGAATGTAAAAATACAAATATTTGGATGGAACAAGTTGACCACATGAGATAATCTCATTTGCAAAGAGGATTGAAGTGTTAACCACGTACACGACAAGAGTAGTGATATTCTAAGAAAATAATGGGATTGTGTGCAAATATGAAAACATCTATACTTGGAGAATATTGAACATGTCTAATCAAGTGATCATAGTTTATTATAATTAGTAGTAGACTATTTGTATGACATGTTTAATTTTACATCAAAGAAAGACTAAAGATACTTTTCTATCACCTTTGCTTTGTTCATATGAATTAGAAAAATATAACTTTACATTCGTGTGTATTAAGTATTAATTTGATGAGGGAACTCCATTAGTAGAACCCATAGAAATGGGAGGATCTTCCGTCTTTAGGGATATCGCATCCAATTCCTACTTTCCGTTGGTAAGGCTACGAATAAGAAAATTGTTATATAATCAATCATATCTCAGAAATGTACCTGATTGATAAATCAAGAGATCATACAAGGGGCAGCCTTGGTTGTTTCACTTGGAGGCCTTGATATTGGGATGGAAAGATAGCGTGGAGAAAAAGCTTTATCATAAGTTAATTATACAATTATTGAACGAACATAATAAAATTTTATTACACCAACATATATACATCTACTTTTAGCATAAGATTTTATCCAAACATACATACATCTACTTTAGCATAAGATTTTATACACCAACATACACATGATTTCCATGTATCATAATTTAGAATGGCAAAATTTTCCATGAACATCACGTGTAGTGACAACTAGAGCGACAATTGTACATTGTTTTTAAATGCATCTTCTAATGCTAATATCTTGTCCTATTGTGAGCAAAAACTTTTAGGGGATAATCCATCATGACACTCTTCTTTTTAGCACAAGATCCAAGGTCTCTTTCTATGGCATACACACAATTTAACAACATTGTGAGTGTTTCAATGAAGCATATCAATGCATGTAGATTAAAAGAACCAATTACAAATTACGAATGGTGACATGCTTCATTGTCAAGAAACATAAATGGTTTGGAAAGCAAATTCTAGATATTCATTAGCACCAAACATGTCAACCCAAAATGGATAGATCCAATTAGAAAGAGGCTACCAAAGCTTCCCCATACAAACATCGACTTGAGATTATTTCATGCCATTGCACTATCTACATTAGGCCTACTTATACTTCCTCTAAATCCTGTTAATTTTAAGTAATGCAACACGACGTAAAAGAATGAAAAAATAACAAGGGTACAACAGCCACGGTCGATGGGATGGGGGGGGGGGGGGTTCTATCACAACTCACAGAACAATCTCAGGTTTGAGGATGCTTGTCTTGATCTCCTTGTGTGGCAAAACCACCCCACCATTGCTGTAGACCTCGTCTGAGAGATGCACATCTTCGCCTAAAACTGTCATATTTTCAACCCTAGACCATTGCCCAATTGTCGAGTGCCATCCGACAATGCTTCCCGAAATGCAAGCATGCTTCTTCACCCTCACACCCTTCATGATAGTACACCTAGAGAGCCTCACACCTGCCTCAATTACACAACCTTGTCCTATCGAAACATCCGGCCCAATAAGGCAATCATCTCCAATTTGGGCACTCTCATCTACAAGCACATTCCCTACTATATGAGGCCCTTCCGATAGCTTTTCCGGGCGGTTTTTCCTCAACGAATCCAAGTATAGATGCAAACCGGCTATATAGTCTTTAGGTTGGCCGACATCCATCCAAAATCCAGGTAGGACCATGGCATAGAGTTTGTTCTCCTTCGCAATGTTGGGGAATACTTCTTTCTCAATGGATGTAGGGCGGAGCTCAATCCGATCCAAGACCTCCGGATTGAGGAGGTAGATCCCCGCATTGATCTTGTTCCCGACAAATGTTTGAGGCTTCTCAACAAAGCGCCGCACTTGACCCGTGCTCTCGTCCATAACCACCACGCCATACTTTGATGGCTCATCCACCTATAAGGCCAGAGCACATAAATCATATTCATGGTCTCCTACTTATAAACTGAGGAAAGAAGAAAATAATGGATCTCAAATGTTGTAATAAACACAATATATATTGGTTAATTAACATTTTACAATAATGGTGTTCACATTCAGTTGACCGAAGGCCTACTTATGGTTCACATTCAGCTAATTATCGGCCTAAGACCCATTATTATAGAAGGGACATGATTAAATAGGAGAGTGCACCTTGGTGACCATGATCGAGGCCTCGCCACCATGAGACTTGTGAAACTCCATCATTTGCCTAAGGGGGTACTCGCTAATCACATCACTGTTGAGAACGAAGAAGGGATCGCCTGACCCATCAAGAAGCTTGTCCCTGGCCAATGCCAGAGGGCCTGCAGTGCCCATCGGCTCATATTCACGAGAACACACGATTTTGATCTCGAGCTTCTCTTCAAATTCCTTCAAGAATCCCATCATAACCTGTACATACTCATAGGGAAACACCATGAATGGGAAGAAAGAATGACTTTGATGGATCAAAGTCATCAACAAATTAAATTAACACATTGAGTCGGATTAAGCAAAACATCGAGCTCCAATAGATGCAATGCTTAATCAAGGAAAAGCCGATGATTAGTTACCATGTCTACAACGGCATCCATAACAACGTCGCATATACAACATTGATAACGAAATATGTAGTCATCCCGAACATTAATAGAAGCATGTATTATGATGACTTCAAGAGATAAGATCAAAGATCTGATGTCTCTCTTGCACACATATTCCATGGAGACTCAAGCCAAGTCAGACAGAAAAACACCAAGTACAGATCCAATACTCATATACATGCATACATACATACATAAGCGCACACACACACACATACATACATACATACATACATACATACATAAGCACACACACACACACATACATACATACATACATACATACATACATAAGCACACAAACACACACATACATACATACATAAGCACACAAACACACACATATACATACATACATAAGCACACACACACATATACATATAAAGAAATAGCCTCATTATACCTCAGGTTGATAATTGATGGCAAGCACCACTTCGTCCACACCCATCGCCTTTAGAGCCTCAATCTTGTAAGAAAAACAACAAAGGAGCAGAGTAAAATTTACATGGAAAACAAAAACTAAATAACAGAGCATTAATCACCACGCATGCTTGGGTACCAAAAAGAAGAACAGAGAAGAAATAATTCATAGAAAATCATTGTTCCTTTCCATCTTTGTACCTGATGGAGGATCATGGGCTTATTGGCGAAATCAACTAAAGGTTTGGGGAAGCTCAGTGTGAGGGGGCGGAGTCGAGTGCCGAAACCTCCCACTAATATCAATGCCTTCATGATTGATCGAAATCGGATATAATGGTGGATTCGATTGTGTCCGTGGATATCTTCTAGATTGATTGATTGTTTGTTTGATGGTTCACTTGATTGCTTCTTTGATTCTCTCTCACTCCCTCCCTCCCTCCCTCTCTCTCGCTGTCTCTGTCTCTCTGAGAATTTCCTTCAAAGAGAAAGAGAAGTTAAAAAGGAGAGACTCGTGGCCTTCTTTAATTGCCTCCTAAACATGGCTCTTCTCCTTCTCCGCCTCCTTTTCGATCCTTTTTAACTAAATCATCGAAGGAAAGGAAGGCTTTTTTCTCTTTCTTTTTCCTTGTTTTCTGTCTCCCCCATTTCACATTGTTAATATATGCTCCCAATACATATACATTATACATATATGCTCCCTATACATATACATTATACATATATGCTCCCTGGGATTTCTTAACGAGGACGGGACCTCAAGCCAATCCTCACTCTTTCTTCATCCTACTAAGTTGTAACTTGTATCCGTTTATGTTTGTTCATTCGTATAAAAACTAGGGTTTCTCGACATATGCACGCACACTCGCAAAATCCGAGGAGAACCTCTCGACTAGTAAGCATTTCGATGAAAGAAGACTGAAATCCCTTTTTACCTGAATCAAGTGGAACGTATCGCCTGGCAAGCATTTTGGCGAAAGAAAAGTCGACATCCCTTTTTCTAATTGAATTGACAGATTAAAGTGTCTCTAGAGATTTGTGTTCATATGTAACTAGGGTTTCTCGACACATGTACACGCACAAGTCTGGGGGAAACATCTCGACTTAGCAAGCATTTTGATTGGATGAAGAAAAAGTCTTTTTGTAAGCCCAACTTACTGCTCTTGATCTCTTACCCCCCAAGACCACATGGCGACATGGACTTGTGTTGGATCACCATCGTGGACTTAATTATGTTCTCTATAACTATCAACGTAGTAGAACAAGTATTGTTCTAGGTATCACAAATGTGCCATTTCAAATTTCCATTTGGTATGGCTACATGATACATTATATTTTGCCTATCATAGGTAGGCTCACAATACCTATTAACATCTCGATGATACATGGTCGAAAATCTCATATTCTTAAACAATGTAAAAAGGAATTGTGAGATTGCACTATGTCAAAGAACCATCTCTCTCTCTCTCTCTCTTTGCCTTCCTTCATTAGCACTTAAAATTATGATATCCAATCATTGATGCAAACTATGTATTTGTAAAATGGTATGATCATGCACTTGCAATCATGTGTGAATCATACACACCTATACATAAATGTTTGGATATTTGGAGCTCAAAAGTATGCTTTTTACTTTTTGGAAGCAACAATTCTTTTCTCTATTGAATGGATTAAGGACATCACTTTGCACAGTTTTTTGTCTGAAGCTCACATGATATTTTCATTTCCACTACGTATCTGATAAAAGAAATGGCGAGGTTCTCATTGTGAAAGTGATTGAAAGTGACCAACACACCTAGTTTTTTCCTACGAGTCATAATTTTACTACATAAATAGTTCATAAACAATGTCTTCGATGAAAAATACCAACATGAACTTGGTGCTCATCACATTTAATAGCTGCTATGTCTCTATTGTTTAATTAACATATTTCAATGTTAAGTTTGAAGGTAGACTTGTGCAGTCACCTCAAAATCTTGTTTAGATGTGGGTTATCCAAATGAAAACATCTATGCCAACGAGGATATGGTTGAATAATTTTTGTTGGTTCTTTGAAGTTGCAACAAGGGACAAATATTGAGCTTGAAGCTTGAAGGCTCATAAGTCCTATACGCGATCAACTTCCACTCAATGGTTTTGCATCTCGATGTGATTTTCTCTTATTTGATGGAACATGTTCATTCTTTTACAATCTTCCATGAGATTCACATATTAATTCATTGCTTTTATGCCACATTAACTAGTAATTGTCATAAGTTCGAACCAAGCTTATAGGTTGTTGAGAGAATACAAGCGGAACACTCCAAACCTTTCACATTTTATGTTAACAACCATGTAGCGAATTGGAGGTTATAACTTTGAAGAAAATACACATTCATTAATTGTCAATTTATTCTATCATAATGCAAAATATAAACGACTATTTTAATTGAGAATCGAATCAAGAAAAATAATTAGTTAATCGAAATTTTGTAATAAACCTTTTTGTCATGTTTCTTACATGCATTCACTGTAAACTCTATTTTCAAGCTAAATAAAAGAATGTTACTGGGTGGTTTCAAATATTTTATCATGCATTGAATAGCAATTTATATTGAATTTTATACATAACCACGAAGAAAATGTGTACACAAATTTTCAACCAATCAATGACTTTTCTTGATTTAATTAATTGAGGTCTTACTACTACATTAGTGCAACTTTTAGTTAAATGCCAAGTTGTCTTACAAAAGAAGGAACCAAATGTGATCACGATAGGTGAATATCTTAAGATGCCTTTTGAAGGTACTTGATATTTTTTTAAAGATATTGTTGAACAAACATGGCTCTCTTTCACTTGCCCTCAAAATTTCACAACTAGCTTAATATAGATATATGAGAATTGGCCCAATTACCTCTTGTCAAATACTTTGGTTGTCTCATTACATATACTCATTGTGAGAATTTGTGTAGATTTGTCGGGCATAACACTGGTTAATGTCAACACATTTAGGCCACGCTGAGGCTATAAATTCTACTCGGCCCTTAAAAACTGTAACATTTGCATTTTGAGCCACATAAATGCTAGATACCATTGACTAACACTAGATTGGACACATAAGTATAACAAACACTAGTCCACATATTGGAATAATTACTCTTCATGAATATATTCCTCAAATTTAAAAACGTGGATAAGATTTGCTTTCTTATTTTTTATTTTCATCATGTCATAATGACAAATCACATCATTAGAATACCATTAAAACCCAAAACATGTTGGATGTCAGTTTAATATTAGAAAGCATACACGTGTTGAATGTTATACTAATTGTTTGAGGGTCCTTATGACACTTCACAATCCGAAAGGTATTAGTAGCTAAAACTTCAATGAATATGGTTTTTAACTAAAAATTGATAAGAATCCAAATACAAAGTTCTTGTTGGTTTTACACAATGGCAATCAAATCAATTATGCAACTAGAGAGAATTGTTCCAATTTGAAACCAATTTGTAAGAGTTTGTAAAATCCTATAAAATTTTATCTTTGACCAAAAGAGGTTATTAGAGAAGCCTTCTCGTTTAGGATGTAACCAATCAGGAATTCATATCTCTACCTTCTTGGTTTCTCCCTTTTCCCAACCCTAGTTGGAGGGTGGTGAGCTCTTAGAGTTCCATTTCTAACACTCAAAAACTACATAGCAAGATGGTGATGGAGTCAAAGTGTGTCAATTAGCAAAGGCATCACGTGATGGCTCAACATAATACATGAATGCTAGCAATGTTGATGATGGTGACCCTATCACAATGAAGATGACGATGCACTCAAGATGAAGGTAGAATTCCCATTGGGTGGCTCGCCCATTGGATGGCGAGCCACAACAACATAGATGGTGAGATGATGATAACAATCCACAACAATAGCAATTGCGACACTAGACGATGAAGATAGCAATAAAATCATGAATGGGCTAACCAACCAAAGAATGAAGATGAAAGAAAGGATGATGATGAAGTAAATGGTAACAAGATAAAAGAAAGAAGGAAGAGAGAAGATGATGAAGAAGACAACAAAGAAATGTTGATTGTTATTAGCAATGGGTGCAGTTCGATTTCAAGGCAAAGAAACGAAACGAAACCGAAACCAAACTGTTTATTTAAAACAAAAACCAAACCAAACCGTTTATGAACTCTCAATATTTAAACCAAACCATTTAAGAAAAAGTTGAAACCAAACCATTTAAAACCAAACTATTTTCCAAAAGGATCTCATGGATGAAAGCTGGAATTAGCAAAAGTGGTTCAAGGATAGTGCTTGTTAATATATTCAGAACTGATCAAGGGAATTAATATCAATTTCTCAAAAAGGGGAACTCGTTTGTGTACTCTAAGCCAACCTGAGAGAACTTAGAAGAAAATGCGGCTTAATGACCATGACATTACTAGTACAACATAAAATCATTACATAACCATGTTTCAGGTTTCATTTTCACCAATTTGCAAAGTCAAATTCTCCAATTCTCTCTTGGGGATCATATGTTTTATCAACCTGAAAACTTGAAATCATGGCTATATACTATGCCGTATATACAACCACCTGGCATACTCATTAATTCAACATCACAGAATAAGCATACTCATTAATCTTTCTCAATGAAGTGCTCTCCGGCACAGATAGTTTGGTTATCATAACATATACAACTTATCATGACTAACGTTGACATCTAGTTGTGTAAATAAAGCTAATTTATTCACTGTTCATCCCCCATTCACTATTACTGCCACAATTACACCCCAATAAGCTCTCGACACTGAATAAAACACATGCTGCTTTTTCTTGACTGCTGTAAGAGGGAGAAGAATCCATCGACTTCAATACAAATGTGTAGATGGAAATGATTACCAGAAAAGACAGACTGTTGCATTAAAAATGAACATAAAAAACTTACTGCCACCTTGTAACTCATAATCGCATATAAGTAACACATGATAGAGGAAATGTTCTTGCATGTATCAGATATTATTACTAAACAATGAATACTACTAGTAATTGCATATTTGTAGCTCCTGATAGGGGAACTGTTCTTACATGGATTAGATAATATATTATTATGAGTGCAAAAACTCCACTATATGTACTTTTCAGTAACATCATAATAGTATTATATCCACAAATTATCTTCAGTTACTACAATTTCGTGATTATTTAATATCTGTGAATTCCCACTTGCATTAAATTTTATAATTTTCTGGTGAGCACGACGAATGTGAATTAATAATACTCAAAACAAAATGTATTACTAACAGTAATAATATGAAGCCTCATAAGCAGTCCAGGAGGAAAAAACTGGTAATAAGACTTATAGATCCTTGCATAAGACTTATAGATGGTGCAAGAGTACATCTATTTGATCTTCTTCTTGGGGCGTAGCTGCACAAAAATTAACTTAATAAAATAAGAATATTGAAGTATTATAATTAAGATTTAACATGCATAGATAAGTTTTTAACATCCCTTGCTATCAAGAATGTTGAAATAGGAACAATTCATGCACAGCTCAATGAGCGAAGCAACTTGTCTGTACCTGATTGGAATGGCCACACTTCTTCTTTCGGCAATTGACAGCACGTGGATGAAGTCGAGCATAGCATCTATCCACAACCACAACAGCATTATTTACAAAAAAAAAGCCAACAGAACAATAAAGGAGCCACATAGTTGAACCATCTTATGATTTGTAAAACAATCATCAGAACACATATTATCGAACAATGTCGCTAATTAATTCATAACAATATGAAATAAGAGTCAGTTTTCTTGCTTGCAAACAGACCACAGATATATGGAAACAATCACAAAAACAAGTCATTTGTTAATAACAATATAAAATAAGAAAGGCAGAAATATATCTCACTTGCGGCATATCATCTTTTCTTGATTATATTTCCTGGCTAAGGCCATCAGAGACGGTTCAATTATTCCTCCCCGTAGCCGTAGAACCAAGTGCAATGTTGATTCTGTGGCGAAGAAAACAATGCATGAGTTACAAAACATGCTACAAAGTGAACAAATGAAAACGATCTTCTGAAATTTGTACATTCTGTAAAGAAGAAATAAGGAAATAGCAAACAAATTTTATAGTGAAAGAAAGTACTGACATTCCGCATATTTTGTAAAGGTAATAGGGAATATTTGTGTGAGGACAAAGATATATGAATATGTCGTAAGATAAAAAGCAGAAAATATCTTTTGAAATTTGTTAAAAAATGTAAATAATTGGATATACTTCCAACAAAATCAGAAATCAACACTGAAGAAACATAGAACCAGCCATGGAAATTTTCACATGGAATAAACACCTTTCTGGATGTTGTAATCTGCCAAAGTCCTTCCATCTTCAAGTTGCTTCCCAGCAAAAATCAACCGCTGCTGATCCGGTGGAATTCCTACATTGAGAAAATCCAAAAGAAAAGTGACTTTTAACATTCATAAGCAAAACATATATTTTGAGCAAAACATATATATTTTAACATTAATATCATAAGGAAACCTCACATAGATGCATCTATTCCAGCAGCAGAAAAAGATGCTTTCAATGACACACAACACACTCAATGACATTTCTTGCATTATATAATGTATACCATTTGCAAAACGGTATATTTCGACAATGACAGTCACTGCTATTCTGGAAACCCTAAACCCTAAACATCTAAGAAAACAAGATCATGAAAAGAACGATATCACATAACTGTTATTTTCTATATACTTTCTTCATATAATGCTACAACATTAATAACCAAAACACATAAAACGAATATATGTGAAGACATTCAGCTAGACACTGGCAATAAGAAGTACAATATCCTCTGTCAATGATAAGCCCTAGTAATATTCAATGATTTCCCAAGTCTCTGATAAAAGTAGATGATTGAATTGCAATGATATCTGGTAAAAGTAGATTATCCCCAGATCCAGCCAAGGCAGGACATATAGGTACACTGCCAATCTTCTACCATATCCTACATGTTCTACATAAGAAAGCCGTTTGAATGAAAAGCAATCCAAAGAATCTAATCAGCAAAAAAGGATGAGGAAGATTCAGTAGATTAATTGAAAGAAATTTCACAGCTAATTCATACAAAATACTAAAATTCCAAGAAATCCATCAGAAGCACTTCTAACTCAAGAAACTGTTAGAATGTAATAAAAAGGAAATAAAAGGAAAGATATACATGTATCCAATCTTCATACAAAATTGGCGATTTTCTAGATACCAAGGTTGTCAGAAGGAAGTCTGATTCAGGATGAGAATAAAAAGAAAGAAATACATTTAGCGGCGTCCAAACTTCACATAGAAATATTGATTTTCTAGATACAGAAGTTACAAAAAAACTTCTGATTCATCAAGAACGTATACCAACGTAACAAATACATGAAAACACCATACTTTCTTTCTCTTGGATGGAACGTGTCTATAAAAGGCAAACAGGCGTAATTATACAGACACAATCCTCAACATTTTCGAGATACGAATGCCATCAGAGGTCAGACGGACATCTAATTCAAAAGAAATGAGAGAGATGCACATTAAAAAGCGATGTGAAAAACAAAACTCAGGGCGTCTGATCAGTGGAAAGACATTATATAAATCAGCATGAAAGGACGATGAGAAAGAAAAAGAAGAAACAAAAACACAGGAATTGCATGGCACCTTCTTTGTCTTGAATCTTGGTCTTAACATTGTCGATCGTGTCACTGCTCTCGACTTCGAGAGTGATCGTCTTCCCTGTCAGGGTCTTCACAAAGATCTGCATTTCTTCCTTTCGTCTTCTACTACTACTTCTTCTTCTTCTTCACCACAGCAAGGGACAACAATTTAAGCGAAGCCTACCCAAGAAGACGATTTACTTACTTACAGAAAGAAACAATGAATCAAAGGAGGCAGAAGGCGAAGAGGAAACCCTAACAATTGCCATCCTCGAATATGCGTACCGTTCGTTTCACACGAGGACGGACACGAGACGCATATATGCAAGGTCAAAGCAAATAAATTTCCGACCGATACTATGACTTGACAAAAACTTCGATGGGGTTGGCCATGTCGGTGTAAGAGAGAGATTGATAAGTTGGTAAGGTTGCCCAATGTAGATCAGATGGTAATAGGTTCAATCCCAACATTCCATAGTGGCATCAAGTGAAATAAGAGATATCTATGGAGTAATAGAGAGGTGAGAATATTGGGGATATGTTGGTGGTAAGAGAGAGAGTGGAGACCAACATTCCATACTGGCATCAAGTGAAATAAGAGATATCTATGGAGGAATAGAGAGGTGAGAATATTGGGGACATGTTGGTGGTAAGAGAGAGAGAGAGAGAGAGATGAGTTGGTTGCCCAATGTAGACCAGGTGGTCATAGGTTCAATCCCAACATTCCATAGTGGCATCAAGTGAAATAAGATATATCTATGGAGTAATAGGGAGGTGAGAATATTGGGTTTCAAACCCAAGATGTAGTGCTAATAGTGTAAATGACTTACCATTGGGGTAAGCTAATTACGATAAAGAGAGAGAGAGAGATTTTATTGTTGTCTTTGGATGTCAAATATGACTTATGAGACCAAAAAATATAGCATGTTCAAGTAAAGTAATAGATGTGAAAGTGAGTAGTGACTCTCGATGTTCAAGGTGAAATGCATTTGTCCCTATAAGTTAACGTTCCTAAAATATTTGGCTATTTCTCTTGCTCTTCCTCTCTTCCATTTGTTGACTTGTTTAGTTTATTTTTACTTTTAATGTTGCATTAATTAACTTGTTTGGTTAATTAATAAGTTTCTAGCTTTCTATCACCTGTTGTGTTAATTAGTTTTTTTTCCATTCTCATTCCTCATTATGTTATCTTTTTTAATTCCTTTTATGGCCTAATGATTCAAGACTACTTTTCACTATACTTAACCCTAGTCCCAAATCTTAGCCTTAATCCCTAACCCCAAATATTCTCACTATCCTCAACAATATAACCCTAATATTCTTAAAAGTTTAAAACCCTAAAATTTAATCCTCCTCTCCACTTGCATTTAGTTTAGTTTCATTGGAGTTCTAAGTTTAAAGCATTCTCTATAATCTCTAAAGTTTTTAAATGAAATTTGTATCTAAGCAACCTACATACGTAGGCTAGATTAGAACCCCCCCTTTCTATTGGTGATGTGTTGCATGTCTAATGAAGATTAACATTCAATGATAGTGCTTGAAAGTCACAATAGGGCCATAGAAGAATCGTTGGAAAGTAAAGGTAGATGTTCTAAGGTAATTAAAGAATTGTGAGATTTTAGCATAATGCTTAGCCAACAGACCAGATTTGCTAATTTCTAAGCAAGCATGAGATCTTGAGGATTACATGTCTACCTTTGAATAAGCTTTGTCAACAGTCTTAGATATATTTGTAAACCAACAAGAAGCATCCAAGTGTCTCCTTTTGTATATAAAAAAGTAAAGAATAGGATGATGATGACCTACCTAGGATGTGACACTATAATAATAGACATTAAAAGCAAAAATCAAAATGTTGATTCATGGAACCAAAAATGGAACAACTATCCAAGAGAATAGTGATGTGGTTGGATTGCAGATATGCAAATAATGAAGCAACCAAATAATGTGAGGGTTCATGGAACTAAAAGATGAAGCAATAGTTTGAGAGTGGTGATGCAGTTATTACAGCGCTTCATGAGTTTTGGCGCAAATAAGAGCTAACATACCTCTTGACCAGCCAATCAGGCAGGCAATTCTGGAGTTCATACAATAGGTGAACATAGTGTAAGCCTATATATAAAATAAACCCTTGGTTGAACAAAAAACAAATAGACATAATATAAAGCTATGACTACAGAAAATAAAAATATTCAATACAAAGAATGCTATGACCACAAAAAAAGATCCTGCCTGTCCTCAGTTGAAATTTGTAACCACCAATTGAACACTAACCCACAACTTGCTATTATTATTCAGATTTATATGGAGCAACTAGAAGAATGGATTTTTTAGCTCTAATGACACATACCATGACGCTAATGACTGGCCAACTACTTACTGTTATAACAGACAATGTACATTAGAGACAAAGGGTAAGTCAAATCTCTTTCCAACAAATATGTTTTTGATTTATACAGACCCTGGAAACGACCAAATTGATTGACCTTTGATGTTCTTTGCAATAGCCAAATAATTGAAACTCATGGATAAAGAAGAATCATTCGTATTCATCATCATGTATATCACTATAGCTGGCAACCTGGCTGCTACATATACTAAATTTCTGGCAACTATAACATAAAGGTAAACATCAAGAAACTCCCACCTCAAATTATTCAAGGAATGTGTTATAAGAAAATGTCATGTCAAGTTAGTGTTGTGGTAGAATTGTTTTGCTCAAGCAATGCAAGCTTTGCTTCCCTATTTGCAGCCTTTTTCTGAGCTCGTTCTGATGCTCGTCTGGCACGAGGTCTGAGTTCTCTCACATTCCGAGGGGGCATTATGTAAGGCTGCAAGGGCTTGTCAGCAAATGGATGCTTATCATCCACAAAAATTCGCAGCTTTCTTGCCCTATCCTGTAATAATGCAACAAATATCTTCCTTATATCACTAAAATTTGAGTCTTTGTAAAATCATGGAACATTTATACTTGATTTAGAGATTTCTGTTTCAACCCATGACAACATATTGGTTGATCTGGATTTTCTGCAGTAAAAGGTGTAACATACATCTTGTAGCCTATTCTTGGGAAGCATACGGAATACAGCTTTACGAATAACTTCAGTTGGATCTCTTCGCATCTGCTCTTTCAAACTCCTCTCCTTCAGGTGACCGACATAACTACAATCATCAGATTTAAAAACAAATATTAGTCTTCGTCAAAGAATCTCATTTTCACAAACAGTGGAGTCATAAAAGGCTCTGGCAATATATTAAAAGAACTTATACAATGCATAATATTTGCAAATGGACCACATTTTAAGTGGATGACACCAAATGAAATAATATACCCTTAAAATCCAACTAGTTTGATGGGCGTAATGTGCACCTTGAAAAAACGTGAGCATCTTGAATAATTGTGGGATTCAGAGTTCAATTATTTAATGAAATATTCTAAATAAAGTCTGTTAGGAATAAAGACAAAGTTGTCTAATCAATTACTTCAGTACTTACGAAGTTCAGATGAAACTTTCAAAGTTTGCCTATGCTTTATTTAGATGAAGAAGGATATCGACGTATAGAAGTTGCAATTGATAAATATTCCCAAACTATACTCTCAGCAGCTTTACTGATACTGAGTGGATCACTTTAACATCAATGAAAAGGGGTGGAAATTGAAAAATATAACATAATTCTTGAAATTCAGTGAGGTATGTAGGGGCTGATGTTAGAAATCCCATCTTAACATCCACAACAGCTTGAATACATGTGAATACAAGTCCTCCAAGATGTCAGGCAGAATTCCACAAAGGGAAAAGCTTTGAGATTACCATTACAAATATTCTGCACAGTTTTCAGGATTCAAACTCAAGACCTCTGCTATAGGAGGCAAAAACATAGATATTGCACCAAGGCCCTTCTTGTGGATCTGCTATTGCAAAGAGAAAATTTTCAGTGTGCTGTTGACGTTCTTCTTCTTACTTCTCCAATCACCTCTCTATTGACTAGCTTTACGAGCTAATATTTGTTTGCTTTTGCATCTTACTCTGTAGCTTGAGACACTTCTTTTTCATTTCCTCAGTTTTTGTGTGCAGGTATGCACAAGCACACGCACACGCACATTCACACATACACAAACATATGAACAAGCTCAGAACAGCCTTGGAAAAAGCCATTGCTAACCAATTGAAGCAAAACCAACATCCAATCTTACAACACAACAGGAAAACAGATCTACATTGTCTTCCTAAATGGCAGATTGTCAAACATATTTGGGTTCATTTTATACCCTACAAAATGATAGAAGCAAATGATAAAGTACAGAATTCTGACGCTAAAACACAAAAGAAAACTTGATATTATTTTGATTATACCCGTTACATAAGTGAATTATAAAACAAGACTGAATTACAGGACTCAGTTACAAGAAAAACGGAAACTCTGGAGGCTCACTTCCTTTCCATAGGATGACTATTGTCAATATTTGCATTGGCAAGACTAAAGAGCTTGTGGCCAAAGATCCCTTACTTATAATAGGTGTGAGGAAGTTAGAACCTTCTAGAAAGAAAATCTGTATCTTTTCCCTGAGAATAGAGTGTCTCATAAATATCAGTGAGGGAATGCGAAGGCTAGAAGAAAAAATCGGGAACAATCAATGGTTATATCTTTTCCATTGCATTACTGGTTTTACAAATGGCAGTGACGAGACTAAAGAGCTTGTCACCCAATATCCCTTTTGCAATACATGTGAGGAGGTTAGAACTTTCTAGAAAGTAGACTTACATCTTTTTTCTGAGAATAGAGTGTCTCACTGAATTCAGAACTGGAATGTGGATTATCAAATATATAATGAGGGTCATAATGATCCTGTCAAATCTCATTGAAAGAACTCTGACACACCTGGCAAATTTATCAAAGGTTTTCAGAATGCTAACCATCACATTCTTTATCCTCCACTTTTTCATTATCGAATGGGCTATAGCCAATATATTCTCAATATTTTGAACCTTCCTGCTTATCTCACATTGATCACAAGTATGTCACATGCTTCTGACATCTTGTTTGTGTGCTTTGCTCATGTGTTGAATCAATATCTGCAGGAAATGCCTCTAAAATCCGATTTCACCAAGTTAGCATGCTGCAAAGTTTTCCAATGACTAAAGAAGACACGATCAACCTAAAATTGTTGAGATGACATTTTTACAATTTTAGGTTGTCGATGCTACTTTTTATACAATTTTGGATATGATTTAGTATGCAATGTTCACTACTGGGCCTCCGCATGTATACCCTAGAGACTTGCATTTAATACTACATTAATGCTAGCAAATTTCCATCATGGTCTGTTCATGTAATTTGAACAATATGTGTTTAAAGAGTGTAAGTCATGTCTAAACAGTCAAGCATAAAATTTCTATGTCTAAATATATCAAAGTAAAATGACGATTGATCACAACTTGACCCTGTTTCCTTACAGGCTCAAAAATCTATCATGACCTAATATATATCACATGGCTTTCTACTGTGAACCAAACCAAGATTTTAAGCTGCCAGATATACATATAAAAATTTACTATACCACCAGAATACAAATGAAAACGAGACAAAAGTATGTCTTGTGTTAGGATGAGACACTATATACGAAATGTTTCTGTTCACTTTGTGAATTCACACTTCACTCCTCATGAAATGATTCTTTTGTGTTAACACCCAGTTGGAATATTGCTTGAGAAAAGCAACTAGAAAACTTTTTTATCGACTTCAGCTATAACTTTGCAAAACAATTTAATAAGAAATACTAGTGCTTTATTAAAACCAGTTCAACCTATGGCATGACAAAATACCCAATAAATTACTATGTAGACACCATTAAAATTGTAGTGTTTACTTTTCATTCTCCACATACAATACACAGGTGTTGAGATATCAAGCTCAACACCACCTTATGAGTGAACTGGACTTCTTGGGGAACATGCCCTAAACTTCACCCTTGTCCTTGTATTTAAGGAAATGTATGTTTCAGATATTCCACTCACCCCCATCATGATAGATTGATTCAAACTTCATTGTGAAGAAAGGATAAAATGTTTTATATAAAACAAGCCACTGTCTTGTATCTAGTAATGATTACCAATGATCAGGCCTTGATTATTAATAGTGTTATATAGCTGCTTATATTTGTAAAATGATCTCCCATTTTGCTAATATAATTTTTCTTTGTTATTCTTGTGCACTCTATCTCTTTCTCTCTTTCTTCAAGAAAGCTTTCGATGATGTAGCATGTGAGCATCTTTGGAGTTGAATAGAAGAACTCACAGTGCTTTTTGCTAATATAATTTGTCTTTGTTATTCTTGTGTACTCTATCTCTTTCTCTCTTTCTTCAAGAAAGCTTTCAATGATGTACCATGTGAGCATCTTTCGAGGTGAATGGAAGAACCCACAGTGCTAAGTGAATATATGCTTGCAAATTCACGAATCTATGACGTCATATGTTGTGTGTGTATGGAATAGTTGTTCAAAAATGCGTATTCTATGTTTAGAATGCATTTTAGAATACTTTGAAGTATTCTACATTTTAGAACTACCATTTTGTGATATTTCATGTATTCTATGTATTTGATGTAGTCTTATGTATTTAACAAGTATTTAACATTTCCAGAAAGTAAAAAAAAACTTATTTTACAGAAATTATTTAACGTTTCCCTAAATTTTTAACTTTAAAATTTATGAAATATTTAACATAATTTACACGAATCTTATCTACAAAATAAGAATTCTAAATATTTAAAGAAAAAAGGTAGAATACATACATAGCACACGTATTCTACATGTATTGTATGCTAAGTATTTTACAACAATGGCATATGGGAGATGAAATTTCAAATTATTTCAAAAGCACTATTGGTGCTAAGCAAGGATGCCCACTCTCACAAACTCTATTTGGTCTATGCATGGATGAATTTAAAAAAATGGTTGCCAAGTTTGTAACGAAAGAAGGCGTTGAAGAAATTATCATTGGGAATGTAGTCATCATGATTTTGTTGTATGTGAATGATGTAGTGCTTTTTGCAAATACTTAAGGAGATGTGCAAAAGCTTATGAGAGCATTGGAATAATTTTGCATGCATACTAAGTAATGTGTCAATAGCTCTAAAACAAAGATTATGCTTGTAAAGAACCCAATAAAAGATAAACCACGCATTATGTACAACAATGAGCTGGATAAACGCTTAATGTTCAATAAAGGAGATCATGGCCATGGAAAGGGTTGTTGGATACACGCTTAATGTTCAATAAAGTCCCTCACATCAAGTTCCAAGAATTGTTTGGGAAGTAAGCAAATAGATCCAAAAGACACATGAAAGCAAAATTCTGTGTTCCGATTAGATATAAGATATTGAAAAATGGTTTAGAAGATGGGATGCACACCAGATTCCTATGTAAATGAGGCCTTTTTGCAAAGCCAATGTATCATGATACGGAAGAAATGCGGAGGTTCTTGCTTCGCATATTATATACTACATACGTTGCACCTAGCTACAAAACCATATTCTTCGCCGAATGGGAAACCGCACGCATTGATACGTGTTAGAACCCATCCCGTTGTTGGCAATCCAAACCATTGCTTCCATTCGACTTAGCTCACACGCACTACAATGTGAGAGCGGGTGTTGGGGCACAAGTGATGAGAGTAATCAACTATAGACATTTTGCTGAAATAGGTTCAAGAGTCTTAAGTATCATACTTTGATACAATGCTCTGCCTTTGATCACATTAGACTATGCTTCCCAAATATCTTTGACCAAACCCAATCCTTGCGCAAGTTTCTCTCACAATCATAGTGTGCACTATTGATTACAACATTCATCGGCAAAGTTCTTGAACATTGAGAGTCACTACTCACTTTCACATGCATTATGTGAAAATGTAACACTTTTGGTCTAATAGGTTTGCCCTCCAAAGACAATCATACAATCTATCCATCTACCTCTCTCTCCTTTAGCATACACATACACATAACACAGACAATCTACTAATTGTGTGTGTATAAATTTGATCCTCTATAGAATTACTCTTTAGTTCTTCACCTAGTATCATAGTGTCAGTGTTAATAATCAACATTGCCCGTCCTTGTTGCATCATCCAAAACAGCTCATACACGTCAACGATTTTTTTTGTATAATGACTACATGGCTTGTCCACATAAGAGCTTCACCACATTTCATGTGTCGTGAAAAAAGAGGGTCGACGAAAATTAACAAAGAGAATAAGAAGAATTGCCAACATGAATATGCAAATGGGAAATGCTCTTCCAATCAAAAAGCTTGATAGGAAAAACTTCAATTTGTGGAAGTACACATACGGATACAATTCCTTGTCAAACACAGATATTATTTGGGAATCATGGTGGATCCAAGAAGTGTTGACCATGTCAGATGCAACTAATTGGGTGAAATATTTTCTAGTGTCATGTATGCACAATCACATGCTTCATTACATAAAATATATGAAGACAACAAAGGAGGCACAGACAAATCTAAGCTTCCAAGTTTCAAGTTCGACAAGAATTGAATGACATTGAATAGAAGAGTATGGCTATCAATGACTACACTATAAGATACAAACTCTTGCTATGACCAAAACCGGAAGTCTATGAGGAGATGGTCCACATATGCCTCCAAAAATTTATAACAGCAATTCAGCCCACTCAAAACCACCATCCATCATCATGAGAGACACATTGCCCATGTTCTCTAACTTGTGTATGCGCACTCATATGTTTGGCTATGTACAATCATGAAGATAGCAAAGGAGGCATTCACAACAAATGGTTTAGCAACTCGGCCTGTTCAAAGGCTCAACTAAACCCATTTCAAGTGAATATTCAACTAAGTGAAATGCCACTCCAAACCTACATTGTCAACCAAAACACATGTACAATAGATGGGCTTAGTGCACCAATGACCACATGGCAGTTTGAAGTAAATCCACATGGAGAAGAACAATGACTCAACTCATCCAATGTCTTCCACAACTGTCTCAAAGAGAATATTCATTTGAGCGAAATGCCACTCAAATTTCACATTGTCAATCCAACCAAGTATACAATAGACAGGCTTAGTGAGCCAATGACCAGATGGCAGTCTGAAGTGGATCCATAGGGGCTTGGCCATTTGGCTGAAATGACATCGATCAATAGGGTAAGGAACCACTCAACAATCAACTTGTTTAGCACAACATCTAAGCTGCGTTATGTGCACGACATCCAAGCTGGGTTATGCACACAACATCTAAGCTGAATCCGCACACCAACTTGATGGTTTGCACTCCACATGTGAAGGCCTGAAGATTCATTAAGTGAATGGACTTAACAAAAAGACTTGACGCTCAACACCACAATTGAATGCTTGATCCATGGCTTGCTTGATTGTTCCCTTAACTGATGTGGCATGAACAAAGTGCCCTGGCTGCTCAACCAACATGACATAGACGAAGGAAAGCGGCTTAGGCACTTGATCATGAGCATGACAAGAGCAGTCATAGCTCCAATGGAGAGGCTATGGAATGCTACTCCAACAACTCCTCTAGCTCAGATTTGTCCCTAAGAGCGAGTTCAGTGAGCTGATCATGCAAACATTTTGAGTAAAGAAAACACTACACCAAGCAAGCAAGCGAATACATCACTCAACCCAAAGAAGAATCTAATCACCCAGTTCAAGTATAAGATTACATGGCATGATATTACAGCTTCATGATGAATGTGAAGAGGAATTAAGTTATTGTGTTCTCTAGACAGCCAAAGAAAAGGCAATTGATTATGATATAAATCAAAAAAATACTATGAAGTGTTATTTGATTAATCCAAATCATAAAGTATGGCCCAAAAACTAAGGAGGAGTATTTAATCAAAAACCTCATTCCAAATTTAAATAATATAATCAAGCCATGATTAACCTAAGGAAGATATTCCATCAAAAAGTCATACTTAATGGTATATTGTTTCAAAGACTGAATCAACACTCATTATTGATTCATTGTAGGTAATTGACTATGCCATTTCTATAGCACATATGCACCACACTACACTTTCTTCAAGTAAAACTTAAATGAATAACAACTCCTTGAGCATAAAGAGAAAATGCACCATATGTTCTTCAATGAAAAGCACAAATGCTCCATACTTTCTTCAATGAAAAGCACACAAGCATCTTACTTTCATGGCTAAAAAACAAACTTTCTTCAGTGCAAATTGCATAAACAAAGAAACAGGGATTAATTCCACTCACCCAGTATGCCAACGATAGAACTTATCAGTCAATTTTCTTCCAGTAAATGCAACCTCATTAGCATTTACTACGACACAAATGTCTCCTTTTTCAATATGAGGCGTGTATGTAGGCTTATCTTTCCCTTGTAAAACTACAGCAATCTGTGATGCTAGACGTCCAAGAACCTTCAAAAGAAATGCAGAGAAAGAAAAATAAAATACAGGAATGAGCCTTCAAGAACTAAAACAGAAAGAAAACATCTTTCTACGAAAGAAAGCGGAAGCAAAATTCATAAATACCTGTCCTTTCGCGTCAAAGAGTCTCCACCTCAGACCTTCGATTCGTTCAGGTGTAAGACCTGCCATGGCTCTCTGTTGAGAAAGAACGAATAAATCATTCAAATTCGACATAGTCATTAAAATGGAAGAAAGCGAGGAAATTCTTTAAGGAGGAGGAAGAAGAAGAACCCTACCTTTAAGGCCGCCATCGCTGCGGAAGCTCGCTCCTTCCTACGGCTGCTGCACACTCGGAAAACTACTGAGCAAAAGGAGCGCTTAACAAAAGACACAAAAAAAGCGTATATGCGAGAGAGGTTTATTTATTTCCACAAATACCCCTGTAAGTGTCATTAAAACAGACCCCAAGGGCCATGATACGGAGGCACAAACAAGAAGGGCACATTGTAGGATATGCGTGAGTCGACGAGAGCATATACATATATACCCACACACTATACATACTTGCCAATGTAACACGAACAATCGCATGAAACAAACATCACACTAGGTTTGTCACTTCTTCCAACATCATTTGCATCAAATGTTAGTAAGTTATTTCACCTTTTCAAGATGTTGGCACAAACAATGGGCACATTGAAGCATCTACGTAAGTCGACAAGAGCATATACATACATACATACGTGTGTGTGTGTGTGTGTGTGTGTGACCACACCTTATAGCTGCAATTGTAACATGAACAATCACACAAAACAAACACCACAATAGCTTTGTCGCCTCTTCTAACATCATTTGCATCAAATTGTAGTTAGTTATTTCACCATTTCAAGATGTAACAAGGAATGTTCTAATGCATTCCATATTGGCATCGTCCCCCAACTTTGGCATGTGCCCATAAAGAAAATGGAGGTCCTATAGAAGCATGTGAAGGTGCAAGCACCCCCATCACTTCTCATTTGCCTTTGACCTGGGTGCATTCCAAAAAACAACGAGAACTGGGGAGGGGGCTTTGGGAGTATAAAGAGGAACTCAAGCCAATTTCCGAGTCTTTCCCTTTATAACTTTGCTCCAACTAGTTAGCTTTAGGCTAGAGCTCATGCTCGTTTGATCTCAATGTAAATCCACCAATAAACTAAGTTGCCTAGATGAGAATCCTTGTTAACATGACACAAAAGCATTGGGCGGATTGTTGCTTGTATTCTAGATTGTGTTATGGTTGAACAAAACTAAATCAAATTAAAAACAAAGGAAAGTGTGCGACATATTTTATGAGAGTACCAATTGAGATCAACACTCCCACAAATTATGCATATGTGAATAACTAGTTAACTTTGCATTTTGAATCACCTCTTAGCAATACTACTTCACAATGTTTTTGCATTAAGATGCCCTCTTTTGATCTATATTCTAATCTTAATTTCATTTATTACATTTGGACAACTATATGGGTATGTAAATGATATGTATTGATATGTTCTTTGTTATGATATGTGCTTTATTTGTTATTAGTCCAAGTTCACATGACATTTAGAGTGAGGTTCATCATTAGCCATCTAGAATAGTTGTGGAGGAGAAAGTTGTAAAGGCGACAACTATGTATTGGTCTATTAGAAGATGGAAACCATTGAAAGTGGAAGTGGCACTCATAACAAGGGGAGGTCACAATTGCTAGTAATGCCAAAGGGAATGCTTGACGCAAACTATACATTGTGAAAGTTCAATATTTCCACCACCATACTCATACCCAAACAATCCAATGGTAGTGATAGCACCAACTAGTGTAAAATCATGAGGGTACTTGATTCAACAAATGTTGACGACGTTAAACTCTTAAACGATCCTTTGGGATCATTCCAAATTGTTGAGCGGCAAGCTCAACCGGAGCCGGATTAGCTGAATAAGCCTGAGCTGGTAAGTGAGATGAATTGGTATGTCGGTGAGCAACCGAGCCGGTAAGCAGTAAGGACCGGTGAGCTGGGGAGCCGGTATGACGGATCCAATCCGTAACATGAAGCCTAGTATAGGTTAGACTACTAGGCAGTTATAGTCTCGTAGTTAGTGTTAGACGCTCGTGTGAGCATTGAAGTACACCGTACTTCTAACAGTCCCGTGTGGACTTGTATAAATAACGTTGATGAGCGCATTGTAGATACAGAAGAGAGAGAACACAGAGTATTCATATAATTTTGAAAAATAGTGTGTCCTACTCTCTCTCTCTCTCTCTCTCTCTCTTTGTGTATTGTTCTTTCTAACGCTTCCGCAAGCTATCTTTCACATGGTATCAGAGCGCGTGGGTTGAGAACCTCTGCTGCAGACATCTACGCTTGTGAAGGAAACCCTAACAGATCGGAAAACAGACACAAAAGGAGAAATGGACAGAGGTATGGCTACGTCGCTCCCGGTGGAGAAGCTCGACAAAACCAACTATGCATCTTGGTCATACAAGATGCACCAGTACTTGCTTGGGCATGGCTATTGGAGTTATGTCGACGGAGTGAACGATTCAGCACCGGAGACGACACACAAGGACTTCCGAGTGTGGGAACAGGCGGCAAGCATGGTGATGTACTGCTTCGCGTCCAGTGTCGGTGACCAGTTGCTCAGCCATATCCGTGACGCCAAGACACCGAAGGATGCTTGGGGAAACTTGAAAAAGGTCTTTGTCGCAAGCACCACTGCCCGGAAGCTGCAACTCAAACAGGAGTTGAGCAATGTTCGACAGAAGAACATGTCGGTGGCAGATTACACAGCCCGGATCAAAGGGATCTGTGACACGCTTGCCTCTATTAACGTCACCGTAGAGGAAGACGGATGGTGCATGTCTGTCTTGGAGGCCTGGCGTCCAAGTTTGGAGCTTTCCGGATTGCGGTTCGTACAAGGGAGAATACGCCCTCATTTTTCGACTTACAGACGATGCTCCTTGTAGAGGAGAACCACGCCGGTGCATCTACCAGTGCATCCCCAGATAGCCGGATGCTGTACACGGGAGCGGATCGGTCCCGCGGGCGTGGTGGAGGAGGCAGGTTGGAACGCAATGGAGGCGGCTGGCAAGAGCAGGAACGAAGGCACAGTGAGTGTGCCGATAGCAGTTCCGGGACTTCCACAAGCAGAGGGAGTCAAGGTGGTGCCGGAGGCCGGCAAGACAAATCCGCTACGGAATGCTGGTACTGTGGTAAAAAGGGCCATAGGGAAAGCGAGTGCTGGAGAAAGCGTGCTGATTCGGACAAATCCAGATCCGGCAAGACCGGTAAGGAAGGCCGGCAAAGCTCGCACTACGCAAATGGATCGGGAGGATCCAAGAACGGTAAGGGGCCAGCCTTGGTGATGAAGCACAAGGCAAAAACTCAATGAAGAAGACCACTTCCAAATCGGAGGAAGTGTGGTATGTTGACTTCGGCGCATCGAACCACATGACGAGCCACGGGGAGTGGTTCTCCTTTTTGGAGAAGCCGGATCAACCAGGAGTTGTCGAAACCGGAGACGACACTCCCCACCCGATCGTGCACGTCGGAGAAGTCCCTTTGAGCCACGTCGGACAGAGGGGGAAGCTGATGAATGTATTACATGTTCCAACGATCACGAAGAACCTGGTGTCGGTCGGACAGATTGTCGACCAGGGGATGCAGGTGCGGTTTACGCACCTCGGGTGCTTCATTGAGGATGAAGGCAAAGTTATTGCGCAAGGGCGCAGAGATGGGAGGATGTTTATCCTCAACACCAATGACGTCGACACCGCACTGTTCGCCAAAGGACAGAAGGTCGAGTCGGATATCGACTTGTGGCACAAACGGATCGGCCACGTCAACTACCGGAGGCTTCAAGACCTGCAAACGGAACAAGTTGTTTTCGGTTTGCCGAAGTTTAGCGGCCGGAAAGCCCAAATTTGTGAAGCTTGCCAACTCGGGAAGCAACATCGGCTTCCATTCCCCACCGAAAGAAATCGAAGCCGTAAAACGCTCGATCTTATCCATTCGGATGTGTGGGGATTGGCACAACATGTTAGCATTGGCGGGAGTCGATATTTCGTCTCCTTCATCGACGACTACACGCAGCATACGTGGATCTACCTCATTGAGCGGAAGAGCGAAGACTTCGAGTGTTTCCGGAGCTTCCAGAAGATGGTGGAACGGGAATCAAATAGGAAGATCAAATGGCTATGGCCGGATGGCGGAAAAGAGTACTTTTCCGGCCAATTCAACAGCTATCTGCAACAAAAAGGAATTCAGCGAGAGTTCAGCTGCAGATACACACCGCAACAGAACGGTGTGGCCGAAAGGAAGAATCGGTCGCTGATTGACGCTGCTAGGGCAATGTTGGAGGAAAAGAGCATGCCCAAGATCTACTGGGCGGAGGCGGTCCAAATGGTCGTTTACATCTAGAATCGGATTGGGGACAAGGTGTCAGCTCACGAGCTGTATTTCGGGCGCAAGCCGAATTTGAGACACCTTCGGATATTCGGCAGCATAGCCTATGTACATGTGCTGGACGAGAAGCGGAGAAAGCTGGGTGCAAAATCGGAAAAATGCATCCTAGTCGGCTATGCTCAAGAGCAAAAGGGGTATAAGTGTTATAACCCCCAGACGAAGAAGGTCCGAGTCAGCCGAGATGTCGAGTTTGATGAATCGGCATCGTGGCATTCCTTACCAACTCCGACTTCCGATCCCGACCCGATGTTGGAGGATGGGGCTAGTGAGCCTGAACCGGCCCAGGTAGAGAAAGATGAAGCCGGGACTCAAGATGAGAGTCCTGAATCATTCCGGTTAAGCGGACCGAATGAGAGACTGTATCAGTCCAACCAGTCGGATGATGAGATGGCGAGTAGTGGAGACTCTGTCGTACTCTCCCCACGCAAGGAACCAAGGAGACGGTTCACATGCAAAGAGAAGGGGAAGCAGAAGATGTCGGAATTCGAGACCGGCAATGATGAGTCAGATCGGTGCGTATTTGACTTCGGCAAGGACATAGGTAGATCTTCGGGAACGAAGACCGAACCGGCCAAGAAGGGTCTCATACTGGGTAACGGTGAGTTACGCCGGTCCACCCGCCAGAAGGATCCCGTTAAACGGTACGGGTATAACGAGTACATGGCGCATCATTATGCATACATGACCAAGGTGGCGGAAGTGCGTGAGCCGGAGAGCTACGCAGAAGCGGCAAAGGACGCAAATTGGCGTGCCGCTATGGAGGAAGAAATGCGGGCACTGGATGCCAACAGAACTTGGGACTTAGTTGACCCTCCCCGTCACTGTAAACCGATCGGATGCAAGTGGGTGTACAAGGTAAAGTACAATGCAGATGGTACAATTAACCGGTACAAGGCCCGGTTAGTGGCAAAGGGATATGCGCAAACCCACGGAATCGACTACAACGAGACCTTCGCTCCTGTAGCGAAGATGACGACGGTTCGTGTGGTACTGGAGGTTGCTGTGGCAAGGGAGTGGCATCTTCATCAAATGGATGTGAAGAATGCCTTCCTTCAAGGAGATCTTGAAGAAGAAGTCTTTATGACTCAACCCCCCGGATTTCAGTCGGAGGTGAACAAATTGGCGGTATGCCAATTGAGGAAGTCATTGTACGGCTTGAAGCAAGCCCCCCGTGCTTGGAATGTTAAGATCACGCACCGGTTGCAAAAGATGGGGTTTGTTGCCTCTAAGTCGGACTCTTCCCTGTTCATCTGTCAAGGCTCAAACGGTCCGGTATGTATCTTACTCTATGTTGATGATTTAGTCATCACCGGCCCAGGTCTTCCGGAAATCAACCGCGTCAAGTCCCAGTTGTCAGACGCATTTGATATGAAGGACTTGGGGGACCTTCATTATTTCTTGGGGATCGAGGTGATCCGCACCCCTGACGGCATATTGCTTTCTCAACGCCATTATGTGTTGAATATGTTGTACAAGTTCGGCATGACGGAATGCCGACCTGTCTCCACACCCCTGGACCGGAACCAGAAGATCTGTCCCAACTCCGGACCGGCTTGCGATGAGAAACGGTTCCGACAAATAGTTGGAAGCTTGATCTACTTGACCATCACCCGACCCGACATTAGCTATCCGGTCAGAGTGGTAAGCCAATTCATGCAGAAGCCGACCGTGGAGCACCTTCAGTGCGCGCAACGAATACTGAGGTATGTAAGCGGCACTAAGGACCGGGGGCTCTTATACTGGCAAGGTATAACCGAAAAGCTTGTCGGCTACACGAATGCCGACTGGGCTGGCGATGCAACGGATTGTCGCTCAACTTCCGGCTTTATGTTTTCTCTTGGGAGCGCGATTGTTGCGTGGAGCAGCAAAAAGCAGCCAACAGTGGCTCTATCCAGCACTGAGGCTGAATATCGGGGCACGACCGTTGCCACCTGCGAAGCCGTTTGGCTTCGGCGACTGCTGCAAGACCTGCGGATCGAGGTACCGACCCCGATCCTGATCTACTATGATAACCTCAGCAGCATGCAGCTCGCTAAGAACCCTGTGTTCCATGCTCGCACAAAGCACATAGAAGTGCATTATCACTTCGTGCGTGAGTGGGTCCTGAGCGGTGAAGTTGAACTACAGTATGTTCACACGGATCGGCAAGTTGCCGACATCTTCACTAAGCCACTCGGGTCGGACAAGTTGCAGCACTTTACCGAAATGCTTGGTGTTCAGCATCTTGACGTGCCGCACTTGAGGGGGAGACGCAAGGGCAAAGACACTACCGAAACGGGTAAAGACACTACTGAAACGGGCAAAGGCAAAAAAACTGTTGAACTCGTAGGTAAGAGAAGAACCGATAGAGGTGGAGACAAGAAGAAAAATGAAGCCGAGTCGACGAAGGAAGTCGGCACATCCGAACAGGTCGGTGAACTGGCTGAAGAAACCAAGGGAAGCACGGAGAAGGCCAAGACCCGGACGTGGTCCGATGTGGTGAGAGGCATGAAGCCGAAAATCGAATCGGAGGATACCGATTTGAACAAGAGCTGGAACGAGTCAGAGATAGCCGATTTGGATCAATAGACGGATCCGGATGAGTCGGATCAACGAGAGGCCAAGGAGACACGGACGCAGCGGAAGTCGACGCCATCGTGGAGGAACCGACGGATCAAGTGCCGGAGTCATAGCAACGAAGGAGCTGAGATGGGCCTATTAAGCAGACATCCCGAAGGTCGAGGCGCGTAGAACTAAAGGGGTCGCGGCAAACGGGGCCAGACCGGACAAGGAGCGCGAGCAAGGCGAAGCGACACCAGGAGAAGTCGGTTGGAAGAACCGGCTACCACAGAGGTTGACACTACGACCCTACCTCAGGTTGAGCTTGAGGGGGAGTGTTGAGCGGCAAGCTCAACCGGAGCCGAATCGACTGAATAAGCTTGAGTTGGTAAGCGAGATGAATCAGTATGCCGGTGAGCAGTAAGGACCAGTGAGTTGGGGAGCCGGTATGACGGATCCAATCCGTAACCGGAAGCCTAGTATAGGTTAGACTACTAGGCAGTTATAGTCTCGTAGTTAGTGTCAGACGCTCGTGTGAGCATTGAAGTACACCGTACTTCTAACAGTCCCGTGTGGACTTGTATAAATAACGTTGATGAGCGCGTTGTAGATACAGAAGAGAGAGAACACAGAGTATTCATATAATTTTGAAAAATAGTGTGTCCTTGTCTCTCTCTCTCTCTCTCTCTCTCTTTGTGTATTGTTCTTTCTAACGCTTCCGCAAGCTATCTTTCACACAAATGATGTTTGAGAACATGATCCAAAACCTTGAGAATCGGAGAGAAGATGGCCAAAATCTTTGGTGTTTTGCAAGTTAAACAAGGCCAAGGAAGTAGAAGTATGACCATATAGAATAGATGAACGAAACAAAATATTTAAAAAAGATGCTAGCTTAGTGGGTTAAAATCCTTACATTGACATGGTGTCAGGAACTCTATTAAGGCAGAGAAGGAATTAGTACTAAAAGAAGGATTAGTACTATTTTCGGGGAATAGTACTAAGACAGAGAAGGATTAGTACTATGAGAGGTGTCGAACTTTGAGAGAAGGAATGAGTGAGAGAGAGAGAGAGAGAGAGAGAGAGAGAGAGAGAATGATGATGCGAAAGATATATATATTATATGAAGGAAGATATACAACAGTAGTTAGAAGGCTTAAGACTGGCGTTGAACCGATTTGGTTCGAACTAATGCCTTGCGCCTCCTTTTATAGTGTCTTCAGGAATACTCCTGAAGTTTCTAGAATGTTCCAGAGAAATCTGGAATATACATCAATTTCCCAATAAAACCTAAATGAAAATAATATCCTTCAAATTACAATTCATAACCTAATGGTAAAGTCTCGACCCGTGTAACAAAAGGTTATGGGTTCGAGTCTAGTTATGACACATGGGGGGTTGGCTCATTTTGGGGGAGACCGATGGTATCAAAGGAGGGAGGAAGATGGAGGACTTGCTAATTGTGATTGCACAATTGATTCATGTTACCTGTTCCTTTGGGTGAACACCTTCGATAGATATGCGGCTATCGGTATTCAAGGGTGTGGTATGTGAAGGCTCGTAACAGAGGCGTCGAGAGAGAGACAGGGCTCAGAGAGAAAACACTAGCGAGGTCTTGATAGGCGTGGGCGGCTTTGAACTCATAGGTATGGATCAAAGCACAGACTCATGGAGCAAAATGGGCACAAATCAGATATATTACTATGATAGAAAAGATTACATAACACGGCCTATGGCCGGTGACCTTACAAGTTTATCTAGTTACGAGGGACTAAGCTAGTGCTTCCGCCTATATTTTTCTTCTCTCTTTCTCTGAGGTACTGGTCCTCGTTTAAATAACTTTTCCCCTAATACACAGTCGAGCCGTCGGTGGCCTGTGATACTCGGACTCGGTGTTTGCTAATTCCCTAATTTTACATTTTTGTCCTCTGGACAACACTTGGCACGCCCGTGGGACAGGACCTTGTCCGTCGGACCCACGACTTACAAAATACTAACAATATTACAAAAATTGCCGTTTACGCGTGATCCTCGTTTCATTCCTCTTTTAAGATGTCGAGGATGTTTTCGGGGTCCGGGGTGGTGGCAGGGTGGTCTGGTTGAACTATCGGTGCGGGGGGTTGAGTTTGGTCTGGGGGTGTCATATTTTCTCGGGCGTTCGCCTCCGGTGCGGCCGATTCGTCTGGTGGGGGTGTGGGTTTGAGGGCGCTGACCTCTACTTCGACTGGATCTGGTACCGTGTGGGCGTCCATGGGATGTCTGTTGGCCGGGGCAAGTTCCTCCTATGCCGTGTCCGTGATCTCCTTGCTGGAAGGTTCTTCCTTCTACTCTGTGGCCGTTGGAGGGCTAGTTGGGATGGCTGCGAGTCGTTCTCATTCGAAGGCTTCTGCTTCCAGGCGAAACAACATCTGACCGTCATTGAAGTCCTCCATTATTTGCTCGATTGCCGCGGTGTGAGATTTTGCCAAGGACTAGTAACCCTCGGTTAAATCTGCACGTAGGTTTTGTATGCTGGCTTCGTCCATTTTGTAGAAGCCGCGGCCCTCCTTCCGTCGGTTCTCGGCGTCGGCGCGTAAAATATGCAACTCGGCAGCTTGGGCTGCCCATTTGTCTCTTGCGTGACTTAATGTTTCCTCGACCTTTTTGGTCAGGTGCTGGCGCTGTTTCTCGATCATTATTCTGATGCGTGTCTCATCCATGCTGGGCTGTGCTCGGATGGCTGCTAATTCCTGTTTTAAGCCGTCGACCTTGGCCTGAAGCTTCTGCGCTCGTAGTTCATAGATGGCTTGAGTGTTCTTTGCATCCGCGGTTACGAGTTGTATAGCCTGCTCGTAATGCTTGGTGAGTTCTTCGGTGGCTTGCTCCCGTTCTTTTTGACACGCGGCCCGGACTTGTTCCCGTTCGATGATTCTCTCCTCTTGTAGGGCGAAGTAGGAATCCGATAATTCGTCTTTTTGCTCCGAAAGTAGCTTGCATTTGATGAAAAACTCGTCAGCCATTTCTTTAAGGGTCGTAGTGCAATCCAGGTCCTGATATGCCTCGATAAGGGCCGTGTTCAACTCGGGGACCTCCATGAGGAGAGCGGCCTGTTTTGCCTGCTTCTTTCTCCCGATTTTTTGTAAAGCCCTGTCCTCCTGGGGCTCAATTTCACCTATTAGCGCTCGTTGAATCATTTTTGTTTCAGCGTGCTCCTCCGCCATTCGAGCGGCTGCCGCGACTTGGGCTCTGGCGAGGAAGTCGACCAGCTCGAATGTCATACCGAGGCGTAGGAGCGCACTAAATTCATAAGCCTCCGCGGGGAGGTCCTTATACCCAAGGACTTCATCCTCCGAGATCTGCGTTGTCTGCCCATGCTCGATCTTTCCCTAGTTCAGCGATGCCTCCTCAGGGATGATGGCCAGGTTTCTCTGTCTGACAACTAAGGCTTGCTCCTGTTGTGGCTCTTTCTGTTCTTCCGAGGACTCGCGGTTGAGTCGTCTTCTCTTGCTCGGTTGTGTTTGGGGTTCCGGGGCCGATAGTGTCGTTTCCTCCGCCTGCTTCCTTTTCTGGGGTCGTGGTGGTGCAGCCTGCTGTGTGTTGGGGCGTGGGCTAGGCCCTAGGGAAGTTACCGAGGGGCGCGACATTGGTTGTCGAATGGTGACATTATCGGTCGTGTTGTCTTTCGCGGCTACCTCCTCCTCCCATTCTTGGCAGATCTCGGAAACTACCCTTTTTTGTTGGGGTTGGGTGGGTGGTGGTGCAGATGCGGGGTTTTGGTTGGTGGCAGGAGGTGAAGGAGATGTGGGCTCCTCCCATGCTTCGTGGCTGATGGCAACGAATTTCTCTCTCTGCCTTCGTGGTGGTGGTGGGGACGTGAGTGTGCGAGGGGAAGGAAGAGAAGAGGGTGGGTATAGAACCATCAAAAAGTGGGTAAGAACAGACAACATCTTCTTACCAGACTGAAATGAAGCTAAGGCGGCGCGGAGTCCCTCGCCTGTGATGATTCCCCAATCGATTCTGTTTCCTTCATACGCGTTGATGATGATGGTTGCCTTGTTCTGCGGCATGCTCGTTGGGTTCGTATGCACGAACGCATACTCCATTAATATACGAGCAATCTCCCCGAAAGCTCAGTTGGGACCGCCATACGTGCGATATGCCTTCCCTGAGGCTGAGTACTCACCGAAGTACGCTTTCATCTTTGATGCCGGGAGTATGTCGACCTCATGGTCCCCTCCCCGTTGCAGGTCCAAAACAACCCGAAGCACATTGTTGGTGATGGCTTCGGGACTTATACGTTTAGCCACAGCTTGGGCATCTGGGTGCGTGCGGGCATCGATGATCTTCAGGTAACTGCCCATTCCTCGTTCCTGGAGCCAAGCGCGGGTTTCTGTTGAAGCGGTAAGAGGCATGGTGGAGATGGAGACGGGGTTCGACTGTGTGGAAGCGTGAAGAAGAGTGATGAGGCGAGGGCGAGACACAGGAGGAACAGCAGGAAGGGGAAGTCCAGCAGAGGGGTTATGAGAGCGAAAGAGGGCTTGAGAGCAAGAGCGTTTAGCGCGATGAGAGCGAGACGGGGTTTCTGAGCTTGAGAGCGATGGAGATGGGGAGCGATAATGAACTTCTGTGTCTGTGCTGCGTTTTGGAAACGGTTTTAGTAACTTACTCCTAGGGTTTTGTGCCTGAAGTGAATCTTGAAGATTCTGAGTCGTGGGTGCCATAATAAGTGACTAGCACCACGTGTCCTGAAGGTGAGTGGGGTGCTTCTAGTGCTTTGCATGTGCTTAAATAGGTACTAAATGAGTGGTGGCGAGGGGTGCTCCTAAAATTGTGGGTGCCTAGGTGGGTGGTGTAGGTGTAGCTAATCGGTGGCTAAACTATGGTTAATCCTACCTACTACTACTTTTATTAATTTCAAGAAGGTGGGTGAGTCCTTATTTAGGGGGACACGTGCCCTCCTCCGTGGTGGTCTCCCGAAACTCGTTTGTGCCGTGTGGCTCGGTAAACGGGTTGGGTGGTGTAGTCCCTCGATATGGTCGAAGTCGGAAACCATTGGCCTAGCTTTTGACAGTGTCGCCGGCGAGTGTGCCGAGCTGGAACGTCTCGTTGAACTCGTTGATAATCCAGAATGGACTGGTCCACCGAAATCTTAATTTTCCAGGCATTGACCCGAGTCGTGTTTGAAAAAGAAGAACTGGTTTGCCGATGGTGAGCTCCTTCTCCAGCTCGTGTCGATGTCGATCCATGAAAGCCTTGCGTTGCCGTTAGCGTTGTTCGAGCTGGGCCATACTCTCTATCCTATCTTCGCCGAGTTCGAGGAGTTGTTCCAGCTGGTATTGCTCGGATTGGGCCTCGGGGAGCCGTGTTTTGACTTGAACTCGGAGGCTCGGGACTTGGAACTCGACGGGCATTACGACTTCTAACCCGAACGCCATTCGAAAGGGGGTTGATTGGATGCTTGTTTTGAAAGTCGTACGATACGCCCACAACGCGCTCTGGAGTTTGTCATCCCAATCGGTCCTGTTTTCATTGACGATCTTCTTCAGTATGGTTTGGAGGATTTTATTGGTCGATTCCGCCAAGCCGTTCACCTGCGAGTAGTATGGTGTGCTTTTCTTGTGCACCACCGCGTAGTGGTGTGTAAGCTCACGTATTATATGATTGATGAAGTGCCCACCTTGATCATTAACGAGCTCGATTGGGCATCTGTAACGGCACCAGAGGTGCTCGTACACGAATTTAGCAGTGGATGCCGCCGTGTTATCTCGGAGTGCCTTAGCCTCGACCCATTTGGTGCAGTAATCCGTGGCAACGATAATATACCTATTCCCTGTTCGGGCCGCGGGTGGTTTGAAAGGGCCTACAAAATCCAAACCCCATTTTTGAAATGGGTCCAACGGAAGAATCGGCTGGTGTGGCATCCGTGATTGTTCCATTGGTTGCCCCAGTCGTTGGCACAAATCGCACTGCTGGCAAAACTCGTGAGCATCTTTCTTCGTTGTCGGCCACCACAATCCACTTTGCCAAACTTTCCTTGCCGTGGAATCCCCGGCGTAGTGCCCCCCAGCTACTCCTTGGTGGGCTTCCTGAAGAACGACGTTCTTCTCGAATTGCCGAATCGCTCGGCGCCATATGCCGTCCGAGCCTTTGTGGTAGAGAATGTCCGAGACGAGGCAAAAATTCCGGCTACGCACTGTTAGGCGTTTTCTCGTGTCAAGGGTCATGTGCTCGGGAGGTACACCGGTAGTGAGAAAATGGGTCATCTCCGTGATCCATTCATCTCCGTTATCGTCTGGTATCGTGGTTAGGTTAAATAGGCTAGCGTCCGATAGCTCGTCGTACGTTGTTTTCTCCGATTCCCCTGACTCAAGACGGCTCAAGTAGTCGGCGACGACATGTTGTACCCCGGGTCGATGTTGAATTTGGAAATCAAACTCTTGTAGTAGGAGCATCCACCGAGCCAACTGTCCGGTGAGGGCTTGTTTATTGACCAAATAAAGAAGGACATGAAACGGTTCGGACCAAACCGGGGACTGGACCACCGGGGCATGTGACAGCATTCGTTTCAGGGTCTGATAGGCCGTGTCCTCGATTGACGTCCATTGGAAAGGAAGGCGATGGACTGCCGCGTGTAAAGGTGTCACGAAATCGGCCAGGTGTCGTATCATTCGGCTGTGCCACCGGATCTGTCCCAAAAAACGGCTTAGTGCCTTAGCGTTCGAGGGTGCAGTGGCATTCAAGATTGCCTTTACTTTATCCGGATCCATGGCGATGCCTTCTTGACTGACAATGTGGTCGAGAAGGTTGCCGCTGGTGACTAAGAACGCACATTTCGTTGGGTTTAAACTCAATCGAGCTTGGCGACATCGGTCCAGGCAGAGTCGTAACTAGGTCATGTGTTCCCGTCGATGGCCATACACGGCGAAATCGTTGAGAAAGACTTGCATGAACGCCGGGATGTAGTCATGAAAGATTTCGGTGATGATGCGTTGGAACGTAGCCGGCGCCGTTTTTAGACCGAACATCATAACTTCTGCTACAAAAATACCGGGTAACAATTCAGGAGAATTATGTTTGGTGATTAATTGTGTGCTAGCAATGAAATGATAGTTAAGAATGAGAAGAGAATGATAAGTGAGTGGAGAGTTACAAGTGAGAGGTCAACTCCAGTTCTCATAACTAGCTCTCTTCTCATCCCAACTCTTCAAACTCTTCTAGTTCCTACCTTTAAGAACTTCACTTAGTGCTAGCTCACCTCTGAGAATTTTTTCTCTTCTCACTCCTAAGTATCCTCTCCTCTCTTCTCATCCTAACTCTTCAAACTCTTCTAGTTCATACCCCTAAGAACTTCACTTACTGCTAGCTCACCTTTGACAATTTACTCTCTTCTCACTCATAACCCTCTTCTCACCGCCTACTCTCTCTTCCCACTCCTATCTCACCTTTCACGCCTACCACTCCTCTCAAATCCCAAAAGATGATGCGTTATGGTTCTCTCTCACATGTGCCTTTCTTCTTTAGGATTGAAAATGTATGCATAGGGCTTAAGAAATTGGTCTCCTGAAATGCAGGAGATATTTATTATATAAAGGTTGAAATGCTCAAATGGCTATGAAAGGTAGTATATGCATGGATAAGTGACATATGTAATCATGCATTACAACATGGCATACCTTACATTTGGAGTTCAAATTTGATCTAACCTTTTATGTTAAGGTGGAAATGTACATAATATTAACAACTATTGGGAAATCATGGTTAGCTCATTTATGACAAAACTATTTGGGTGTATAATAGAATCAAAGATAAATGCATGGGTTGAAAAAAGGTGAGTAAATTTAGAGATAAGTCGGCTCTCGAAAATATATTCTTTAGTTGACCCTGCTCGATTGGTAGATCACAAGGCTCTCAACATTTGGTCATGGGTTTAAGCCCCATGATCAACAAATTATATTTACATATTTGGTTTTCCCTCCTTAGGAAGGAGACACATTAATAAAACTTGTGTACTTAGGTTTCCATGGTTAATATTGACCTCATTATGGGCGTTAAACTAATGGAAGAAAGTTGCTTAAGAGTTAAGAGTGATTATTGTTTTCTAGTGTACTTCATAAGAGCTTATATTGTTGCTTCATTAAAGTTTTTGATATGGTACCTCATGAGCATCTTTGAGGTGCATGGAAGAACTTGGGATACCAAGTGAATATATGCTTACAAATGCTCACGAGGTGCATGGAAGAAGTTAGGATACCAAGTGAATATATGCTTGCAATTGTCTAAATCTATGAGAAGGTTATATATTGTGCATGCATAGGCAAAAGGATGCCCACTTTGATCACCTACTATATTTAGTCAATGCATTGATGAATTAGAACAAATGGTTATCAAATTTGTGAATCAATATTAAAGAAGTTGACATCGAGATTACAATCTTCACGATTTTGTTCTACATAGATGACATGTGTTTTTTGCAAATACATTAGGAGAGACACAAGCTTGTGAGGGCATTGGAAGAGTTTTTGCATGCATGTTAAGTTGAGTGTTACTAGCTCCGACATGAAGACTATGCTTGTGAAAAGAAACAAAATAAGGATAAACCATGCATTATGTACATTAACAAGCCACTTGAAATTATGGAAAGCTCTAAATATGTACCTTAACCAAAAAGATCATCTAATAATCTATCTTCAATGAAAGGATTGTTCCATTGTTTTCTAAAAGTGAATGCTAACCAACTGGTTTATATAAAAATGACATTATTTGAAACATCATAACCATTAAGAACAAGATCAACAAAACATATTGAGATTTTTCTATAGGTGTAAGCATGCACATGTCGAGCACTTGAGTAGAAAAGAAAGGAGGGGAAGGATATTTTATAGATTAGCTCAATTCAACATTAACTATTTCGAGAGTTTCCAAATATGTATGTTTCTACATAATATCTTGTAAATTGCTACATTAATATGTTTAATATATGTGAAAAAAGAGAATAGAAATCAAAGGGGTTTGTTTTTGGTTTAGCTTAACATTCTTGTATTTACAATCAAGGCAGGTAAGGCGATCTCAATTAAAAATGCATATATGTAAAAACATATTGGGTGACAACTATGTCAAAATAATTAAATTTTGCTTTCATAGAAGCTCTAATTAAGCATGTGAACATGTATGCTTTCTTTAGGAGATGAACTCATTGTTATTAAAGGTTAAAGCTAACAAAATAAAATTACTTATTCAAAAGTAGTTAATTATTGTGTAGGAATGTTGGTGTATAAGACACTTAATGTTGGCCATTGGTTAAAGGTCATCACAACAAAGACTCTTTATAAATTAAGCAAAACTTAACATATATTTTCAACACAACAAATTTATAATTGACAACACCTGCTTATTTTTATGGCCTCAAAATTGAACTTGAAAGGGATCTTCTTTTGCATAGAGAGGATTATAGTTGTCTTTTGTACCTTTTGAGATATGCGATGAGAACTTAGTGGAGGATGACCCTCACTTCCTTCTCATATGCTCAAGACATGATGTATTTTTCTTGAGCTCATATACCACTTAAAATGTCTCACATGTACATGCATAAAAGATCAATTTTATTTCCTAGGGGACGCAAAAAATGCATACTTTCTTATTCTCTTGATTCTTATTGTGCACAAAAAACAACAAACATGAAAGCATGTCTAACCAAAATCACATCTTATCTTATACCAAAGTTTAATGGAAAAATACTCATTTCCCTCCTAGTTTCTTATATTTCCTCAAGATCACTCACAAGAAATGTCACTCATGGATGGTAAGATTCGCTTTATTCAAGATGGCAGTACTACATATTCTATTTCTCTTTACTGCTTTTGTTATTTTCCTTTCATTTTACAGCCAAAGCAACCAAATGCAAAAGCATAATGTTGCCGAATGAAGAAAATTGTCCCACTAGGATATTCTATCAAGAATAACACATTAGATGGCTTAGTGCCATATTCTTCGAGATTTTGATCTCTTGTCTAGTATCATTTAAACCTCTTTTTGTCTCTCACGCATAGAATGTGACACAAATTTCTAATAGAATTGGGAGCTCACCTTTCACAAAGTGTTTATATATTTGCATGTTCTCTCAAGCAGTAGCATCCAAATCTCTTGTCTCTGTATTACTGTTGCTTCAAGAGGTGCACAATCTAGAGGATCTTTGCTCATATAATAACACTTAGAGCACACAATCAACACACTTATTTTAGCAATATTTCATATTCCACACATCTCACACATACCCAAACCTCTCTCTCTCTCTCTCTCACACACACACACAATACACTATCTCTTACTCAAAGTGAGTGATATGAAGTATACAGCCACAGAGGCGGTGGTTGCATTGTTCCTACTAGTAGCTGCTGGCGTGTGCGAGGTAAGTGGTGGATGGCTTATTTGGCGATGGAGGCGTGAGGGGGGCTTGTGGGTGTGGTTGGCATTAGGGAGCCTTGTGCTAGTGGCCTATGGTGTAATTGCCACTTTCCAACGCCAAGACTTCGGTCGGAGTTACGCAGCCTATGGATCCTTCTTCGTCATCCTAGCCCTCTTTTGGGGGTGGGCAGTTGATGGGAGAAAGCCCGATCTCTATGATTGGCTAGGAGCCATCGTTTCCATAGTTGGCACTTGTCTCATCCTCTTCGTACCTCGTCGCTCCACTTGATCATATCTCAATCACGAGGAAATTTCTTTTTTAATACAATTATGTGATCCTAGATATGTAATTTTGCAAAAATAGCCTTGTCATCTAATTACATTTAGTTTTTAGATGCCATCAAATTATTTTCCTTTTTATTACATTCATGAATATTATAATATTTAGAGAAAATGTGTTGCTTTGTCCTCATTGGTATATTGAAAAAACCATGCAAATGTTTAATACATTTGCATTAGTGACTTTTGTTCACATTCAGAAGTTTATTTTTCATTCATGAAATCAAAGAAAATTTAAGTCAATAATGTAATTGATTCATAGTTTTTATACCACTTATATCATATATTTACAACAATCCCTTGGTCAAGAGCATGTCTGCATTGTTGAAACCTCAATATAAGATTCATGGCATTTCAAATAGATTCCAAGGTTGCATAAGGATGGTGTCACATACAGATAGAGTAGAGCAAAACAGAGCTAGGTGAAAGGTAAGAGAGAGAGAGAGAGAGAGAGAGAGAGAGATTATATTATCGTCTTCGGAGGTCAAATATGACCTATGAGACCAAACATATTACATTTCACGTGATACGTGTGAAAGTGAGTAGTGACTCTCGATGTTCAAGAACTTTACCAATGAATGTTGCAATCAAGAGTGCACATTGTGGTTGTGAGAGGAATTCATGCAAGGATTGGGCTCGGTCGAAGAGATGTGGAAAGCATGGTTGAATATGATCAAAGGCAAAGCATTGTATCAAAGTGTAATACTCAGACTCGCGAACTTGTTTAGGGTAAAGTGTGCATAACCGACCACTCTCATCAGTTGTAACCCAACGCCAAATCTCACATCGCAATGCATGTGTGCTAAGTCGCATGGAATCAATGGTTCGAATGGCAAATAACGGTATGGGCCCTAACATGTATCGATGTGTACGGTTTCCCGTTCCTCAAATAATATGGTTTTGTGGTTAGGTGCAACATGTGCAATATAATGTGTGAAGCGTGAGCCTCCACATTTGTCCCATGTCATGATACATTGGCGTTGCAAAAAGGCCTTATTTACAGATGAATCTAGTGATGCATTATGAAGCAAGTGTCTTGCATCCCATCTACCAAACCATTTTTCTATATCTTGCATCCAATCGGAACACAGAATTTTACTTTTATGCGTCTTTTGGATCTTTTTGCTTGCTTCCCATGCAATTCTAGGAAGTCGATGTGAGGGACTTTTTTGAACATTAAGCATGTATTCAACAACCCTTTCCATGACCATGATCTCAATGGGAAGCGATCCCATCTCAAGGAGGAGGAGGGTGTAGGCTGTTTGTTTCTTAACTTGTAGAAACTTTGTAAGAAAATGTTTTTGGACATTTTCAAACTCTTTCCACATAGATTTAGGGATGCTACCACCCCATACTTCCACCCCACAGAGAAGAACCAGTGTCACCAAAGTGTCGAAAAGATATTGCTTGAGGACCCAACACTTAATATCTCCAAGATTGCATGTGTTCTCAAATGCATAGTATGCTCGCTTGCCCACCTCTAAGCTTCGTATAACACATTCACTCCATCTATGATTTGAACGAACTTCAAGGCCAAGATGTTTGAAGCTTTCCACACATTCAAGTGGCTCATTGTTGTACATAATGCATGATTTATCTCTTTTTTGGCTCTTCACAAGCATAATCTTTGTTTTAGAGCTATTGACACTTAATTTAGTATGCATGCAAAATTTTTCCAATGATTTCATAAGCTTTTGTGCATCTCCTAAAGTATTTGCAAAAAGCACTACATCATTTGTGTTGAAGCGGCAAGCTCAACTGGAGCTGGATCGGCTGAATAAGCCTGAGCCGGCAAGCGAGACGGATCGGTAAGCCGGCAAGCAATAGAGCTGGTGAGATGGGGAGCCGGTTAGCCGGGTCCAATCAGTAACCGGTGTCGTGAAGAAAACCGTCCCTTAGCGTAATCGGTGCATAGCGCGCGTGAACCGGCTGTTCACGCGTGCGCGCCCTTTAATGTATATAATAGAGAATTAGGTACAAAGGTATATCCTAGGTAGTTAGATTCAGTAGGTAGGAAGTTAATGAGGGAAACGACTCCCTTCTTGAAGCTATAAAAGAGAGGGAGACGCGGGGAGAAGGGGGGCACTATTTATTGAGGAGGACGAAGTGTTGTCGGACGGTAACCGAACGCTTCTCCTCTGTTCGTTCTCCATCGCTCTTCTCTATAGGTTTTCGGGAGGCTCGTGCTGCTTCGAGGAACGCCCGTGTGCTTCCGGCAGCACCTCAATCCTATCCCCTTTCGTGCGCAAACGAGCAGGCATCGACATCTGTTCGCGGGCCTGTTCGGTTGTAACCGCTCGCGTGCTCTGTTGTTTATTTGTCATTCATTAATATACAAACATTTGTGTCTCTCTGTCTCTGTGTCCATTCGTGTCTTCTGCATTGAAAGGGTCGTGTCCCTGTGTTTCTTTGCTCATACGTAACCGAGCGTCTCTCTTTTTCTCTTTCCCCTTCTATCACCTGCTCTTTGGTTCAAGACCCCGGTGGTCCCGCCTCGTTTCTCCACGCACGCGCGTAGTAACGCGACATCTTTGGTGAACCCGACGTGAACAAGGCGGAAAAGGAGCAGAAGATGAGGGGGTCAGATCTTGCAGAGGCCATGGCTTCGGCCGTGGACCGGATAGTGAGCGCGCGCGAGGGCACCGGCGCCCATGACAGGGCTATTGAGGCGATCGTCGGTACGATCGGCCGGTTCAGTGGAAAGGATGCCATGAGTTATTTGGTGTCCTACCGGGCGGAGATGTTGATGAGGGATATTTTGGAAGAGAGGCGTCTTGTCGGATTCCCTCGAGTGGCGATGTCGGGCATCCATGCGGAGGTGCTCGAGGTTCGGGAGGAGAGCCGGACCTGGGAGGAGTTCGAAGTACGGCTCCTGGAGAAATACAGGCTGGATGACGCGCTTCGGCTTTCGAAGCGGGGCTTCATGGAGTGGGTGGAGTCCCCCAACAAAGGAAGAAATGCGTCGGTACTCCTCCGGGAGTTTGAGGAACGCTTTGCGAGCCTTTCGGCGCTCGATCGAACCGTTCTGGACACAAGTCGTGTCCTACTGTTTGTCAAATCGGTTGACGCACGGGATTGAGAGCAAGTGGGCTCCTTACTGGAAACCGAAGACGGGCTGACGGCCGACTGGGCCGCGGTAAAAAGAGTCTGCGGCCGTTTTGACAAACGGTGGGAGTGGGCTGATACAGGGGCGGGTCCTGTCGCAGCAAGGAAGCTCGAACCGATACCACAGGCGCGAAGGGAAGAGACCCGGGAGTGGCTCGAAACCAGTTCGGCTTCGACCAGCGTGGTCAGAGGCTCGTCCGGGGGAATATCGTTGGAGGAGTTGACACGGGCGGTAAAGGATCTCCAGATCGCCCAGGCTCGGAGGGAAGGCGACGAACAGGCTCGTGACCGACGGCCTTCAGTAGGAAATAGGTGCATGTGGTGCGACGAGGTTGGCCACATCCGGAAAGACTGCGGGGACTTTGCTGAGGCCTTGAGAAGCTGGGTAGTGTACCTGTGGGAAGGTCGGGTGCACGCCAGCGATACCCGGAGGGCCCTAAACCGAAACGACGGGCGAGGAGGAATGAAAAGGCTGATGGAAGAGGCGGCGGCCCGGCACGCGGAGACCGTCCACTACTCGGCGTCAGCCGGTATTCGGGTCAGAGGCAGCGAGGCCCAGAAGGAGAGCAAAGCTGGGTTCTGGCCGACGATGTTGGAAGGCCTTGCCGGTGCCCGACTAAGGAAAGACGAGGCGGACCGCGCGGAGAAGCGGGTCCAGGAGGTAACCGGGTGGAGTGACCCGGTCGAAGAAAAGACGGGTTTCGTCGAAGCAGCTTGCCAGAACTACGAGGCTCTGGTTGAAGACAAACGGGTAGGTAAAACCGGAGGGGCCGGACCCTCACAGAGATACGAAACCCGATTCGGGCCGAAACAGAACGAGGCCGGTGAGACCAGTGCCCGGGATAACCACAAGAAGGGCGGATACCGGTTGGGCACGGAGATCGAAAGGACCACGGACCTACGAAAGGTCCTGGAAGAACGAATCCTCGGCAGCAAGGTGGAACTGTCATTGTGGGAGGTGCTAGGAATCGCCAAGAAGGAGTTCCACGACTCCATCGTAGACTTGGTGAAGAGGAAGAGGCTGTCGACGGAGACAGAACCGGAAAGGCCGGTGGAGGTGCGGACGACGCACATAGAGGACATGGCGCTGGAAGACGAGTGGGCGGAGAGCCACTATTCGAGGCCACACTGGGCCCGAGCGACCACGGAAACCCCGGTGAAGATCGAAGATGTTCAGGAACCGGTGGTGGCGTTGGTGGACCACGGTTCGGAAATAAACCTGATGTCCATGGACTTCTACAAGAAGGGGAAATGGCCGGTCAACACCAAGCATGGGTGGAAGATACGGGCGGCGACGCGCGCCACCGAGGAACTACACAGGGCCTGCCCAAACGTGCGAGTCAAGATCGGCGACGTCGAGATAGACCAGCACTTCTTTGTGTAGGAGACGTCCTCGCACCCGGTCATACTGGGAGAACCGTACGTTACGGCAACACGGATGGAGACCAAGGTGCTGGACAGCAGGTCGGCTTATGCGAGTGTCAAGAGTCAGGACGGGGGTCATTCTGTCTAGTTCCTGACGGTGCGACCGAACCACGAGCGAAATCACGAGTCCCTCGGTGGCGAGAACCGAGAGGATTTTTAGAGAGGGCTGTCAAGGCGTGGGGCTGCGATAGTCCAGACACTCCGGGAAAACCCCACAAATGTACGATAGAGGTGAAACCGAAGAAACCTTGTACCATAAGTAGGAAGTTTTGTTTCTCCGACAACGGAGGGTGTACGATAGTTGGCGTCATTGGCTGAGAGAAGACAAGGGCGGAAGAGCGACTTCGGGCGTGCGGAGTTCTCGGGCCCAGTGAGGAAAACAACGGAGCCGTGGAGGCGGTCTCCTTCGACGATACCTTGGGAATACTGCGAGAGGTGGTCAGAGAGGGCTTTAAAGAGGACCGGACGATACCGGTTTGTTTAGAAGAGATGTACGAAGTCATCGCAGACTTCAATCGAGGGCTCGAGTCGGATCGGACGGCCCGGGTTAACACGAAGTACAAGACTGTGGACCGGAAGGTAAGGCCAGTCGCGGCACCCTTACCGGAGGGCAGAGAGTTGCGAATCAAGGGGGTCGCGTCGGACCCTAGTTTACGAGATCCGGCCTGCATAGGACACACCTTCACCGACAGAACGCTACGGGAGCTCAAAATCGGTGGGGGTGGGTTCCTACTACCGGCGGAAGAAGACCGGTTTCGGACAATGCTCGGAAGGCACGAGAAAGCCTTCACATTCTCACCGGAAGAGATCGGGTGCGTAGACCCAACAGTTGTGAAGCCGATGGTGATATTCACGGTATCGCATGTGCCGTGGAATCTCAAACCAATTCCGGTACCGAGAGCTCACATCCCGGAGCTGATGGAGCTGTTGAGGCAGAAAGTCGATATGGGCATCCTCGAACCGTCGAGTGCCTCGTACTCGAACCGGTGGTTTACTGTACCGAAGAAGAACGGGACGTTGCACTTCATTCAAGACCTGCAACCGGTCAACAGAGTGACCATTCGGAACGCAGGAATCGGACCAACGATAGACGAGTTCGCGGAGGCCTTCGCCGGAAGGTCGATCTACTCGGTCGGTGATCTGTACTCGGGGTACGATCAATTCCAACTAGCCGTGGAGAGCAGAGACATTACGACGATGCGGACTCCTCTCGGCCTAGTGCGGATGTGTACCCTGCCACAAGGAGGGACGAACTCGGTGGCCCACATGGTGAATGCGATGAACAAGGTGCTGAGGGATTGTATCCCGGACATCACCATGCCATTCTTGGACGACATCCCGATCAAGGGATGTCCGGTGGAGGAAAAGGACGAAACGATCGGACCGGACGGATGCCGGAAATTCGTGGCGACACACATTGACCACTGCGAGTGGGTGCTGCAGAGGCTAGAGGACGCGAGGCTCACCTTCTCCGGGGAGAAATCGGCCTTCGGGCAATCAGAGATCTTGGTTGTCGGACATCTATGCGGACCGTATGGCCGGAAACCGTCTCCGGCTAAGGTGGAAGCCATCTCTGCAATGAAGCCCGACTGTAACTCGGTCACGGAGGTACGGAGGTTCTTGGGAGCATGCGTGTTCTACCACATATGGATCCCGCATTACGCCCACGTTGCCGAGCCGCTATACGGGTTGCTGAAAAAGGGGCGAAGATTCGAGTGGCGAGACGAGCATACGGAGTCGGTCCGAAATATGAAGGAGGCTCTTGCTGCAGCTCCGACACTCCGGAAGGTTGTCTACGAGAAAGGCACTCCCATCTACATAACGGTAGATACAAGTCCGACCGGGATCGGATGGGTCGTCAACCAAGAAGATGAGGACGGCACTCGGTTCCCAATCCGGTTCGGCGCAAAGGTCCTCAGCGAGTGACAACGAGGATACGCCCAGGTTAAACGCGAACTCTGGGGTATCGTTTTGGCGGTGAAGGCCGATAAAGACTATCTGATTGGGACAGAGGTGATTATCGAGACGGACTGCCTGCCGATTCTCGGCATGGTTTCCGGATGCGCAACCCCGGACCTGGCAATGCTCAGGTGGATAGCGTACATCAAGTCCCTAGATCCGGAAATACGACACATTTCCGGGAAAGACAATGCCATGGCCGACATGCTTTTGAGGGCGCGATTCAACAATGAGGGCGGCATGGTTTCGATGGACGAGGAAGTCGGCGTAGACTTCTTCGAGGCGGCTTACGTGACAACCAAGGGGGGGGAGCACTCCAGCGCTTAACGATTTCAGCGAGAGCAAGTACGACGGGGAGTGGCTGCAGATTGGGGGATTCTTGAGGACGATGACGCCGGACGCGTCATGGACAAAGAATGAGGCCAACCGGATCCGGAAGAAAGCATACCAATTCTTTCTTCGGGACGGATACTTGTGGAAGCACCCGAAGAAGAGAAACGACATCCTGCTCCGAGTAGTGGGGATGGAGGAGGAACAGGAGGAGTTGCTGAAGGCCTACCACGACAGCCCCTGGGCTGGACACCGTGGGACGTGGGCCATGTTCGAGAAACTAAAGGGGAAGTACTGGTGGCCGGGACTGTACCGGGACGTGCATCGGTTCGTGACAACTTGTGAGAGCTGTCAGATACACTCCATAGTTCGACATCAGGACGAGCTTCACCCTACATACCCTCTGTCCATCCACTTCAAATGGATGGTAGATTTGGTGACGATGCCGATGAGCGTAGGGCAGATGCGATATCTGGTGCTGGCCCGGGAGGACCTGACGAACCAGGTGGAAGGCCGAGCCCTGCAGAACAAAACGACCGCGGCCGTGTGTCGGTTCTTGATCGAGGACGTGATATGCCGGTACGGGTGCGTCGGGAAGATCGTGGCTGACCGCGGGGAGTTGGACGCCGAAGAGGCTGACGAGCTGTTCGACCGGTTAGGGGTCAAGCTCTTGCTCACCACAACGTACAATCCGGAGGCGAACGGGAAGGTGGAGCGTGGACACGGACCGATCATCAAAGCGCTAGTCCGGGCGTGCGGAGGCCAGGTCGGGAACTGGCCATGACTGTTACCTTATGCCTTGTGGGCGGACCGGACAACGCACAGTTCGGTAACCGGGTTCATGCCGTCAGAGCTCATGTTCGGACAGAAGCCGATCATGCCGATGGAACGGACGATCTCCTCTTGGGCGACAGTGGACTAGAGAGACGAGATGAGCCGGGAAGAACTGCTAGGGGCGCATATACGGCAGCTCGAGCGGAGGCCAGAGGACGTGGAACGAGCGGCGGAGAGACTTCGGACGGCGAGGATGAGGAACAAAGCCCGGTTCGACCGAACGTACCGGCTCCAACCAAAGAAAATCGAGGAAGGCGACTGGGTGCTAGTCTACGACAACAGCCTCGACAACCAGCACCGGGCAACACGGAAGTTTGCAAAGTGGTGGTTCGGGCCTTACGTGGTAACGAGCGCCAACGACAACGGGACGTATCATCTGGCGGAACTCAACGGTACGAGGATGGCGATACCGGTAACAGGGAAGCGGATCAAAGCGTTCAAGAAGCGCCACGACGGCGAACCGGATCTAAGAGGCCCGGATAGCGACGACGAACAGTCCGAAACGGAGGACGAACCGATGGATGAGGAACCGGAACCCGGACCGGTTTTCTCCAACCAGAACCCAATTTTGGCGCATACCGGTGGATGCGCAGTAAGGTGGGGGCGGATGTCGTGAAGAAAACCATCCCTTAGCGTAATCAGTGCATAGCGCGTGTGAACCGGCTCTTCACGCGTGCACACCCTTTAATGTATATAATAGAGAATTAGGTACAAAGGTATATCCTAGGTAGTTAGATTCGGTAGGTAGGAAGTTAATGAGGGAAACGACTCCCTTCTTGAAGCTATAAAAGAGAGGGAGACGCGGGGAGAAGGGGGGCACTATTTATTGAGGAGGACGAAGTGCTGTCGGACGGTAACCGAACGCTTCTCCTCTGTTCGTTCTCCATTGCTCTTCTCTGTAGGTTTTCGGGAGGCTCGCGCTGCTTCGAGGAATGCCCGTGTGCTTCTGGCAGCACCTCCATCCTATCCCCTTTCGTGCGCAGAAGAGCAGGCATCGACATCTGTTCACCGGCCTGTTCGGTTGTAACCGCTCGCGTGCTCTGTTGTTTATTTGTCATTCATTAATATACAAACATTCGTGTCTCTCTGTCTTTGTGTTCATTCGTGTCTTCTGTGTTGACAGGGCCGTGTCCCTGTGTTTCTTTGCTCATACGTAACCGAGCGTCTCTCTCTTTCTCTTTCCCCTTCTATCACCTGCTCTTTGGTTCAAGACCCCGGTGGTCCCGCCTCGTTTCTCCACGCACGCGCGTAGTAATGCGACACTAGAAGCCTAATATTAGTTTAGACTACTAGGCAATTATAGTCTCGTAGTAAGTGTCAGAAGCTCGTGTGAGCATTGAAGTACGTGGTACTTCTGTCAATCCCATGAGGACTTGTATAAATAGTGCTACTGAGCACAATTGTAAATGACAGAGGCATATATCGTTTTTGAATATAGCTTTTACGTTCTACTCTCTCTGTCTCTCTCGGGTACTCTGTGTATTCCCTAATTTCTCTGTTTTTCTAACGCTTCCGCAAGTAATCGTTTACATGGTATCAGAGCGCGAGGGTTGAGAACCTCCTCTACAACCGACAAACGCTTGACAGCAAACCCTAACAGGTCGTAAAACAATAGACAGAGAAGTGATGGATAGAGGGATGACTAGCTTGCTCCCTATGGAGAAACTCGACAAATCCAACTATGCATCTTGGTTGTATAAGATGCACCAGTACTTGCTTGGGCATGGCTACTGGAGTTTCGTCGAAGGAGCCAACGAAACAGCACCTGATGCGGCACATAAGGACTTCCCAATGTGGGAACAATCGGCAAGCAGAGTGATGTACTGCTTCGCGTCCAGTGTCGGAGACCAGCTACTGAGCCACATCCGAGACGCCAAGACGCTGAAGGAGTCTTGGGGGAACCTAAAGAAGGTGTTCGCCGCGAGCACAACATCCCGGAAGCTGCAACTCCGACAGGAGTTGAGCAATGTCCGACAGAAGGACATGTCGGTGGTGGATTACACGGCCCGGATCAAAGAGATCTGTGACTCGCTTGCCTCTATCAACGTTATTGTAGAGGAAGACGAGATGGTACAGGTCTGTCTTGGGGGCCTGGTGTCGAAGTTCAGAACGTTCAGAACGACGGTGTGTACAAGGGAGAATACACCATCATTTTTCGACTTATAGTCGATGCTCCTTGTAGAGGAGAACCATGCTGGTGCGTCAACTAGCGCACCCATTGACAGCCGGATGCTGTACATGGAAGTGGATCGGTCCCGTGGGCGTGGTGGACGAGGCGGGTCGGCACGCAATGGAGGCGGCCAACAAGACCAGGAACAAAGGCACAGAGAACGTGCTGACATCAGTTCCAGACCCTCTGAGAGCAGGGGGAGTCATGGCGGCACCTGAAGATGGCAAGAGAAGACTGCAACGGAATGCTGGTACTGTGGCAAAAAGGGCAACAGAGATAGTGAGTGCTGGAGAAAATGCGCCAATTTGGACAAATCCGGATCCGGCAAGGCCGACAAGGATGGCCGGCAAAGGTCGCACTACGCGAAGGGATCGGGAGGATCCAAGAACGGTAACGAGCTAGCCTTGGTGATGAAGCACGAGGCGAACTCGATGAAGAAGACCACTTCCAAATCGGAGGTTGATTCCGGTGAGTCGAACCACATGACGAACCACAAAGAGTGGTTCTCCTTTTTGGAGAAACCGAATCAATCAGGAGTAGTCGAAACCGGAGACAACACTCACCCAATTGTGCACGTCGGAGAAGTCCCTTTGAGCCACATCGGACAGAAGGGGAAGCTGATGAATGTATTACGCGTTCCAACAATCACGAAGAACCTGGTGTCGGTCGGACAGATCGTCGACCAAGGGATGCAGGTGCAGTTTACGCACCTCGGGTGCTTCATCGAGGAAGAGGGCCAGATTATTGTGCAAGGGCGCAGAGACGGGAGGATGTTTATCCTCGACACCAATGACGTCAGCACTGCTCTGTTTGCAAAAGGACAGAAGGTCGAATCGGACATTGACCTGTGGCACAAGCGGATAGGCCACGTCAATTACCGGAGGCTTCAAGACCTGCAAACGAAACAAGTTGTTTTCGGTTTGCCGAAGTTTAGCGGCCGGAAGGCCCAAGTATGTGAAGCCTGCCAACTCAAGAAGCAACACCGGCTTCCATTCCCCACCGAACGTAACCGGAGCCGTAACAAGCTCAACCTTATCCATTCGGATGTGTGGGGATCGGCACAGAATGTTAGTCTTGACGGGAGTTTATATTTCGTCTCCTTCATCGACGACTATACGCTGCATACATGGATCTACCTCATTGAGCGGAAGAGTGAAGTCTTTGAGTGTTTCTGGAGTCTCCAAAGCATGGTGGAACGGGAATCAGAGAGGAAGATCAAATGCCTGCAGTCGGATGGCGGAAAAGAGTACTTTTCCAGCCAACTCAACAGTTATCTGCAGCAAAAGGGAAATTCGGCGAGAGTTCAGCTTCAGATACACACCGCAACAGAACGGTGTTGCCGAAAGGAAGAACCGGTCGCTTATTGATGCGGCAAGGGCAATGCTAGAGGAGAAGAGCATGCCCAAATTCTACTGGGCTGAGGCAGTCTGAACAACTGTCTACATCCAGAACCGGATCGGTGACAAGGTGTCAGCTCACGAGTTGTATTTCGGGCGCAAGCCGAATTTGAGACACCTTAAGATCTTCGGTAGCATTGCATATGTGCATGTACCGGAAGAGAAGCGGAGGAAGCTGGATGCAAAATCGGAAAAATGCATCCTAATTGGCTATACTCAAGAGCAGAAGGGTTATAAGTGTTATAACCCCCGGACAAAGCAGGTCCGAGTTAGTCGAGATGTCGAGTTCGATGAATCGGCATCGTGGTACTCCTTACCGGCTCCGACTTCCGAATCCGACCTGGTGCCGGTGGATGAGGCTAGTGAGCCTGAACCGGCCCAAGTAGAGGATGATGGAGTGTGGACTCAGGATGAGAGTCCGGAATCGTTCCGATTGAGCGGCCCAAACGAGAGACTGAGTCAATCTGACCACTCCGATGAGGAACCCGCGAGTAGTGGAGACTCTGCCGTGCACTCCCCGCGCAAGGAACCAAGGCGATGGTTCACGCGCAAAGAGAAGGGGAAGAAGAAGATGCCGAAATTCGAAACTGGCAACGATGAGTCGGATCAGTGTGCGTCCGACTCCAGCAAGGAGAAAGGCGGATCTTCGGCAACGAAGACCGAACCAGCCAAGAAGGGCTTCAAACCGGATAACAATGAGTTACGTCGGTCCACCCGCTAGAAGGATCCCGTCAAGCAGTACGGGTACAATGAGTACATGACGCATCACTATGCGTACATGACTAAGGTGGCGGAAGTGCGTGAGCCGGAGAGCTACGCAGAAGCGGCCAAGGACGCAAATTGGCGTGCCGCTATGGAAGAAGAAATGCGGGCAATTGATGTCAACAAGACATGGGACCTGGTTGACCCTCCTCGTCACTGTAAACCGATCGGATGCAAGTGGATATACAAGGTAAAGTACAACGCCGACGGTTCTGTTAAACGGTATAAAGCTTGGTTAGTGGCGAAGGGATATTGCTGTATGTTGATGATCTAGTCATCACCGGACTAGGAGTTCCACAAATCAACTACGTCAAGTCCCAGTTGTCGGACGCATTTGAGATGAAGGATCTGGGGGACCTTCATTATTTTCTAGGGATCGAGGTGATCCGAACCCCGGACGGCATAATGCTCTCACAACGACATTACGTCTTGAATATGCTATACAAGTTCGGCATGACAGAATGCCGACCTGTCTCCACACCCTTGGACCGGAACCAGAAGCTCCGTCCCAACTCCAGACCGGCCTGCAACGAGCAATGGTTCTGACAGATTGTCAGAAGCCTTATTTACTTGACTATCACACGACCCGACATCAGCTATCCGATCGGAATGATAAGTCAGTTCATGCAGAAGCCGACGGTGGAGCATCTTCAGTGCGCGCAAAGGATATTGCGGTATGTCAACGGCACGAAGGACCGGGGACTGTTATACCGGCGAAGTATAACCGAAGAGCTGGTCGTTTATACAGATGCCGACTGGGCTGGCGATGCATCAGATCGCCGATCAACCTCCGGTTACATGTTTTCCTTAGGTAGCACGACTGTTGCATGGAGCAGCAAAAAGCAGCCAACGGTTGCTCTGTCGAGCACTGAGGCTGAGTATCAGGGCGCTACCATTGCCACATGTGAAGCCATCTGGCTTCGGCGACAACTGCAAGACTTACGGATCGAGGTGCCGACCCCGATTCTGGTCTACTGCGACAACATAAGCAGCATGCAACTCGCCAAGAACCCTGTGTTCCATGCTCGCACGAAGCACATAGAAGTGCATTATCACTTTATGCGTGAGCGGGTCCTGAGCGGTGAAGTTGAACTACAATATGTTCACACGGATCGGCAAGTAGCTGACATCTTCACCAAGCCGCTCAGATCGGACAAGTTGCAGCACTTCACCGAAATGCTTGGTGTTCAGCATCTCGACGTGCCACACTTGAGGGGGAGAACGAGCAAAGACACCGGAACGGGCAAAGGCAAAGAGACTGTCGATTGCGCTGGTGAGGGAAGAACAGAAGGCGGCAGAGTCAAGAAGGACAGAGCCGACCGAAGGAAGAAGGCCAAGACCCGGACACGGTCCGATGTGGTGAAGGGCTTGGAACTAGAAGATGAATCGGGAGCAACCAATTCAGACAAGAGCTGGAACGAATCGGAGATAGTCGATTCGGTTCAAAAGATAGATTCGGAAGAACCGGATCAATTCAAGGCCAAACAGACACGGATGCAGCGGAAGTCGATGCCATCGCGGAGGAACCGATGGATCGATAAGCACCGAAGTCATAGCAGCGAAGGAGCTGAGAGGGGCCTATTGACCAGACATACCGATCGAGAAGGTCGAGGCGCGCAGAACAAGAGGGGTCGCGACAAACAAAACCGGACCGGATGAGGAGCGCGAGCAAGGCGGAGCGACGCCAGGAGAAATCGGTTGGAAGAACCGAATGCCATAGAGACTGACACTAGGATCCAACCTCAAGTTGAGCTTGAGGGGGAGTGTTGAAGCGGCAAGCTCAAATGGAGCCGGATCGGCTGAATAAGCCCTAGCCGGCAAGCGAGACGGATCGGTAAGCCAGCAAGCAAAAAAGCCGGTGAGCTGGGGAGCCGGTTAGCCGGGTCCAATCGGTAACCGGAAGCCTAGTATTAGTTTAGACTACTAGGCAATTATAGTCTTGTAGTAAGTGTCAGAAGCTCTGTGAGCATTGAAGTACGTGGTACTTCTGTCAGTCCCATGAGGACTTGTATAAATAGTGCTATTGAGCACAATTGTAAATGACAGAGGCATATATCGTTTTTGAATATAGCTTTTACGTTTTGCACTCTCTGTCTCTCCCGGGTACTTTGTGTATTCCCTAATTTCTCTGTTTTTCTAATGCTTCCGCAAGTAATCGTTTACAATTTGCATATAGCAAAAGCATAATCACAACATTCCCAATGCCAACTTCTTCAACACATTCTTCCTTTGCAAACTTGGTAACCATTTTGTGACGGACACACCACTACGATGGAGCACGAATGACGAGGCTACGACCGATAAGGTTACGAACGTGGAACTCAACGTGATGAGGCTAGAAACTCGGGAAGTTGGGAGCAACGAGATGAGGAACTTAAGACGTTAGGAACAATACAAGAGCATAAAGATAGAGATGTAAATCAAGGAGAGAAGATGGGGCTAAACAAGAATACTAGATTGATGTGTTAGTGACTGGTGTTGAATCCCTTGAAAGGGACCAAGAAGGTTACAAGTATTTATACTGTAAGTTGAAGTACATGCATTAGAATATTTTGAAGAATATTCTAGAACCTTCTAGAACCTTGGAACTTTCTAGAACTTTGTTGATGTCTAGAGAGTATACCTAGATCATGTACATCTTATACAATGATATGTAGATCAAATATATCTTATACAATGCTCATATGAAGATGGTTGAGCATGATGTATTGTTCATGTGAGGTTGTAAGTTCAATCCTCACCAACTATAAATTTTATGTCATTGTATTGTGACACATTTCTTCCAATTCATCAATGCATAGACCAAATAGTGTTGGTGAGAGTGGGCATCCTTGCTTAACACTAATAGTGCTTTTGAAAAAATATGAAAGTTTATCTCTCATACGCACACAACATATAACCTTCTCATAAATTCGGGAAATTGCAAGCATATATTCACTTGACACCTCAAGTTCTTCCATTCACCTCCAAAGATGCTCACGAGGTACCATATCAAAAGCTTTCTTGAAGTCTACAAAGCAACAATATAAACCTTTACCTCTAAGGTGACTTTCCTCCATTAATACTCGAAGGGTGACAAGGTGATCAATGGTACTTGTCCATAAGCTCTCTTACCATTTTTTACAACCCATACACTTATCTTTGATTCCATTATACATCCAAATAGTTTTGCCATTAATGAGCCAAACATGATGGTTCGATAGTTGTTTACATTATTTACATCTCCAACTTTATGTAAAGGTTTGATCCAATTTGTAGTCCAATCGTACAACATACCATGTTGCAAAGCATCATTAAACATATCGCTTATCCATACATGTGCTTCCTTTCCCGTCCATTTGAGCATTTTAGCCTTTATACATTGAAAATTCTTACAATGCATAGACAAGTTGTGAAGAGTTAAGTCACCATAGCTCTCAACATGTTTCCCCTTTAGATTTCCCCAAAATTTAGCACATGCATGTGCTTTCTCTTGCATTTGGATAAATTGTTGAGTAACTTCCCATATTCTTCTCTTTCTTTGAATAAGCCTTTTATACTCATGCAAATGCTTTCGGTATTTCTCTTTATCCTTAACTACATCCAAACCATAAGGCACTTTTGAGCTTCACGACATTCTTTATCAAACCATTTTTCCTAAGTTTCTTGGTGCATTTCCAAGATGTGCAGTTGGTCGAAAAACATTTGTTTGTATGGGAGAGAATGACTTTCTTGAAAGCTCCCCATTTGCATTCTAGTGTGGCACCGTGTTGTATCTTTGTCACTTGTAACATATCCTCAACCATCTTGGAATACATGGGCGCTCGCTTAAGGTTCATGCTCAAGTGTGGTTGTTAATTATCTTCAATAGCCTTCTCACAATCAAACCTATGCATACATTTGAGATCAATACATAAAGGCATATGATCGGATTCCGGTGTCCATTCACCAAGTGAGAATTTATGTATACAGTCCAAAATACCTTCGAAAAGTAGCACATAGTCAATCACACTATTTTCGTTGTGTTTTCTACATGTAAAACCATTAGTGTTGGGCCATAAGGAAATACCATTTACAATAAGCAATCCGGTACTATTGCACATTTGTAGGAGTAACTTCCCAAATTGGTCCGGATCGTTTTCATCGCTAGAAGAGTGGCTATACATTTGCATATCCTCTTGCATCCTTCAGATATGTGGCATGAAAGATTCTTGTGAATCAAGTTGGAAACTTCTTGTACGAGCATTCATTTCACCAAAGACAATAACTTCCCCTTTGGATTTGAAATAAGCAATATCATCTTCTAGATTGGCAAAAGGTTGATCTTTATCCAAACAAGCATAAAAGTTAGAATCTTGATGAGGAATGTAACATCCAACTACAAAAGTGGGCAAATAGTTGGGTGAACATTCTATTTTGAGCCATATGTAGCATTTATGTTCATCATTTTTTACGATTGACACATATTTCTCTATTCCTTCTTAATCAAACATGCCAACCCTCCTTGGCCTCTTCTTTGTCTTGGATTTTTCTTCCATATCAAAGAGTGTACATTATAGTTTCCTAAACCTTGAATCCGTTGACTATCATACTCGCATGTTTCAACAAGAAGAGTGATATTTGGTGAACTCCTATATGCCAAATCCCGCATTCCATGGGTATCCATTGCAATTCCAAAAGCATAGTTGTAGAAGGCATGGGTTAGTCTCATAGGTCATGTGTCCCTATTTGCCTACATTTCCATCTTCATGCACATCCTTAACCTTATTTTTCAATCGTTCTTCATATGCTTTACGATGAGCATTTTTTTGTGAGATAGTACGATCTTCATTCACAAAGCATTGCATACCTTTGAGGTATACCCAACTATTTTCGAGTATGATCCACTTGCTTAAGACCTTCATTCTCAATGTCAATAATTTGGAGCTTAGCATTCTCTTTCATTAACGTCCTAATCTCTTCACCTTGCTTGTTTATGGTTTCTTGAAGAGAAATCAAATGACTCATAAGCATTTTGTCCATTGCATTGGAGTCGAGATTTGTTGGTGATCTCGGCTCATTATCAATCAGACCCCCGAACTTTGCGGCGGCTTTACGAGTGTTTGCCATTGTAGGGACAAACCCTACGGGAAGAGAGAGATAAAGAGGGAGGGAGAGAGAATGTACCTTTCACTTGATTCAAGGCTTCAAAATATACCTTGCGTTTAGAGAGAGAGAGAGAGAGAGAGAGAGAGAGAGAGAGAGAGAGAGAGAGAGAGGCAAGGAAGCAAGAGATAGATAAGCAAAATATTGGATTCCGTAACTGGCGTTGTTCACCTTGACTAGGGTCAAGGTGAACCCCTGTATTTATACATGTTTGTGGGCTCTAAATGTAGCTCCATCTAGAGACTCATTTTCATGCACAAGCTTCTGGAGTGTTCTGGAAGCTTCTAAAATATCCTAGCATGTAGAATAGATAATCTACTAATGATCTAAGGTAACATGACCATGCATTGGATGTGTTGGCTAAAACATATAAATTATAATACAATAAATCAAGAGTTCGAATCATGACATGATTGTTGTCATGTCTATGCACTATCCTCCCGCTAAGGTCGCCTCTTATGCCCTCTCCCCAATTTTTGTGGATATTGGTGATGAAATGCATGAACAACATCCGATGCATTCTCCAAGTGTTGGGCTAGTTCCCAAGTTGCCTTGGAAATGGGATACCCTTTCCATAGGATCAGGTATTGAAGTTGTCGTTGATGCCAATGAGAGTCTAGAATCTTGTCAACCTCATACTCCTCACCTGTGGAAAGCTCAATTGGAGGTGGAGGTGGAGAGTGTCTTCCAGGAATAATGGATGGATGATGACCGAAAAGTGATGGGGATGATATGCTCAATGATGCGGAAAGGGCCCTACTTCTTGTAGTCCAACTTTCCGCAAGATCGAGTAGTGTCAACATGGTGACGTAAGAGCTAGGCTTGATCACCAACTGCAAAGGTGGGTGTGGTTGAGCGATGTATCAATGTGCGCTTTGTAATGGTCCCTTGCAAGGATGAGCTCGAGGGAGAGGTCTTGACAAATGTCTACTAAAATACGAGCATGTGCTTCTGTTGCAGGGTTGACAGAGTTACCAAGGATGGAGATATTGAAGTGAGGATGGAAACCATAGTTGGCGAAAAATGGGGTGACCCCAATTGAACCATCTAGCGTATTATTATATGTGAACTCTGCTAGGGGTGGGAGTTCAATCCAATCATCTTGCTGGTAGCTAAGTGAGCATCAAAGGTATTGCTCAAGAATTTGGTTCACCCGCTCAGTTTGCCCATCGGTTTGAGGATGATAAGACGAGACTGACATATTCACTATTGTGCCTAGTGTCTGAAGGAGTTGTCGTAAAAAAAGAGAGACAAATTGGGGTTCACGATCTGAGTTGACATCGTCCAATACCCCATGAAGCCGCACCACATTCTTTAAAAATAGATCGGTTGTTGCTTCTACTGAAATAGTCTTTGCACAGGGGGCAAAATGAGCCATTTTTGTGAACCGATCTACCATGACAAGCAATGCGTCATATCCATGGACTAGAGGCAAGTCAATGATGAAATCCATGGAAATAGATGCCGAAGGCCGGTTGGGAATAGGAAGTGGTTGGAGCAAACCGTATGGCCTGTGGTGGACAACTTTGGATCGAGCACAAGTATCGCATGTGTTGATGAATTCCTTAAAGAACTTCCACGGTTGAGGCCACCAATATCATCGCGAGATTAATTCCATTGTCTTTGTAACTCCAAAATGGCCAACCAATGGGTCGTCATGACACTTTTGGAGAACTCGAGTTCGAGACCGGCTTTCCGAAACATATAAGAGATGGTCTCGGTAAAGCAGTCCCCATCAAATCTGAAGCGATCAAGGTCTTCCTTGTTTTTTGGTTTAGATGGATCAGTAAGACCTTAATTGCATTGGTGAATTTGTCAGTGGGAAGTGCATTGGCTATCTCCTCAAGTAAAGAGTCGCCATGTTGCATGCATGTTGCGAAGAGCTAGAATTGATTTGGTTTTAACAAACATTGGGATTGTTGAGCATAGGCATCATCCCTTGTGTGCAACTCAAAATTTGAGCGCCGTGAAAGAGCATCAACCTTCATGTTTTGGCCGTTGGTCAAAAGACAATTTCAAAGTCATAGTTGGCTAAGAAAGTTAACTAATAAAATGATAATTTTGGTGGCCCCATATGCGAAAATTTGTCGAAGACTATGTTCGGACATGTGATACATGTTGCAGAGTGAAGATGTCTAGACATCATCCTTCAAAATGCTCAAGGTCACTTGCAATCTCTCCTCTGGCTATCATCCCCAAACAGATGGACAAGCAGAACGCACCAATCAAACGATGGAATAATATCTTTGATGTTTCCTAAGCTATCAACAAGATTATTGGGTAGATATTCTACAATTTGCTGAATTTGACTCCTCTACTAGGGTTACACCATTCTACGCTTATACCGGCTATCATCCTTGCCAGCATGTGTTAGAAACTCTTGAGTTACCCACAAATCCTAGTGTAGAGGATCATTTGGAGCAGCTACGACAAATTTAGGCAGAACTATCTATCCATCTACATCATGCCCAACAAACATAGAAGGACTATGCGGATCGTCATCGGCTTCCATTCTCTTTTGATATTGGAGATCGAGTATGGCTATTACGACGACACATCAAGACTATTCGACCGTGTGACAAACTGGATTATCAATGGAGTTGGGGTGTGTGTCGGCACGAGAATTCTCTCCGAATGCCTTCACATTGGAGGTAGGAGATGAATTCATCGGAGAAGTACTCCTTGCCTACATTTGATTGTAGGCATTGAATGTACCGACCTGTTTCTTTTTCGACTTGCCCCTTGAGCTTTTGGAAGTGGGAGAACACTTCGCTCTTCTTCTTCATTGGGAAGATCGACGTGTAGCATGAGTTGTCGTTGATGAAGGTGACGTAGTATCAACATCCGTTGATAGTCGGCGTTTGGGACCATCCCCATACATCCGAGTGTATGACGTTGAGGAGGCATATGCTTGTGTAGCTCTCCTTTGGGAATGGGAGTCGATGTTGTTTGCCGAATTGACATGCTTCGCACACTCATCGACTCTTTTCGATTCGAATGTCGGAAGTCCGATGACGACTACCTTTGTTTGCATAGCTCGGAGCCATTGGAGATTGATGTGGCTGATTCTCTTGTGCCACAACTCGATGCTCGTCTCGGTTTTGAGACCTTTGGCATACATGGCCGATTTCACCTCGTTCGAATCAAGGAACATGCGACCGTCTCTCCGTCCCTTTGCTATGAGTCGACCATCTTTCTCGATGAAACAACCTTCGTTGTTGAAGCGGACTTGCATGCCTTGCTCCACGATTTGGCCTACCGAGACCAAATTCTTTGTTATTGTGGGTACGTACAAGACATTCTTGATGCAAGTTTGCTCGCCTTCTTTCCCGAATGGTACATTGCCGATGTGTCAAATGGGATGTTGGTGTCGTCTCCCGTCTCTATGAAGCCAGATCGATCCGGCGTTTGTAAATCACGAAACCACCCTTGGTGTGACGTCATAAGATGTGAGGCACCGGAATCGACGAACCACATGTCTTCCGAGTTGGAGGTGCTTATGAGTCGGAGACCGACATAGAGTTCGCTCTATGTCTCATTACGAATAGCCCACCATAGTTGTTGTATTCGGAGTTAGTGGCATAATTTGTGAGTTGTCGGCTTGTCGAAGCCAACTTACTTATCTTTTTTCGGCACTCCTCTTTGCAGTGGCCGATTTTGCCGCAATAGTTGCAAGTAGTGAGTGGGCCACGTTTGCCGACCTTGTTCGGCATGGAAGCTCCCCCTTCTTCCGAAGGTTCGTCGATGGCTTCCGTCTTGTTGTCAAAGGTTTGAGTTCCCTTCGTGTGATGGGTCAAATCGACCTCTTCTACTGCCTCGACCTCGTCCTCGGCCACCATCCGAATTCGAGAAGAACATATGTCCTTTCGACATCTTGGTCTTGGTTCAGACATGGTTCTCTTCGACCAATAACATTGGATGTCGAAGAACGAAGGAGGGTTTTCTCTCGCCAAGATTTCCGTTCTCAACGAGTCAAATCGTTGTGCGAGGCCACCCAAGCATACTTGAACCATCTCGTCTTTGTCGACATTTATGTTGATGGAGCCAAGCAAGTCGCAAATGCTCTTGATTTTGGCGGTGTAGTCCGACACAAACATATCTTTTTGCCTAATGTTGTTCAACTCTTGTCAGAGTTGAAGCTTTCGGGCAGTCGTGTTGGCGGCGAAAAATTTCTTTAAGTTCTCCCACGCCTCTTTAGGCGTCTTGGCATCTCGAATGTGGCTAATCATGTGGTCGTGGACACATGTTGCCAAGCAATACATTACACGTCTTTCTCCTTGCTCCCATGTTGGGTAGTTTGTGTTTGTGATGTCGGGTTTGTTTTCGAGTGCACCGGTGATGTAGCTCCAATACCCTTGGCCGACAAGGTATTGGTTCATCTTGTACTCCCAAGATGAATAATTGCTCCGGTCTAGCTTTTCACTAGGAAGCGAGCTACCCATTTGTGTGTTCATGTTGATGTAGTGTCTTCCTTTTTCGTTTTTCTTCCTTCGGTCATGTACACGTACTACGTAGCGGCACTACGGTAGCTGATAACCGGATTTTGTCGCCAGCGTCTTGAACACACAATCACGGAGTCGGGTGGGCTTACTGGATTTTCTAAACCACATGCTTTGATACCATGTTAAGAATTAGGCAATTAACTACGAGTTCATTAGTACCTAATTATGTGATTAAGCTAAACAGAAGATTAAGTTATATGTGTGTGTGTGTGTGTGAGAGGAAGAGAGAGAGGAAGTTAGTACTATAAACAACGAGACAAGATGGGCGATGATCAACTATATTAAAAAGAATGATCAAATACAAAAATACCCACAATGAGGTATATATACATCTCATGTACAAAGGTGCACATGTGTGAGTAGAATATAGGTACAACTGTGTAAGTCCTATATTAAATGAACATGTGAGTGGAGGATCTACAATGTATCCCACTTGTATCCCACTCAAGTACAAAAGGCTTTAAGGTCCACACACTAACTAGATTCTATCTAGGTAACTACTAAGTTACGTGTGTTGACTAACTAACTAAACTAAGTTGAGCTTGATATCTCAACAGTTTGCAACAAGCTCTATATTTAGTTGATTGGCTAGGATATAGTCCAAGCGAGCATACTTGGGAACCAATGACGAATTTGGTGAATGCTCAAGCTCTTCTTGAAGACTTTCCATCGTCAATATCCAGACAAACCAGGCCTCCAATCAAAGAAGACTCGTAACACTCGTCGTTTAAATGGGGGGATAGTGTCATGATATGGCTCCAAATGGAATTGAACCCATGACCTTGTGTTAAGAGGGTTAAACCCTTACCATTAAACCATGCCTTGTAATATAAAAGATATTATTTTCATTTATTATTTCACTGTGGGAAATTCATGTATAATCCAAATTACTCTAGTAGAACATTCTAGAAACTTAAAGAGTACCCCTGACAGTACTATAAATAGAGGCACATGGCATTATTAAGAACCAATTCGGTCCAACGCTAGTCTTATGCCTTCTAGCTATTCTTGTATCTCATTCTCTCCCTCCCCCCCCCCCCCATCCCTCTCTCTCTCTCTTATCGTAATTACTGAGAAGAATAGCGCGGAATAATCCTCGGTCACAACCAAGTCTTAGATCACTTCGGTTAAGGATCAAACACAAAAATGGGAATAGAGATGAATACTCGTACACACACACACACACACGAACAATAGAGGGTACACATGATGTTTATGTGGAAAACCATGGGAGCCCATAGACTTTGAACTATCACTATATGAGAAAGGTATAGTCTGAGACTCGGAGGCAACGATCTCAAGCTCTGTTTCTTTGCCGAGCGGCGGTTACAACAGAATATCGCTCTATATCTCACACTCTCTATCTCTGTCTATCTCTATACAACAATTATATCAACCACACCCTAAAGTGATTGCCCTAAGTCACATTTATACTTATACGAACTTAGGGCTATTTACAAACATAGCCTCAATAGGCTTACCCAAAACATATTTACAAATATGTCTCCTCTTCCGGTTCTCACCGGGCCCTCTTCATTCATAACCGGATCCCATCCGGAGGGACCGATTTCCCAACAATCTCCCCCTTCGCTCTGGCATGGGATGCCTCGCCAACCTGATCTGCTTTCGGCATGCGTCCAGCTTGTTGGTTGTCAACACCTTGGTCAACATATTCGACCCGTTCCCCTCCATGTGGATCTTCGTCAACACGAACTCTTGATCTTCTACTCTCTCTTGGATCCAGTGGTACCTCTGCTGGATACGTTTCGTCTGGGAATGGTAGGCTGTGTTCTTTGCAAGGTGAACGACACTTTGACTATTGTAGTAGAGCCGATATTCCTCATGTTGGATCCCTAGCTTTCCGATGAAGTCCTTCATCTAGATTATCTCCTTGCCGGCTTCCACAACTGCCATGTACTCTGCCTCTGTGGTTGACAGCGCAACCGTCTTCTGCAGCCTCGACTACCACGAAATAGCTCCCCCTGCATAAGTCATGACGTATCCTGAAGTAGACCTGCTGGTATCCGCATTAGATGACATAACCGAATCCGTGAATCCATCAAGTTTGGGATCACCGGAGCCGAACAAGAGACACATACTCACGGTGCCTTTCAGATACCGGAGTATCCACTTGAACGCATTCCACTGTTCTTTTCCGGGATTGCTCATGAACCGGCTCACCACTCCGACTGCATATCCGATATCCGATGGGTCCATACCATCGCGTACATCAAGCTTCCGATGGCAGAGGCATATGGTATCTTCATCATATCCGTCTTCTCCACCTTTGTCCTCAGGCTTTGTTTTCTGGATAGCTTGCAATTTGCCGAAAGTGTCGATCCGACCGATTTCGCCTCCGACATGTTGAACTGATGAAGCACCTTTGTCACGTACTTCTCATGTGATAACCACAACAACTTCTTCGACCGATCTTGGATGATGTGCATTCCCAATATCTGTCTTGCAGGACCCAAGTCTTTCATTGAGAAGGTCTAGTTCAGAGCCTTCTTCAGCATCCGAATCTTGCCTTGGTCTCGTCCGATAATCAACATTTCATCCACATATAGGAGGAGTATCAGAAAATCTCCTCCGTCAAATTTCTTCACAAACACGCAGTCATGAAGGATTCTAACTCTCGGTACCATTGTTGGGGAGCTTGCTTTAGTCCGTATAAGCTCTTCTTCAGCCGGCACACCAGGTACTCCTTCCCTTTCTTCTCAAATCCTTCCGGTTGATGCATGTGAATCTCTTCTTCAAGGTCACCATGTAGGAATTCCGTCTTGATGTCCAGTTGCTCTACCTCGAGGTCCATGCTTGCCGTTATGCCCAATACCGTCCGGATGGATGTCATCTTTACTACCGGGGCAAAGATCTCATCGAAGTCCACTCCTTTCTTCTGCTGGAACCCCTTCACCACGATCCGTGCTTTGTATCTCGGTGGGTTTCCGGCATCTTCCGATTTCAGCTTGTACACCCACTTGTTCCTCAGTGACCTCTTTCCTTTCGGCAATTCCGTCAGTTCATATGTGTGATTCTCATGTAGGGAATCCATCTCATCCTGCATGGCACTCAACCACTTGCGGCTGTGGGTGTCTCTCTTTGCTTCTTCGAAGCTTTCCGGCTCCCCCTCATTGGTTAGCAACACATGCTCTACATCCAAAAATCTCCGGGGAGCTCTTCTCTCTCGGAGAGGATATCTCCGTCCTTGGTTTTTGACTACCGGTTCCTTCGTTTGTTCCTCATGCGAATCCGATTCGGGATCTTGTCTGGTTTTGGTGTCTTCTTCTTCTTCTTCGGTTGGTTCGGTTTCTTGTCCGAATCCGGCCGGTTCGTCGAGTGTCATCTGGTTACCGGCTAACATCCAGTTTTCAACCGGGTAAGTCCTTGTGTCCTCAAGCCGGTTTTCATTGGATGATCCGGAGTTCATTAACTTCTTCTCCGACTCCCAGTCGGCAATGGTCATGTCTTCCATGAAGACTATGTCCCGACTCCGGAACACCTTCTTGTCGATCAGATCCCACACCTGGTAACCGAACTCATCATCGCCGTATCCAAGGAATATGGATGCCCTGGACTTCGGATCCAGCTTTGCTCTCTTGTCCTTTGCAACATGCACACAGGCGAGACACCCGAACACCTTCAGATGTCGGTAAGATACATCTTTACCGGTCCATACTTTCTACGGTGAGTCTCCTTCGAAGGGTGCTGAGGGTGATCTGTTTATCACATAGGTCGCCGTCATCAGCACCTCAACCCAAAATGTCTTGGGTAACTTTGCATGTGCCAACATGCTCCGGACTCTCTCCATCACGGTCTGGTTTATTCGTTTGGCCAACCCGTTCAACTCCGGCATCTTTGACACGGTGAATTTGAGCCAGATTCCCTTCGACTGACAGTACTCCTTGAACTGCCCCCGGTATTCTCCTCCATTATCTACTCAAACCGCTTTCAGCTTCTGACCGGTTTCTCTTTCCACTCTCGCGTGGAGTTCCTTGAAGACGGATAGCACCTGATCCTTCGTCTTCAGTGGTGAGACCCACAGCTTCCGGTTGTTGTCATCTATGAATGTCACGAAGTGCTACGATCCAACATGTGACTTCGTGTCCACTTGACACACATCGGTATGCACCAGCTCCAGTGGTGCATTCCATCTCATTAGTGGTCTTGTTCGGAAGGAGGTTCGGTTTTGTTTGCCGGCCAAGCAATTGGTGCACTTCCTAAGCTGCATGTCTTTCACCTCTGGAATGAGGTTGTCTTCGGCAAGTCTTCTCATCCCCTTCTAGCTCATATGACACAGTCTCTTGTGCCACATCTCACAGGCAGTGTCGGATGCTACGTTCACTTCTTCCTAGCATATTCGGGCATGCATCAGATATAACGTGTTGATCTTCCAAGCTCGAGCCACAATCAAGCTTTCGTTGTTGAACTTCATGACTCCGTTCCGGATGTTGCTCATGTAGCCTTCATCATCTAGCCGACCAACTGATATCAGATTCAACCGAACCTCCGGACGTGTCAGACTTTTTTCAAAAGCAATTTGCATCTGGTTAATGTCGTCAACAACACATCTCCTATGCCGACAATTCAGCATGTACCTTAATTCCCCATCCGGACACACCCGTGATCTCCAGTTATGTATGATGAGAAGCATTTCTGGTCCGGTGTCAGATGGAACAATTCTTCGGAATCAACAACCCACGTTGTGTCATCGTCTACAAGGTATAACTCATTCTCCTTGGTAATGAGCATTAGTTCTTCTTCACTTGTGGTGATTGCCGACGTTCCCTTCCGATCCAGGCCTCTCCGGTCCGAACCGTTTCGGTCCGAACTCTTCTTCGAATCGGCACTGTCAGTTCCTTTCTCTTTCCGGAAATGTTGACAAATCTTCTGGAAGTGCCCTGGCTTCCCACAGTAGAAGCAAGTAGGCCTCCCCCTTGAATTCGACCTCGTTCCCGATTTGTCCCAGTTTTGGGGACTCCGATACCCGCCTTGGTCATCTTCCGTAACCAAGGCCTTCGGATCGGTTCCGGACTCCCTCTCCTTTTGGCGAGCTTCTTCATCTAGCAGGCTTGATTTTAACCTTGCTAGGGACAACTACTTTCCTTTCGTCCTGGTGTTGCCCAACGTGACAACTAACCTCTATGTAAACGCGAGTGTTTGCGGAAGCGTAAAACAGAGAACAACACACACACACACACACACACACACAGAGCAGAACACAATTTCAAAATTATATCAAGACTCTGTATACACACTGTGCTAAGTAGCACTATTTATACAAGTCCTCTTGGGACTGACAGAAGTACTATGTACTTCAATGCTCACACGAGCATCTGACACTTACTACGAGACTATAGCTACCTAGTAGTCTATCCTATACTAGGCTTCCGATTGGACTTCCGGTTATGGATTGCACCCGGCCTCCATTGCTTGCCGGTTTGGTTGCTCACCGTCATACCGATCCGTTTCGCCCGATCCGTCTCGCTTACCGGCTCTGGCTTATTTAGCCGATTCGGCTCCGGTTGAGCTTGCCGCTCAACACTCCCCCTCAAGCTCAACCTGAGGTGGGGTCGTAGTGTCGACCTCTGTGGCAGTCGGTTCTTCCAACCGACTTCTCCTGGCGTCACTTCGCCTTGCTCGCGCTCCTCATCCGGTCCGGTCCCGTTTGCTGCGACCCCTTTGGTTCTGCGCGCCTTGACCCTCTCGGTCGGCATGTCTGCTCAATAGGCCCATCTCAGCACTCACGTTGCGGTGACTCCGGCGCTTGCCGATCCGTCGGTTCTCCCACGATGGCATCGACTTCTGCTGTGTCTATGTCCCCTTGACCTTCAGTCGATCCGACTCATCCGGATCCATCTATTGATCTGAGTCAGCTGTCTCCGACTCGTTCCAGCTCTTGTCCGAATCGGTACACTCCGATTCGACTTCCGGCTTCAGGCCTCTCACCACATCGGACCACTTCCGAGTTTTGGCCTTCTCCATGCTTCCCTCGGCTTCTTCAGCCGGTGAACCAAAATCGAATTCTTCATTCGACTCCGCATCGTGGTCAGTACCGTCGTGATGACCTCCGCACAGCATGCACTTCTCTTCCTGAGTGCACAACTCTTCTTCACAGCCGCTTGCTCCGACCTGTTCGGATGTGTCGACTTCCTTCGTCGACTCGGCTTCCTTCCTCTTCTTGTCTCCTCTTCTTCTGGCTCTCCTCTTACCGACAGGTTCAACAATTTTTTGGCCTTTGCCCGTTTCGTTAGAGACATTGCCCTTGCTTCTCCCCCTCAAGTGCGGCACGTCAAGATGTTGAATACCAAGCATGTCGGTAAAGTGTTGCAACTTGTCCGATCCGAGCGGCTTGGTGAAGATGTTGGCAACTTGCCGATCCGTATGAACATACCGTAGGTCAACTTCACCGCTCAGGACCCGCTCACGCACGAAGTGGTAGTGCACCTCGATGTGCTTTGTGCGAGCATGGAACACAGGGTTCCTGGCAAGCTGCAGGCTGCTCATGTTATCACAGTAAATCGGGATCGGGGTTGGTACCTCGATCCGCAAGTCTCGCAGCAGCCGCCGAAGCCAGATGGCTTCACAAGTGGCAACGGTAGCGGCCCGGTACTCAGTCTCAGTGCTTGACAAAGCCACTGTGGGTTGCTTCTTGCTGCTCCACGCAACGGTCGCGCTACCTATGGAGAACATGTATCCGGAAGTGGAGCGGCGATCAGACGCATCGCCGGCCAAATCAGCATTTGTGTAACTGACAAGCTCTTCGGGTCGGGTGATGGTTAAGTAGATCAGGCTTCCGACAACCTATCAGAACCGTTTCTCATTGCAGGCCGGTCCGGAGTTGGGACGGAGCTTCTGGTTCCGGTCCAGGGGTGTGGAGACAGGTCGGCAATCCGTCATGCCGAACTTATACAACATATTCAACACGTAATGTCGTTGTGATAGCAATATGCCGTCGGGGGTCCGGATCACTTCGATCCCAAGAAAATAATGAAGGTCCCCCAGGTCCTTCATTTCGAATGCGTCCGACAACTGGGACTTGACGCGGTTGATTTTGGGAAGACCCGGTCCGGTGATGACTAAATCATCCACATACAAGAGTATACATACCGGACCGTCAGAGTCTTGTCGAATGAACAACGAAGAGTCCAACTTAGAGACAACAAACCCCAGCTTACGCAACCGGTGCGTGATCTTCGCGTTCCAAGCTCGGGGGGCTTGCTTCAAGCCGTAAAGCGACTTCTTCAGTCGGCATACCGCCGACTTGTTCATCTCCGATTGAAATCCGGGGGGCTGAGTCATAAAGACTTCCTCTTCAAGCTCTCCTTGAAGAAAGGCGTTCTTCACATCCATCTGGTGAGGATGCCACCCCCTTGCCGCAACAACCGCTAGTACCACACGAACCGTCGTCATCTTCGCTACAGGAGCGAAGGTCTCGTCGTAGTCGATTCCGTGGGTCTGCGCGTATCCCTTCACCACTAACCGGGCTTTGTACCGGTTAACAGAACTGTCGGCATTGTACTTGACCTTGTACACCCACTTGCATTCGATCGGTTTACAGTGACGGGGAGGATCAAGGTCCCAAGTTTCGTTGGCATCGAGTGCCCGCATTTCTTCGTCCATAGCGGCACGCCAATTTGTGTCCTTTGCCGCTTCTGCGTAGCTCTCCGGCTCGCGCACTTCTGTCACCTTAGTCATGTACGCATAATGATGCGCCATGTATTCATTGTACCCGTACCGTATGACAGGATCCTTCTGGCGGGTTGATCGGCGCAACGCACCATCACCTGATTTGAGGCCCTTCTTGGCCAGTTCGGTCTTCGTTGCCGAAGATCCGCCTTTCTCCTTTCCGGAGTTGGATACGCACCGATCCGACTCATCGTTGCCGGTTTCGAATTCCGGCATCTTCCTCTTCCCTTTCTCTTTGCGTGTGAACCGTTTCCTCGGTTCCTTGCGCGGGGAGAGCACGGTAGAGTCTCCACCACTTGCCGTCTCTTCATCCGACTGGTCCAACCGACTCAGTTGCTCGTTCGGTCCACTCAACCGTAACGATTCCGGACTCTCATCTTGAGTCCCGGCTTCGTCATCCTCTGCTAGGGCTGATTCGGGCTCACTGGCCTGATCTTCCGGCATTGGGTCGGGATCAGAAGTCGGAGTCGGTACGGAGTACCAGGATGCCGATTCATCGAACTCGACATCCCGGCTAACTCAGACTTCCTTCGTCCGGGGGTTAAAGCACTTATACCCCTTTTGCTCTTGAGCATAGCCGACTAGAATGCATTTTTCCGATTTTGCATCCAGCTTTCTCCGCTTCTGATCCGGCACATGCACATACGCTACGCTGCCGAATATCCGAAGGTGTCTTAAGTTCGGCTTGCGTCCAAAATACAACTCATGAGTTGACACCTTGACAGCAATGCGGTTTTGTATGTAGACGGCCGTCCGGACCGCCTCCGCCCAGTAGAACCGGGGCATGCTCTTCTCCTCCAGCATTGCCCTTGCCGCTTCAACAAGTGTCCAGTTCTTCCTTTCGGCCACACTGTTTTGCTCCGGTGTGTATCTGCAGCTGAACTCTCGCCGAATTCCCTTCTGCTGCAGATAACTAGTGAATTGGCCGGCAAAATATTCCTTTCCGCCATCCGACCGAAGGCATTTGATCTTCCTCTCCGATTCCCGTTCCACCATCTTATGGAGGCTCCGGAAACAGTCAAAGACTTCGCTCTTCCGCTCAATGAGGTAGATCCAAGTATGCCGAGTATAGTCGTCGATGAAGGAGACGAAGTATCGGCTCCCGCCAAGGCTTACACTTTGTGCCGGTCCCCACACATCCGAATGGATGAGATCGAGCTTGTTACGGCTCCGGTTCCGTTCGGTGGGGAATGGAAGCCGGTGTTGCTTCTCAAGTTGGCAGGCTTCACAAATTTCGGCTCTCCGACCGCTGAACTTCGGCAAACCGAAAACGACTTGTTTCGTTTGCAGGTCTTGAAGCCTCCGGTAGTTGACGTGGCCTATCCGCTTGTGCCACAGGTCGATGTCTGACTCGACCTTCTGTCGTTTCGCGAACAGAGCGGTGCCAAAGTCATTGGTGTTGAGGATAAACATCCTCCCGTCTCTGCGCCCTTGTGCAATGACTTCGCCCTCATCCTCAATGAAGCACCCGAGGTGCGTAAACCGCACCTGCATCCCCTGGTCCACAATCTGACTGACGGACACCAGGTTCTTCGTGATTGTCGGAACGTGTAATACGTTCATCAGCTTCCCTTTCTGTCCGACGTGGCTTAGAGGGACTTCTCCGATGTGCACGATTGGGTGAGGAGTGTTGTCTCCGGTTTCGACTACTCCTGGTTGATCCGGTTTCTCCAAAAAGGAGAACCACTCTTTGTGGCTCGTCATGTGGTTCGACACGCCGGAATCAACATACCACACTTCCTTCGTTTTGAAAGTGGTCTTCTTCATTGAGTTTGCCTTGTGATTCATCACCAAGGCTGGCCCCTTACCGGCCTTTCCGGTTCCGGATCCTCCTAATCCGTTTGCGGAGTGCGAGTTTTGCCGGCCATCCTTACCGGTCTTGCTAGATCCAGATTTGTCCGAATCGGCATGCTTTCTACAGCACTCGCTTTCCCTATGGCCTTTTTTGCCACAGTACCAGCATTCCGTAGCGGATTTGTCTTGCTGGCCTCCGGCACCGCCTTGACTCCCCCTGCTTGTGGAAGTCCCGGTACTGCTGTCGGCACGTTCATAGTGCCTCCGTTCCTGCTCTTGCCAGCCGCCTCCATTGCGTGCCGACCCACCTCTTCCACCACGCCCACGGAGCCGATCCGTTCCTGTGTACAACATTCGGCTGTCCGGGGATGCACTGGTAGATGCACCGGCGTGGTTCTCCTCTACAAGGAGCATCGACTGTAAGTCGAAGAATGAGGGTATTCTCCCTTGTACACACCGCAGTCTGGAACCCTCCGAACTTGGACGCCAGGCCTCCGAGACATACCTGCACCATCTCGTCTTCCTCTACGGTAACATTGATAGAGGCGAGCGAGTCGCAGATTTCCTTTATCCGGCCCGTGTAGTCTGCCACGGACATGTTCTTATGTCGAACATTACTCAACTCCTGTTTGAGTTGCAGCTTTCGGGCAGTGGTGCTTGCGGCGAAAACCTTTTTTCAGGTTCCCCCAAGCATCCTTCGGTGTCTTGGCGTCACGGATGTGGCTGCGCAGCTGATCGCCGACACTGGACGCGAAGCAGTACATCACCCTGCTTGCCGCCTGCTCCCATACCGGGAAGTCCTTGTGTGCCGAATCGGGCGCCGCATCATTCGCTCCTTCGACATAACTCCAGTACCGCCATACAGGAGTCGTCTTGGTACCGGAGCCTCACTAGCTTCCGGAATACCGAAACCCGATTAACAACATTCTTGTTCTGGAACATGATGCCGATCTTCTCCCAGAGTTCATGAGCCTTGCTCTCTTCATTGAAGTTGTTGTACAGGCTCATGTCGATGAAGCACCGGATGTATGCAATCATCTTCTTGTGCATCACCTCCCACACTGTGGCGTCGATCTTATCCGGTCTCTTGTCCCCAAACCGAACCCGCAACCAAAGATCTTTAACCACCAGCATATCCCTCATCTTCGACTTCCACACTGAGTAGTTGGAGCCGGTGAGCTTGAACATGCCGCCGAACGATTCTTCCATTTCCTGTGTTGTTCGCTCTGATACTAGATTGAGAAGAATAGCGCAGAATAATGCTCGGTCACAACCGAGTCTTAGATCACTTCGGTTAAGGATCAAACACAGAAATGGGAATAAAGATGAACACTCGTACACACACACGAACAATAGAGGGTACACAGGATGTTTACGTGGAAAACCCTAATAGGGAAAAACCATAGGAGCCCACAGATGTTGAACTATCACTATATGAGAAAGGTACAGTCTAAGACTCGGAGGCAACGACCTCAAGCTCTGTTTCTTCGTCGAGCGGCGGTTACAATAGAGTATTGCTCTGTATCTCGCACTCTCTATCTCTATCTATTTCTATACAACAATTATATCAACCACACCCTAAAGTGATTGCCCTAAGTCATATTTATACTTATATGAACTTAGGGCTATTTACAAATATAGCCTCAATAGGCTTACTCAAAACATATTTACAAATATGTCTTCTCTTCCGGTTCTCATCGGGTCCATCCGATCCGGTTTCCAGATCTCTTCCGGTTCTCACCGGGCCCTCTTCATTCATAACCGGATCCAATCCGGAGGAACCGATTTCCCAACAATTACCTTACCCTAGTGGTAAGTTGTTAGCACCACACACACACACACACACACACACACTCTCTCTCTCTCTCTCCTGAGTTCCACACACTCTCTTCCTCGTAGTACTAATCCTCATCTCTAGTGCTAATTCCCTCTTTATCTTAGTACTATTCCTGACACTTTTAAGTTAACTTTCTCCCTATACTATCTCTTACTAGAAGAGTATAGAAATACAATTTTTGGTTCACTTGTTAGCTAGTTCCTAATTGGTAATGATTGCAATTAAACCGCATATGAGAAACAAATAATTATGTTAAATATGTTCTTGTTTTAAAATGTTCTCAGATATGTTGGCACATATTATAAACATGAAGAATGTGCTCGCTTACTTTTAAGTTAAGTTTCTCCTTATACTACCTCTTACTAGAAGAGTATAGAAATACAACTTTTGGTTCACTTGTTAGCTAGTTCCTAATTAGTAATGATTGCAATTAAATCTTCATAACTTCATAAACAAATAATTATGTTAAATATGTGCTTTATTTAAAATTTGATGAGATTGGAAATCTCAACTTTGTGTGACCATATATAGTTTTGAAAATTAGCCAATTATATAGTTTTGAATTTACTCTACATATAAGCGTGTAATAGCTATTTTCTCTAATATGTGTTATAACACAATATTCAACAGTTTATGTTTAATACAGGTTTAATATAATGGGAGGTTACAATGTTTTCTTTTGAAACTGAGCTTTAAATGTGTAGCTTCGAAAAAATTACCCATGTGTCACATCATTAATTTGTCAGTTCATCTCCCCCTATCTCACGCATCCTTCCAATAGTTGCAAGACTTGGTTGCATGCAAGTTATAGTTAAGCCTCCATCGATAACAAGATTGTGGCCACTAACAAATGAAGCATCATTTGATGCTAAATAAAGGATAGATTGTGCAACGCCAAGAGGAGATAATGAGTGACCAACAAGAACATTCCTGGAGTCGTTAAGGTCTTGAAACTCATGTTCAGACAAGGAAGTAAATCCATTGACCTCTCGTAGAAATTTTAAGGGGAGGGGTGTTAGTACACTTGATGGTGACACACAATTCACACGAATGCCATATTTTCCTAAGCACGATGCCGATGCTCGCATTAGGCCAAGAAGAGCATGCTTCGAGACAGTGTATACAAGTGGTGCCTTTCCAGCAATAATACTCGCTACACTATTGGTGCATATGATCACACCCTTTGTTCTAGCTTCAATCATGGCCTTGCTAGCATGTTTAATGGCAAGAGTCATGCCATATACATTAACTGACATAACATCATGAAAGTTTATCATATCTACATTCATAATCTCAGATGCGTCTTTGCCTAGAACTCCTACATTACTTATCATAATATCAAGTTTTCCCCATTTAGCTAATGTGAATGCGATAAGAGCCTCTATGTCAGTTTCGATGGTGACATCACAATGCTTATAAGAAACAATATGGGGACCAAGGGTTTGTACGAGATTGGTTCCCAATTCATCATCAATGTCAGCTATTATAACCAATGCACCATTTTCCACAAACAAGTTTGTTGTAGCCGCACCTATGCCACTTGCTCCGCCAGTGATGATGGCAACTTTTCCCTCTAGCCTAAAATAAATGTGCACGTGAACATGAGTACGCGGATGAAAACATAACACATATGTAGACAATTGAAATACTTTGAAAACAAATTTCCCAACTAATTAATATTTGTTTAGAATGGCCAAGGAGAGACAATTAAAAAAGACTTAACCCCCTAAAGCACAAATTGTTCATAATAATGAGTGAAATTATATTACTAGATTTATATATATTCATTGATAAGGGGAGGAACCATAAACACCAATCACTTCACCATACCACATATATTTTGCTTTCCCAACTCCATCTACATCTCTTTTATCTTAGTTGTTTCTCATGCTTACTATCTTCATGCATCTTGAGTCCCTATACTAGGCCTCTCTCTTCATAGCCTTGAAGTGAGCTTCCAAAACTCTTTTTTTATATAAAAAAGATACTAAATAGTATTAAGAAATCACCCTGCTATACAAGAAATGACTTACATATATGATAGCTACCTTCCACTTTTCTAAGTTCTTGCAACTAGCTTAAATAAATATTTTGTTGTAACCATTCTACCCGTTTTACATCTCTAGTAAACATATTACATGTTTCTTTTTAGCCTCCCAATGCATAAACATCAATTGGATGACAATACTTCAACATCACATCTCTACAAGAATATGAATTCAATTTAAGTGTCCCATATAGAGAATGTGATCTTTGCTTGACCTCCAAGGACAACTATAAAATCTCTCTCTCTCTCTAGTTTCTCTTTGCATTTCTCACTTCATCTCCCATCGTATCATGCAGACATTTATTTACATTACTCATGGTAGGGAGAGGATTGCATTCCAAGTTCAATAATCCAATCTTTTAAACTATCGTAAATTATTTTTGTCAAAACTAACGAAACATGAATCTCTTTGTGGTTTTGTTAAACATCCACATGCATGTTCCAAATATCATATTGAAAATGGAAAGAGCTAAAATAACAACACAAAAAATCCTTACTTGTGAGAAGAGGCCATGTTCGATGAAAAATGGGATAACAAATATCTCATGTCATGTCATTTATATAGCATGTCCATTGTCATTTACACCTTGGGTTCACACTACCTACCGTTGTCGGCGCCATCATTTCTTGACTACAAAAAGGTTGATCAAATAGCAGCTATGGAGGAACTTGCATAAAGTGAACCTTAACAAAGCTTAAAATCCTATAAAACATCCACCAATCTAGGACTATTGAACTCACTTTATCAATCGAAGGCGTGAGAATAATGTAATATGTTGGTTAGTGTACTTGAAAGTTCGTCTATACCTTTTTCTTTTAAGAACAAATAACTTGAGTTTAACCAATTGGTAGTACTTGTTTAGAAAATTTCTCACCACATGTGCCTCAAACTAAAATATACCGACCTATTTTTAACATTATAAATAAACAATTTTAGTAAATCACGTGCACTATATCACAATCCAAGGCCATTAAATTCATATTTTGGCTTGGATTGCTAACATTTAACATATCATAAATTCTGACTTCTTTTTCCAATTCATTTAATGATTCAAATTTAGAAGCATTGTCCATTTTTTGGTACACCATCATTTGCATCAATTTTGTACTTATCTTTGCACCATCATCTTTGTCATTGGTTGGGCCACTCTTTGGTTATCTCGCTTTTATATACATTTGTCTATCATGCTTTTATTTATTCTAATAGTGATTCCCTTTAGAAAAGTTAACATTTCTTGGTACCTGTATGTATCGACAATATAGTGCGCAATGATAGTGTTTGTTTGGATGCACTTATTATTTCATACAAGACAAGACAAGACGAGTACTTCCTTTTGTAAAGCCTATGACCTCACTAATGAAGTGTTTGTTTAATGCTAACCATGTCTATTCTTTTGCCTCTTCTTTTTGTTGCCAAAAAATTTAATTTGCTTTTTCAGTCCATGAGCACTTCTTTTTTACTCTAAGTGTAGTTTTTGTAACAGGATTAGAAAGAGAAAGGGATTCAATAAATTTTGCAGCATAGTAATTTCTGCGATACACCAGAAGAAGGATCCAAGCATAAAAGTTCATCAATGCATTATAGTGGGTTGTTAATGGTTTGGTGCATATATGCTCTATTCACTTGGACTTGGTGAGTTTCAAATGTAGGATGTAAAAATGAATTGATCTCTTTGCATCTAATGGTTCACTTGTATATGGGAGGGTGCTCTAGTTGAACAAAGATATCATAGCTTGTCCTCGTCACAATGCTTCATACCAATATGATACATTGCATATATTATGGGAACACATGTATCTAGTTGTTATCTACGGTGGAGCTAGCAATCGATTTGTCTCGGTACTTATCACATTTTTGTTGTACTCCCAATCATCCTCTAGTTTGCAAACAAGTAAGCTGGTTTCAAATTTTTTCATAATTTATAGGTCAGTCATGAGGGTGTGCATGTGGATTTGGTAGGTCTTGGTACCTTTACACATAGATCATATCATTACCAAAATCCATGACCAATAATTATCGCAACTATACTTGTGCCATTCACATTTACCAAGAGATTGAAATTAATATAATCACTTTTGAAGTGGGCTTGAAGGCGTCAACCTTTTCGTGATCCTTATTGCATTGATTGACTACTTTGGTGCAAGTTTATGTGTTTATGATATTGTCTTTGTGATGGCACAACTTTTGCCTTTGGCCCTTCCTCTTAATGTTTATCCTTAATAGCTCATAAATGGCGAGTTTCAATATATTGGATAATAAATAGTCGAAGACACAATATTCTAATTCAAGGTCTCTTGCCATTTCCCATCCTTCACGAATGGGGACTTGGATTATAAAGCCAAGTATTTGTTGCAACAATGCAACATTTACTTCCTCATCTTAATGTCTTGGAAGTGGCCGGATTAGTTGTTCAGAAACACGAATCTTTACGTTTTCAAATGGAAGGAAGACCCATTCTTTTAGTTAGTCAAATTTGATGATGAGTTCATTAGTGTTTCATTTGTTCCACCTCCTTTTGGATTAAGTCAATATATTTATGTATACATTTGTTAGCTGGCCGGCAAGGGAAGTCCAGAATGGGAAACGAGGGGATAATTAATAACTGGGAGCTGATTATATATAGAATTATTATGATTTAAGAAGCGAACGGACGGACATGGAATCGGTATGCCGATCCAGAACCGGACCGGTTTGTAGCCGGTTGCCGGTTGCCACCGGTTTGTACCTAAAACTGGAGACCTATAAAGAGGGATGGTTAGATTGTAATCACTAGCAGATAATTAATAGAGTGTTGTTGTTCTGTATCCTAATCATCGTTAATTACCGTTCTGTGCTAAGTATAATTTATCCTACGCGTGTATTGTGACTAATGATATTGCCGCTAGTAACTCCTCAGGGTTCTATTAATAGTCGGTCTAACTCTATCTCACTGCAACACCCCTTTGGTGAAGTGTCTCAAAGGGACACCCTGTGTTAGGCCATTGTCCGGCCCTAGCGATAACATAGTTTTTGGCGACCACGATTCCTGCACAAACGCAACGAACAATGGCGGGCATGGATGACTAGACCAACAAACGACCCGGTTATGGAGCGAGCAAGAAGACTTGCCGAACGATTGCGAAAGTGGGAGGCTTTCCAACAGGCGGCAGAAGAGATCCGTGCGGATCGGTCATTTTCCAAAGTAATCCGACGAGTGGCCGCAGAGTCACTCCGCGGGCATCAGAATCCCCAACTGGACGAAGCTCAACACTCCCCCTTAAGCTCAAATTGAGGTTCCATTTGCTTTTCCGGATCTTTGCTCCGGCCTCTCCTGGCTTCATGCCTCGCTCGCACTCCTCGACCCATTCGATTCCACGCGCTTTGACCCTTCCGGTCAGTTTGTCTGCTCATGCAGCCCTCCTCAGCTCCCTTGCTGTCGCGGTGTTGGCACCTCTTTCGCTACCATTTCCTTCGCTTGGCCCTCAGTAGATTTGTAATGTTTGAATCGAACATTTCGATTAAATCGGTCATTTCCAATTCAATTCCTCTTTTGCCCGAATTGGCTGTCTCCAATTCGTCTTCTGTCTTCAGGCCCTTGAAAACATCCGACCACATCTTGGTCTTGGTTTACGCCCTTCTTTGCTGTATTTCCCTTTTGTTTGGCTGTCTTTGGCTCTTCCTTTCGATTACGGCCCCTGTTTTCTTCTTCGGCTTCTTCAATTGACCCGAAATCGAACTGTTCATCCGATTCGGCATTGCGGTCACTACCACTCCTTTCACGCTCTTGTTCCTGTCTCCCCCTCAAGTTCGGCGTGTCGAGGTGATGCAGACTGAGCTCACTCGAGAAATGCTGTGACTTGTCGAGACCAAGGGACTTGGTGAAGATGTCGGTAGTTTGCCGACTTGTCGGAACATATGCTAGTTCGATCTCACCAAAAAGGACACGCTCGTGGACAAAGTTATAGTGCACCTCAATGTGCTTGGTCTGGGCGCAGAACACAAAGTTCTTCGCAAGGTGGATGCTGCTAAGGTTGTCACAGTAGATTGTTGTTGGATCGGACACCTCTACGTGCAGATCCCATAATAGACGTTTCAGCCAAATGACTTCGCATGTAGGGATAGTCGCCCCTCGATATTCGACCTTTGTGCTCGACAGTGCTACTGTCGGCTGTTTCTTACTGCTCCACGCGATCGCCGCACTTCCCAATGAGAATGCGTATCTGGATGTGGATCTATGATCGTGGGCATTTCTGGCTCAATTGTCATCCGTGTAGCCGACTAACTGCTCGGGTACGTCTGCACGATACAACAACGCCATGTCTTTTGTGCCACTGACATATCGAATATCCTTTGCGTGCACTGAAGGTGTTTGGTTGTGGGCTGCGACATAAATTGACTGACCATTCCGACCAAATAGTTGAAGTCCGGACGAGTGATCGTCAAGTAAATGAGGTTTCCGATAATCTGTCGAAACCATGTCGGGTCGCACACCTTTCCCGAATCTCGGTGAAGCTTTACGTTTCTATCTAGAGGGGTCAAGATGGGCTTGCAATCTGCCATCCCGAACTTGAAGAGAATATTTAGCGTGTAATGACGCTGGCTAATCAATATGCCTTCGGGGGAATGGATCACTTCGATCTCGAGGAAGTAATGAAGGTCGCCAAGATCCTTCATTTCGAACGACGCTGCAAGCTGAGGCTTTACTCAGCCAATTTCTTCAAGGTCGGCACCAACGATGACTAAATCATCAACATAAAGTAAAAGACAAATCAGTCCATGTCGACCTTGCCAAACAAATAACGAAGAGTCTGATTTGGATGATGTAAACCCCATTCTACGCAACCATTGCGTAATCTTCGCGTTCCAAGCTCGCGGGGCTTGCTTAAGGCCATATAACGCCTTCTTCAATCGGCAGACTACTGAAGTGTTCTGTTAGAATAGAAATCTGGGGGGTTGTACCATGTACACCCGTTCCTGAAGATCGCCTTGCAGGAACACATTCTTTACGTCCATCTGATGTAGATGCCACCCCTTCCCCCCAGCTACGGCTAGCAAAACTCGCATGGTAGTCATCTTCGCGACTGGAGCGAAGGTCTCGTCATAATCTACGTCGTGCTTCTATGCATAGCCTTTTGCAACCAAACGGGCTTATATCGGTTGACAGAGCCGTCGGTGTTGTATTTCACCTTATACACCCATCTACATCCGATCGACTTTACACATTTCGGTACGTCAACTAGATCCCAAGTGTCATTGTTCGTTAGGGCGCACATCTCTTCCTCCATCCCGACATGCCAATTGGCGTCTTTTGTCGCTTCTGCGTAGCTCTGCTACTTACGCACTTTCGCCACGCGCGTCATGTACGCATAAAGATGCGTCATGTACTCATTATACACCTACCTCTTTACGGGGTTCTTCAGGCGGGTAGATCGGTGTAATTTGTGATTACCCGATTTCACGACCTTTTCGGTCGATTTCGACCCCTTCCATGGGGGTTCCTTCTCGATTGGCCTGAAGTCAGATTCGCTCCGATCTGACTCGGCAATGCTGAAATTGTATTCCGACATTTTCTTCTTCCCTTTTTCTTTACGTGTAAACTGTCTCCTTGGTTCTTTACGCGGGGACAACATGACCGAGTCTCCACTAGTTGCCGACTCTTCATTTGGTTGGTGTTGAGCGGCAAGCTCAACCGGAGCCGGATCGGGCGAAACGGATCGGTATGACGGTGAGCAACCGAACCGGCAAGTAGTGGAGGCCGGGTGCAATCCGTAACCGGAAGTCCAATCGGAAGCCTAGTATAGCATAGACTACTAGGTAGCTATAGTCTCATAGTAAGTGTTAGATGCTCGTGTGAGCATTGAAGTACATGGTACTTCTGTCAGTCCCAAGAGGACTTATATAAATAGTGCTACTTAGCACAGTGTGTATATAGAGTCTTCATATAATTTTGAAATTGTGCTCTCTCTCTCTCTCTCTCTCTCTCTCTGTTGTTCTCTGTTTTACGCTTCCGCAAACACTTACGTTTACATGGTATCCGAGCGCGAGGGTTGAGAACCTCTGCTGCAGACATTTACTCTTGAGAAGAAAACCCTAACAGGTCAAAAACAAACACAGTAGAAGACATGGATAGAGGCATGGCTACGTCGCTCCCGGTGGAGAAACTCGACAGGAGCAACTACGCATCCTGTGTTGGGATATCGGTCCCTCCGGATGGGATGTCCGGAGATGAATGACGGCAAGCCCGGTTGCGGTTACGGAACCGGAGGATGAAGAGTACCCGGCATGAAGCCGGATGAAGAGTACCCGGCTACGGAGCCGGATGATGTAGACCCCGGCTACGGAGCCGGATGACGAAGACCCGGCTACGGAGCCGGATGATGAAGACCCGGCTACAGAGCCGGATGATGTATGTACCCGGAGAGAGATCCGGATGCGGGGACATATTTGTGAATATGTTTGCCAAGGGCCCTTGAGGCTATATTTGTAAATAGCCCGAAAGTCATATGTGTATAAATATGACTTAGGGCAAACAGTTTTATGTTGTTGCTCATTTTTTTATGTTCTAGCTGAGAGAGCGAAGTGAGAGCAGCCGCGAGAGAGAGAGTAAGAAAGGAAGAGGTCGACGCCTCTGTGTATTGCCGCCGCTTGTGGCGAAGACAGTGAGCTCAAGGTTGTTGCCTTGTAGCTTCACCATTGTACATCTCTGTGTATAGTGTGAGTTGGAGTTTGAGGACTCACGTGGTTTTTTCCATTTAGGGTTTTCCACGAAAAACATACTGTGTACTCTTCTCTCTATTGTACTTCGTGCATTTTGTATTTCCTGTTTTCTGAAAGTTGATCCTATTCCTCGGTTGTGGCCGAGCACTGGTTTTTCAACAAATTGGTATCAGAGCGACGGTAACACAGAAAATGGAAGGCGGCGGTAGTGGGCCTCCGGGCATGATGGTGTTGAACTCACAGAACTACGCCGACTGGAAGATAAAGATGGAAGACCTTCTCATCGTCCGAGACCTGTACGAACCGATCGACAATGCCGAGATACCCAAGGGGGTAATAGAGTCGGAGTGGAAGCTCCTGAACCGGAAAGCCGTAGCGACGATCCGGCAATATGTCGATGTAAGTGTCCTGCAACATGTGGCGAACGATACGAACGCCTACGAGATGTGGCGGAAGCTGTCCGGACTGTATGAGAGGAAGAATGCTCTGACCCGGACCTCCCTGATGAGGAAGATAGTGAATCTTAAGTACCGGGACGGCGAGAGCATGGTCGAACACGTAAGCACGTTCATGGGATTCGTGAACCAGCTTGCGGCGATTAAGTTCCCGTTGGAGGATGCAATGCAAGCCATCATCCTGATGTGTACATTGCCGGAAAGCTGGGAGAACTTGGTGGTGACTCTCAGCACCTCGTGCACCGAAGATAACTTGTCCTTACAAACGGTAAAGACAAGTATTTTGAATGAAGAAGCGCGTCGGAGAGACAAAGAACCGGCCTCCGACTCGAAGGCGCTGCTTACCGAATCGGAACGGGGAAGACAATGGAACCGGAGTCCGCAAAGACGGGAGAAGTCGGGGACCCGGTCGCAGTCAAGAGGAAGGCCTACATGCTTCCACTGTGGGAAGCCGGGGCACTTCCGGAAGAATTGTCGGCATTACCGAAAGGACAACGGAGCCGACGACACCGATTCGAAGAAGTCACCGGAGAGAAACGGTGCATACCGGGGAGCCACGGACCGGAGAGGTCCGGATCGGCGAGGGCAGGACCGGAAAGGAACGACAGCACTCGCGGCAAGTGAGGAAGAGATAATGCTCATTACCGAAGAGACAGAGCTGAACCTTGCCGGTGAAGAGATGACCTGGGTGGTCGATTCCGGAGCGTCGTTCCACCTGACCCCGGAGAAGAAATACTTCTCATCCTACACAGCCGGTGAGCACGGCTGTGTCCGGATGGGAAATGAAGGAACATGCCGGATTGCCGGCATAGGAGACGTGTGGCTGATGACATCAACCGGATGCAAGATGCTGCTGAAGGATGTGCGACACGTTCCGGAGGTCCGATTGAACCTGATCTCGGCCGGGAGGCTAGATGATGAAGGTTACACGGGTAGCATCCGGAACGGTGTCATGAAGTTCAGCAAGGGGAGCCTGATAGTGGCTCGGGCCCGGAAGGTCAACACACTGTACCTGATGAATTCCCGGCTATGTCCGGAGGAGTTGAATGTGGCAGCCGACACTGCCGGTGAGCTGTGGCACAAGAGGCTGTGCCACATGAGTGAGAAGGGGATGAAGAGGCTTGCAGAAGACAACCTTATTCCAGTGAAGCATGTGCACCTGGAGAAGTGCACCGACTGCCTGGCCGGTAAGCAAAACCGGGCCTCCTTCCACTCAAGGCCACCGACGAGACGTATTGCACCATTGGAGCTGGTGCATACTGACGTGTGTCAAGTAGAAACGAAGTCACATGGCGGAGCCCAGTACTTCGTAACATTCATAGATGATCACAGCCGGAAGCTGTGGACGGCACCGTTGAAGACAAAGGACCAAGTATTGTCCGTCTTCAAAGAACTCCACGCGAGAGTGGAAAGGGAATCCGGCAAGAAGCTGAAAGCGGTACGAGCGGATAACGGAGGGGAATACCGGGGGCAGTTCGAGGAGTACTGTCGCTCGAAGGGAATCCGGCTCGAGTTTACTGTGCCGAAGACGCCGGAACTGAACGGGCTGGCCGAGAGGATGAACCGGACCATAATGGAGAGGGTCCGGAGTATGCTGGCGCATGCGGAATTACCCAAGGGGTTTTGGGCTGAGGCAATGTCGACGGCGACATACGTGATAAACAGATCACCCTCAGTACCTTTGGATGGAGACACGCCGCAAAGAGTGTGGACCGGTAGGGAAGTATCCTACCGGCATCTGAAGGTGTTCGGGTGTCTCGCATATGTGCATGTGGCAAAGGACCGGAGAGGAAAGCTAGATCCAAAGACCCGGCCATGCATATTCCTCGGTTACGGCAACGACGAGTTCGGCTACCGAGTATGGGACCCGGTCGACAAGAAGATATTCAGGAGTCGAGATATCATCTTCATGGAGGACAAGACACTCGCCGACTGGGAGTCGGAGAAGAAGATGAAGAGCTCCAAGTCGACCGGTGAGGATCAACTCTACAAGGAGCAGTCCCGACCGGCAAGAGACCGGTTAGCACTCGAGGATCCGGCCGAAGACGGTGAAGAAACAGAACCGGCCGAAGAAGATGAAAATGATACCGGAACCGGCCCCGATCCCGAAATGGATTCGGATGAAGAAGAATCGGAAGAACCGGTTACCGAAGCTCCGGAACGAAGATATCCTCTAAGAGAGAGAAGGGCCCCCCGGAGATTTCCGGAACCAGAGCACGTGCTGCTAACCGATGAGGGGGAGCCGGAGAATTTTGAAGAAGCAGAGCTTGACACACATAGCCGCAGGTGGTTAAGTGCCATGCAGGAGGAGATGGATTCCCTGCATGAGAACCACACATATGAACTTGTGGAGTTGCCGAAAGGAAAGCGGGCACTTCGAAACAAGTGGGTGTTCAAGCTGAAACCGGGAGATGCCGGAAACCCCCCGAGATACAAAGCCAGGATCGTGGTAAAGGGGTTCCAGCAGAAGAAGGGCGTCGACTTCGACGAGATATTTGCCCCGGTAGTGAAGATGACCTCCATCCGGACGGTGCTGAGCATAGCGGCAAGCATGGACCTCGAGGTAGAACAGATGGACGTGAAGACGGCATTCCTTCACGGTGACCTCGAAGAAGAGATCTACATGCAGCAACCGGAAGGATTTGAGAAGAAAGGAAAGGAGCACCTGGTGTGCCGGTTGAAGAAGAGCCTCTACGGTCTGAAGCAGGCTCCCCGGCAATGGTACCGGAAGTTCGACTCCTTCATGACAGACGAAGGGTACCACAAAACGCAGACCGATCACTGCGTGTTTGTGAAGAAGTTCGAAGGAGGAGACTTTCTAATACTCCTCCTCTACGTGGACGACATGTTGATCGTCGGACGGGACCAGGGCAAGATACGGATGTTGAAGAAAGCACTTCACCGAACCTTCTCAATGAAGGACCTGGGTCCGGCGAGGCAAATACTAGGGATGCACATCATCCGGGACCGGAAGAAGAAGCAGTTGTGGTTGTCACAGGAGAAGTACGTGACAAAGGTGCTTCACCGGTTCAACATGTCGGAAGCAAGACCGGTGGGGTCAACACTCCCGGCAAACTGCAAGCTGTCCAGCAAGCAAAGCCCCAAGACAAAGGCTGAGAAGGAGGACATGATGAAGGTACCATATGCCTCTGCCGTCGGAAGCTTGATGTACGCAATGGTGTGTACAAGACCGGACATAGGATATGCAGTCGGAGTGGTGAGCCGGTACATGAGCAATCCCGGAAAAGAGCACTGGAACGCGGTCAAGTGGATACTCCGATACCTGAAGGGCACGGCAAACGTGTGCCTCCGATTCGGCTCCGGTAAGCCCGAACTCGACGGCTTTACCGATTCGGATATGTCGGCTGATGCAGATACCAGCCGGTCCACATCAGGGTATGTGATGACGTATGCAGGGGGAGCTGTTTCGTGGCAGTCGAGGCTGCAGAAGACGGTTGCGTTGTCAACCACGGAGGCGGAGTACATGGCGGCTGTTGAAGCCGGCAAGGAAATGATATGGATGAAGGACTTCATTAGAGAGCTCGGTATCCGGCAGGAGGAGTACCGACTCTACTGCGATAGTCAGAGTGCCATCCACCTTGCGAAGAACGCAGCCTATCACTCCCGGACGAAGCACATCCAGCGAAGATATCACTGGATCCGGGAAAGGATAGAAGACCAGGAGTTCGTGCTGACGAAGATCCACACGGACGAAAACGGCTCAGATATGCTGACCAAAGTGCTCACACCCGACAAGCTGGAAGCATGCCGGAAGAGGATCGGATTGGAGAGACATCCCATGCCGAAGTGAAGGGGGAGTTTGTTGGGATATCGGTCCCTCCGGATGGGATGTCCGGAGATGAATGACGGCAAGCCCGGTTGCGGTTACGGAACCGGAGGATGAAGAGTACCCGGCATGAAGCCGGATGAAGAGTACCCGGCTACGGAGCCGGATGATGTAGACCCCGGCTACGGAGCCGGATGACGAAGACCCGGCTACGGAGCCGGATGATGAAGACCCGGCTACAGAGCCGGATGATGTATGTACCCGGAGAGAGATCCGGATGCGGGGACATATTTGTGAATATGTTTGCCAAGGGCCCTTGAGGCTATATTTGTAAATAGCCCGAAAGTCATATGTGTATAAATATGACTTAGGGCAAACAGTTTTATGTTGTTGCTCATTTTTTTATGTTCTAGCTGAGAGAGCGAAGTGAGAGCAGCCGCGAGAGAGAGAGTAAGAAAGGAAGAGGTCGACGCCTCTGTGTATTGCCACCGCTTGTGGCGAAGACAGTGAGCTCAAGGTTGTTGCCTTGTAGCTTCACCATTGTACATCTCTGTGTATAGTGTGAGTTGGAGTTTGAGGACTCACGTGGTTTTTTCCATTTAGGGTTTTCCACGAAAAACATACTGTGTACTCTTCTCTCTATTGTACTTCGTGCATTTTGTATTTCCTGTTTTCTGAAAGTTGATCCTATTCCTCGGTTGTGGCCGAGCACTGGTTTTTCAACATCCTGGTCTTACAAGATGCACCAGTACCTACTTGGACACATGTACTGGAGTTATGTCGAAGGAGCGAATGATGCGGCGCCCGACTCGGCACACAAGGACTTCCAAGTATGGGAACAGGCGGCAAGCAGGGTAATGTACTGCTTTGCGTCCATTGTCGGCGATCAGCTGCTCAGCCACATCCATGACGCCAAGACACCGAAGGATGCTTGGGGGAACCTGAAAAAGGTTTTCGCCGCAAGCACCACTGCCCGGAAGCTGCAACTCAGACAGGAGTTGAGCAATGTTCGACAGAAGAACATGTCCGTGGCAGACTACACGGGCCGGATAAAGGAGATCTGCGACTCGCTCGCCTCTATCAATGTTACCGTAGAGGAAGACGAGATGGTGCAGGTATGTCTCGGAGGCCTGGCGTCCAAGTTCGGAGCATTCCGGACTGCGGTGTGTACAAGGGAGAATACCCCCTCATTCTTCGACTTACAGTCGATGCTCCTTGTAGAGGAGAACCACGCCGGTGCATCTACCAGTGCATCCCCGGACAACCGAATGTTGTACACGGGAACGGATCGGTTCCGTGGGCGTGGTGGAAGAGGTGGGTCGGCACGCAATGGAGGCGGCCGGCAAGAGCAGGAACGGAGGCACTATGAACGTGCCGACAGCAGTTCCGGGACTTCCACAAGCAGGGGGAGTCAAGGCGGTGCCGGAGGCCGGCAAGAAAAATCTGCTACGGAATGCTGGTACTGTGGCAAAAAAGGCCATAGGGAAAGCGAGTGCTGGAGAAAGCGTGCCGATTCGGACAAATCCGGATCCGGCAAGACCGGTAAGGATGGCCGGCAAAACTCGCACTACGCAAACGGATCAGAAGGATCCGGAACCGGAAAGGCCGGTAAGGGGCCAGCCTTGGTGATGAATCACAAGGCAAACTCAATGAAGAAGACCACTTCCAAAACGGAGGAAGTGTGGTATGTTGATTCCGGCGTGTCGAACCACATGACGAGCCACAAAGAGTGGTTCTCCTTTCTGGAGAAACCGGATCAACCAGGAGTAGTCGAAACCGGAGACGACACTCACCCAATCGTGCACGTCGGAGAAGTCCCTCTAAGCCACGTTGGACAGAAAGGGAAGCTGATGAACGTATTACACGTTCCGACAATCACGAAGAACCTGGTGTCCGTCGGTCAGATTGTGGACCAGGGGATGCAGGTGCGGTTTACGCACCTCGGGTGCTTCATTGAGGATGAGGGCGAAGTCATTGCGCAAGGGCGCAGAGACGGGAGAATGTTTATCCTCAACACCAATGACTTTGGCACCGCTCTGTTCGCGAAACGACAGAAGATCGAGTCGGACATCGACCTGTGGCACAAGCGGATAGGCCACGTCAACTACCGGAGGCTTCAAGACCTGCAAACGAAACAAGTCGTTTTCGGTTTGCCGAAGTTTAGCGGCCGGAGAGCCGAAATTTGTGAAGCCTGCCAACTTGGGAAGCAACACCGGCTTCCATTCCCCACCGAACGGAACCGGAGCCGTAACAAGCTCGATCTCATCCATTCGGATGTGTGGGGACCGGCACAAAGTGTAAGCCTTGGCGGGAGCCGATACTTCGTCTCCTTCATCGACGACTATACTCGGCATACTTGGATCTACCTCATTGAGCGGAAGAGCGAAGTCTTCGACTGTTTCCGGAGCCTCCATAAGATGGTGGAACGGGAATCGGAGAGGAAGATCAAATGCCTTCGGTCGGATGGCGGAAAGGAATATTTTGCCGGCCAATTCACTAGTTATCTGCAGCAGAAGGGAATTCGGCAAGAGTTCAGCTACAGGTACACACTAGAGCAAAACAGTGTGGCCGAACGGAAGAACCGGACACTCGTCGAAGCGGCAAGTGCAATGCTGGAGGAGAAGAGCATGCCCCGGTTCTATTGGGCAGAGGCGGTCCGGACGGCCGTCTACATACAAAACCACATTGCTGTGAAGGTGTCAGCTCACGAGTTGTATTTCGGACGCAAGCCGAACTTAAGACACCTTTGGATATTCGGCAGCGTAGCGTATGTGCATGTGCCGGATCAGAAGCGGAGAAAGCTGGATGCAAAATCGGAAAAATGCATCCTAGTCGGCTATGCTCAAGAGCAAAAGAGGTAGAAGTGCTATAACCCCCGGACGAAGGAAGTCCGTGTTAGTTGGGATGTCCAGTTCGATGAATCGGCATCCTAGTACTCCGTACCGACTCCGACTTCCGATCCCAACCCAATGCCGAAAGATCAGGCCAGTGTGCCTGAATCAGCCGTGGCAGAGGATGATGAAGCCGGGACTCAAGATGAGAGTCCGGAATCGTTACGGTTGAGTGGACCGAACGAGCGACTGAGTCGGTTGGACCGGTCAGATGAAGAGACGACAAGTGGTGGAGACTCTGCCGTGTTCTCCGCGCGCAAGGAACCGAGGAAACGGTTCACGCGCAAAGAGAAGGGGAAGAGGAAGATGCGGGAATTCGAAACCGGCAATGATGAGTCGGATCGGTGCGTATCCGACTCCGGAAAGGAGAAAGGCAGATCTTCGATAACGAAGACCGAACTGGCCAAGAAGGGCCTCAAATCAGGTGACGGTGCGTTGCGCCGATCAACCCGTTAGAAGGATCTCGTCATGCGGTACGGGTTTAATGAATACATGGCGCATCATTATGCGTACATGACTATGGAGACAGAAGTGCGCGAGCCGGAGAGCTATGCAGAAGCGGCAAAGGACGCAAATTGGCGTGCCGCTATGGACGAAGAAATGCGGGCACTCGATGCCAACGAAACTTGGGACCTAGTTGATCCTCCCCGTCACTGTAAACCGATCGGATGCAAGTGGGTGTACAAGGTCAAGTACAACGCCGACGGTTCTGTTAACTGATACAAAGCCCGGTTAGTGGCAAAGGGATACGCGCAGACCCACGAAATCGACTACGACGAGACCTTCGCTCCTGTGGCGAAGATGATGACGGTTCGTGTGGTACTGGCGGTTGCTGCGGCAAGGGGGTGGCATCTTCACCAGATGGATGTGAAGAACGCCTTCCTTCAAGGAGAGCTTGAAGAAGAAGTCTTTATGACTAAGACCCCCGGATTTCAATCGGAGATGAACAAGTCGGCGGTATGCCGACTGAAGAAGTCGCTTTACGGCTTGAAGCAAGCCCCCCAAGCTTGGAACACGAAGATCATGCACCAGTTGCGTAAGCTGGGGTTTGCTGTCTCTAAGTCGGACTCTTCGTTGTTCATCCGGCAAGGCTCTGACGATCCGGTATGTATACTCTTGTATGTGGATGATTTAGTCATCACCGGACCGGGTCTTCTCGAAATCAACCGCGTCAAGTCCCAGTTGTCGGACGCATTCGAAATGAAGGACCTGGGGGACCTTCATTATTTTCTTGGGATCGAAGTGATCCGGACCCCCGACGGCATATTGCTCTCACAACGACATTACGTGTTGAATATGCTGTATAAGTTCGGCATGACGGATTGCCGACCTGTCTCCACACCGCTGGACCGGAACGAGAAGCTTCGTCCCAACTCCAGACCCACATGCAATGAGAAACGGTTGTCGGAAGCCTTATCTACTTAACCATCACCCGACTCGACATCAACTATCTGGTCGGCATGGTAAGTCAAATCATGCAGAAGCCGACCGTGGAGCACCTTCAGTGCACGCAACGAATATTACGGTATGTCAGCGGCACTAAGGACCGGGGACTGCTATACCGACGAGGTATACCCGAAGAGCTTGTCAGTTACACAAATGCTGATTGGGCCGGCGATGCGTCTGATCGCCGCTCCACTTCCGGATACATGATCTCCATAGGTAGCGTGACCGTTGCGTGGAGCAGCAAGAAGCAACCCACAATGGCTTTGTCAAGCACTGAGGCTGAGTACCGGGCCGCCACCATTGCCACTTGTGAAGCCATCTGGCTTCGGCGACTGCTGTGAGACTTGCGGATCGAGGTACCGACCCCGATCCCGATTTACTACGATAACATGAGCAGCCTGCAGCTCGCCAGGAACCCTATGTTCCATGCTCGCACAAAGCACATCGAGGTGCACTACCACTTCGTGCGTGAGCGGGTCTTGCGCGGTGAAGTTGACCTACGGTATGTTCATACGGATTGGCAAGTTGCCGACATCTTCACCAAGCCGCTCGGATCGGACAAGTTGCAACACTTTACCGACATGCTTGGTATTCAGCATCTCGACGTGCCGCACTTGAGGGGGAGAAGCAAGGGCAAAGTCTCTACCGAAACGGGCAAAGGACAAAAAACTGTTGAACCCGTCGGTAAGAGGAGAGCCGGAAGAAGAGGAGACAAGAAGATGAAGGAAGTCGACACATCCGAACAGGTCGGAGCAAGCGGCTGTGAAGAAGAGTGGTGCACTCAGGAAGAGAAGTGCATGCTGTGCGGAGGTCATCACGACGGTACTGACCATGATGCGGAGTCGAATGAAGAATTCGATTTCGGTTCACCGGCTGAAGATGCTAAGGGAAGCATGGAGAAGGCCAAGACTCGGAAGTGTTCCGATGTGGTGAGAGGCCTGAAGCCGGAAGTCGAATCGGAGTTTACCGATTTGGACAAGAGCTGGAACCAGTCGGAGACAGCTGACCCGGATCAACAGATGGATCCGGATGAGTCGGATCGACTGAAGGCCAAGGGGACACGGACACAGCGGAAGTCGATGCCATCGTGGGAGAACCGACGGATCGGCAAGCGCCGGAGTCACAGCAACGTGAGTGCTGAGATGGGCCTATTGAGCAGACATGCCGACCGAGAGGGACGAGGCGCGCAGAACCAAAGGGGTCGCGGCAAATGGGACCGGACCGGACGAGGAGCGCGAGCAAGGCGGAGTGACGCCAGGAGAAGTCGGTTGGAAGAACCGACTGTCACAGAGGTCGACACTATGACCCCACCTCAGGTTGAGCTTGAGGGGGAGTGTTGAGCGGCAAGCTCAACCGGAGCTGGATTGGCTGAATAAGCCGGAGCCGGTAAGCGAGACGGATCGGGCGAAACGGATCGGTATGACGGTGAGCAACCGAACCGGCAAGCAGTGGAGGCAATCCGTAACCGGAAGTCCAATCGGAAGCCTAGTATAGGATAGACTACTAGGTAGCTATAGTCTCGTAGTAAGTGTCAGATGCTCGTGTGAGCATTGAAGTACATGGTACTTCTGTCAGTCCCAAGAGGACTTGTATAAATAGTGCTACTTAGCACAGTGTGTATACAGAGACTTCATATAATTTTGAAATTGTGCTCTCGCTCTCTCTCTCTCTCTCTGTCTCTCTCTCTGTGTGTTGTTCTCTATTTTACGCTTCCACAAACACTTACGTTTACAGTTGGCCATCTCGGGCCGACCCCTCATTCGGCCCACTTAGCCCAAATGAGATTGGACTCTTTGTCAGAGCTCCTATTTCCTCATCATGCAGAGGCATCTCAGCCTCGCTTATCTCTTCTTCAGAATTTAGAATGGAGTCTTGAGGTATTGGAGGTGAAGGCAAGTACCACGAAGCGGACTCGTTGAACACGACATCTCGGCTTACGCAAACTTCCTTTGTTCGGGGGTTATAGCACTTATACCCCTTTTGCTCATCTGAATAGCTGACTAAGATGCACTTTTCAGCTTTGGCATCAAACTTCGTCCTCTTCTCCTTCGGCACATGCACATACGTAATGCTGCCGAAAATCCTCAAGTGTGCCATGTTTGTCTTCCTGCTGTAATACAACTCATGTGACGACACTCCTCCATTAGCAGAGGTTTGATTCTGCAAGTAAACAGCCGTCCTTACGGCTTCAACCCAGTAAAGCTTCGACATATGCTTCCCTTCAAGCATTGCCCTGGCCGCTTCTTCGATCGTTCGATTCTTCCACTCGGCTACGTCATTCTGCTCCAACGTATATCTACACGAGAATTCGCATCGAATTCCCTCCTTTTGTAGATAACTCGTGAACTAGTTTGAGAAGTACTCGGACCGTAGGCACTTGATCTTACGCCCTATTTCCCTTTCTCCAAGGTTCTTCACCTTTAGGAACCATGGGAGGACTACACTCTTTTTTGCAATCAAGCATGCCTAGGTATGCCGAGTGAAGTCATCGATGAAGGTTATGAAGTAACGGCTTCCACCAAGACTCACGTTTTGTGCCAGTCCCCATACATCCGAATGAATAAAATCTAGTGGACTTTGACTACGATTACGCTCATTGGGGAATGGAAGTCAGTGCTGCTTCCTGAGTTGGTAGGCTTCGCAGACTTGGCCATTACAGCCCCGAAATTTCGGCAAGCCGAAAACAATGTTCTTTGTTTGCATTTCACGAAGCCGTGGGAAGTTAACGTGGCCGAACCACTTGTGCCAGAGGTCGATGTCCGACTCGACCTTTTGTCCTTTCGCGAACAACGCGGTTCCGGCTTGATTGGTGTCGAGGATAAACATCCTCCCTTCACGGCGCCCTTGCGCAATAACTTTGCCTTCCTCTTCGATGTAGCACCCGAGGTGCGTGAATTGAAGTTGCAACCCTTGGTCGATGATCTATCCGACTGACACCAGGTTCTTGGTTATTGTCTGGATGTGCAACACGTTCATGAGTTTCCCTTTCTGCCCGACTTTGTCGTGGAGAAAACCGTCCCTAGGAGGAATCGGTGGGTAGTGTGCGTGAACCAGCCCTTACACATGGGCACATGTTTTGATGTATTTACATAGTTAAGTACAGGTCAGCGATGTAATTATCCTAGGTAGCACGAATTCAAAGTGATAATTACATCGAAGACAGAGAATAAAAGTGATGTAACAGTCTGTAACGACTCTCTCTCCTAGTGCTATAAAAGGAGAGGAAAGGGGGGAGAGTGGGAGATCATGCATTTTCAAGGACGAAGTGTTGTCGGACTCGGAACCGAGCTCTCTCCTCCACTGTGACTGTTGCTTTTGCAGGGATTTGGGTGAGGTTGGTTGCTTCTGCTGCGTGAAAGCCTGTGTAGCACGGGCACCCTCGATAGGGCCATTGAAGCAATTGTCGGCACAATAGGTCGGTTCGATTGGAAAGACACCATGAGTTATTTGGTGGCCTACCAGGCCGAAATGGTGATGAGGGACATCCCGGAGGAGAGGCGTTTGGCTGGGTTCCCTCGGGTAGCGACACCGGGCATCCACGCAGAGGTGCTCGAGGTGTAGGTTGGATGCCAGACCTGGGGGGGAATTCGAAGCGCGGCTCCTCGAGCGGCACAAGCTTGATGAAACGATTTGCTTATCGAAGCGGGACTTTATGGATTGGGTAGAGACCCCAGGAAAGGGGAGGAATGCGTCGGCGCTCCTCCGGGAGTTCGAGGAACACTTCGCACGTCTTTCGGCACTGGACAGGACCATACGAGACTCGAGCTGTGTCCTTTTATTTGTCAAAGTTGTGGACGTGCAGGATCGGGAGCAAGTGGGTCTCTTGCTGGAGACGGACGATGGGATGACGGCCGACTGGTCCGTGGTAAAAGGGGTCTGCGGCCGTTTCGACAAACGACGTGTGTGGGTCGATAAGGGCTCGTCGGGGGCAGGAGCGGTTGCGGCAAGAAACCTCGAGGGACCCCCGTCGGCGCGCAAGGAGGAAACCAAGGATTGGCTTGAGACAGGCTCATCCAGCGTGGTCAAGGGCCCGTCCACCAGAGCGGCTCTGGAAGAACTGAGGTAGATGGTACGAAACGTCCAGATTGCACAAGCGAGGAGGGACGGCCTTCGGGTGGGCATCGATGCTTGTGGTGTGACGCAGTCAGTCACGTCTGGAAGGACTACGTGGACTTCGCAGAAGTAGTAAGGGCTAACATGGTGTACCTATGGAACGGGAGGGTGCACGCTAGAGAGACCCGGAGAGCCCTGGAGTTGAATATCGGACGGGGAGGAATGAAGAGGCTAATGGAAGAAGCGGCGGCGCGCCACGTGGAGACCATCCACTACTCGGCGTTGGCAGGAATCCGGGTCGGGAGTGACGAAGACCGGAAGACGAAAGACTCCGGGTTCTGGCCAGTGGTGCTAGAAGGCCTCACTGATGTGCGGTTGAGAAGGGAGGAAGCGGACCGTGCGAAAGGTCCTAGAGGAGCGGATTCTCGACAACAAGTGCTTGGAATCGCAAAGAAGGAGTTCCACGATTCTATCGTGGACTTGCTGAAGCGGAAGTGGCTTTCGACGGAGCCGGAACCGGAGAAGCCCATGGAGGTGCAGACGATGCACCTGGAAGACATGGCCCTAGAGGACGAGTTGGCGGAAAGCCATTATTCGAAGTTACACTGGGCCAGGGCCACGACAGAGACCCCTATTCAGATTGGCGACGTCCAGGAGCCGGTGGTGGCGTTGATAGACCACGGCTCGGAGATTACCCTGATGTCCATGGACTTCTACGAAAAGGGGAAGTGGCCCATCAACACCAAGCACGGCTGGAAAATACGCGCGACGACACGGGCTACGAAGGAACTGCATGGGGTGTGCCTGAATGTAAGCGTGAAGATTGGGGATGTCGAGATTACCCTGATGTCCATGGACTTCTACAAAATGGGGAAGTGGCCCATCAACACCAAGCACGGCTGGAAAATACGTGCGATGACACGTGCTACGAAGGAACTGCACGGGGTGTGCCTGAATGTAAGCGTGAAGATTGGGGATGTCGAGATTACCATGATGTCCATAGACTTCTACAAAATGGGGAAGTGGCCCATCAACACCAAGCACGGTTGGAAAATACGTGCGGCGACACGCGCTACGAAGGAACTGCACGGGGTGTGCCCGAATGTAAGCGTGAAGATTGGGGATGTCAAAATTGACCAACACTTCTTCGTGTAGGAGACGTCCTCACACCCGGTGATTCTCGGCGAACCATACATCACGGCGGCGTGCATGGAGACCAAAGTGCTTGACAACGGTTCGGTGTACGCGTGCGTCAAAAGCCAAGACGAACGTCGCTCCGTCCAATTCCTGACCGTGCGGGCGAACCACGAGCGTAACCGCGAGACCCTCGGTGTCGATAGCCGAGGGGATTTTTAGAGAGGGATATTAAGGCGTGGGGCTGCGGTAGTCTGGACACCATGTAGAAACCCCACATATGTACCATAGGAAGGAAATCTTAGTTCTCCGATAACGGAAGTCATACTATAACCGACATCAACGGTCGGGAAAGGAAGTGAGCGGAGGAACGACTCCGGACGTGTGGAGTCCTCGGCCCCAATGAAGAAATTAGCGGTGCCGTGGAGGCGGTCTGTTTTGACGACACCTTGAGGGCACTACAGAAGGTGTTCGTAGGAGGCCTCAGGGAGGACCGGACGGTTCCGATTAGTTCTGTGGAGATGTAGGAAGTCATCACTGAATTTGGGGAAAGGGTCGGGTTTGATTGGACAGCCCCCGTAGATACGAAGTACAAGACTGTGGACCGGAAGGTGAGGCCAGTCGTGGCACCCTTGCTGGAGGGCAGCGGGGAGCGAATAAAGGGCGTCACGTCCGACCCAAGTTTGCGGAATCTGGCTGGCATAGGACACTGGTTCCCCGGCATGATGCTACGAGAGCTCGAGATCGGTGGGGGTGGCTTCCTACTGCCGGCGAAGGAGGACCGGTTACGGAGGATGCTCGGAAGGCACGGGAAATCCTTCACATTCTCACCGGAGGAGATCGGGTGCGTAAACCCGACGATCATAGAAATGATGGTGATATTCACGGTGCCGCATGTGCCGTGGAATCTCAAACTGATTCCGGTACCCAGAGCTCACGTCCCGAAGCTGATGGAGCTGCTGAAGCAGAAAGTGGAGATGGGCATCCTCGAACCATCGAGTTCCCCTTATTCAAATTGGTGGTTTACTGTGCCGAAGAAGAACGGCACGCTGTGCTTCATTCAGGACCTGCAACCGGTCAATAAAGTGACCATTCGGAACATAGGAGTCAAACCAAAGATTGACGAGTTTGCAGAGGCCTTCGCCGGGAGGTTGATCTATTCGATTGGGGATCTATACTCAGGGTACAACCAGTTCCAACTAGCCGAGGAGAGCAGGGATGTCACGACGATGCGGACACCTCTCGGCTTAGTGCGGATGTGTACCCTACCGCAGGGAGGGACAAACTCAGTGGCGCACATGGTGAATGCGATGAACAAGGTGCTGAGGGACTGCATCCCGGACATCAACATGCCATTTCTGGATGATATACCGATAAAGGGGTGCCCGGTGGAGGATAAGGAAGAAACGGTTGGGCCAGACGGATGCCGGAGGTTCGTGGCATACCACGTTGACAACTACGAGAAGGTGCTACAAAGGCTAGAGGGTGTGCGGCTCACCCTCTCCGGAGAGAAGTCAGCTTCCAGGCAGTCGGAGATCCTTGTGGTCGGTCACCTGTGCAGGCCTTACGGCTGGGAACTGTCTCCGGCAAAGGTAGAGGCCATCTTCGTGATGAAGGAAGAATGCAGGTCGGTTACGGAGGTACGGAGGTTCCTAGGGGCATGCACGTTCTATCACATTTGAATCCCACACTACGCACACATCACGGAATTGCTCTACGGGTTGTTAAAGAAAGGACGAAAATTCGAATGGAGTAATGAAAATACGGAATCGGTCCGAAGACTAAAAGACAGTCAAAGCGGACAAGGACTATCTAATCGAGACGGACTGCCTACCGATTCTCCGTATGGTTTCCGGATGCGCGACCCCGGACCTGGCAATGCTCAGGTGGATCGTGTACATCAAGTCCCTAAATCTGGAGATACGACACATGTCCGGTAAAGACAACACCATGGCCGATATGCTTTCAAGAGCGCTGTTCGACGACGAAGACGACATGGTTTCGGAGAACAAAGAAGTTGGTGAGGACTTCTTCGAGTCGGCTCGCATAGCGAAAAGGGCAAGGAGGACTCTGGTGTTCAACGAGTTCAATGAGAGCGAGTATGTCAGGGAGTGGCTCCAGATTGGAAGGTTCCTGAGGACAATGACGCCGGACATGGCGTGGACTAAAGACGAGGCGAACCGGATCCGAAAGAATGCCTACCGATTCTTCCTACGAGACAGAGGCATGTGGAAGCACCCAAAGAAGCGAGGCGGAGTTCCACTCCGGGTGGTAGCGGAAAGGGAAGAACAAGAGGCGCTAATGAGAGCATACCACGAGAGCCCTTGGGCCGGACACCGCGGGACATGGGCCAGCCTTGAGAAGTTGAAGGAGAAATACTGGTGGTCGGGCTTGTACCACGACGTGCACCGGTTCGTGACGACATGTGAGAGTTGTCAGATGCACTCCACAATCTGGCATCGAGACGAGCTACACCCGACTTACCCACCGATCGTCCACTTCAAATGGATGGTGGACTTAGTAACGATGCTAGTGGGAGTAGGACAGATGCCGTATCTGGTGCTTGTGCGGGAGGACTTAACAAATCAGGTCGAAGGCCGTGCACTGCAAAACAAGACAACAATGGTTGTATGCAGGTTCTTGATAGAAGAGGTGGTATGCCGATACGTGTGCGTAGGGAAGATCGTGGCTGACCGGGGAGAGCTGGATGCGCAAGAAGCTGAAGAGTTATTCGACAAGTTGGGGGTGAAGCTCTCTCTCACTACGGCGTACAACCCAGAGGCGAACGGAAAGGTAGAACGCGGACACGGGCCGATTGTGAAGGCTTTAGTATGCGCATGCGGAGGACAGGTCGGGAATTGACCACGACTGCTTCCTTATGCACTATGGGTAGACTAGACGACGCATAGTTCAGTGACCGGGTACATGCCGACAAAGCTGATGTACGGGCAGAAACCGGTCATGCCAGTGGAGCGGACAATTTCCTCGTGGGCAGCGATAGATTGGAGGAACAAGATGGGCCGGGAAGAGCTGTTGGCGGCACGGATTCGACAGCTTGAGCGAAGGCCGAAGGATGTGGAGCGGGCAAAGGCGAAGCTGCAAACGGCGAGGGAGAGGAACAAAGGCCGGTTCGACCGAACACACCGGCTGCGGCCAAAGAAGATCGAAGAAGGCGACTGGGTGTTGGTGTACGACAATAGCCTTGACAACCAGCACGAGGCGATACGCAAATTTGCGAGGAGGTGGTTCGGGCCCTACGCCGTAACGAGCGCGAACAACAATGGCACCTACCATCTTTTGGAGCTCGACGGGACGCTGTTAACAATACCGGTAGCTGGGAAGCGGATCAAGGCGTTCAAAAAGCGGCACGAGGACGAGCTAGACCCGGGGAGCGAGGATGAGGATGATGACCGGTTCGGAGCGGGTGGCGAACCAAAGAGTGAAAGATAATTGCAGGCCGGTCTTCTCCGGGCAGAAGTCTATTCTGGCGCATACCGGAGGATGCACGGTTAGGTGGGGGCGGATGTCGTGGAGAAAACCATCCGTGGGAGGAATCGGTGGGTAGTGTACGTGAACCGGCCCTTACACACGGGCATATGTTTTGATGTATTTACATAGTTAAGTACAGGTCGGCGATGTAATTATCCTAGGTAGCACGAATTCGTTAAGTAGGGGATCGAAGAGGATCTTTGTCCGAAAGGACAGAGAATAAAAGTGATGTAACAGTCTGTAACGGCTATCTCTCCTTGTGCTATAAAAGGAGAGGAAAGGGGGGAGAGTGGGGAATCACGCATTTTCGAGGACGAAGTGTTGTTGGCCTGGGAACTAAGCTCTCTTCTCCACTATCGTTGTTCCTTCTATAGGGATTTGGGTGAGGTTTGTTGCCTCTACTGCGTGAAAGCCCGTGTGCTTTCGGTAGAGGCTCCACTGCGTATTTCAATGCGTGTGTTTGTCTCTGTTGAGTCTATCCCCGGCTTGCTGGGTGTAACATTGCAAGCTCTATAATCTATACTATTATTGGAATTGATCCTTTCATTTCTATCTCTCTGTGTTTCTGTGAATCTCTCTCCCTCTTCTCTCTCACGCTCCTCGGTTCAGGGCCCCTACGGTCCCGCCTTATTTCATACGTGAGAGTGTAACAACATGACAACATGGCTGAGGGGAGCTTCGCCAACATGTTCGATGGTATGCGGAGTGTCGTCTCTCGTTTCGACCACTCCTTGTTTGACAAGTACAAGAACCATTCCTCATGAGTGATCATATGATTTGACTCTCCGGAATCAATATACCACACCTCGCTCGATTTTGAGGTGTTCATGGCCATCGAATTGGCCTTGTGCTTCATTACAAAGGCTAGGGCCGATCCATTTCCGGCTCATTTAGAGCCCTCAGCGTAGTGCGATTTCTAACGCCTTCCTATGTCTCTACCGCTCGATTCGGCTTTGTCCGAATCGTCCCTCTTCTTCCAGCACTCACTCTCCCTGTGGCCTTTCTTGCCACAATACTAGCATTCCGTTGCGGCCTTCTCTTGTCGGCTTCCGGCACCGCTCTTACTCCCCCTACTTCCGGAGGGTTCGGAATTGGTTCCGACATTCCGATCATGCCGCACGTTCTACTCTTTTTGGCCGCCTCCATTGCGTACCGATTCGCTTCATCCGCCATGACTACAGGGCCTATCTTCCTCCGTGTACAATATCTTGTTGTTGGTGTGCGTACTTGTTGACGCACCCGCGTGATTTTCCTCCATGAGCAACATCGACTGAAGCTCGAAGAACAAAGGTGTAATCTCCCTTGTGCAGACCGCCATTCGGAATGCTCTGAACTTTGACACTAACCCACCGAGACACACCTGCACCATTTCATCCTCCTTGACGTTCACGTTGACGGAGGCCAGAGAGTCGCAAATTGAAAAGAATATGTGGAATAATGCTTGGCCACAATCGAGTCTTAAATCTCTTTTACAATCACAGAAATGGGAATGTAGAGATAGATACACGTATACACAAAAAAGGGAAAGTACACAAGATGTTAACGTGGAAAACCCTAAGAGGGAAAAACCACGGGAGCCCACAGACTCCAAACTATCACTATGTCAAAGAATACAATAGGGGGCATAGAGGCAATGACCTCGTGGTCATCCTGGCGACGGTTACAACAGAGAGTGCTCGTAGCTACTCTCACACACACACTCTCTCTTTGTCTTTGTACAACCGTTACAAAAATAACACAAGGAATGACTAACACCATATAACACATGTTTGCCCTAGGTCATATTTATACTGATATGACTTTCGGGCTCTTTACAAATATAGCCCTAATGGGCTCTCAGAAACATATTTCCATATATGTCCCTTCATCCAGTGAGAGGTTCTAATCGGGCCTATGTCATCCGGTTCTCACCGGGTTTTCCTTGTTGGGTCTTCATCATCCAGTTCTCACCAGGCCTTCATCATCCCATCCGGAGGGACTGAAATCCTAACAAACTCCTACTTCACTTCGGCATGGGATGTCTGGTTAGTCCAATTTGCTTCCGACACGCGTCCAACTTGTTGGGCGTCAGCACCTTGGTCAGCATATCTGACCCGTTCTCCTCTATGTGGATCTTCGTCAACACGAACTCTCGATCTTCCACTCACTCCCAGATCTAGTGGTACCTCCGCTGGATGTGCTTCGTCCTAGAATGATACGCCGCGTTGTCTTGAAGATTTGTCACTACGCGTGGATCGCAAGGCGGAACCACCGGGGTTCTGGACCGGAAGGACTCGAAGTTTGCACTAGCTTTAGCGAGAAAGGAATTAAGATAGATTGAAAGAGAGAGAGATTAAGATAAAGATTGAACGGTTGACTTTAGATTTGAGAGAGATTAAGATTGAACTCTTGACTTTAGATTTGAAGAACAAGATTAATACATCAATTGGATAATGAATTAATTTTGATATATAAAGTACAAAGCCCCGTTTGATCTTTTTCATCCACCCTTTTATAGATGCTCCCATGCATATGATGCATGTGAGGGTACAAAGACATGCATACAATGCATGGAATGCATGTGATGCATGTTTGCCATTTGGCGCTCATGCATCACATGTCACTCAATCAAGCTCTAATATGAGAATTTACATGTAAAGCTATAATGATAAAAATGTAATCCTAAAGAAATGACTTGGTTTAATGGTAAGCTTATTGCTTCCAATCTTGGAGGTGCAAAGTTCGAGTCTTGCTTACATCTTTTTCTTTTATCTTTTATGCACAAAATACTATTAGGCTTTTGGACCAAATATCTTTAAGACACCACGCACTGCGATCAACCGACCCAACCGATTCGTCCGATTTGCATTCGGATGGTCCGACCCAGTACACATCTCGAGTCGCTTGCCGGTAACTAACCGGTCACTGCTTGCCGATCGCACCCACTTATCCAATTAGCTTAGGTCAAGTCACCTTGAAATATCTATGCTCCACACATAAACACAAAGATAATAGCTTTTGCTCTGCCTTATATATGGTGAGATCCTTATTTGTCCTGTCTATGTGGGATATCTCAAAGTTTTATCTTTCTCTTTTCCTTTGCAAACTTTCTACCCACATAACTTGAGACTTAGATGTCCGTTTCTTATGTAGTAAAGTGAATTCGAAAGCTCTTGAAGACCTCCATCTTTTTATACTAAGATATTAAACTTATTTAAAATAGTATTTTCACTATTAATGTTTTATATGATTCATACTCGATTTTGTATGTTTTATGCGATTTTCACACCATTGCTGAAAATCTTCACGACAACGTTCTTTGCAAGGTGGATGACACTTTGACTGTCGCAATAGAGCTGATATTCCTCTTGCTGGATCCCCAGCTCTTCGATGAAGTCCTTCATCCATAGTATTTCCTTGACGGCTTCCACAACTGCCATGTACTTCGCTTCCATGGTTGACAACGCAACCAACTTCTGAAGCCTCTACTGCCACGAAACAACTCCCCCTGTGTATGTCATGACATATCCGGATGTGAACCGGCTGGTATCTACATCAGCCGACATATCCGAATCTGTGAAACCGTCCAGTTGGGGTTTATCGGAGCTGAATCGGAGACACATACTTGAGGTGCCTTTCAAGGATTAGAGTATCCATTTCACCGCGTTCTAGTGTCCCTTGCCGGGATTGCTCATAAACCGGCTCACCACTTCGACTGTGTATCCGATATCCAGTCTGGTACACACCATTGCGTACATTAAGCTCCCAACGGTAGATGCATATGGTATCTTCATCATATTCGCCTTCTTTGCTTTCGTCTTTCGGCTCTACTTACCAGATAACCTGCAGTTTGCAGGGAGTGTCGATCCGACCGGTTTAGCATCTGACATGTTGAACCGCTGAACCACCTTTGTTACGTACTTCTCCTATGACAACCACAATTGCTTCTTTGACCGGTCCCGGAGGATATGCATCCCTAGTATCTGTCTTGTTGTACCCAAGTCTTTCATTGAGAAGGTTCGGTTCAGAGCCTTCTTCAACGTCCGTATCTTGACTTGGTCTCGTTCGACGATCAACATGTCGTCCACGTACAGTGATCGGCCTACGTCCTGTGGTATCCTTGATCCGTCAGGAAGGAGTCGAACTTTCGGTACCATTGCTGGGGAGCCTACTTCAAACCGTAGAGGCTCTTCTTCAACCGGCAAACTAGGTGCTCCTTCCCTTTCTTCACAAATCCCTCCAGTTGCTGCATGTAGATCTCCTCTTCGAGGTCGCTGTGCAGGAACGTCGTCTTCATGTCTAACTGCTTTACCTCGAGGTCCATGCTCGCCGCTATGCTCAGCACCGTCCGGATGGAAGTCATCTTTACTACCGGGGCAAATATCTCGTCAAAGTCCACTCCCTTCTTCTGTTGGAATCCCTTTACCACAATCCTGGCTCTGTACCTTGGGGGGTTTCCGACATCTCTCGGTTTCAACTTGTACACCCACTTATTCTGGAGTGCCCGCTTTCCTTTCGGCAACTCCACCAATTCATACGTGTGGTTCTCATGCAGGGAATCCATCTCGTCCTACATGGCACTAAACCACTTGCGGTTGTGGGTGTCCTCCTTTGCTTCTTTGAAGCTTTCTAGCTCCCCCTCATCGGTCAGCAACACGCGCTCTGCATCCGGAAATCTCTAGGGGGGCCTTCTCTCTCTCTGAGAGGATATCTACGTCTTTGGTTTCCGGCAACTGGCTCCTCTATTTGTTCTTCATCCGAATCCAATTCGGGATCTTGGCCGGTTCCGATTCCTGCTTCCTCTTCTTCTTCTGCCGGATCGGTGTCCTCTCCGTAACCGGTTGGTTCTTCGAGTGTCAACCGGCTCGTAGCCGTATAGGTCAGTATCTCATTGAATCGGTCCTTTTCGGTCGACTCAAAGTTCATTATCTTCTTCTCTGACTCCCAATCGGCAAGGGTCTTGTTCTCCATGAAGATAATATCTGGACTCCGGAAAACCTTCTTGTCGACCGGATCTCACACTCGGTAGCCGAACTCATCATCGCCGTATCCGAGGAATATGCAAGGCCGGGACTTTGGATCCAACTTTAGCATGTGCTAGCATACTCCGGACCCTCGCCATTATGGTCCGGTTCATCCTCTCGGCTAGCTAGTTTAGTTCCGGCATCTTCGGCACGGTAAATTCGAGCCGGATTCCCTTCGAACGGCAATACTCCTCGAACTGCCCTCGGTATTCTCCTCCGTTATCCGCTCGAACCTCCTTCAGCTTCCGGCCGGTTTCTCTTTCCACTCTCACGTGGAGCTCCTTGAAGACGGATGACACCTGATCCTTCGTCTTCAACGGTGTGGTCCACAGCTTTCGGCTGTGGTCGTCTATGAACGTCACGAAGTACTGCGATCCGGCATGTGACTTCGTGTCTACTTGACACACATCGGTATGCACGAGCTCTAGTGGTGCATTACGTCTCATCGGTGGCCTTGATCGGAAGGAGGTCCAGTTTTTCTTATCGGCCAGGCAGTCAGTGCACCTCTCAAGAGGCATGCCCTTCACTGGAATGAGGTTGTCTTCGGCAAGCCTCTTCATCCCCTTCTCACTCATGTGACAGAGTCTCTTGTGCCACAGCTCACCGGTTGTGTCGAATGCCATATTCACTTCTTTCGGGCATAACCAGGCATTCATCAGGTACAGTGTGTTGACTTTTCGAGCCTGAGCCACTATTAGGATCCCTTTGCTAAACTTCATAACACCATTCCGGATGCTACCCGAGTAGCCTTCATCATCTAGTTGACCGGTTGATATCATGTTCAGTCGAACCTCCGGAACGTGTCGGACATCCTTCAACAGCAATTTGCATCTGGTAGATGTCATCAATAGCACATTTCCTATGCCGATAATTCTGCATGTCCCTTCATTCCCCATCAAGACACAACCGTGCTCACTAGCTGTGTAGGATGAGAAGCATTTCCAATTCGGGGTAAGGTGGAACAACGCTCTAGAATCGACAACCCACGTTGTCTCGTCGCCGGGAAGGTTCAACTCACTCTCCTCGGTGATGAGCATCAAGTCTTCTTCACTTGCCACGATTTCCATCATTCCCTTCTGGTCCGGTCCCCTTCGGTATTTACCGTTCCGGTCCATTGACCACTTCGAATCGATGTTGTCAGTTTCCTTGTCTTTCCGAAAATGCCGACAGTTCTTCTGGAAGTTCCCCGGCTTCCCATAGTAGAAGCAAGTGCGCCTTCCCCTTTACTTTGACCGTGTCCCCGACTTTTTCCGGTTCTGGGGACTCTGGTTTCTTTGTCTTCCACGTTCTGATTCGGTAAGGTGGAGCTTGTATCCTTGTCTTTCCGATGCACATCCTCATCTAGCAAGCTCGACTTGACCCTTGCTAGGGATAACTGTTTTCCTTCTGGCCCGGCGTTGCCCAAAGTGACAACTAACGTCTCCTTGCTATCCGGGAGGGAACCGAGCAGGAGTAGAGCAAGTACCTCATCGGCGAGAGGTACTTCCAACAATATGGCCTGGTTTATCAGCCCCTGGAAGGCATTCATGTGTTCCGCCATACTGGTGCCATCTTGGTACCAGAGCCTCACTAGCTTCCGAAATACTGAAACTCGATTAACGACATTTTTGTTCTGAAACATAATGCCAATCTTCTCCCTGATCTCATGAGCCATTGCTCTCTTCATTGAAGTTGTTGTACAGGCTCATGTCGATGAAGCACCGGATGTATGCTGTTGTCTTCATGTGCATCACCTCCCATATCGTGGCATCAATCTTGTCTGGTCTCTTGTCCTCGAACTGAACTGACAACCAAAGATCTTTGACACGAGCATGTCCCTCATCTTCGACTTCCACACTGAGTAGTTGGAGCCGGTGAGCTTGAACATGCCTCCCAACAAATCTTCCATTTTCTCTATCGTTTTGCTCTAATACCAGATTGAAAAGAATATGCGGAATAATGCTCGGACACAACCGAGTCTTAAATCTCTTCGTTGAGAATTACAATCACAGAAATGGCAATGTAGAGATAGATACACGTATACACAAAAAAAGGGAAAGTACATAAGATGTTAACGTGGAAAACCCTAAGAGGGAAAAACCATGGGAGTCCACAGACTCCAAACTATCACTATGTCAAAAAATACAATAGGGGGCACAAAGGCAACGACCTCGTGCTCACACTCTTGGCCTGGTGGCGGTTACAACAGAGAGTGCTCATAGCTACTCTCACACACACTCTCTCTCTATCTTTGTACAACCATTACATCAATAACACAAGGAATGACCAACACCATATAACACATGTTTGCCCTAGGTCATATTTATACTGATATGACTTTCGGGCTATTTACAAATATAGCCCCAATGGACTCTCAGAAACATATTTCCATATATGTCCCTTATATTTCCATATATGTCCCTTCATCCGGTGAGAGGTTCTCACTGGGCCTGCATCATCCGGTTCTCACAGGGTCTTCCTTGCCGGGTCTTCATCATCCGGTTCTCACCGGGCCTTCATCATCCCATCCGTAGGGACCGAAATCCTAGCATAGATCTCCTTGATTTGGGCCGTATAATCGGCCACAGACAAATCTCTTTGTCGGACATTGCTGAGCTCTTGCCTGAGCTGCAGCTTCATGGCCATTGTGCTAGCAGCGAATATCCTCTTGAGATTTGCCCACACGTCCTTTGGCGTCTTAGCATCCCGAATGTAGCTAAAGAGCTGGTCACTCACACAAGACGTGAAGCAGTAAAGAACTTTGCTTGCCGCTTGTTCCCAAGCCGAAAAATCTTTGTGTGTCGATTCGGATGTTCCATCATTAGCTCCATCGACATAGTTACTCCAGTAGCAATGACCAAGCAGGTATTGGTGCATCTTGTACGACCAAGATGCGTAGTTACTACTATCGAGCTTCTTAGTCGGTAGCAAGCTTACCATTCCTCTATCCATATTGTTGTCTTATCATTTCCGAAAACAACAACTTAACTCTACCTTATCACAAGCTTTTCTGTCGGCTACAGAGGAGTCTCAACCCTCGCGCTCTGATACCATGTAAAAGAATACGTGTGCGGAAGCGTATGCGTAAGAAAATAGAGTACACAGTTCGGTAGAACACAGAAACCACAGAGAAAGAGAGGGAGAGACAGAGAGAGAGAGAGACCAGAAACTACAAAACTATATTCAAAATAATTGTTTGTATGTTCTCTCTGTACATACTTCGTGCTCAGTGAGCACCTTTTATACAGGCCCTGACTATTGGGCTGACACAAGTACTTATAGTACTTGATCGCTCATAAATGAGCATCCTACAATTACTCCCAAAATTATTCCTTACGAGGAATAACACTCTAATGGCCACTCGGTTTAAACACCGCCATGACCATATTTTGCGTACGGTTTTATCCACCCAGTCTACGCACTGGGTTACGTACCCGTTTATGCACCCAATGTTGAGCTTGTCTCTCAACCCAAACAAACAATTGAAGTGCTCAGCAAACATACGGAATTAGTCAGCAAAGCCAAGGGTATAATTGAAGCATTGCGCGAGGCCACGCAAAAGAAACGCCAATGGTACGATGAGTGTTAGATATAATCAATGATCAGCCCCAAGTTGTAAATCTATCTCCATATGTGCTCTTGGAGTGCACATTTTGTGATAGCGCCCCAAATGAGGAGCGGCTAGTGTGCAACTCGACCATATGGGTCGATAAGGTGTTAATCTAGGAAACTGTAGATGCGTAGGACACAATGTATTTAGGAAAGAGAGAAATAGGTAATAGGATTGGCTAATCAAGTCAACTAGAATATTTTGTGGGCAAGTTACGATGTACTTAGTCTTGAAGTATGCGTCATTGACTTCAAGATAAGTACTATCTAGCACTAGCCTGTACCTAGGGATTTGGTCATATTAAATGACAAGTCAGTTGATAGAAAAGGAATATCTCCACTACTATCAACTGACTTGCACATTTAATGTTATACTTAGACCAAACATAGAAAGCAATCCACTTTCATTTCACAGTGGTTGGCTTGATTATCAGTCCCCACTAATTTTGTAGTGAGCTGGTCCATATCCTATCTAAGCTCTAAGGTGTGAGTGCATGGGAAAACTACCATTGTGAGCTACTCTCATATGTAATCGAAGTTTTGTTTTCATATATCCCATCTCTGTAGTTGTAACTCTATATACCTATCTAATCGATTCTCAATATTTCTAACATGGTATCAGAGTTGAGAGGTTGATCTAGATTTGGTATATATGGGCAGTTGTTGTCTGGCAGCACAGAGAAATAGAGAGAGAGAGAGAGAGAGAGAGAGAGAGTATCAATGGCCTTGTCCATGAATGTTGCAACTACTCCACTACGCATTCGCCCACCTCCAATGTCTGATGGAAAGCTAGATGGAACCAACTACACTCTATGGAAGTTCAAAATGTCTGCCATTTTGGACTCCTACGAGTTGTTGGAGACAATCAAGGGACCCACAGGAGGAGACCCTGAGCCCATGATGACCTTTGAACTTGCACACCCTACCACATCAATCCCTCCAAATGCTAATCTACTTTGAGCCTGGAATAGAAGGAATGCTGATGCGTTGTGTACCATAGTCATTGGTGTATGTGACTCTGTACTAACATTAGTGCAACATACAACCAAGGCACATGAACCTTGGAGCATATTGGCCAGCAAGTATGAGACCAAAAACTATACAAGGATACAAAACCTTGAAAATCAACTTGCTGTAGAGAAGCTCGCCGATGGAGAGAAAGTAGAATCCTTTGTAAAAAGGATTAAGGATCTTCAAGATCAGCTGGCGGCTGTTGGAGTAGTCGTCTCTCAAGAGGATATGGCTCGTCGGTGCATTCGAGTACTTCCTTTCAAGTATGATGGCATTGTGATAGCATTGAACACTCAGGTTCGACCCACTCCTTTAAAATTTGATGAACTAAGTGCGATGCTGCTTGAAGAGGAGCTTCGGCTGAAAACAAGAGAAGGAAGGGAAGATTCAACATTTGTCTCTAGGACTAAGGGTAAAGGGGCATCCAATTCAAACAATGTGAATAGGATACCAAAGAAGAAGTTCAATGGATTGTGTTTCTATTGTGACAAGAAGGGTCATACAATCAAGGATTGTCGGAAGAAGATGGCGGACGAGAAGAATGGTTCTAGTAAGACCTCTTGGAGAGAGACCGAGTCCGCCAACAACGTCGTAGATGAGCTTGAGTTATGGTTTGCAAATGAAGAAGTGTGTTCTTCAGTTGACACTCACGTTGTCGACGACTCTTGGATTCTCGATAGTGGAGCGTCCCGACATATGACCAGTAATCGTGACTGTATAGCTCTTGGACACCTCTACAAGAGCCCATCAATGTTGTGTTCGGGAACAGTGCTCGATGTCCAGCCCAAGGAACCGGAACCATCTCCCTCAAAGCAAGGACTGGCGGGACAAAGCATCTCTTTGAAGTGTTGTACGTGCTAGATCTCAAGAAGAATCTATTGTCCATTTCTGCACTGACCGACAAGGGTCTTGATGTTCGATTCAAGAAGTCAGGTGTAGAAATAATAGATTTTGCTGGCAAGGTTGTAGAAATAGGGGTAAGGCGCAACAATCTCTATGAGCTCAACACACTTACCATTTCTACTGACCACAACACAAGTACTAACACAAAGCAATGGCATGAGAGATTTGGGCATCTCAATGTTGCTGTGTTGAAGGAGATGAAGAAGTTGAATATGGTAGTTGGGTTGCCAACCCTATTTGACTTAAGTCATGTTTGTGATGCTTGTATGATGGGCAAGCATCAAAGATCAGCTATTCCAAAAGAGAGTTAAAATCAGACAAAGACTCCTCTACATCTAATACACATCGACCTCTCTTGAAAAATGGTGACTCCTGCAATGGGTGGATCTCTCTACTATATGCTGCTAGTCGACGACTTCAATAGAAAGATGTGGGTTTACTTCCTTCGGGAGAAGGCTGAAGCTTTTAAAATCTTCAAAAGATGGCATAAGTTTGTTCAGCGAGAGTCAGGAAAGTCAGTGAAGGAGTTACACTGTCGTGAAGAAAACCGTCCCTTGGCGCAATCGGTGCATAGCGCGCGTGAACCGGCTCTTCACGTGTGCGCGCCCTTAATGTATATACTAGGGGATTAAGTACAAAGGCATATCCGGGTAGTTAGATTCGGTAGGTGGGGAGTAAATGAGGGAGACGGCTCCCTTCTTGAAGCTATAAAGGAGAGGGAGACGCAGGGAGAAGGTATCGGGCATTAAGGAGGACGAAGTGTTGTCGGACCGGAACCGGACGCTTCTCCTCAGATTCGTTCTCTATCACTCTTCTCTACAGGGTTTTCGGGAGCCTCGCGCTGCTTCGAGGAACGCCCGTGTGCTTCCGGCAACACCTCCACCCTTTCCCCCCTTTTCGCCGGCCTGCTCGGTTGTAGCCGCTCGCGTGCTCTGTTGTGTATTTGATACTCGTTAATATACAAACACTTGTGTCTCCCTGTCTCTGTGTCCATTCGCGTCTTCTGTGTTGAGGGGCCGTGCACCTGTGTTTCTTACCCATACGTGATAGGGTGTCTCTCTCTCATTCCCCTTATATCACCTGCTCTTCGGTCCAAGACACTGGTGGTCCCGCCTCGTTTCTCCACGCACGCGCGTAGTAACGCGACATATTTGGTGAACCCGACGTGAAACAGGCGGCAGAGGAGCAGAAGATGAGGGGTTCGGATCTTGCAGAGGCCATGGCTTCGGCTATGGACCGGATAGTGAGCGCGTGCGAGGGCACCAGCGCCCTTGACAGGGCTATTGAGGCGATCATCGGTATGATCGGCCGGTTCACTGGAAAGGATGCCACGAGTTATTTGGTGTCCTAGCAGGCAGAGATGTTGATAAGGGATATTCCGGAAGAGAGGCGTCTTGCCGGATTCCCTCGAGTGGCGATGCCGGGCATCCATGCGGAGGTGCTCGAGGTTCGGGCGGAGAGCCGGACCTGGGAGGAGTTCGAAGGACGACTCCTGGAGAAATACGGGCTGGATGATGCGCTTCGACTTTCGAAGCGGAGATTCATGGAGTGGGTGGAGTCCCCCAACAAAGGAAGAAATGTGTCGGTACTCCTCCAGGAGTTTGAGGAACGCTTTGCGCGCCTTCCGGCGCTCGATCAGACCATTCTGGACACAAGTCGTGTCCTGCTGTTTGTCAAATCGGTTGACGCACGGGATCGAGGGCAAGTTGGCTCCTTACTGGAAACCGAAGACGAGCTGACGGCCGACTGGGCCGCGGTAAAAAGAGTCTGCGGCCGTTTTGACAAGCGGTGGGAGTGGGCTGATACAGAGGCGACCGGGGAGGGACCTGTCGCAGCAAGGAAGCTCAAACCGATACCGCAGGCGTGAAGGGAAGAGACCAGGGAGTGGCTCGAGACCGGTTCGGCTTCGACTGGCGTGATCAGAGGCTCGTCCGGGGGAAAGGCTCTGGAGGAGTTGACGTGAGCGGTAAAGGATCTCCAGATCGCCCAGGCTCGGAGGGAAGGTGGCGATCAAGCTCGTGATCGACGACCTCTGGCAGGAAGTAGGTGCATGTGGTGCGACGAGGTCGGCCACGTCCGGAAAGAGTGCGGGGACTTTATGGAGGCTTTGAGGAGCCGAGTAGTGTACCTGTGGGAAGGTCGGGTGCACGCCAACGATACCCGGAGGGCCCTGAATCGAAACGACGGGCGAGGAGGAATGAAAAGGCTGATGGAAGAGGCGGCGGCCCAGCACGCGGAGACCGTCTGCTACTCGGCGTTAGACGGTATTCGGGTCGGAGGCAGCGAGGCCAGGAAGGAGAGCAAAGCCCAGTTCTGGTTGACGGTGCTAGAAGGCCTCGCCGGTGCCCGACTAAAGAGAGACGAGGCAGACCATGCAGAGAAGTGGGTCCAAGAGGTAACCGAGTGGAGTGACCCGGTCGAAGAAAAGACGGGTTTCGTCGAAGCAGCTTGCCAGAACTACGAGGCTCTGGTTGAAGACAAACGGGTAGGTAAAACCGGAGGGGCCAGACCCTCACAGAGATATGAAACCCAATTCAGGCCGAAACGAAACGAGGCCGGTGAGTCCAGTGCCCGGGATAACCACAAGAAGGGTGGGTACCATTTGGGCACGGAGATCGAAAGGACCACGGACCTACGGAAGGTCTTGGAAGAACGAATCCTTGACAGCAAAGTGGAACTGTCGTTGCGGGAGGTGCTCGGAATCGCCAAGAAGGAGTTCCACGACTCCATCGTGGACTTGGTGAAGAGGAAGAGGTTGTCGACGGAGGCAGAACCGGAAAGACCGGTGGAGGTGCGGATGGCGCACATAGAGGACATGGCGCTGGAAGACGAGTGGGCGGAGAGCCACTATTCGAGGCCACACTGGGCCCGAGCGACCACGGAAACCCCAGTGAAGATCGGAGATGTTCAGGAACCGGTGGTGGCACTGGTGGACCACGGTTCGGAAATAAACCTGATGTCCATGGATTTCTACAAGAAGGGGAAATGGACGATCAACACTAAGCATGGGTGGAAGATACGGGCGGCGACGCGCGCCACCGAGGAACTACACGGGGCCTGCCCAAACGTGCGAGTGAAGATCGGCGACGTCGAGATAGACCAGCACTTCTTTGTGCAAGAGACGTCCTCGCACCCGGTCATACTAGGGGAACCGTACATTACGGCAACACGAATGGAGACCAAGGTGCTGGATAACGGGTCGGCTTACGCGAGGGTCAAGAGTCAGGACGGGCGACATTCGGTCCAGTTCCTGACGGTGCGACCGAACCACGAGCGAAACCGCGAGTCCCTCGGTGGCGAGAACCAAGAGGATTTTCAGAGAGGGCTGCAAAGGCGTGGGGCCACGACAGTCCTGACACTCCGGGAAAACCCCACAAACGTATGATAGAAGGGAAGCCAAAGAAACCTTGTACCATAAGTAGGAAGTTTTGTTTCTCCAACAACGGAGGGTGTACGATAGTCGGCGTTTTAGGCCGAGAAAAGACAAGGGCGGAAGAGCGACTTTGGGCGTGCAAAGTTCTCGGGCCCAGCGAGGAAATCAATGGAGCCATGGAGGCGGTCTCCTTTGACGATACCTTGGGAATACTGCGAGAGGTGGTCGGAGAGGGCCTTAAAGAGGACCGGACGATACCGGTTTGTTCAGAAGAAATGTACGAAGTCATCGTGGACTTCGGTCGAGGGCTCGAGTCGGAATGGACGGCCCGGGTTAACACGAAGTACAAGACTGTGGACCGGAAGGTAAGGCCAGTCGCGGCACCCTTACCGGAGGGCAGCGAGTTGCGAATCAAGGGGGTCGCGTCGGACCCCAGTTTACGAGATCCGGCCTGCATAGGACACACCTTCACTGACAGAACGCTACGGGAGCTCAAAATCGGTGGGGGCGGGTTCCTACCGCCGGCGAAAGAAGACCGGTTTCGGAGAATGCTCCGAAGGCACGGGAAAGCCTTCGCATTCTCACCAGAAGAAATCGGGTGCGTAGACCCGACAGTCGTAAAGCCGATGGTGATATTCACGGTACCGCATGTGCCGTGGAATCTCAAACCGATTCCGGTACCGAGAGCTCACATCCCGGAGTTGATGGAGCTATTGAGGCAGAAAGTCGATATGGGCATCCTCGAACCGTCGAGTGCCCCGTACTCGAACCGATGGTTTACCGTACCGAAGAAGAACGGGACGTTGCGCTTCATTCAAGACCTGCAACCTGTCAACAGAGTGACCATTCGGAACGCAGGAATCGGACCAACGATAGACGAGTTCGCGGAGGCCTTCGCCGGAAGGTCGATCTACTTGGTCGGTGATTTGTACTCGAGGTACGATCAGTTCCAACTAGCCGTAGAGAGCAGAGACATTACGACGGTGCAGACTCCTCTCGGCCTAGTGCGGATGTGCACCCTGCCACAAGCAGGAACGAACTCGGTGGCCCACATGGTGAATGCAATGAACAAGGTCCTGAGGGATTGTATCCCGGACATCACCATGCCATTCTTGGATGACATCCCGATCAAGGGATGTCCGGTGGAGGAAAAGGACGAAACGGTTGGACCGGACGGATGCCAGAAATTCGTGGCGACACACATTGACGACCGCGAGAGGGTGCTGCAGAGGCTAGAGGATGCGAGGCTCACCTTCTCTGGGGAGAAATCGGCCTTCGGGCAATCAGAGATCATGGTCGTCGGACATCTATGCGGGCCGTATGGTCGGAAACCGTCTCCGGCTAAGGTGGAAGCCATCTCCTCAATGAAGTCCGATTGTAACTCAGTCACGGAGGTACGGAGGTTTTTGGGAGCATGCGCGTTCTACCACATATGGATCCCGCATTACACCCACATTGCCGAGCCACTATATGGGTTGCTAAAAAAGGGGCGAAAATTCGAGTGGCAAGACGAGCATGCGGAGTCGGTCCGAAAGATGAAGGAGGCTCTTTCTGCAGCACCGGCACTCCGGAAGGCTGTCTACGAGAAAGGCACTCCCAAATACATAACGGTAGATACGAGTCCGACCGGGATCGGATGGGTTGTCAACCAAGAAGATGAGGACGACATTCGGTTCCCAATCCGGTTCGGCGCAAAGGTCCTCAGCGAGTGACAACGAGGATACGCCCAGGTTAAACGCGAACTCTGGGGTATCGTTTCGGCGATGAAGGCCGATAAAGACTATCTGATCGGGATAGAAGTGATTATCGAGACGGACTGCCTGCCGATTCTCGGCATGGTTTCCGGATGCGCAAACCCGGACCTGGCGATGCTCAGGAGGATAGCGTACATGAAGTCCCTGGATCCGGAAATACGACACAATTCCGGGAAAGACAATGCCATGGCCGACATGCTTTCGAGGGCGCGATTCAACGACGAGGGTGACATGGTTTCGGAGGACGAGGAAGTCGGCGTAGACTTCCTCGAGACGGCTTACGTAACAACTAAGGGAGGGAGCACTCCGGCGCTTAACGATTTCGACGAGAGCAAGTACAACGGGGAGTGGTGTTAATCGGCTAATTACTAACTACTACCGATACAGAAGAGTGAACGTCGCTACTCAACGTTCTAACAAGGAATTGTGTTTTACGAACGGAATTATACTATATTAATCGGTAATTACCGTGATCGTTACTTAGTTATAAATTAGGAAGCTTGCACTTAACAACATAGACAATAGAAAGAACACAGAATCCGTACAGGATATTCCTAACTTAAACTTATATTACTAAATAAAACGACCTTTCTTACAATGCCTTCGGTTCCCTTTTATAGGTATACCGAAGGTCTTTTCTCATCAAGAACTATTCCTACTTACTATCAAGAATTACAAAATTATCTAACTAACTTAGTTCTCTTCGTTTACTGCTGAGTCATTGATCCGAACAGTCGATCCGAACCGACTCCGTTTTCGACGCTTTCCCACTTGTTCGGTAAAACTGACTGTCCGGGTTCGGGTAACACTTGGCACGCCTGTGGGCCAGGACCTTGTCCAGCGAACCCACGCCTATTCCTGTAGCTCTTCATCCGAATCGTTCAGAATATCAAAAATCGAAGGCTCTTCTGGCCTTGGATGTATTCCACCTATATCTTCCTCTTCATCTTCATCTTCATCTGTGTCACAGTCGTCATTCGGAGCAAGTTTTGAATGTTGTGATTCGGTTGGCTGCTCTGGTTCACTTCTTCCGGGAGCTTGAAGACCAGGAGTCTTGCTGGTTCTTTCGGCTTCGATTTTATCCAACTGGACGGAAGTGCCTATATCATTTTTGTCGAATTCTTTCATAATACGTTGAATTTCTTCTCTGTAAAATGCCGCAATTTCGTCCATATCTTTCATGATATCCTCTTGGATATTGTCAATATCCTTTTGTGCCATTTTAAAAAAACCTGCACCTTGGACCTGACGGTTATTTTTGTCGGCACACAATAACTGTAATTCCGCCGCTTGTGCCGTCCATAACTTCCATCCTTGCGCAAGGGATTCATCGATCATTTTCTTTGCTAGGTTTCGATGTTTCCCTATGATGTGCTGCACTTTGTCCCTAGTGATGCTTGCGACGTATTGGGCGGTTTGCAACTCTTTCCGTAAATCCGTAATAGTGGTTCGGTTCTCACTTTCAGCTCGCATTAGTTTGGATTCGACTACATATATATCCAGCCGTCTTTGTTCCGATATCTTTCGAATTTCGTCCAGTTGTTGTTCGAATGCCGATTTCTCTTTGCTCCATTCCTCCTCCTGTTCCGTAATTCTTCTGTTGACTTCTTCAAGACTCCGCTCTTTTTCTGTCAATTGACTTTCCTGTGACACTATATACCTTTCGAATCTTCAATTTGTTCGGTATATGTATGATTGGCCGTCTTAGCTTCTTCTAGATTTTTCTGTAATTCGTTTATTAATTGATTTTTTTCTTCGAGAACTTTGTATTGACCATTCTGAATGGTTTCTATTTGTTTTTCTAATTCTGTAGTTCGAAATACAACATTGTTGGCCCTTGTTGTTTCTGCTTGACGTGCTTTCTCAGCGTCCTCCAATTTCTGCTGCCATTCTGACTCCGACACCATAAGCCGTGCCTGTGTTTCCCATTTGTTCAGACTTTCTTTTAGTTCTTTATTTTCTGCCTGTATGTTACAAAACTGATGTTTCAGCACCTCCGCCGATGCTGATACACTTTTGTATCTTTCAGCCATATCACTGGCCGCTTTGCGTGCCGTTTCATATTCTTTATGAATTTCAACCAGTGCTTCATGTAATGGTGGCATTTCAATAGCCTCCCCTCTATTCTGTGCACTTCTTTTCCGGCCGATTTTCTCTATCTCTGCTTTTTCTTGAGGTTCCAACACTCCTCGTAAGGCTTTCTGTATCATTATTCGGTCATTATGTTCTTGAGCCAGCCGTTCTGATACTTCTGTCAGTCTTTTAGCCAACCATTCAACCAGTTCGTATGAAGTTCCGAACTGTAAAATGGCAGCTAATTCATGTGCTGCTGGTGGAATATCCAAGTACCCATGTGCTTCCCGAATTGCTACTTTTGAAGATTGTCCTTGTTGAGGTTGTGTCGAAACGCTCTCATTCCCTGGTTTTATTACTTCTGCTACTACAGGCGTATTCGAATTTTCCTTTGTGCGTTGCCTTTTCGGTGCTGACCCCTCACTGTTTTCTGGTTGGAATTGCCGATTAGCCTTTTGTTTAATCCTTGTCCTTTGTCGCATCTTCTCTGCTTGTTGTCGATTTTTTGTCGGCTGTTGCTTGTTTATCAAATTTTCAACTGTTTCTTGTTCGGCTGTTGGTTGCCTGTTTTCGGAATTCTCTGGTCTTGGTGGTTCCGACTGAGGCATATTCGTTTGTATATTATCGGCATGTGCCGATTCTTCCTCTATCCATTCTTCATGTACTACTTGTCGGTGTCTTCGCGGTGCTTGTACTATCGGTGGTCTTCTTGACTGAACAGGAGTTTCCGATTCTTGAATCGGAAACAATACCGATATCCAACGACCAAAAATTTGCTTCATCGGTTTTCCTGTTTTTACCCCTTGTAGCTGCTCTCTCAGAGCTTCCCCCGACAATAGTGGCCAGTTGAAATCCTCTTTTTCGTATGCGGCTATGATAAACCCAGCCCTTTTTTTCGGCATACAATAAAAACGAGGACTGACAAATCCCACCTCTAATAAAAATCTAGCCACTTCATGGAAAAACTCATCCCTACCTCCATAAGTCTGATATGCTTTTGCCGAGGGTGAGTATTCCCCGAAATATGATTGGAGTGCTTCTGATGAAGGTTTTTTAACTGCCTCAAAGCCTCCTCTTGGCATCTGTAATGCATTTCGTATTTTCTTTGTGGTGATTTTGGTGATGTCTATTTGTTGTACCAATTCTTCCGCCTGCGGATGAGGTTCCGCTTCTGCTACTTTGATGAAACCTTGTAAGTTTCTCTCATGAAGCCACAATCGCAGTTCTTCAGACACAGGAATCGGCATGACTTCTGTGTTTGCTTGTTCTGAATCACTTGTCGATGACGGTTGGAGATCTGCACAGCTTCTGTAGCGATGAAAATCAGAAAAACAGAGTTTGGGCAAACTAGGGCACGAAGGCTCAGACTGTTTCGATATCTGCACTCGTTTCTGTTGTTTTGGCGACACAGACGATACAGAAATATGCTTTAAAGATATTAACTTATGCATGATGACTTAAAGAATAGTAATTGCTATTAATGTAGGAATTAATTAGTATTCACTCTTCGTGTAGTGGTTGTACTACTTACTAATAATCATGTAATTCCTCTTTCTATTTATAGTCGATTCAGACTGTTATGGCAAGATTGTATTTCTGCATTTGACAAGAACTATTGAGTGAGTTAGTTAGTTTTTTTTTTTTTTTTTTTTTTTACTCTTCCGTTTGAATAAACGGATTTACCGGCATATCTCCCAAATACGGTTTAAGCCGGAATCCATTTACCCATTTCGGTAAAACCTCTCCGGTTAATGATCCCAACTGATACGTACCATTTTTACTATTAATTATCCATACTGGACCTGTCCATCTATACCGGAGTTTCCCAGGCATAAGTCCCATTCTCGTCTGGAATACCAATACCGGTTTCCCAATTTCGAATTGCTCTTCCGATTTCCTTCGATGTCGATTTACGAATGCCTTGATTTGTCTCTGCTTGTTTTCTAGTGCTGACATTGATTGAATCCGTTCTTCTTCTAATACTAATAAAGCCTCTTTGCGAATCTGCTCCGATTCTATTTCATTTAACTTATTCGTCGCTTGGATACGAAGTGTCGGAATTTGAAATTCGATCGGCATAACGGCTTCAAGTCCGAATGCCATTCGGAAAGGTGTTGATTTAATGGATGTTTTGTACGAAGTACGATATGCCCATAATGCACTATTTAACTTTTGATCCCAATCAGTACGATTTTCATTCACTATCTTCTTTAAAATTGTTTGAATTGTTTTATTTGTCGATTCTGCCAATCCATTAGCTTGGGGATAGTAAGGCGTACTTTTCTTATGAACTACGGCATAGTAATTGGTTAATTCGTTAATTAACTTGTTAATAAAATGAGTGCCTTGATCGCTTACCAATTCTATTGGGCAACCAAATCGACACCATATATTTTCATACAGGAATTTTGCTGTGGATGCTGCTGTATTGTCCCTGAGACCTTTTGCTTCAACCCATTTTGTGCAATAGTCAGTCGCAATTATGATATATCGATTACCGGTTCTTGCAGCTGCTGGTTTGAATGGGCCAACAAAATCTAAGCCCCATTTCTGAAATGGCTCAAGAGGTAAAACCGGTTGAAAAGGCATTCGATCCTTTTCGGTTGGTTGCCCCATTCTTTGACACAAATCGCATTTCTTACAGTATTCGTTAGCATCTTTCATCACCGTTGGCCACCATAACCCGCTATTCCATATTTTTCTGGTTGTTGCTTCTCCTGCGTAATGACCGCCAGCAATTCCACAATGTGACTCTGTTAATATGGCTGATTTTTCAAATTTCTGTACTACCCTTCGCCATATTCCATCCGCTCCTTTATGATACAACATGTCATTAAATAAACAAAAATTCCGACTTCGTACTGCAATTCTTTTTCTTTCATCTGTCGACATGTGTTCGGCCGGAATTCCTGTTGATAGAAATATCGTCATTTCGGAAATCCATTCATCCTCTTTTTCCTCATTCACTTCTTGTGCTTTTACTGCCTCAACCCGAAATAATTGAGTATCTGGAAAATCATCTTTAACCCCAACCACTTCTTCTCTAGACTCAAGCCGACTGAGATAGTCAGCAATCGCGTGCTGTGCTCCTGGTCGATGTATAATGTCGAATTCAAACTCTTGAAGCAATAACGTCCATCTGGCTAACTTGCCTGTCAATTCTTGTTTGGAAACTAGATATAGTAGAGCCGAATGATCCACATGAAATGTAAATTTCTTACCCAAAAGGTAATGTCGAAATTTGTTCACACTATATATCATTCCCAAAGCTTCTCTTTCGGTTGTTGAATAGTTTCTTTCGGCCGACGAAAGTTTCCTACTGGCATAGTATACCGGCCTATACCAGTTTGGTTCGGATAATTGCATTAAAGCACTGCCTATGGCAATGTCCGACGCATCGACGAAAACATGAAATGGTTTGTTCCAGTCCGGTGGTTGAACTACCGGAACCTTCGTCAGCATCTTCTTGAGACATTCGTATGCATCTTGTTCTATACTTGTCCATATAAAAGGAACTTTGTGTACTGCTGTGTGTAACGGAATAGCAATGTCTGCTAGATATCTCATCATTCTACTGTGCCACCGAATTTGACCCAAAAATCTACTTAGAGCTTTAGCATTTGTTGGTGGTGTTGCCTCAATAATTGCTTTAACTTTGTCTGGGTCCACTGCAATCCCTTCTTGACTAACAATATGCCCAAGTAACGTACCACTCATTACTCCGAATGTGCATTTGGCTGGATTTAAGCTAAGACGCCCTTTTCGACATTTTTCTAAACATAGCTGTAAATGCTCAAAATGATCAGCTTTCCGACTATATACTGCAAAATCATCTAAAAACACCTGCATGAAAGCTGGAATATATTCCCCGAATATTTCCTGTATTACCCGCTGAAATGTAGCTGGAGCTGTTTTTAAACCGAACATCATTACTACTGCCACAAAGACACCCCATTCTGTGACGAAAGTTGTCTTTTCCTGATCTTCCGGATTCATCCGTACTTGGTTGTACCCACTGAACCCATCCAAGAAACTATAAATTTCATGTCCTGCTACTGCATCTAATATCCCATCTGTGAATGGCAACGGAAACGCATCCGTAATTGTCGCTGCATTCAATTTTCTGTAATCCACACATACGCGAATTTTCCCATTCTTTTTCGGGACTACTACTATCGGACTCAGCCATGTTGATTTTTTGACGGGTCGAATAAATCCTACTTTTAAGAGTTTATCGATTTCTTCTTTTACTTTGATAGCATAATTCGGATTCAACCTGTACCTGCGTTGTTGTACTGGCTTTGCATCTTTATGCAAATTGATTTGATGTTGACAAAAAGCGGGATCCAGACCTTTCATATCGTCAAACGACCATGCAAAAACATCTTTATATTGTAATAGTAATGTTGTTAATGTCCGTTTGTCATTTTCTGCCAAATCTCTAGCAATCAAGACTGTTTTTCTTTCAGCATCCTCTACTCCTGCCAAATCGATCTCCTCCAATGCTGAGGCTTGCACTCTCTGAGATACCTTCATTTCCTTATCTGTAGCTTCTTGTTGCATTCGTATTTCTTTCATTGTTTGCTCATCTATTGGCACTTCTTCGTGTGAGTCTACATATGGTGTTAATGCTTGCAAAATATCTACCTCAAATAGAGGGATGATTTTCTGATTATCATCGAAATACTGACTTTCTTCTTCCTCGTCCAATCCTTCCATCATATTAACTGCTTCTGCATGTACAGGTAAACTCTGTTTGCTTGTTGTCACTTTGTTGTGCGTCGGAATCCTGACCTTAGTTTTTCCTTTCCTAAATGTTAGCACATTTTGTTTCCAATTTTGTTTAATATTAGCTGTCTTTAACCATGGTCTCCCCAATAACAAGGGGTATGCTCCCTGTGTTTCTAACTGCAAAATTACTGCCGAAATCTGAAAACTGTGTCCCCCGATTATTACATCCAGTTGTCGAAGCAAACCAATCGGTCGTACCGTACTTGTATCTGCCATTCGTAACCAAAACGGACATGCTTCCCATTCCGTGATTCCCAGTTTTTCACATGTAGTTTTGTTAATCACATTAACACCCGAGCCTCCATCTATAATCACATTTCCGATTTCTTGCCCGTAAAGTATTACCTTAATCGACGGATTCTGTTCATCCATGATCGAAGGGTTATTACTTGGCTGATTGTAGTGTACTGCTATTTGTTCGGAACCTTTATATGCAATTAATGCTGCCACTTTTTCTGTAAACCTTGGTACTAACTTAAGTAAGCCCGTAAGTGGTAATGACACTTGGCAATCAGCCAACAGTTTCCAAGTTTCTTCCTGTTCCTTATTCCCCAATGACTGTTGTACAACGATGTTCTGGTCAATGTTATTGTCTTGTAACATTCGATTCACATTACTTTGATTTGCTTCGTCCACCCATTCTTTTGCCGCCTTCCGAACTTCTTCCTGAATTTCCCACTCTGATTGTTTGCTTTTGCTGCGTGTCGTTACTTGCTGAACTTCCGGTATTACCATATTAACTGCTGGACCCTTTAACCGGACATTGATTAGCATAATGGCCTAGTTGTCGACAAATATAACAAGTGGGTACAAATGTTGCACTGGTCTCTCCATGTGCAAATTGGCCGTTATTAAATTGCTGCTCTTCATTACCACTCGGGTTTTGTTGGTATTGACGTGTAGCTTTTGGTTTGTAAAATCTCTTGTTTTTATACCAATTCTGCCTAAATTGTTCAGTATTATCATTTGGTTGTGCTACATTTTGTGTTATCCCGAACTCCTGATTTGGCGGAAAATTATTCTGTTGAAACATTTGATTATTTTGTGGAACGGTTTGAGTATTATGTTGAAAGGTCATATTACCCGATTGAAATGCCGGATTTGGTTGAAATGTAGAATTCGGTTGCACATTCGGACAATTCTGTTGAAACCCTTGAAATGGTGGGTTACCTTGTTGGAAACTTTGATTATTTTGTTGAGAATATTGATTCGGATTCTGTATGAATGGTGGGTTGGATTGAGCAAAACCTGGTTGAAATGCTTGAGTCACCTGAGTGGGTTGCATATTTTGTTGTGAAAAGATCTGATTTGGCTGTAGAACCGGATTTTGTTGTACATTTTGCTGATTTTGTGAAAAATTATTATTTTGATAACCATTGAACAGATTATTGTTATTTTGGTAACCATTGTCAGTATAAATTTGTCGTACTGACGCCGTAGTCTTATTAAGCAGATTATATTCACATTGTTCTACTGAATGTAACTTTGAATGACATATTGTACAATGTGTTCTTAACATACATTCAATTGCCGAATGCCCCGTATTTAAACAAGTGGTGCATTGAACTGCTTGTCGAAATTGTAACTCCTCTATTGTCGGTAATGTACGGTGTAATGCCGACATGTCCATACTCTGAACATTGACCGGTGGTTGACCCATTTCTATTGCTTTATCAATTACTTGTTCGATAGTCTGATTTCGAAAATCGAACACTTTCAATGTCGTCCTTAATGGTTCTTTTACAGCTTCCAGAAAGACTTCTTTTAATTCATTATCCGGAATCGGCCTTGAAATCTGAAGCTGTAAGTTCTGAAATCGTATCACAAACTGAGATACTGTTTCATTTTTTTCTTGATATAACGCATAAAATTGTGCAATCAAATCCTTCTGCGGAATTTGTTGATGAAATAATTGTAAAAATTTACTAGTTAACACTTCAAAGGATGGAAATCCTTGAAGACCGTTCTGCGCAAACCAATTGGCAGAATATCCGTCTAATGATAAGACGAACTCAGCGATTTTTGACTTATCTTCGGCATCTCCCGACAATCGCTGAGCTCCATGGTTAATCTCCCATGTCGTTAAGAAATCCCTAACATGTGCTTCCGCATCTGTTCCTTCCCGGAACTTAGAATAAGTATAAGGCATATCGTCCCAAATGTCGTAAAACGATACCTCTTCTGTCTGTTTTTCGTCTGAAGGTAATTGATCGGATAAGTCAGGAAGTTTCAACCACTTTGTGCTTGATTCCGGCTGTTCTTGCGCAATGAACGCTTCCTGCACTGCCTTCGTAACTGACCTTGTACAAGGGCGCTTACAAGTGACCGGTGTCTCCTCTTTATACGACATCCATTCGATTTGTTCTCTGCTTAATTGCAGATGTAACCGGGCGTGCCAAAATTCTTCTGTGTTAATCGGCTAATTACTAACTACTACCGATACAGAAGAGTGAACATCGCTACTCAACGTTCTAACAAGGAATTGTGTTTTACGAACGGAATTATACTATATTAATCGGTAATTACCGTGATCGTTACTTAGTTATAAATTAGGAAGCTTGCACTTAACAACATAGACAATAGAAAGAACACAGAATCCGTACAGGATATTCCTAACTTAAACTTATATTACTAAATAAAACGACCTTTCTTACAATGCCTTCGGTTCCCTTTTATAGGTATACCGAAGGTCTTTTCTCATCAAGAACTATTCCTACTTGCTATCAAGAATTACAAAATTATCTAACTAACTTAGTTCTCTTCGTTTACTGCTGAGTCATTGATCCGAACAGTCGATCCGAACCGACTCCGTTTTCGACGCTTTCCCACTTGTTCGGTAAAACTAACTGTCCGGGTCCGGGTAACAAGTGGCTGCAGATTGGAGGTTTCTTAAGGACAATGACGCCAGACGCGTCATGGACAAAGGACGAGGCCAACCGGATCCGGAAGAAAGCGTACCGATTCTTTCTCCGGGGTGGATACTTGTGGAAGCACCCGAAGAAGAGAAACGGCATCCCACTCCGAGTGGTGGCGATGAAGGAGGAACAGGAGGAGCTGCTGAAGGCCTACCACGACAGCGCCTGGGCTGGACACCGTGGAACATGGGCCACGTTTGAGAAACTAAAGGGGAAGTACTGGTGGCCGGGACTGTACCGGGACGTGCATCGGTTCGTGACAACTTGTGAGAGCTGTCAGATGCACTCCATAGTTCGACATCGGGACGAGCTTCACCCTACAGACCCTCCGGCCATCCACTTCAAATGGATGGTAGATCTGGTGACAATGCCGATGGGCATAGGGTAGATGCGATATCTGGTACTGGCCCGAGAGGACCTGACGAACCAGGTGGAAGGCCGAGCCCTGCAGAACAAAACGACCACGGCCGTGTGTCGGTTCCTGATCGAGGACGTGATATGCCGGTACGGGTGCATCGGGAAGATCGTGGCTGACCGAGGGGAGTTGGACGCCGAAGAGGCCAAGGAGCTGTTCGACCGGTTAGGGGTCAAGCTCTCGCTCACCACGGCGTACAATCCGGAGGCAAACGGGAAGGTGGAGTGCGGGCACGGGCCAATCATCAAAGCGCTAGTCCAGGCGTGCGAAGGACAGGTCTGGAACTGGCCACGACTGTTACCCTATGCCTTGTGGGCGGACCGGACAACGCACAGCTCGGAACCGGGTTCATGCCGTCAGAGCTCATGTTTGGACAGAAGCCGATCATGCCGATGGAACGGGCGATCTCCTCTTGGGCGACTATCGACTGGAGAGACGAGATGGGTCGGGAAGAATTGCTAGCGGCGCGTATACGACAGCTCGAGCGGAGGCCAGAGGATGTGGCACGAGCGGCGGAGAGACTTTGGACGGCGAGGATGAAGAACAAAGCCCGGTTCGACCGACCGCGCCTGCTCCGGCCAAAGAAAATCGAGGAAGGCGACTGGGTGCTAATCTACGACAGCAGCCTCGACAACCAGCACCGACCAACGCGGAAGTTTGCGAAGCGGTGGTTCGGGCCTTACGTGGTAACGAGCGCCAACGACAACGGGACGTATCACCTGGCGGAACTCGACGGTACGAGGATGGCGATGCCGGTAGCAGGGAAGCAGATCAAAGCGTTCAAGAAGCGCCACGACGACGAACCGGATTTAGGAGGCGTGGACAGCGAAGGCGAACAGTCCGAAACGGAGGACGAACCAAAGGACGAAGAAACGGAACCCGGGCCGGTTTTCTCCAACCAGAACCCAATTTTGGCGCATACCGGTGGATGCACGGTTAGGTGGGGGCGGATATCGTGAAGAAAACCGTCCCTTGGCGCAATCGGTGCATAGCACGCGTGAACCGGCTCTTCACGTGTGCGCGCCCTTAATGTATATACTAAGGGATTAAGTACAAAGGCATATCCGGGCAGTTAGATTCGGTAGGTGGGGAGTAAATGAGGGAGATGGCTCCCTTCTTGAAGCTATAAAGGAGAGGGAGACGCAGGGAGAAGGTATCGGGCATTAAGGAGGACGAAGTGTTGTCGGACCGGAACCGGACGCTTCTCCTCAGATTCGTTCTCTATCACTCTTCTCTGCAGGGTTTTCGGGAGCCTCGCGCTGCTTCGAGGAACGCCCGTGTGCTTCCAGCAGCACCTCCACCCTTTCCCCCCTTTTCGTGCGCAGACGAGCAGGCATCGACATCTGTTCGCCGGCCTGCTCGGTTGTAGCCGCTCGCGTGCTCTGTTGTGTATTTGATACTCGTTAATATACAAACACTTGTGTCTCCCTGTCTCTGTGTCCATTCGCGTCTTCTGTGTTGAGGGGTCGTGCACCTGTGTTTCTTACCCATACGTGACAGGGCGTCTCTCTCTCATTCCCCTTCTATCACCTGCTCTTCGGTCCAAGACCCCGGTGGTCCCGCCTCGTTTCTCCACGCACGCGCGTAGTAACGCGACAACACTCTGATCGAGGTGGAGAATTCTTATCAATAGAATTTTGTGAGTATTGCAAAGAGCATGGAATTAAGCGCCAACTTACAACTACCTACACACCACAACAAAATGGTGTTGTCAAACGTCGAAACCGAACATTTGTCGAGATGGCTAGGTGTATGTTGAAGGCACAAGCGTTGCCTGACCCATTCTGGGCTGAAGCAGTGAATACAACAGTTTACATCCTCAATATGAGCTACGCGAAGGCACTTCAAGGGAAAACACCCCACGAAGCTTATTCAGGCAAGAAACCTTCAGTGCTGCACTTCAGAACCTTTGGGTGTACGTGCTACGCACATGTGCAGATGTGAGCAGGAAGAAGTTGGATGCTAAAAACAAGAAGTGTATCTTTCTCGGATATAGTGAAGAGTCAAAGGCCTATCGACTCTACGATCAAGAGGCAAGAAAGATATTGACAAGCCGCGATGTGGTGTTTGATGAAGAACAACCTCAGCTAGCTGAGAACAGCGATTCTCAAGTTATCTCATCAACTGAAGAGGTATTTTACCCAATCCCAACCCATTGTCCAGAAAAGGAAGCTGAATCATCTGATGGTAATGGATCACTAATTTAGCCTATGCCAGTCCCACATGTAAAGAAAATACCTAAGTGGGCTCAACAACTCTTCAATGACCGTACTCCTAAAGTTGAGTTTCCTGAAACTTGAACTGATGGCTTACAAAGATCAAGAAGAATACAGGAGCAAGGGAGAACCTCTGACCACATTGTCAACATGGCTCTGATGGTGGACATCATCGGCTTAGTGAGTGAGCCGACCTTGGTGGAGGAAGCCATGGTCAACCCGAAGTGGAAAGAGGCGATGATATCAGAATACGATAACATCATAGAAAATGACACATGGGAGTTGGTAGAGAGGCCAACAAAGAAGAAGGTGATAGGCACGAAGTGGGTGTGGAAAGTAAAGTATAAAGTTGATGGTTCTTTGGAGAAATTCAAGGCCAGGCTAGTAGCCCAAGGATACTCCCAAATTGAAGGGTTCGATGTACAAGAAACATTTGCCCCGACAGCTCGCATGACAACAATTCGAATGGTTATAGCGTTGGCCGCTTCAAGAGGATGGCCGATTTACCAAATGGATGTCAAATCAGCATTTCTGAATGGGCATCTCAAGGAGGAGGTATACGTGATACAACCACCGGGGTTTGAGATGCCGAATTCAGAAAACAAAGTATGCAAGCTGAAGAAGGCGTTGTATGGTCTAAAGCAAGCACCAAGAGCTTGGAACAAGAGGATAGAAAACTTCTTACAATCAATCGACTTTAAGCAATGTGCTTCGGATGCAAGTATGTATGTCAAAATGAAGGACGGGAAACAAGTCATCATCATCATTTACGTGGATGACCTAGTTCTTACTGGTGACCATGAAGAGTGCATTGGCCAAACACAAGAGTGTTTGAAAACTGTGTTTGAAATGACAAACTTGGGGATTCTACACTACTTCCTTGGAATTGAGGTTTGGCAAACTTTAGTTGGCATCTTCATATCACAAAGAAAGTATGCAACAAAGATCTTGAAGACCTTTGGGATGATGGACAACAAGTCGAAGTCAACTCCAATAGAGTCAAACTACAAACTATCCCAAGAAGACCCATCACCAATGGTTGACATAATTTTCCTATGCAACACTAGGCCGGATATTGGTTTTGCAGTCAGTGTGGTGAGTCGATTCAGCAACAAGCCGAAGGAGACTCATTGGAAAGCTACTCTTCGTGTATTAAAGTACATTGTGGGTACTTTAAATTACGGAATCTTCTACAACCCAACAATTGACGAACTTAGTGGGTATTGCGACTCCGACTGGGCTGGAGATAGTGATTCCAGAAAATCAGTTTTTGGATATTGTTTTTCAATAGGTTCTGGAGTTGTTTCATGGAGTAGTAAAAAACAACCAAGAGTGGCACTATCTTCAACGGAGGCAGAATACAAAGCAGCATGCATAGCGGCATGCGAGGTAGTTTGGCTAAGAAGAATCCTTACGGATGTGGCATTTCCAATAAGGACCGCAACAGTATTGAGATGTGACAATCAGAGTTGCATGGCCATTACCAAGAACCCCGTATTTCATGCACGTACTAAACACATAAAGATTCAATATCACTATGTGTGGGAGCTAATAAATGATAAGACTGTGGAGCTTGAGTATTGTCCGACATCAGAAAATGCTGTGTATATCTTCACAAAGGTGCTTGGAGCAGAACAGTTACAACAACACCTTCGACGACTAGGAGTTGGCCCAATTCCAAGTGAACTCAATAGGTTGATCATTGAGGGGGCGTGTTAGATATAATCAATGATCAGCCCCAAGTTGTAAATCTATCCCCATATGTGCTCTTGGAGTGCACATTTTGTGATAGCGCCCCAAATGAGGAGCGGCTAGTGTGCAACTCGACCATATGGGTCGATAAGGTGTTAATCTAGGAAACCGTAGATGCATAGGACACAATGTATTTAGGAAAGAGAGAAATAGGTAATAGGATTGGCTAATCAAGTCAACTAGAATATTTTGTGGGCAAGTTACGATGTACTTAGTCTTGAAGTGTGCGTCATTGACTTCAAGATAAGTACTATCTAGCACTAGCCTGTACCTAGGGAGTTGGTCATATTAAATGACAAGTCAGTTGATAGAAAAGGAATATCTCCACTACTATTAACTGACTTGCACATTTAATGTTATACTTAGACCAAACATAGAAAGCAATCCACTTTCGTTTCACAATGGTTGGCTTGATTATCAGTCCCCACTAATTTTGTAGTGAGCTGGTCCATATCCTATCTAAGCTCTAAGGTGTGAGTGCATGGGAAAACTACCATTGTGAGCTACTCTCATATGTAATCGAAGTTTTGTTTTCATATATCCCATCTCTGTAGTTGTAACTCTATATACCTATCTAATCGATTCTCAATATTTCTAACAATGAGCACATCGAGAACGAGTGCCAGATGATGAGAGAAGTCGAACAATGATTGAATAAGGACATGGGCCGGCAAGACGAATTGCACGAGAAAGAGTTGAAGCTTTGGTGGCAGGTAAAATTAAGTATGTGTATGGACACATGCACAACTATGTGCATGTGTACAAGAATGCATAATGGTCTTATTTATAACGATCATGTAACCGTTACATTGGATGTATTAATTATACAAACCCCCTATGGGGTATGTAATGAATAACTGTTTCCGTCTCATTTTGGTGTCATTCTTATTTTCACTCTCCCCTTCTCTCTCTGTATCGTAACCCCCTTAGGAGGAGGGTATCTCTCTCTATCGTAACCCGCTTAGGAGGGGGGTGAAGCCATAGATACCCCTCTCCTAAGGGGGTTATGATAGAGAGAGAGAAGGGGAGAGTGAAAATAAGAATATCGCTTCACCCCCCTCCTAAGGGGGTTACGATAGAGAGAGAGAAGGGGATAGTGAAAATAAGAATGACACCAAAATGAGAGGGAAAAAGTTATTCATTACATACCCCATAGGGGGTTTATGTAATACATCCAATGTAACGGTTACATGACCGTTATAAATAAGATTGTTATGCATTCTTGTACACATGCATGTGTCCATACAAAACGACTCGTAGCACTCGTCGTTTTAAAGGGGGAATAGTGTCATGATATGGCAAGACTCGAACCGATGACCTTATGCTACATGGGTCGAGCTCTTGACGATTAGACCACACATTGTAATATGTAGAATATTATTTTCATTTAGTTTTATTATAGAAAATTGATGTATATTCCAAATTTCTCTAGAACATTCTAGAAACTTCAGGAGTATTACTGAGAACACTATAAAAGGAAGCTTGTATACTCTCTTCACATAATATATATCTTTTATCATCATTCTCTCACCCTTTCTCTCTCTCTCTCTCTCTCTCTCTCTCTCTCTCTCTCTCTCTCTCTCTCTTTCCTTCTCTCGAGAGTTCTACACCTCTCTTAGTACTAATCCTCATCTTTTAGTACTAATTCCTTCTCTGTCTTAGTACTGATCCTAACATTGTCTTTGTGTTGTGTCTGAAGCCACATTCGAGATCCTCATTTAGTATCTTCATTGTGGTCTGTCGCAAATAACTTTTTTTGGTCAAAGATAAGTCATACACTAGTATATAAACATTATCCAATGTAAGAGTAGATGTGCTAAATGCATTCTTTCTTCTTCATTTTTTGGTTATGATATTTAATTATGTACTTTCTATTTACGATATTTGATTATGTGAGAGAAACCTTCTACCAAAATCATTAAAATATGTCGTAAAGATGTTTTTTCGCTTTTCGTAGATTGTCATAGTAAGCCTTTGATGTCAAACAAAAATCAGATCCATTCCATCTAGATCTGATGCACGATGTCGAATTTTACTCTGTACATCTAGAATTGGATGTAGTGCATCAGATTCCTGTTGTAAGTCTTAGAATTTATTTATTTTAAATCCATTTGCAAGTGAGACATAATGCATTGCATCGACATCTAGCTATATAGACTAAAATATGATACACTACAATGGATTTCAGTTGAAAATCCACTTTCAAAATATCTATAAAAAAATTTAAAAAAACTTAAAATGGATTTTCAATAGAAATCTGATACATTGCATTGGATTTTAGTTGAAAGTTCACTTTTTCTTATTTGTTTCCGAATTTTCTTATTTTTTGCAATTTTTTTAAATGTTTTTTGTTTTTTCCATAAATAAATAAATAATGAAAAACTGTATTTTCAATGGAAATCCGATGTAGTGCATCAGTTTTCAGTTGAAAATCAACGTTTTCTTATTTTTTTCCAAAATTTTTTATTTCTTAAATTTGTTTTGAATTTTATTGTAATTTTTTTTAATATTTTTATTTTTCCCATAAATAAATAAATAAAAATTTAAAAAATGTATTTTCAATGGAAATCCAATGCATTGCATCCAATTTCGGTTGAAAGTTCACTTTTTCTTATTTTTTTCCGAATTTTCTAATTTTGTTGTAATTATTTTGAATTGTTTGATTTTTCCCATAAATAAAAATATAAAAATTGAAAACATGGACTTTTAATGGGAAACCAATGCACTGCATCAGATTTCAGTAGAAAGGACACTTTCTCTTATTTCTTATTTTTTGAATTTTGTTTGAATTGTTTTATTTTTCCCATAAATAAATAAATAAACATTGAAAAAATGGATTTTCAATGGAAATCCAATGCAGTGCATTGGATTTCAGTTGAAAATCCATGTTGTGTTATTTGTTTTGAAATTTTCTAATTTTGTTTTATTTTTTCCATAAAAAATGTTTAAAATAAAAAAATTATGGATTTTGGTCATTTAAAATGATGTATTTTCAACAGAAATCCGATTTGGTGCATTTGATATGGGCTTTTCAACGAAAATCTGATGTACTACATCAGATTTTCGTTAAAAGTCCAATATTTTTTCTTTTATTTTTTTCAATTGCAATCCGATGCAGTGTATTAGATTTCAGTTGGAAATCCATTTTTTAAATATTTTTATTTATTTGTCCAAAAAATGAGAAACAATTGAAAAGAAAAAGGATTGTCAGCTAAAATCTAATGCACTACATTGATGTCTAGCTATATAGACTACAATCTAATGTAGTGCATAGGATTTTAGTTGAAATATATGGAAAAAATATATAAATAAATAAATAAAAATACATTGAACAAAGAAAAAAGAAAAATGGATTTTTTACTTTAATCCAATGCATTGCATTGGATTCTAGGTGTATAGACTAAAATACAATGTAGTGCATCGTAGTTTAGCTGAAAATCCATTTTTTATTTTTTTATGGAAAAAATTTAAAAAGTTACAAAATTTTAAAAAAACTTGGATTTTCAACTGGAATCCACCAGTGCATTGCATTGGATTCCAGTTGAAAATCCAAGATTTTTTATTTTTTCCAATTTTCAATGGGTTTTAGATTTGTTTTCCGACACAAGTATATAAAACTTGTCACATCAATTTAGTGTAACGTTATAGTCTATTCTTCAGTTTGATGTTACATGTGCAATTTCATTCTACTGTCATGTACTACTACAACATGCGCCTTAAAAATGTTCAGGAACTCTGTTGCATTAGAGAAGGACCCTGAGCAGGTTAGTTTCATCAAAATGAGGATCCAAGGTATCTGGGACTGTCCTGATCAAGACCAAGAAGTTGGGGCAAAGCATATCAATGAAACTTAGATGTTCTAGATGACTTCTAGAGAACCTACGAAACCTATACATGAAGAAGCAGGGGACGTTGTTGAATTAGAAGATGTGTCAGAGTTCGAACATACTAACGATTCAACTTAGCGTACCGATGAAGCCAATGAGGTCAATCCTAATGAAAGAGCTGAACTTGAAGAGAAGGTTTTACCAGACTTATTATTCGATTGAATGGATATGGCTTATTGTAAAATTTGAACAATATGAATTGTTAAATTTTGACGTAATATATAAGTTGAGCTTATTTATAATTTTCGTGTAACACTCATTGAACTTAGAGATTAAGTATAATTTGTATGTGTACATGTTGTCTACAGTCTCCTTTATCGTTTGGGGTATATGGGAGATAAAATTATAGTCTATCATTTACTCGTATGATTGGAATGTTATTGTAGACTAGTTTATTTATACATTGACGATGTCATGTATCACGTGTCAATGGAAAATTTCTCTTGACATAGTAGTATCTCTTAATTGCAAGGTTCACAATTTGCTTTAAGATATATTATATATAAATATACACACATAATTAGAAGAAGTCACTTATTCAGTGGGGTATGCGTTTTAGAATATGCACAAGGACTCGTGTTACTATTATACTTGCGTTGACGAACATACCCCTATCTAAGATTTGGACAAAAACATGGTAGATAGAATATACGTCGGATGATTTTGTTGACGTCATATTAGTTAGTTCTATTTTTCGCTATGTTTTCATAATCCACATACGCATGCGTCGTACCTCTCGATCCACCTCTGGCTATGTATTCCTATTTGCAGGTGGTGCCATTTCATGGCGAACAAAGAAACAAGCTATCATCACCCTCTCTTCCACTGAATCAGAATACATAGCAGCTACTCTCACTACCAAGGAGGGATTATGGTTGAAGTCCATCATTGATGAACTAGCCATCCTCAAAATGTCTGAATTCGAGTTATGGTGTGACAACCAATAATTGAAGAATCATTGGACATACTTCAACACAAGCTATGTGGGCTCATTTTCTTACCAAACCAGTACCCAATGCAAAACATTGGAGTTGCTACCACCATATTGGATTAAGTATTCATCCAAATAGATGAGTTGGTGGTGTCACAACTAAGGGGGGGGTGTTAAGATTACCTGCTTACACCACAAATGATAAAACATTAGTTATGAGGATAAAGACAAAATATCAGTTACAAGAACAATAAGAAAAAGACAAAACAACAGTTACAAAAAAGTAACGGCTAGTCGTTACTTCTATGTATATATATGTATATGTATGAAGTATTGTTTAGTTTAGTGTGTGCGATACTACATTTGGAGTTGTTACTGTAGGTTCTTACCTTGTAATACACCAGTCTTCATATAATATCTACCTTGGTCTACATTTACCCAAAATATCTCTCTCTTTCTCTGTTGTCAATCCATTCCATTATGTTCTAACTTCCCTACATATTTCAAAATAAACTGAATACTCTATTCTATACATACAATTTGTTAAGTGAGCACTTTCATACAAGTCCTTAAAAGGACTGACAGAAATACTGACATGTACTTCAATGGTCATACCAAGAAAATAACACTAACTCCTAAAAATATGCCTACATACTAGGCTAGGATCATAGGCCTCTAACGGCCTACGGTTACACTCAGATCTGGACACCGATCCTGCTTCGGCTCTCCTTTTCGAATATCAATCCGGCTTTGGTTTACTCAACCAATCTAGATCAGGTTGAGCTTCCTCGCTCAACAAAGGTTCTTTGAGAATATATTGATAAGAACCTAGCAAATGGTTTTATCCAACATTTAAGATCTCTTGCTGGTGCACCCATCTTTTTCGTTAAGAAGAAAGATGGTTCGTTTCATATGGTCATGGATTATCGGGGCTTGAATAAAGTGACTATTCGAAACCGATATGTGTTGGGAAATCGGTCCCTCCAGATGGGATCCGGTTATGGATGAAGAGGACCCGATGAGAACCTTAAGAGATCCGGAAACCAGATCGGATGGACCCGGTGAGAACCGGAAGAGAAGACATATTTGTAAATATGTTTTGAATAAGCCTATTGAGGCTATATTTGTAAATAGCCCTAAGTTCATATAAGTATAAATATGAGTTAGGGCAATCACTTTATGTAAGGTGTTGTAGTCATATTGTAGTATGTGTATAACAGTGATATAGAGAGAGAGGAAGAGAGTGAGAGAGCGAGATACATAATAGTTTCTGTTGTAACCGCCGCTTGGCGAAGAAACAGAGCTCGAGCTGGTTGCATCCGAGTCTCTGATTGAACCTTTCTCATATAGTGATAGTTTGGAGCCTGTGGGCTCTCGTGGTTTTTCCCTATTAGGGTTTTCCATGTAAACATCCTATGTCCCCTCTAGCGACTCATGTGTGTATGTGCGTTCACTCCCTACTTCCCATTTCTGTGTTTGATTCTCATTGAAGTGTTCAAGACTCGGTTGTGACCGAGCTATATTCCATGCTATTCTCTACAAACTGGTATCAGAACCAACAACACAGGAAATGGAAGAATCATTCGGCGGCATGTTCAAGCTCACCGACTCCAACTACTGAGTGTGGAAGTCGAAGATGAAAGATATGCTGGTTGTTAAAGATCTTTGGTTGCCAGTTCAGTTCGGGGACAAGAGACCGGATAAGAATGACGCCACAGTGTGGGAGGTGATGCACATGAAGACGATGGCATACATCCGGTGCTTCATCGACATGAGCCTATACAACAACTTCAATGAAGAAAGTAAGGCTCATGAACTCTGGGAGAAGATCGACATTATGTTCCAAAACAAGAATGTTGTTAATCGGGTTTCGGTGTTCCGGAAGCTAGTGAGGCTCCAGTAGGTCAGGACGGCTCCCGTATGGCGGAGCACATGAATGCCTTCTAGGGACTGATTCACCAGGCAACCTTGTTGGAAGTACCTCTTGCCGATGAGGTACTCGCATTATTCTTGCTCGGTTCCCTCCCGGATAGTTGGGGGATGCTAGTTGTCACGTTGGGCAACGCTGGGCCGGAAGGAAAGTAGTTGTCCCTAGCAAGGGTAAAATCAAGCTTGCAAGATGAAGAGGCTCGCCGGAAGGACCGGGAGTCCGGAACCGATCTGAAGGCCTTGGTCACGGAAGATGACCACAACCGGGGAAGAGGCTAGTATCGGAGTCCCCAAAACCATGACAACTCGGGGACGAGGTCGAAGTCAAGGGGGAGGCCTACTTGCTTCTACTGTGGGAAGTCGGGGCACTTCCAGAAGAACTGTCAGCATTTCCGAAAAGAGAAAGAAACCGGCACCACTAATTTGAAGAAGAGTTCGGACCAAAATGGTTTCGACAGAGAGGCCCGGATCAGAAAGGAATGTCGGCGATCGCGACAAGTGAAGAGGAACGGATGCTCATTATTGAGGAGAATGAGTTAAACCTTGTCGGCGACGAGACAACGTGGGTTGTTGATTCCAGAGCATCGTTCCATCGTTCCATCAGCAAAGGGAGCCTAATAGTGGCTCAAGCCCAGAAGGTCAACACGTTGTATCTGATGCATGCCCGGATATGCCGGGAAGAAGTGAACGTCGCATCTGACATTGCCGGTGAGCTGTGGCACAAAAGACTGTGTCACATGAGTGAGAAGGGATTGAAGAGACTTGTCAAAGACAATCACATTCCGGTGAAGGACGTGCAACTTTAGAAGTGCACCGATTGTCTTGCCGGCAAGAAAAACCGAACCTCCTTCTGGTCAAGACCACCGATGAGACGGAATGCACCACTGGAGTTGGTGCATACCGATGTGTGTCAAGTGGACATGAAGTCACATGCCGCATCCCAGTACTTCGTGACGTTCATAGATGACTACAACCGGCAGTTTTGGGTCTCACCGTTGAAGACGAAGGATCATGTGCTATCCGTCTTCAAGGAGCTCCATGCGAGAGTGGAAAGAGAAACCGGCTAGAAGCTGAAGGTGGTTCGAGCGGACAACGGAGGAGAATACCGAGGGCAGCTCCAGGTGTACTGTCGGTCGAAGGGAATTCGGCTTGAATTCACCGTGCCGAAGACGTCAGAATTGAACGGGCTGGCCGAACGGATGAACCGGACCGTGATGGAGAGTGTTCGGAGCATGCTGGCACATGCAAAATTACCCAAGCAGTTTTGGGTTGAGGCGTTGACGACGGCAACCTATGTGATAAACATATCACCCTCAGTCCCCTTTGACGGAGACACACCGCAAAAAGTATGGACCGGAAAGGATGTGTGTTACCGGCATCTGAAGGTGTTCGGGTGTCTCAGATATGTGCATGTAGCAAAGGACAAAAGAGCAAAGCTGGATCCCGAAGTCCAGGCCATGCATATTCCTTGGATACGGCAATGATGAGTTCGGTTACCGGGTGTCGGATCTAGTCGACAAGAAGGTGTTCTAGAGTCGAGACATAGTCTTAATGGAAGACAGGACCATTGCCGATTGGGAGTCGGAGACGAAGGTGATGAACTCCGGGTCATCGAGTGAAAACCAGCTTGAGGACACAAGGACTTACCCAATTGAAAACCGGATGTTAGCCGGTAACCGGATGACACTCGACGAACCGGCCGGATACGGACAAGAAAACAAACCGACCAAAGAAGAAGAAGAAGAAGACACAGGAACCGGACAAGATCCCGAATCGGACTTGGATGAGGAACAAACGAAGGAACTGGTAGTTAGAAACCAAGGACAGAGATATCCTCTCTGAGAGAGAAGAGCCCCTCGAAGATTTCCGGATGTACAACATGTGTTGCGAACCAATGAGGGGGAGTCAGAAAGCTTCAAAGAAGCAAAGAGAGACACGCACAGTTGCAAGTGGTTGAATGCCATGCAGGATGAGATGGATTCCCTGCATGAGAACCACACGTATGAACTAACGTAGTTGCTGAAAGGGAAGAGAGCACTCTGGAACAAGTGGGTTTTCAAGCTGAAACTGGGAGATGCCGGAAATCCACCAATGTATAAGGCCCGAATCATGGTGAAGGGCTTCCAACAAAAGAAAGGCGTGGACTTCGATGACATCTTTGCCCCGGTAGTAAAAATGAAATCCATCTGGACGGTATTGGGAGTAGAGGCAAGCATGACCTCGAGGTAGAGAAATTGGATGTCAAGACGACATTTCTCCATGGTGACCTCAAAGAAGAGATCTACATGCATCAACTGGAAGGATTTGAGAAGAAAGGGAAGGAGCACCTAGTGTGTCGGCTGAAGAAGAGTTTATACGGACTGAAGCAAGCTCCCCGACAATGGTATTGAATGTTCGACTCCTTCATGACCGACCAAGGGTACCACAAGACGCAGGCCGATCACTACATGTTTGTGAAGAAATTTGACGGATGAGATTTCCTGATACTTCCCCTATATGTGAATGATATGTTGATCGTCGATTGAGACCAAGGCAAGATCCAAATGTTGAATAAGGCTTTGAACCAGACCTTCTCAATGAAAGACTTGGGTCTGACAAGACAGATATTGGGAATGCACATCATCCGGGACTAGTCGAAGAAGCTATTGTGGTTGTCAGAGGAGAAGTACGTGACAAAGATGCTTCATCAGTTCAACATGTCGAAGGCGAAACCGGTCGGATCGACATTTTCGGCAAATTGCAAGTTGTCCGGAAAGCAAAGCCCGAAGACAAAGACAGAGAAGATGGATATGATGAAGATACCATATGCATCTGTCGTCGGGAGCTTGATGTATGCGATGGTGTGTACCCAGCCGAACATCGGTTACGTTGTAGGAGTAGTCAGCCGGTTCATGAGCAATCCCAGAAGAGAGCATTGGAACGTGGTCAAGTGGATACTCCGGTACTTGAAAGGCACCTCGAGTATGTGCCTCCGGTTTGGCTCCGGTAATCCCCAACTTGACGGATTCACCGATTCGGATATGCCGGCTGATGCGGATACCAGTCGTTCTACATCCGGATATGTCGTGACTTATGTAGGGGAAGTTGTTTCGTGGCAGTCGAGGCTGCAGAAGACGGTTGCGTTGTCAACCACAGAGGTCGAGTACATGGCCGCTGTGGAAGCCGGCAAGGAGATAATCTGGATGAAGCACTTCATCGGAGAGCTAGGGATCCAACGGGAGGAATACCAGCTCTACTACGATGGTCAAAGTGTCATTCACCTTGCAAAGAACACGGCCTACCATTCCCGGACGAAACATATCCACCGGAGGTACCACTGGATCCGAGAGAGAGTAGAAGATTAAGAGTTCGTGCTGAGGAAGATCCACACGGAGGAGAACAGGTCGAATATGTTGACCACGGTGTTGAAAACCGACAACCTCGACGCATGCCAAAAGCGGATCGGGTTGGCGAGACATCCCATGCCGGAGTGAAAGGGGAGATTGTTGGGAAATAGATCCCTCCGGATGGGATCCGGTTATGGATGAAGAGGACCCGGTGAGAACTAGAAGAGAAGACATATTTGTAAATATGTTTTGAATAAGCCTATTGAGGCTATATTTGTAAATAGCCCTAAGTTCATATAAGTATAAATATGACTTAGGGAAATCACTTTATTAAGGTGTTGTAGTAATATTGTAGTATGTGTATAACAGTGATATAGAGAGAGAGAGGAAGAGAGTGAGAGAGCAAGATACAAAACGGTTTCAGTTGTAACCGCAGCTTGGCGAAGAAATAGAGCTCGAGGTCGTTGCCTCCAAGTCTCTGATTGTACCTTTCTCATATAGTGATAGTTCAGAGCCTGTGGGGTCCCGTGATTTTTCCCTATTAGGGTTTTCCACGTAAACATCCTGTGTCCCCTCTATCGACTCGTGTGTGTACATGCGTTCACTCCGTACTTCCCATTTCTGTGTTTGATTCTCATTGAAGTGTTCAAAACTCGGTTGTTGCTGAGCTATATTCCGCACTATTCTCTACAATATGCTCTACTATTGATCTCAAGCCTTCTTGAACGCCTCAGTGGAGAAAAATATTTCACGAAGTTAGATCTTTGTGGTGCCTACAACCTTGTTCGAATTCCTCTTAGGGATGAACGGAAGACTGCTTTCCGCACTCACTATGGCGCCATTTTGAGATACAGTGATGCCATTTGGTCTCATGAATGCACCATCAATTTTTCAACATATGGCGAATGACATTTTTTGGGACTTCCTTGATATCTTCATCATAGTTTACCTGGATGATATCTTCATCTACTCAAAAACTCAAGAGGAGCATGAGATACACGTTTGCCAAGCTTTGCAACGGTTGCAAAAAGGTCTTTATGAAAAATTGGAGCAGTGTAGTTTTGACCAGTGTCAAGTGGAATTTTTGGGGTACATAGTCTCTTCAAATGGAATCTCTATGGATCCATCAAAGGTTCAAATAGTTTTGGATTGGCAAACACCACAATTTCTGCGAGATGTACAATATTTTTTGGGGTTTGCAAACTTTTATCCCAAGTTCATCAAAGATTATTCAAAGATCGTATTGCCCCTCACTCAACTAACGCAAAACAATCGACCATTTGTCGGAGTACACATGCAAACTCTACATTTGAGGGTTTAAAGCAAGCATTTAAATCTGCACCAATTTTAATGCATGTCTATCAAATGAGGCGCTTTATACTCGACGTTGATGCATCTAACTTCTCACTCGGAAGTGTTCTATCCCAAATTGGCGATGATGGCCAACTGCACCCTATGGCTTTTCACTCACGGAAACTTGAAGCCGCCGAAAGCAACTATGAGATTCATTGCAAAAAGCTTCTTGCCATTGTGGATTCTTTTCAACAATGGCATCATTTTTTGGAGGGTTCTTCTAAATAGTTTATTTTCTACAATGATCACAAAAATCTAACATGCTTCCAAAGTGCTTGGGTCTTGAGTCGTTGACAAGCTCGTTGGGTGCATTTCTTAACTCGTTTTGATTTCGCAATTCTATATCACCCTGGGATGCACCAAGGAAAAACAAATGCTTTATCTCGATGTTCGTATATGGAATTTCAACCAGGAGAGGTTGCATTTGAAAGTTAGAGGCAAATCCTCTTAGGTCCTGATCATCTACGACTAATGGCAATTCATACTATCAACACACCTAAAGATTCAAGTCTTCTTGATTCCATTCGAGATCATATTATGACCGATGCATTCGCCCAAGATATTTTGAACCATATTATCCTAGATCGTACTTCCTGCTCACAATCTCTAAATCCTCGTCAAGACTACACCTAGTTTAGTTGGCGTGATGGTTTACTTTTTCGACAAAATCTCGTGTATGTACCTGACGGTCCTTCTCGACTCCAAGTCTTGCAACAATGTCACGACACACCAATGGCTGGACATTTTGGCATCCACAAGACTTTTGAGTTAATTTCTCACTGATATTGGTGGCCACGACTTCACCATTTTGTTACAAATTATGTTCGTAGTTGCCGATCAAAAAAACCTCGACATCATCCATATGGCTTATTACAGCCAATGCCTAATCCTGAGAGTCCATGGAAATCTATTTCCTTGGATTTACGGATCTTCCACCTTCCAAGGGTTTTGATTCTATTCTCACCATATTAGATCGTTTTACGAAGATGGCACATTTTCTTCTAGGCACAAAGGCCATTACTAGCCACGAGACTGTTGATTTACTCATGCGGGGAGGTGTTTCGGCATCATGGTCTTCCCAAAGATATTATCAAGTATCGGGGTCCCTAGTTTATCTCAAAATTTTGGCAACACATGTTCAAACTCTTACATACTTCTTGAAAACTCTCTTCCGGCTACCATCTAGAAACTAACGTGTAGAGTGAGCGCACCAACCAAACAGTCGAGCAATATCTTCGTTGTTTTGTCAAATATCAACAAGATGATTGGGTTGATCTATTACATTTGGCAGAATTCACTTACACCAACTTTGAATATTCTTCTACTGGATATTCCCCATTTTTTGCGAACATTGGGTATCATCCTCATTGGACGCTGCTTGAACATCCCGAATTCTTGACAAACCCGGATGTTGAAGATCGGCTCACCCACTATCACGGATGAACAATTGGAAGATAAAGAGATGGGGAAGTTGATGACAATGAGTAAGAATATCTATTCCATGACTGGTGTTGATTTCCTTGATGTTAACAAGGGAGATCAACCCTTTTTATACATGTAGTGAAGCATGATAAGCATGCTCATGCCAAGTCTTACATACTATAATATCAAGCATACTAATTCTTGCATGCCAAGTCTTACATACTCAGTCTTATATACCACTCATTATACAAAGGTTTAAAATCTAAAGTTTATCTAGGAGAAATATATATATACAAGAACCTAAGGCTAAAATTCAAGTCGATGTTCAAGACATTATCCTCCCCTTAAGCGCCGACTTCAAGAAGGTGCGGGTTTCTCAGGATTTCGGAGATGAAAATCATGAACCACTTCCAGGGCATTGAGTAAATTTCTAGTGGGCCCCCATGTGGCCTCAGAGATGGGATATCCTTTTCACAAGACCAGATACTGGAGCTTCCGTCGGCGCAACTTCATACTCATCCCCAATCGCCAAAGCCACAGGGGGGTTGGCTCAATGCTTCTTCTTGGAATTGAGGTTGATGATAGAGCTCAAGAAGTGATGCATGGAAGACATTGTGACTTTGGTAGTGTGATGGAAGACCAAGACGGAAAGCCATAGCGTTGATTTTGTCAATGATGCGGAACGGACCCAACTTTTTGTAATCAAGTTTGTTGCATGGGTGAGTTGTTGGAATATGCCGACGTAATACCCAGACCATGTCACCAACTTTATGACACGAAATATGCGGAATATTACTCGGGCACATCCGAGTCTTAGATCGTGTCGTTTAGAATCGAAACACCGAGAATGGGAATGGTGGGTAAATACACGTATATGCACACACACTGTAAACAAGAGAGTACATGAGATGTTAACGTGGAAAACCCTGAGAGGGAAAAACCACGAGAGTCCACAAACTCCAAACTATCACAATGTCAAAGAATACAACATGGGGCATAGAGGCAACGACCTCGTCCTCACACTCTTCGCTTGGCGGCGGTTACAACAAAGAATTGCTCTGTATCTCTCTCTCTCTCTCTCTCTCTCTCTCTCTCTCTTCACCTGGCGGCAGTTACAACAGAGAATTACAACAGAAATAATGTAAACCGAATGCTCCAAGACAATGAAGTTAATCAAGCTAACGAATTACCAAAAGTAATTCCTGTACAAGAACAAGAGGAAGCTTGGAAACTCTTGGCAGATTGCCAAGTTCATTCCCATTGACCGGATTACTTAAGTTGGTTCCTAGATTTACCGAAAAAGTAGCGACATTAATTGCTCAAAAGGGGTCAGAACAAGTATCGGTAAATTATAGTCAACCGTTCAACAGTCCTTCAATCATGGATGAGAAAAATCCATGAATTAAGGTAATAATTCAAGGTCAGGAAATTGAAAATACGATTATCGATGGTGGCTCAGGAGTTAATGTCATTAATAAAACCACTTGTGATAGGTTAGGAATTACTAAATGGGAAGCTTGCCCATTTTGGCTTAGATTGGCGGATACGACTACAGTACGACCAATTGGGTTACTCCGCCAATTAGAGATAGTATTGGGTGGTCATAGTTTTCTGATATCATTAGTTATTCTTCATTTAGAGGCTCCTGGTGCTTATCCTTTGTTATTAGGACGTCCGTGGTTAAAAACTACTAACATCAAGCAGAATTGGAATCAGAATCAATTAACATTTCGGAAAGGCAAAACGAAAATTCGGGTTTCGACACAGAACAAGGTTGTAACAAGCAAACAGTGTTTGCCCGTATATGCAGTCTGTCAATATGATGGAGGGATTAGATGAGCTCGAAGAAAATCAACATTTTGATGATAATCCAAAAATCATTCCTTTATTCGAAGTCGATATTTTACAAGCTTTGACGCCTTATGTGGATTCCTAGGAGGAATTGTCAATAGATGAGCAAGCAATGAAGGAAATACAACTCCAGCAAGAAGCTACTGATAGAGAGATGAAAGTGTCCCAACGAGTTAAAGCTTCAGCATTGGAGGAAATAAATTTGGCAGAAGGAAATGGGGACAATGAGTTGAAAACAGTACTCATTGCTAAAGAAATGATAGAAGCGGACAAACAAAGGTTAACCACATTATTAAAGCAATATAAGGATGTCTTTGCCTGGTCTTTTGAAGATATGAAGGGACTAGACCCAGCTTTCTGTCAATATCAAATTAACCTTCATAAGGATGCAAAGCCAGTTCAACAACGCAGGTACCGATTAAATACAAATTATGCTATTAAAGTTAAAGAAGAAATAGAAAAGCTTTTGAAATTAGGGTTTATTCGTCCGGTGAAAAAATCGACATGGTTAAGTCCAATAGTGGTAGCTCTGAAAAAGAATGGAAAAATTCGGGTATGTGTCGACTACCGGAAATTAAATGCGGCTACCATTACGGACGCGTTTTCATTACCATTTACGGATAGTATATTAGATGCGGTAGCGGGCCATGAAGTATATAGTTTCGTAGATGGTTTTAGTGGTTATAATCAGGTTCGGATGAATCCGGAAGATCAAGAAAAGAAAGCTTTTGTTACAGAATGGGGAGTGTTTGTTGCAGTAGTAATGATGTTTGGCTTGAAGACTGCTCCGGCAACATTTCAAAGAGTAATACAGGAAATATTTGGGAATTACATTCCTGCCTTTATGCAAGTATTTTTGGATGATTTTGCTGCTTATAGTCGGAAAACCGAACATTTTGAGCATTTACAACTATGTTTGGAGAAATGTCGGGAAGGACGACTTAGTTTAAATCCGGCTAAATGTGCATTCGGGGTCACTAGTGGCACATTATTAGGCCATATTGTCAGTCAGGAAGGAATTGCAGTGGACTCCGACAAGGTTAAAGCCATACTCGAAGCACCGGCACCCACAAATTCTAAAGCCCTTAATCAATTTTTGGGGCAGATTCGGTGGCATAGCCGAATGATAAGATATCTTGCGGATATCGCCATTCCCTTACATACAGCAATACACAAAGTTCCTTTTTAGTGGACAAGTGTCAAACAGGATGCCTATGATTGCATGAGGAAAATGTTGTCCAAAGTTCCAGTCGTTCAACCACCTGATTGGAATAAGCCATTCCATGTTTTTGTCGACGCATCGGACATCGCAATCGGAAGTGTATTAATGCAGTTAACCGAACCGACTTGGTACAGGCCAGTTTACTATGCCAGTCGGAAACTTTCGACAGCAGAAAGGAATTACTCTACCACTGAGAGGGAAGCGTTAGGAATTATCTATAGTGTCAATAAATTCAGACACTATCTTTTGGGGAAGAAGTTTACATTTCATGTTGATCATTCGGCTCTCCTTTATTTGGTCTCGAAACAAGAGTTAACTGGCAAGTTAGCAAGATGGGCTTTTCTGCTCCAGGAATTCGAATTCGACATTTTACATCGGCCAGGACTGCAGCATGCAGTGGCCGATTATCTCAGTCGACTGGAGACAGGAGAAGAAGGCACATGAGTCAAGGATGATTTTCCGGATGGTCAGCTTTTTTTAGTGGAAGCTGTAAATGCATAGCATGTAAATGAAGAAAGTGAGGATGGTTGGATTTCAGAAATGACAATCTTTCTTACAACAGGGTTGCCACCGGAACATCTATCGACATACGAAAGAAAAAGGTTGGCGGTACGAAGTCGTAATTTTTTGTCCTTTGAACGATACTCTGTATCATAACGGAGCCAATGGTATTTGGAGACAAACAGTACGGCAATTCGAAAAATCGGTCATCCTTCGGGAATCACACTGTGGAATTGCAGGAGGTCACTATGTTGGGGAAACCACAACAAGAAAAATATGGAACAGTGGGTTATGGTGGCCTACAGTAATGAAGGATACGGTCGAATATTGTCGGAAATGTGATTTATTCCAGCGTATGGGACAACCAAAAGAAAGGGACCGAATGTCGTTTCAACCGGTATTACCTCTTGAACCTTTCCAAAAATGGGGGTTGGATTTTGTAGGTCCTTTCAAACCGGCAGCAATAAGAACAGGCAATAGATATATTATAGTGGCTATTGACTATTGTACAAAGTGGGTAGAGGCTAAAGCTCTTAGAGATAATATGGCAGTTTCAACAGCAAAATTTTTGTACGAAAGTATATGGTGTCGATTTGGCTACCCAATAGAATTAGTGAGTGATCAAGGTACGCATTTCATTAACAAACTTGTTCATGAATTGTCTACCTACTATGCAGTGGTTCATGGGTAAAAGCATGCGAGTGGAAACACTATTATAGCTAATTAGCTACTAAAATGGCCATAGCTAATTAGCTATTTGTTTAGCTAGTCTTTTTTGTGGGAAAATCAAATATTTGAAAAACTAATTTATGAAAAAACTCAAATATTTGAACTTCTGTTTCAGACGTAGTGGAACTTGGGGAATATCACCATCATCTAAGGTCGACTTCAATGTCATCAATTTCCTGTTTAGCCTAAGTCTGATTTTGAACGCAGATGGAGTACTCAGAGCACGAACGCAGACGTAGCTCCCGCAACAGCAAAAAATCGACATTGCAGATTGAGAGCTACAACACAAAACCCGCTCGATCATCGTCCAGGTATGTTTCAGTTACAGAAACCCCAAACATTTGTTTTTTCTTTTTGACTACTGTCTGAACTTTGGTGCCGATTCATATTTCCCCAAAATCGAATAGGGCGAAGTCCTTGGAGTCCCATACAAGGATGTCTCGCAAATCGGGGAGTAGCAACAGGTGTGTTTATATTACTTTTTTTGTGTTTAATCCTGTCTTTAGTGATGATTGGGGTTTCTGATTGAAATTTCTGATTAGGGTTTTTGTTTATAAATTTCTTATTAGAATTTCTGATTAGGGTTTGTGATTGAAATTTCTGATTAGGGTTTTTGATTATAAATTTCTGATTAGAATTTCTGAATAGGGTTTCTGGTTACAAATTTTGATTACAAATTAGAATTTCTGAATAGGGTTTTTGTTTATAAATTTCTGCTTAGGATTTCTGATTAGGGTTTGTGATTGAAATTTTTTATTAGGGTTTCTGATTGAAATTTCTGATTAGGGTTTTTGATTATAAATTTCTGATTAGAATTTCTGAATAAGGTTTCTGGTTACAAACTTCTGATTACAGATTTTGATTAGGGTTTCTGATTTCAAACTTCTGATTACAGATTTTGATTAGGGTTTCTGATTTCAAATTTCTGAATACAAATTATGATTAGGGTTTCTGATTTGCTAAGTTAAAGATTTTGCACCATTTTTGTTGTTGTTGATTGGGGTTTTTGATTCTCACATATTTTGATTTTGCACTATTTCTGATTTCTGAAATGATATTTCAGATGGCTCGTTCCTCCGTATACGAGAGTGCTAAACTTCGCAAAATTTTGCGAGACAAAGGAGGACTTCCACAACACCTATGGTCTGTCACTCGAGGGTGTTGACCCTGCTGTCCTAAGTGATAAATTGATCAGTGATATAGACTGGATGACAGTATATACAGTGCCTAGAGTCAAAGGCAAGGTCAAGCTGAAGCATGTACGAGCCGACTTGTACGATGACTGCATGAGACTGCACCAGAAAGTTCATCAGGAGATCCCAGTCAACAATGAGTTGTCAGTTTCATTTGCTAGAGCATTTGCATATGAGTACTGCAAAACAGCGAAGGAATCTAGAGACCCTGAAATGTATAGGGTAGCTTGGGCAGTCTATGGTGAGGCATCGGTAAAAAGATGCCGAAAGATGGGGACCTTGGCACAAAAAATAGACAGATTTTGGAGCATGGCAGCTGTTGATGCAACTGCCGACTCCCAGCAAGACCGGGGGCATACACCACACCGACACCCAAGGAAAGCCAATGTCGATGATACAGGTGAGACATTGGTTAGCTATATGCTAAAAAATGTCCATGAAGCTTGTGAGACATTGGCATTTTTTAAGACTGATTTAGAGAAAGCCACAATGGCTTCTGCAATGGAGAGCAAAGTTACTTCTGTTGTTACAACAATTAGAAATAAGATTCAGGTAACTATTGTTTTGCTGGTATGTGATTGTGTTATAAATAACGGGTAAAATGTGCTAATCAAGCATTATCTGGAATAGGTTGCGCAACAGGAGCTTGAATTAGAGGGGCCACTGGATCCCCAGCGTAAAATAGAACTGCAAATAGAGATCCAGGTTCTTTCAATGAACCTGGACCTTCTAGGTGTAAATACTGTTGCAGATTACAATTTGGATAAGCTTCAAGTAAGTTAACGATTCCTGAGCAAAGTTGGTGTATCTTTCAACAACAAGAATAATTAATCGGTAAATTTCTCTGTTGCGTTGAAGGAACAATACATTCATCAAGAACAGGTAGTTAGCTGCCTTAAGAAGAAGCTACATTTTGTGGAGGGAATGGTAAGGACCAGACAGGATTTGGACCTGAACATTCTTGCTCCCTTACCAAATGAAGTAGAACCAGAAAATGATTTATTGACAGTTCAAGCACGTTGCATCGCTTGCGGGTTAGGTGTGGAGGACAAAACTGCGTCTTTGTTGGTTCACCTACAACCACGCAACCACACATACCATCTGCTTTGTTTTCAACATGCCTGTCGAATTGCTGCATTCTGTTTGGGAGATTGCAGTACAACTCTACCAAATGAGTGGAGAAAACTAACAGGTATACCATACTGTAGCTAATAAGCTTAGTCTTTTCTAATTAGCTATCCTACTAGCTAATTAGCTACTGGCAGCTAATGAGCTACTAGCTAATTAGCTATCCTAGTAGCTAATTAGCTATGGTACTAGCTAATTAGCTAGTATCATAGTTGTGTAAAAAAGCTAAATAGCTATCCTACTAGCTAATTAGCCACTGGCAACTATTTAGCTATCCTAGTAACTAATTAGCTACTGCCATAGTTGTGTAAAGTAGCTAATAAGCTATCCTAGTAGCTAGTTAGCTATGGTACTAGCTAATTAGCTAGTACCATAGTTGTGTAAAAAAGCTAATTAGCTATCCTACTAGCTAATTAGCTACTGGCAACTAATTAGCTATCCTACTAGCTAATTAGCTACTGGCAACTAATTAGCTATCCTACTAGCGAATTAGCTATCCTACTAGCTAATTAGCTACTGGCAACTAATTAGCTATCCTACTAGCTAATTAGCTATCCTACTAGCTAATTAGCTATCATAGTAGCTAATTAGCTACTGACATAGTTGTGTAAAGTAGCTAATAAGCTATCCTAGTAGCTAATTAGCTACTGCCAGCTAATTAGCTACTGGCAGCTAATTAGCTGTCCTAGTAGCTAATAAGCTATCCTAGCTACTACATAGTTCAGAAAGTAGCTAATTAGCTTTCATTGTAGCTAATTAGCTATCCTAGCTACCACCATAGTTAATAAAGTAGCTAATTAGCTATCCTAGCTACTACCACAGTTAGTAAAGTAGCTAATTAGCTATCCTAGCTACTACCATAGTTGAGTAAAGTAGCTAATTAGCTATCCTAGCTACTACCATAGTTGAGTAAAGTAGCTAATTAGCTACCATTGTAGCTAATTAGCTATCCTAGCTACTACTATAGTTGTGTAAAGTAGCTAATAAGCTATCCTACTAGCTAATTAGCTATCCTAGTAGGTAATTAGCTATGGTACTAGCTAATTAGCTAGTACTATAGTTGTGTAAAAAAGCTAATTAGGTATCCTACTAGCTAATTAGCCACTGGCAACTAATTAGCTATCCTAGTAACTAATTAGCTACTGCCATAGTTGTGTAAAGTAGCTAATAAGCTATCCTAGTAGCTAATTAGCTACTAGCAGCTAATTAGCTATCCTACTAGCTAATTAGCCACTGGCAACTAATTAGCTATCCTAGTAACTAATTAGCTACTGCCATAGTTGTGTAAAGTAGCTAATAAGCTATCCTAGTAGCTAATTAGCTACTAGCAGCTAATTAGCTATCCTACTAGCTAATTAGCTATCCTACTAGCTAATTAGCTACTACCATAGTTGAGTAAAGTACCTAATTAGCTACCCTACTAGCTAATTAGCTACTGGCAACTAATTAACTATCCTAGTAGCTAATTAGCTATCCTACTAGCTAATTAGCTGCTGGCAACTAATTAGCTATCCTACTAGCGAATTAGCTATCCTAGCGAATTAGCTATCCTAGTAGCTACTGCCATAGTTGTGTAAAGTAGCTAATAAGCTATCCTAGTAGCTAATTAGCTACTGGCAGCTAATTAGCTATCCTAGTAGCTAATTAGCTACTGGCAGCTAATTAGCTGTCCTAGAAGCTAATAAGCTATCCTAGCTACTACATAGTTCAGAAAGTAGCTAATTAGCTTTCATTGTAGCTAATTAGCTATCCTAGCTATTACCATAGTTAGTAAAGTAGCTAATTAGCTATCCTAGCTACTACCATAGTTGAGTAAAGTAGCTAATTAGCTATCCTAGCTACTACCATAGTTGAGTAAAGTAGCTAATTAGCTATCCTAACTACTACCATAGTTGAGTAAAGTACCTAATTAGCTATCATACTAGCTAATTAGCTATCGTACTAGCTAATTAGCTATCGTACTACCTAATTAGCTATCCTAGCTTCTACCATAGTTTAGTAAAGTAGCTAATTAGCTATCCTAAATAACTGTCATGTTATTGTAGAATCTTGTGGATTAAGGACGGCACATGATGTGTCTGGTGCTGATGATGTTGCAACAGATGAGGATACTACTGCCAATGTGGCTGAAAGTAAGAGTCCTGCTATCACATCTCCTTCAGATCAGCTGCACCCTATTCTTTTGGAACAGTGTACTGAATTAGGCAACGATGTGAAATGCCATGAAATAGTGGAAACAACATGTAAAACTGAGGTTCACAACAACAGTGTTTATGAACACTTGATGCAACATTTCTTCGAGTCTCAAGACCTTGATTCCACCCCACCGAGCCCAACTACTGAAAATGTCCAAACAGATCCCTCTGTACTTGAAAAGGTAGTTCAAGAAACGGTTGATGTGCAATTACCTGCTGAGGCGATGGGAAGGTTGTCGGAGGAGGACACACTTGCGCATTGGGTCCTAGAAGCAAGGCTAAATGGGGAACCAACCAGAAAAAGGCTGAAGAAGGGGCCACGATCGGGAACAAGACCAGTTACTCGGTCAAGGGGCCCAGACGTAGTGGAGCGAAATACTGTTTAGTTGGATATGATTGTTAGCTTAGGGATTTTGCTAGGGTTTTATGAAGTTTTACTATCCTGTTGGACAAGTAAAACCTCAGATTGGTTGTTGCTTGATCCACATTATGTAATGGAACTCTATGATGTTTTTCCAAGATAATTTGAAGAGTGTTGTTCTATGACTGAAACTCTTTGATGTTCAGGATATTGTTTTGTGAGACTATTAGTTACTTTGTGAGTGTGAATATGTTGGTGTTTTCTGATGTTGCAGAGTCTAAAGGGTTTGATTCTATTGCTCGTAAGGCCAATGGCAATGTGGATACTATTGATGTTGCGGCATGTTTAAAGGGCCCCATCTTGAAAGTAGATGTAGCAACTGACACAAGTGATCTGGTCACACAAGTTGATCAAGCATGTAGCACGGATGACTTGGTGTTGCAGGTAGATGCAGCATGTAGCACGGATGACTTGGTGTTGCAGGTAGATGCAGCATGTGATACCAGTGGACTGATATCGAGCAGAACAGTAGCTACATGCACTGAGGTAATCCAAGGATTGATAACTAAGTCGACAAAACAAGAGCACCAGAATGTGAAGCTAGGCCCAACACAGTCGACTAGGGGTTTAAAGAGGAAAAGGACACCAGTTGTGTCAGCCGAACCTGAGCTGATTGAGATTGATCGTATCCTACCAGAAAATGGTGTAACAGCGGCTCAGTTTCAGGAATGGAAACCTAAACCACTAGAAGTCGAAAGAAGAGCCTTGATCTTGGAGCTTGATAAAGTCTTGATGAGTGTGAGATATATGCAGCCAAGGAGGGACGCAAATCAGTTTCTAGAGTGGGCTGTGGAATACTTTGATTTGTTTATTTGGAGTGAAAAACTAAAATCAGATGTGTGGAAGTGTTTGGCAAGATTCTTCCCAAAATGGCGAAGTCGTTTTAAAGGTCAATGGGCACGAGAAAATTGTGAGCAAATGGAAGCTGCAAGATTCAAGAGACTTTCTGATTTTTGGGCTACTTGGCCTGAATATAATGCCGACAATACATTGATTTTGGATACAGAACATTTTCGACACTACTTCAATATTCGGAGATGCTGTCTCATTCTACCCGAGGAAATGCCTGAACAGTACCTGGTGCAAACAGTGAGCTGCCAACTAGGTGCATGGTTGTGGACTCCATACCGAGCTCAATATGCGGATAATATATGTAGACTCGTTCCACTGACTAGCAAGAGCTTAGCTGTTTATAGGAGATTTGTAGACATTTCCAATGGTAATTTATAAATATGTAAAGAGATGACATTATTCAATGAAGAATTTAATTACTTGTTCCCACTGTACTTATCTACTGTGTAATTTGAGGAATATGTTGCAGATTGTTGATTTCATTCTATTGATGACTATTTAGCTATTGACAGCTAATTAGCTGCATTTGTACAGCTAATTAGCTACTGATGACTATTTCACTATAACTTATAACTTAAAACTTAACAAAAAAGACATGATTTTATTGAGAAAGAAGCACAGAAAGCAGACTGTTGTCATAACTAGACTCGAACCCATAACCTTTTGTTACACGGGTCGAGACTTTACCATTAGGTTATGAATTGTAATTTGAAGGATATTATTTTCATTTAGGTTTTATTGGGAAATTGATGTATATTCCAGATTTCTCTGGAACATTCTAGAAACTTCAGGAGTATTCCTGAAGACACTATAAAAGGAGGCGCAAGGCATTAGTTCGAACCAAATCGGTTCAACGCCAGTCTTAAGCCTTCTAACTACTGTTGTATATCTTCCTTCATATAATATATATATCTTTCGCATCATCATTCTCTCTCTCTCTCTCTCTCTCTCTCTCTCTCTCTCACTCATTCCTTCTCTCAAAGTTCGACACCTCTCATAGTACTAATCCTTCTCTGTCTTAGTACTATTCCCCGAAAATAGTACTAATCCTTCTTTTAGTACTAATTCCTTCTCTGCCTTAATAGAGTTCCTGACAGTTTGAACCGATTTCCGGTGCCTGTCTGGTCTTTTCTCTCCCTCTTCCTTCTGTCTCCCTCCTTTCCTATTAGTCTCTTATTTCCCTTTTCCTTCATCCCATGGCCACCGTTAGCGCTGAAGAGTATCAATCTGTTTTCTCGGAATTTCAATGCTTGAAAGAGAAGTTTCATGCTTTGGAACAAGAAAATCAACGCTTGTTGGGGGATCTTCAGCAAATTTCCTTAGAAAAGCAGCAAACGCAACAACAGCATGGGGAACTTGCGTTACGCGTGCAACAACTCGAAGCAACCATCGTAGCAATGCAACAACAAGGGCACGGAGCACAAGGGATTCATAAAGAACCCAAGATTGGCCTTCCCACGAAGTTCGATGGAACGCGATCGCAGTTTAGAGGGTTTCTTAACCAGGTACGGTTAGTTATTCAAATGCATCCGTCCCGATATCCCACCGATGCATCACGAGTGGGTTTAGTAGGCACGTTGTTAAATGGCTCAGCATTAGCATGGTTCGCTCCGCTACTAGAAAAGGAATCTCCAGTACTAAATAATTTTGAAGAATTCATAAGTGAGTTTAAAGCATGTTTTGGAGATACTGACAGCATAAGGACTGCAATCAACAAAATCCGGCGATTACGCCAAGGTGACTGTCCAGCCTCCGCATATGCTGCAGATTTCCGCCTACTCGCCGCCGATATCCCCTGGGATGATCAAGCATTGATGGAGCAGTTCCGCTATGGTCTACGCAACGATGTCAAGGATTTACTCTTGACTTTCCCTGAAGAGCCAAAATCATTAACAGAAGCAATCAGTCGAGCGGTCAGATGTGACAACCGCCTCTTCGAGCGACGTTCGGAACGACAATTTCAGATGCCGAGGGCAAGATCCGAGCCTACCTATGCCTCAGTGGTAGCGAAACCTTTTCAAAGGGAGTCACATAATGCGCCTCCAGTAAGTACTCCAACTCCAATGGAAATTGACACTACACGTCGTCGTGGGCCGCTATCGGAGGAGGAAAAGCAACGACGCCGAACAAACCGATTATGCCTTTATTGCGGTGGACCAGGGCATATCGCGATAAACTGTCCCCATAGACCAAGAAGGCAGGTAAACCAAGTCGTTGTTAGTTCTGACTATACTAAACCCGAGTCTATTTCAGTAGGAATCTCTGATAGTCCTCATAGTCATAATAGTCCTAATAGTACTAATAGTCCGAATCTCGCAAACAAATTTGATGTCCTTAGCCAATTAGAAGAAGAGTTAAACGACTAAGTCCAGCCAAAATAGGAGCCGTTTGGTTGGACAGCCCTAGATCTGTGCAGCCCATTAGTGGTTCCATTCCCTCTAAGCAAATTAGTGATGTGTTCGTAGCCCAAGTAGCAGTTAGTACTAAAAGTACCCCTCCAGTACATACCTTAGCCCTTCTAGATTCCGGAGCTAATTCTTGCTTCATGGATAGGAATTTTGCCCGAGCTCATCAGATATCTCTCAGAAAGCTCCCATGTCCAGCCTCAGTAGTAGTCATTGATGGTCGTCCCATTGCTTCTGGTAATATCATAGAAGAGTCGGAACCCGTTAATATTGTCCTAGATAACTTAACATGTGTAGTATCATTTAATATTATTAGTATTCCAGAACATCCCATAGTTTTAGGATTACCATGGTTCGAGTTACATAACCCAGACATAGATTGGAGGACAAGGGAAATCCGGTTGCGACAAACCCAAGGATCTACCCAGAAGGTTGCAACCATTTCGCTACGTCAATTGCGTGAGGAAGGGCGCAAGGAGGAAATGTTTCTCTTCGCAATATCAGTACAACCCTCCAGCACCACCAAAGAGGAGTCCACCGTTCAACTTCCCGAGAAGTATCGTCAGTATGTTGATGTGTTCGATAAAGTACAAGCCAACACACTTCCTCATCATCGGCCGTACGATTGCGCCATCGACTTACAACCGGGAAAAGAGCCGCCATGGGGGCCGATCTACAATTTGTCACCAACCGAGCTAGAAGTCCTTCGAGCCTATATAGAGGAGAATTTGGAGAACGGTTTCATTCGGCATTCGAAATCTCCAGCCGGCGCACCCATTTTCTTCGTCAAGAAAAAAGATGGCTCGCTTCGACTCGTTGTAGATTACCGTGGTTTGAATAAGGTCACAGTAAGAAATAGGTATGCTCTTCCCCTTATCTCAAGTCTTTTAGAACGGATCAACGGTGCCAGGTTCTTCACGAAGATCGACTTACGAGGAGCCTATAACCTCGTACGGATCCGACCAGGAGATGAATGGAAGACCGCGTTTCGCACCAGATATGGGCACTTCGAGTATACGGTCATGCCGTTCGGACTCACTAATGCGCCGGCAGTCTTCCAGCACATGGCGAATGATATATTTCGAGATCTCTTGGATGATTTTTTGATCATCTATTTGGATGATCTACTGGTTTATTCAAAGACCCAAGAAGAACATGATTCTCATGTACTATTAGTACTAAAACGACTTCGAGAACATGGTCTGTATGCAAAGTTAGAGAAATGTAGTTTCGGGTGCAACCAAGTGGAGTTTCTCGGCTATGTCATCTCCTCAGAAGGCATATCTATGGACCCAGCCAAGGTCAAAACGGTGATAGAATGGCACACTCCGCGTTCGGTGCGGGATGTGCAATGCTTCCTAGGCTTTGCAAATTTTTACCGGAAGTTCATACAAAATTACTCAAAAATTGTGCTGCCTCTCACACAGCTCACCAGGAAGGGACAATCATTCATTTGGTCTAAAGAGACGGACATGGCTTTCGAGAGTCTTAAGAAGGCGTTTACATCAGCTCCAATTTTAGGTCATGTGGATCCGGAAAAACCATTCATTATTGAAGCTGACGCATCGGATTTCGCATTGGGGAGCATTCTGTCACAACAGGGTAACGACGAGAAGCTACATCCTGTGGCTTTCCACTCCCGTAAGTTTGACGCCGCCGAAATCAACTACGAAATTCATGATAAAGAGCTATTAGCAATCACAATCACCAGGTACGGATTATCGGCAATTCAAATACTGTGATGGATTACTCTTCTTTAAAGAACTTTTGTATGTTCCTAATGGTTCTTGCCGCCTTCGAGTAGTACAAAACTGCCATGACATATATACAGCAGGACATTTTGGTAGTACTAAAACATTAGATTTAATACAACGATCATTCTGGTGGCCCCGTATGCGACAATTTGTCGAAGATTTTGTTCGGACTTGCGATACATGCTGCAGAGCGAAAATGCCAAGACATCATCCATATGGTTTATTAGAACCATTACCAATTCCAAGCAAGCCATGGCAATCCATTGCTCTTGACTTCATTACAGATCTTCCAGTCTCTAAGGGATTCAATGCGATTCTCACAGTGGTGGATCGATATACGAAGATGGCTCATTTCTTACCATGTACTAAAGAAATATCTAGTGAAGACACCGCCGAAATTGTCATGCGGGAAGTATGTCGGCATCATGGACTCCCTGATAATATCATCAGCGATCGTGGACCCCAGTTTGTGTCAAAATTCTGGAAGCACCTTTTTAAAATGCTGAAGGTCACTTGTAACCTCTCCTCCGGCTACCACCCACAAACCGACGGTCAAGCCGAACGAACAAATCAAACACTGGAGCAGTATCTGCGGTGCTTTCTCAACTATCATCAGAATGACTGGGCAGATATTCTTCAGTTCGCCGAATTTGCCTATAATAACGCTATCCACGCATCGACTAAAGTCACGCCATTCTACGCTTATACGGGATATCATCCCCGGTGGTGTGTCCTTGAAACCCCAGAAGTGTCCACAAATCCTTGCGCGGAGGATCGTTTGGAGCGGTTACGCAAGATACAAGCGGATTTATCTACTCAACTCCAGCAAGCTCAACAATCACACAAGGACTACGCAGATCGTCATCGACTTCCATCCAGTTTTAACATTGGAGATCGGGTGTGGCTGCTACGACGACACATCAAGACTACTCGCCCATGTGAGAAGTTGGATTATCGGCGATTAGGTCCTTTCCGTATTATCGGGAAGATTAATGATGTCGCTTTTCGTCTCGAGCTACCTCCGCAGCTTCGGATACATCCGGTGTTTCATAGTTCTCTCCTCGAACCCTATCACGAGAGCACTATCCCAGGACGTACTATACAACCACCACCTCCTATCGAGCTCGAAGATGGACCTGAGTATGAGGTCGCTGCCATCCTCGATTCCAAGATTGTTCGCAACAAGCTCTACTATCTAGTCGATTGGCTAGGATATAGTCCCAGCGAGCGTACTTGGGAACCGATCGAGAATGTGACCAATGCTCGTGCTCTTCTAGAAGACTTCCATCGACGATATCCCGAGAAACCGGGTCCTCAATCCAAAACGACTCGTGGAACTCGTCGTTTTAAAGGGGGGATAGTGTCATAACTAGACTCGAACCCATAACCTTTTGTTACACGGGTCGAGACTTTACCATTAGGTTATGAATTGTAATTTGAAGGATATTATTTTCATTTAGGTTTTATTGGGAAATTGATGTATATTCCAGATTTCTCTGGAACATTCTAGAAACTTCAGGAGTATTCCTGAAGACACTATAAAAGGAGGCGCAAGGCATTAGTTCGAACCAAATCGGTTCAACGCCAGTCTTAAGCCTTCTAACTACTGTTGTATATCTTCCTTCATATAATATATATATCTTTCGCATCATCATTCTCTCTCTCTCTCTCTCTCTCTCTCTCTCTCTCTCTCACTCATTCCTTCTCTCAAAGTTCGACACCTCTCATAGTACTAATCCTTCTCTGTCTTAGTACTATTCCCCGAAAATAGTACTAATCCTTCTTTTAGTACTAATTCCTTCTCTGCCTTAATAGAGTTCCTGACAACTGTATACAAGAAATTGATTCCAAACGAATTTATTTAACTGTTTTCGCGAAATACATGTTTGTTTTACAAGAGAACATGGTAAGTGCTACTTGTAGCTACAAATTCCATGGCATACTATTGTAAATACATTCATACACATTAGCACCAACAGTGTATAAACCGGAGCAGCTATTGTATTCTGACATTGGGACGTTGATGCATTTGACCAAATGAGAGTACATATACGCCGCTGGTTTGTCTTCTAACAACCTGTACACATATTCGTAGTCATCTAGTTTTGCATAAAAAATGCCTTCGATGTAGAATGTCCCGGCAGATACAAAATTTCCCCATGCATCTACAATATTCTGCCTTGCACACTGTTTACTAACCGTGCACTTTAATATATAGAAATCAGCACCCTCTGAATTGCCTTCTTCAGCATTTACAGCGAAGTTATCCCCAACGTTCAGGACATCACTCAAAGTATCTCCAAGTCCCTCATATGTGAAGTCAGCATTCTGCCCTGTTTCTCCATCAACTGCTTCCTTATCATTCAGAGTGTGATACTCCCAATTCTGAATGTATGCTTTGTTTAGACAATATCTCCAATTTCCCTGCACACAATGGAAGCAAAAACAAGTCAATTCTCTAACCGCAATACAATGACCATCCAACCTGGAATAACCGCGAACAGCATGCAGAGATCGCAATTCGGGAATTCCTTGGCACTCCCAGGTCTTCTCCCTATTTACTTCATCTATCTTCACTTCCCAAAATTCACGTTTGATATCTCGAACTTGCGAGGAATAAACACCTGTGGCACTCGTTGACATATTTGTTCTTAAAAATTCAACTACATGTGATGCACAATTCATGTGCACACCATCTGTCTTTAGTTGTTCATGGGTAAGTGCCCGCTTTATAACAGCCCCTGCACCATCATGTTCACCTTTACCATGGCCAGACCCAAAAAAATTCCATCTCATCTCCAAACCTGTTATAGCAGGATACCTCCCCACAAAATAAAATGGACGTCGAGCCTTGAATTGTGACGCAGCTCTGTCAGACCAGACCCAATGTTGAGTAAGCTCCAAACGTTGAGCTAATAACCACTGCCAATGTAACTTAAAACAGTGTTGGACGAACAAGGTATCATGCTTCTTATCATCGGAAATAAAGAAATGAATTACTTTTTTAACATCACCTGAAACTCGAAAATATGTTATGTGCACAAAAATGGTTACCTGAATTGAACACCAATGCATAGATTGAATTTCATTCTGCTGCTTGAAAGTATAATTCTCTGCGAAATCTACTACTGAGACTACTACATCATTTGGGAAATCAGATATGCAAGTCTTAAACTGATGGGCCTGCCATGAATAAATGAAGTTGTGTTTAATGAACTTTCCTAGAGATACTACAAACAAAGACACCAAATCCCTTGGTTTAAGCATCTTCCGAACTAGATCCTTTCTTTTACACACCTTTCCTTCGAAATTGGTGTTCACTGACTCAAATAACTTCACAAAGATCAATATTTCACTACTCAATTCATTTGGACACCACCTAAATCTAGTAGGGCCACAATCTTGACATAAACCCATGACACATTTATGAATATGGAAGATAGCGTCAGTTTCTCTCGGACACAATATTGAATCTAATAAATAACTGATGGAAGAGATAACGTGCTCAGATGATTTACACTCCTCTTGCGGGCTTGATCGACAGATTGGGCACCCACATGTGCAAACTGTATTAGTTAGGGATGCGCTATGGTGACGTAGTAGATTAACAGAGTCCTTCAGAAAACCCATCTGTACATGGTAAATGCAACAACATGTGTATCGATCCTTTAAGCGTCTCACAAAGTGTGGCTTAAGAGACTCGAATGTTCGTAGTTGAACTTTGATAGTTGGATGCATTCGTTTGAACCTAATAAATAAATCGACCTGCGTAATAAAGGGGAATTAGTTATTCTCGTAACTAGCTAACTATCCTAGTAGCTAATTAGCTATCATGGTAGCTAATTAGCTGTCCTAGTAGCTAATTAGTTGTCCTAGTAGCTAATTAGCTATCATGGTAGTTAATTAGCTGTCGTAGTAGCTAATTAGCTATCATGGTAGCTAATTAGCTATTCTAGTAGCTAATTAGCTATCATGGTAGCTAATTAGCTGTCGTAGTAGCTAATTAGCTATTCTAGTAGCTAATTAGCTATCATGGTAGCTAATTAGCTGTCGTGGTAGCTAATTAGCTGTCGTAGTAGCTAATTAGCTATTCTAGTAGCTAATTAGCTATCATGGTAGCTAATTAGCTGTCGTAGTAGCTAATTAGCTATCATGGTAGCTAATTAGCTGTCCTAGTAGCTAATTAGTTGTCCTAGTAGCTAATTAGCTATCATGGTAGCTAATTAGCTGCTCTAGTAGCTAATTAGCTATCATGGTGGCTAATTAGCTTTCCTAGTAACTAATTAGCTATCATGGTAGCTAATTAGCTTGTCTAGTAGCTAATTAGCTATCATGGTGGCTAATTAGCTTTCCTAGTAACTAATTAGCTATCATGGTAGCTAATTAGCTGGTCTAGTAGCTAATTAGCTATCATGGTAGCTAATTAGCTGGTCTAGTAGCTAATTAGCTATAATGGTGGCTGATTAGCTTTCCTAGTAACTAATTAGCTATCATGGTAGCTAATTAGCTGGTCTAGTAGCTAATTAGCTATCATGGTAGCTAATTAGCTATCATGGTGGCTAATTAGCTGTCCTAGTAACTAATTAGCTATCATGGTAGCTAATTAGCTGGTCTAGTAGCTAATTAGCTATAATGGTGGCTAATTAGCTATCCTAACTAATTAGCTATCATGGTGGCTAATTAGCTGTCCTAGTAACTAATTAGCTATCATGGTAGCTAATTAGCTGGTCTAGTAGCTAATTAGCTATAATGGTGGCTAATTAGCTATCCTAACTAATTAGCTATCATGGTAGTAGCTATTGAGAGTAGCCAGTTACCTATGTAGTAGCTATCATAGTAGCTAATTAGCTATCATGGTAGCTAATTAGCTTTCCTAGTAGCTAATTAGCTGGTAATAACGAAATAGCTAACTAGCTACCATGATAGCTAACTAGCTAGCAGTACAGCTAATTATTTGGTAGTACCTAAATTAGCTATTGAGAATAGCTAATTAGCTATCATGGTAGTAACTATTGAGAGTAGCTAGTTACCTATGTAGTAGCGATCCTAGTAGCTAACTGAGGTAAATGTAACTGATAAGCTAATTAGCTTTTCTGCTAACTGAGCTAATTAACTTTCCGAGTAGAGTCAAAACAAATGTTGAGATAAATGTAAATACCTGAGGTACATCAAGAAGATGAATGGGATGCTCCTCGTATTGATTTCTTCCAACACGTTTCCTGCATAAATCCTTTTTATTGGGTGAAACCCTACTCTCATTAGTCCAAAACATTGTGATTACATCCTTGATTTCAAATGTTATGGGTGTCATTGGCTTACATCTTGTAGTTAGCTTTAGTAGACTAGTTCCTTCACCCGAGGAAATTATACGGTTCATTGTATTGTACACTGTTTTTCTACTAACACCAATTACCTTAGATAGCTCACTGATGTTTATATCGTCAACATCACTATTAAGTAACATCATTAGACTAGACCTTTTTAAGACAAGATCATCTTCTGACCTGCTCATGGATACGAAACTATTACGAAGATTATTTACTAAAATAGATGATATGTTTGCATTAAGACCATCACAATCAACTAAGTCCTTTATCGATGGATCATTACATATTCCATAAAGTACTACCTTCTTTTCTTCATTGCTGATGTGCTTGGTTTGAACATTGAAATAGTCTACAACCTTTCTCTCTATGATGGTAGTCGCATTACTTACATTCTCAGCTAAACTATCCTTACCTTTACTGAGTGTGGCTTTCGTATCCTTCAACAATTGACGATGTTTCCTTTTCTTTTCTGCCCAATAGTTTCGTATGGCTTGTTGTGTCCTGATAACATCATCCCTATCCTTATGATCATTGAGGGGTAATTCTAAACACCCTTCTTCCCCTTCCATTTGGCTAGACATGTTAAAACCCTAAATTTCCAGAAAAAAAAACAAGTATTAAAGATGGCTATGGGCAACAACAATACACAAAAATATTCCACACATATACACAAGATTAGACACAACAATACACAAGATAATCAATAGACAGAAAAGTTATTGCAATCCAAGACCGAACAGTAGAGGATTTCACTCTGTTGGATCCAACAGTTGAGGAGGCGATCCAAGACCGACCAATGGCAACAACTGAGTGTAGAATGTTGCCGTTGGATGAGTGAACTCCGTCAAATCGAAATGTGGAAGCAATCCGGGACTGGACAGTAGTGGCAACTGAGTATAGAATGATGACAATGGAGGAGAGAACCCCGTCAGATTGAACAGTTACCGATGATGCTTGAAACGCACATAGAAGGCACTTGAGAATAGAGTGGCATAGAGAAGAGAACCCCGTCAGATTGAACAGTTACCAATGATGCTTGAAACGCACAGTAGCGGCCCCTGAGTGAGAGTGGAAAAGAGAAGAGAACCCCGTCAAATTGAACAGTTACCAATGATGCTTGAAACGCACAGTAGCGGCCCCTGAGTGAGAGTGGAAAAGAGAAGAGAACCCCGTCAGATTGAATAGCTCTTTGATTATGCTTGGAACGCACAGTAGCAACCCCTGAGTGTAGAGTGGCAAAGAGAAGAGAACCCCGTCAAATTGAACAGCTCTTTGATGATGCTTGGAACGCACAGCAGCGGCCCCTGAGTGTAGAGTGGCACAGAGAAGAGAACCCCCTCAGATTGAACAGCTCTTTGATGATGCTTGGAACGCACAGTAATGGCCCCTGAGTGTAGAGTGGCACAGAGAAGAGAACCCCCTCAGATTGAACAGCTCTTTGATGATGCTTGGAACGCATAGTAATGGCCCCTGAGTGTAGAGTGGCACAAAGAAGAGAACCCCGTCAGATTGAACAGCTCTTTGATGATGCTTGGAATGCACAGTAGTGGCCCCTGAGTGTAGAGTGGCACAGAGAAGAGAACCCCGTCAGATTGAGCAGCTCTTTGATGATGCTTGGAACGCACAGTAGCGGCCCCTCAGTGTAGAGTGGCGGCAGGTGGACTCGATAGGGTTTAGCAACAGTGGTAGCAACTAACCCACAGTACTCAACTAGAGATGGCCTACGTGATGTGGCAAAGGATCATGCATAATGGACCTAGGAATTCGATATATAATTTATGGTACACATTTATGGTGCACACATCAATTTATGTTGCACATTTATGGCACTCATTTACATATGTAATTAAAACACTCTAGTATTTTCAATGGTAGTTTTTTGCATACTTAATTTATTAATGATGGCTTTTTACTAAAATGACTATTTATCAATGGTAGCTTTTTGCATAGCTAATTAGCTATGTCAAGGACATAGCTAATTGTTTCCACTCGCATGCTTTCACCCTCATAAGAAAAGCACCCCTTACTATCCACAAGCGAATGGATTGGCGGAGTCGACAAACAAAACCCTCCAGATGATACTCAAAAAGATAGTAAATGAGAATCGTACGGACTGGGATCAAAAATTGCAGAGTGCTTTATGGGCATATCGCACGTCGTACAAAACATCTATCAAATCAACACCCTTCCAAATGGCTTTTGGATTGGAAGCAATGATGCCAATCGAATTCCAGATTCGGACACTTCGAATACAAGAAACGGAAAAATTAAATGAACTGCAGTCGGAGCAAATTTGGAAGGAATCTTTATTACTGTTAGAAGAAGACCAACTACAAGCGATGACAGCTTTAGAGCACAAACAAAGGCAAACCAAGGCATTTGTAAATCGACACCGACGGAAAACCGAATCACAATTCGGAATCGGAAAACCGGTACTGGTTTTCCAAACTAAGATAGGGGCGATGCCAAGAAAACTTCGGTATAGATGGACAGGACTAGTTTGGATCGTGAATTGTAAAAATGGTATGTATCAACTCGGAACCCTATCAAGTGATATTTTACCTAAATGGGTCAATGGTTTCCGGCTTAAACCATATCGTGGGCATATGCCAAAAAACCCATTCAAGGATGAACCAGAAGAAAAGTAAAAAAAAGATTAAATAAATAAATAAAAATAAAAATAAAAACAATATTAAAAATAAAATAAAATTGAAAAGAAAAAAAAAACTAACTATGGAAGATTTTCTTGCAGAATCATAACTAACTTTCACGAAGAGATTCTTGGAGTAATTTCAAAAGACTATAAGTAAAAGAGGTGGAGGTGTATTTCTATTAGTCTTTATTATTATTTCTAGCCATCACTCCACTAGTACGCCTAGTCATCATAACATTAATAGTACTTTTATTCCCTAGGCATCATGCAAAAGAGTCATCTCTTAAAACCTATTTCTATAATGACTGTGTCACCACACAAGCAGAAACGCATTCGAGCTAATAGGTTTTCTGATTTTTCTCGCCATAGCCCACATCAATTCTCACAGCCCTCACTGAGTGAAGATTTGTTCATCGACGACAACAACGTGCCGATTGTCGTATCTGACAACTTGCGTCGCTGGCTCGTTCGCAATAAGTTACAGGGATTTTTGAAAGTCGTAGAAACAGAGCCGCACCCGAACACAGAAGCTCTGTTGGCAGAAAACGATGTCTCAACAATCAGGAATAAGAAGGTACGGGCCGTGTTGGAGATGCCAAGAGGCGGGTTCGATGCTGTCAACAAAGTCATAGAGGATGTTTTGCGGTCCTATTTTGGTGAATATTCGCCCTCTGCTAAAGCGTATCAGACACAAGAAGGTAGGGATGTGTTTTTCCCTGAAGTTGCAAATTTTTTATTAGAAGTAGGGTTTGTTAGTCCCAGATTTTATTGTATGCCCAAAAAGAGGACCAGATTTATTATCGCCGCTTATAAAGGCAAAGCTTTCGATTGGGGGCAACTAAACGGAGTTCGGAGAGGGAAACCAATGAAGCCAATTTTTGCTCGTTGGTTATCGGTATTATTTCCGACGGCAAAGACGGAAAATCGATCAGAGGTGCGTCGGCCACCTCAGGTACAGTCATCCCGAGCCCGACGACAAGTCCAAAGGGAAGAGTGGAGGGAAGAAGAATCAACGCAAGACGATACCACTCAAACCGAGTTTGACCAACCGGAACCAAGGCACCAACAAGAATCAGAACAACAACAGTCGACGCAGTCTCAACAGTCGATACCACAATCCGAACCTAACCAGCAATCACTTACTCCACCGCCGGAGTCTCAACCGTAGAAAATGCAACAACGAGGGACGACAGAAGAGCAATCATCACAGCAACAGCAATCGCAACAAGTTGGCATGGAGTAGCAATTGCCGAAACAACGAAGGGTGAAACAACGGTCTCAAAGATACTCTAGACCGGAGGAAGAACAACCTGTGCAGAAGAAAAAGAGAATTAACGACCAAACCGCCCAAAGCACGCAAATACCTCATGTCAATTCAGATGACATGTCACGAGTTCAAAAAGGGCAGGAATCAACGACAATCGTATAAGAGGCACTTGGTTTTTTTGACATTCCGGTCGCAGCACATGAACTAGCTGCCATTCTGCAGTTCGAAACATCATACGAACTAGTAGAATGGTTAGCTAAAAGACTGCAAGAAGTGTCCCAAGAGCACAAAGATCAAATAATGATCCCGAGGTCATTATGTGGAGTTATCGAACCAAATGAGCAAGCGGAAGTGGATAGAATTGGTCGACAACGAAATGCTAAAAATAGAGGTGAAGCCATTCAAATACCACCATTACACGAGGCACTAGTAGAAGTACACCGTGAATATGAAAAGGCTAGCAGAGCAGCCAGGGATATGGCCGAATTATACAAACAGGCTACAGCAGTTGCAGAGGTGCTTAATGCACAGTACAAACAAATGCAGGCAGAAAATTAGCAATTGAAGAATAAACTGCAAGAAGAACAAGGGGCTCTAGAAAATGCGAGAGAACAATTAGTCCAGCCAGAACCACAAAGGCAACCTTTGGAGACGGATTCAGAGTTACAAAAGACGTTGTACCAAGCCGAACAAGCACGAAGGGAGGCGGAAATTAAGGCGGGAAAGACTGAGGACCGGTTCAGGGAAATAGAGATTCAATTACAGTCGGCAAAAACAACGGCCGACAGATGTTTAGGGGAAAAAGATCATGTAATACAAGATTTACGCCAACAATTAGCCCAATAGCAAGAGAATACACGACAACAGGTTGAGGAACTAGAAGAATATGTCAAGAGCCAAGAGACTTGTTTTGCAACACAGTTGGCGGATAAAGACAAACTGATAGACGGAATCAACGAAAAAATTATTCGACAACAGAACAACTAGAATGAAGAAAAAGCGAAGCTAGAAAACTGATGTGCAGAAATTCAAACAGTCTCCGAAAAACGACGACTTGACCTCTTAGTGGCCCAAGCTAAGCTGATGCAGGTAGAAGGACAGACCAATGCGGTAATCATTGATTTACGGAAAACATTGGCAACAACACAGTTTGAGGCTAGAATCGCCCAAGACAGGGTTCAAGAGATCATTAGACATCACCGAATTAACACCCTAAAATTGGTCAATGAATCGTTGTAGAAGGGTTGGCAAACATGGTCGGCACAAGCTACAAAGCTTCAGCTATTAAGAGCCGACAAAGAAAATAGAAAGGTGTAGGGCAAGGGCTTCCTCAAGATGTCGGAAGAAGCAATGACCACAGTTCAGGAAGATATTGCTAAGAACCTATAAGATATGGCGGCTTACTTTAAAGAAGAAATCAACAGAATCATGCAGGAATTCGACAAGCATGATATTGAGACATCTGTCGAGTTAGACAATATCGAAGCCGAAAGAATTACCAAAACACCTGGAGTCGGGGCACCGGAAGCAGGAACAGAAGCGGAGCCAAGCCCATCGACGAAAGAAACCCGACAGGAAAACAACAACGGGGAGGATACTGAAGCTGAGGAAGAAGTTGAGGAAGAAGCTGAGGAAGAAGAAGAGGCGAACCCTCATTATTCGACATTTTACAGGACGACGCAGAAGACGATTTGGAGATGGAGGAAGATCTTTCCTCAGAGCAGCAAGAGTAAAGGGGTTTTGTGGGTTCGCCGGACTACGTCCTGGCCCACGGGTGTGCCAAGTGTTACCTGGACAAGTATGAATGTGTCGGTATAGGAAAGATGTTCGGAGTCGGAGTTGGAGTCGGATTGGCAGTTCGGATCGATGACTCAGCAAATAGCCGAATAGGACATAGTTAGTTATGGAATTTTGTAATTCTTGTTAAGTATAAACAATAGGATTTCTTGATGAGAAAAGACCTTTGGGTTACCTATAAAAGGAACCGAAGGCATTGTAAAAAGCTATCGTTGTATTTAGTAATAGAAAGTTGTTAGGAAATATCTGTGTACGAATTACTTCTTGTCATCTATTATTTCTATTTAAGCTATATTACATAAGTCACGATCTCGGTATCTGTTATCACTGATAAGTTTACAGCTAAATCGTATCTATCCGTCTAACCACAACTTCTTGATAGAACATTCGACTCGAACGTTCGTCTTATACTGTGTCGGCAAAATAGCAATTGTCGACCGATTAACAGGAGGCCCATGGCCTATTGGAATTGGCAGAGGTTGAAGTAGACCGTAGGGACAATGATGTACTACTTTGGCACAGGCACATGTATCACATGTATCACATGTTTTCACAAATTTTTTGACAAGTTTCCAAGGTTGTGGCCACCAATAACTTCTAGAGATTAACTCCAAAGTTTTTGCAAGACCAAAATGTCCAGCGAGGACATCATCATGGCACTCCTTCACGATACGGATATCAAAAGGACCATCTAGGACATGCATTAAGTTCATCCAGAAAAGAAAACCATCCCGAAACATAAATTGTTCATGGATATTTCATACCTCCCTTATGGTTGAGTTGTTGACTCAATTCTCCTTAATCTCTTTTGCAAATTTGTCGTTGGCAGTATCTATCGCTATTGCATTGAGTAATGATTCCTCTGCGCCCATATAAGCTGCAAAGAGTTGCATTTCATGTGGTTGTAGGAGACAACGTAATTGTTGATTGTAGATTGCATCTCCTGGCCAGATTTCGAATTCCGAACGCCGAGATAGGACATCAGCTTTACCATGTTGGGCACCAGGATGAAAAACAATTTCAAAGTCGTAATCAGCCATGAAGGTCGACCATCGTGCTTGCCTCTAGTTCAAAATGCGAGTAGTGGTGAAGTAGACAAGGTTCTTGTGATCGGTCACCACTTGGACACGGTGTTGGGCGCCCGCCAAGTAAGGAAGCCATTCTTCAAAGGCGGCAATAATGGCGGAGAGTTCTTTGTCGTAAACTAGGTAGTTGATCTCAAGGGTTGTGAACTTCCGAGAATAAAATGCAACAGGATGAAGGATCCCATTGTTATCTGATTGAGAGAGAATGACTACGATGGCGAAGTCAGAGGCATTAGTTTCGATAGTAAATGATTTGGTCAAATCTAGGTTTAGAAGTACTGGAACCGAGGTAAAAGTTTTCTTTAGTGTCGCGAATGCCAGTTCCGTTGTAGGAGTCCAGCAAAAAGGAGAATCCTTTTGAGTGAGTGATATAAGGGGTTGCGCCACTATAGAGAATCCTTGAATGAATCGATGATAGAAGTTGGCAAAACCCAAAAACGATTGCACTTCCTTGACCCTGGTGGAGACTTCCCACTCTTGAACCGCTGCGACTTTCTTCTTGTCCATAGTGAGACCATTAGATGAAATAACATACCCGACGAATTCAATTGAGGCTCAATCAAACTCACACTTCTCAGGTTTTGCATAAAGTCCATGTTCCCGAAGTTTGGACGGGATAAGTCGGACGTGCTTGGTGTGCTCTATGTAGTCCTGTGAGAAGATAAGTATGTCATCGAGATAGATGACCACAAATTGGTCCAAATATTCTCAGAAGATATCATTCATCATATGTTGAAAAACTGCAGGAGCGTTTGTGAGACCAAATGGCATTACTGTGTATTCAAAATGTCCGTACTTGGTTCGAAATGTCGTTTTCCACTCATCTCCAAGCTTGATACGCACCAAGTTGTAGGCGCCTCTGAGATCGATTTTGGAGAATATACACCCAGCCCAAAGTTGGTCAAGGAGTTCGGGGATTAGAGGTAGTGGATAGCGGTTTCGAACAGTGACTCGATTGAGCCCGAGATAGTCGATACATAAACGTAACGTTCCATCTTTCTTTCTTTTTGAGTGGCAAATGAATCCCTTTGTGAGATTCTCTTCAATGTATATTTTGAGGGCCTTGAGTTCGGGTTCAAATAACCCATAGATAGGGCCAAAAGGAGGATAAGCATCATCTTTCAAGTCAATTGGACAATCATATGGGCGATGTTCAGGCAGACGGTCAGCATTTTTCTTCTCAAATACATCAAAGAAGTCATTGTATTTTGATGGAAAAGAGCTAGTACATAGGGCAATGTCTGGAGTGGACATGACCGCCATGTCCTTAGAATTAGAAATGGATGCAATCAACACTGTATCACTTACCCAAGCAAGAGAGGAAATTGTTTCCGAGGCTGAAGCGGGAATAACTATCAATGTTGTTTCTATTGGAGTAACCGTTGACACGGTTCTCGCGGAAGAGGAAATGGGAGTGACCGCTAACTTGGTTGTCACCGGAGCAGAAATGGGAGTTGCCTCCAAAACATGAATGAGAGCAACCGTTGACACGGTCCTCACCGGAGTAGAAATGGGAATCGGAGCAACCGTTGATGTGGTCCTTGCCGGAGCAGGCATCCAAATGGCGGAGCATTGGCTCGAAGAAGAGTGGAAGCAATCACTTGTGGGCGAGAATTCGAGGTGAAGTTGATGGAGCGAGATCGCCAATCCACGATTGGATTGTGAGTCTTGAGCCATGATAACCCCAAGATGATAGGATGTCGAGGTGATGTGATGAGGTGAAAAATGATTTCTTCCTGGTAGCCTCCTATGTGGAGACTCAAGGGAATTGTTGTATCTGTGATTGCACCAGAAGAGAGCATTCGACCGTTGATCACTTCAATTGGAATCGGGACAGTTATTTTATTGCTTAGAATGTTGTGAGTCCGTGCAAACATGATATCAATAAAGCACGACGTAGCCCCAGAATCCAACAAAATTTTTGTCTTCAAAGTGGTAGAGTCAAACTGGAGAGTGATCGGAAGCGTGAAGTTTGTTGTCGAGGCAGTCGGTTGATTGGGCCCTTGACACAATTGTCGACTCTTGTGGTCCAGATGCACAGTCCCTACTGCAACTGGACATTGGAGTTTTCCTGTTGATAGAAAATGTCAACCCCATCCACACAATGTGGTGTTTGACGGGGTCCCTTTTTTGGGCAAGAGTGGATCAAATGGTCATGGCCGCCACAATAGAGACATAAATTGTTGGCCCGTCGATGTTGTCGTTGCACGTTCGTCAATGGTCAGTAGCGAACTCAATCGATCTCCATTGGGAAGCTAGAATCTATGATAGGAGTTGAAGATGAAGTGGAGGATGACATGGGAATAGGTGACTTCATGTAGCGGTTGGCCAAGATGGATGGATCCGGTGAGGATGTTCCTCTTGCCGGAACTCAAAGAGACGGTTATCACAGTGCATAGCCTAGGAAATAGCCTCATTCAAAGATGTGGGCTCAAGAAAGTTAAGCAAAAGATTTTTTATCTCACCTCGTAACCCTCGACGGAATTGATCGATGAGGGCTTGTCCATCCCATTTGACATTGCACGCGAGCTGACAAAATTCAGATGCATAGATTTATGACACACGTTCTCCTAGTTGTAATGCATATAATTTGTTGAGTGCAGCTCGTCGTTTGTCAGTCTCCCTGAAATTTGCTTCGAATTCAGTAAGAAATGCTTGGAAGTCGATCAAGAGGGGTGAAGAGGTCTCCACCAAAGGGGTAAACCAAGCTTGGGCTTGTCCTGTCAACAATGTGTCGATGAACCCGACTCGTTGAAAGTCATCAGAATAGCGTTGGGGCTGAAGGTGAATAATAAGGCGGATCTGGTTGATGAAGCATCTTAACCGTGACCTTGTTCCATCGAATTTATTTGGCAAGCTAACATTGGGTTCTGTCGTAGAAGGGTCAATAATCGAGTGAGGTATGATCATTGTGGCTGCCTGAAGTTCTTGGACAGAGTTTCGCAAGTTGGCATTATCATGTTGGAGTTGTTGCAAGACTGCCAAAATTTGCTCAAGGTTACTATATGATTCTAACATGATAGTGTATTGAGAAAGAAGAAAAAGAAGGAAGGAAATCAATCTATCACGGATGAACAATTGGAAGATAAAGAGATGGGGAAGTTGATGACAATGAGTAAGAATATCTATTCCATGACTGGTGTTGATTTCCTTGATGTTAACAAGGGAGATCAACCTGTTTTATACATGTAGTGAAGCATGATAAGCATGCTCATGCCAAGTCCTACATACTATAATATCAAGCATAGTAGTTCTTGCATGCCAAGTCTTACATACTCAGGCTTACGTACTCAGTCTTATATACCACTCTTTATACAAAGGTTTAAAATCTAAAGTTTATCTAGGAGAAATATATATATACAAGAACCTAAGGCTAAAATTCAAGTCGATGTTCATGACACCTGCCTTGAAGAAATTCAGGATATACTTTCGCACCATTTATGTGATCCTCAAAACACTCAAAAGAAGATTTCCAACCATCATCAACATGATTCATCAAACACATTTCAAGTGTCAGAACGAGTATGACTCTTATAAGGTTGCATTAAAACCACCAGACCTTGCTGCGAATTGGATTATCAACATTTTGGCCCATATGTGATCTTTGGTAAGATCAATGATGTGGCATTTCGACTTGACCTTCCTCCTCATATGCATCTTCACTCGGTCTTCCATGTTTCACTTTTGGAGCCCTACACAACAAGCTCTACTCCGGGCCTGTTACATCTCCCCCACCTCGAGTCAAAGTTTTCGATGGCCCTGAATATGAAGTTGCTGCCATTCGCAATTCCAAGATCATCCGCAACAAACTATATTATTTACTTGACTGGTTAGGTTATACACCTAATGATCGAACATGGGAGCCTACTGAGAATCTTGCTAATGCCTACACTCTAGTTGCTGATTTTCACAATCAGTATCTCCATAAGCCCAGTCCACAGTCTTGTCTTAGTACGACTCGTGGAACTCCTTGTCGAAAAAGGGGGATAGTGTCATGAAGACATACAGTTTGACTTACAAGGGTTCGAACTCACAACCCCTTTGTATATATGTCAAACCTTTGACCATTATAATAACATATACGATGTATAATTATAATAACTATATTATTAATTATTAGAACAAATTTAGTGTATTCTAGAACATTCTAGAATATTCTATGATTATCTTAAATATCATAAATATGTAAAATACTCTAGAACATTCTAGAATACTCCATAAGAACCTATAAATAAGTGTTTACTCATTCATAAGAACTCATTCGATTCAATGCCAGTCTTTAGCCCCTTAGCCTACCTTTTGTTACTCTCATTCTCTTATTATATAAATTCATTTCCATTAAATCCTGTTTTCTTTCTTTCCCTCTCGCTCTACATTCTAGATTCATTTCTTTCTACTTTCTTTTTCTCTCATGCGCACAAGTCACGATAGTTGGAGATAGTTTATGTCATTGCAAATACAAGATCAAGCCAACATACTACATGGAATTAGGGGCGGATGTACTATGAGATTTGAAATTATTAACACTCTATTACTTAGGGAAGCCGCTAATCAATTGATGACAATGGAGAACTGGATAGGCTACGGGGAGGTGGGCACTTTGATCCCAAGAGGTAGGGAAACACTAGACAGGATTGAAGGCCATGAATTGCAAGACAATGAGACACCAACATTGAATATGGCAATTCGAGTACTCACATATGACGAGAACACAACGCTCCTTATGCGCAATGCTCGGCCACAACCGAGCTTAGAATGATACACAGAAAACTGGAAATAAAACGCGACACAAAGAAGAAGAAAATACACAGGAGGTTTACGTGGAAAACCCCAAACTAGGGGAAAAACCACGGCAGCCCACAGGCTGCAAACTGTCACTATGTAAGAATGTACAACAGTGAGTTCACTGAGGCAACGACCTCGTGCTCACGGATCTTCGCCACAGGCGGCGGTTGCAACAGAGGCAACGACCTCTTTCTCTCTCTCACTCTGTGTACACAGTTATGCGCTCTCTCTATCCTTCTTCAAACAAGAATGACAACACACACTACTAGTTTGCCCTAAGTCATATTTATACTAATATGACTTTTCGGCTATTTACAAATATAGCCTCGGTGGACTATCAGAAAACATATTTACGAATATGTCTCTTCATCCGGTTCTCCGTAGCCGGGTACTCCTCATCCGGTTCATACCGGGTCTGCACCATCCGACTCTCCGTAGCCGGGTACTCCTCATCCGGTTCATACCGGGTCTACACCATCCGGCTCTCCGTAGCCGGGTACTCCTCATCCGGCTCGGCCGAGTTTGTTCATCGGCACTGTTCTTCTCCCTTCCCATCTGGAGGGACCTGTCTCCCAACAACATATACTAGTCATAAATGGATTGTAGATCCCGATCCGATCAAAGTACAACTAGAATGACACATATGTACTCATGAAAACACATGGCTATGTAAGCTCGGTTGGGACCCTTTGCAATGGATGTGGCGCAATCCTTATGCGGGTCAAGGAAGCAAAGCCATCCCTTTCTTCCAATTCACGACTAGATTGGGTCACCACATTCTAGCTACTAAAATTGCAAGTGAGTCGGTTGCTGCAAAGCTAGCCACTCTAAAGAGTCAATATGATGTCCCCACGGGTGGATCCGATGGAGTTGAAAGACAACAAGTAGCCTTCATCTAACAATGGTCGTCCTCTCCCTTTTGTTGAGTCAGTGGGCATCCATGCAAGATGGAACTATCACGTCCCTACAGGGATTTGTATATAACACTCTCATTTGTAAAATTTTATAACTAATGGGAGTTTTTTTTGGAGAAAAAGGACAATTTTTTATGAGAGCTTTGATAACAAGTGTTTGCACCCAAATAACTCTCAATACTAAAATAGAATTGACCAGTCAGAATGAAGTTTTGCCTTTCGCCAATTGTTGACTATTGGAAAGGAAGTCATTTAACATGTCAAGCCAAAGCAACCCATAAATCATTGATTGAATACAATGCTTGCATCTAAATAACCCGTAGATGTGTGTGCTTGTGTGATTGTATGTAAATGATTTAGCCTTTGTATTGATGCCATGGTTATTGCTTGGAATGATTTGACCGAATAGTATTTGGTAAACCACACAAATTTCTGATGATATGTATCAGCCATCTTTGGTCGTTCATATGAAGACTTATTAATAGAACAACATACTAATTTTAAAGCCACATGCATATACATAATTGTAGCCAACAAACGGTACTCCATGATGAGAAATTGCAACCCAAATTTTTTGCTTGAATTATATTGTAATGGGTTATACTTTTAGAACAAAGATATTAACAATGTAGTGTTACATCGAACTAAACTTTTTATCTATTAATATTTATTTGCATGCTTTGTATACATATTTATTAAGAAGATGATTAAAATTTAAAAGTATTTAAAAGGTAAAAGGTGCATGTCACTGACTCTCTTAATCAACTTTACTACATCATGTCTTCATTTTGTAGTGACATGAGGTTGACAAAAGGGTCATGAACTTTTTATCTATTAATATTTATTACCATGCTTTTTATATTTATTAAGAAGATGATTAAAAGTATTTAAAAGGTGCATGTGACTCTCTTCATCAACTTCACTACATTGGACATGTCTTCATTCCGTAGTGACACGAGGTTGACAAAAGAGTTATGAGCTTTTTATCTATTAATATTTATTAGCATGCTTTATATATTTATTAAGAAGATGATTAAAAGTATTAAAAAGGTGCATGTGAATCCCTTCACAACTACATTCGACGTGTCTTCATTCCGTAATGACACAAGGTTGACCAAAGGGTTCTTTGCATAAGGTGTTTCTTTGACATTTATTGTTATACAATAGTATGTGGCCAACAACCATCATTCCTAATTTAGTTTATGCGGTCCACTATCTTTTTGTGAATGGGATGTTTAGAATGATTTTACTTGCCTAAAGCTTTGCCATTTACAAATTACAATCATTATATTCCACTCATCAAATATCCAATCTTATGAAGAAACCTCAAGATGTAACCATCACTTAGGAATCATCATACATGGTTGTTCGCTCACCCTACATAAGCTGGATTAGGACAACATATGCATTACCCCAAAATGTACGTAACACCACAATCATGTATGATTCTTATTGAATATATGTAGAAAATTTGCATATACATGATGCCTTGAGATTAAGAAAAATAAAGCATATACATGATGCCTTGAAGCCCCTTTCAACTTTTTTGTTCTTCAAAGTTATGTAGGAATGCCATTACATTGTCAGAAAAGTGTGTGAAACGAGGCATCAGAATGTCAATCGGGAAGGTTTTTGACATTCTGTCCACCATGTGTACTTAACCATTGACTACTTTGCTTTTGTATCCAAGGAGAACTAGTTGGTCTTCCATACATTTTCAAATATGTTCTAGAGCTTAAGGATATTCTAGTGGGAGTTGGGACCATGCCAAATACTTGTACGTCAGTCAATCCATAGAGTAACAACAGAAGCCTTTGCTTACTTCCATGAACATACAAACTTTAATGAGATGGTACAAAATGCTATGTGCTCCCACAAAACCCATTTGGCCACGAATTGAATCCAAATCCACATAAACCAATAAAATTATAATCAATAATAAGGGATACCAAGCCTTCACCCTCACAAGCAAAGGAGCACTAACCAATACTCAATACACATCAAAGCCATATCAATCATGGCATGGTTGCTACAAAGCAATGGAGGGTCTACAAAAATTACAAATGCTCCCTGCATTTATTTTGGTCTTTATAGAAATTGAATACATCATCAAGAAAGAAACATTCAAATGAAACAAACAAAAAGTGTTATTATGATCTGCAATCCAAGTATAATGGCAACGAAAGGCTAAGGGTTTGCTCTATTCATTGGGAGCGAAGCCGAAGAGTCCAAGCTCTTAAAGCTAACAACAGCGCTTTGATTCTTTCTCGGGTATCTTCATGCACTAGATTCCCATCGGAATCAAACTTCGTCGGAGGTTCGAATGACCTAACGAAAAGTTCGGGTTTGTTCAAGAAGTGAAGGTCAAGGAAAACACCACTTTGCCTCAAATGGTATTGGCTTCTTCCTCCTCCCATTCCACCTCCCGCGCTCATTATTGCTGCCGGCTTATCCGCCCAACAATTAGGACTCCTAGAAGCCCAATCGATAGCGTTTTTCAACACACCTAAACATTGTTGGATCACATTTTAGTGGTAGACAACAAATCTATCATGGTATTTAAAGGGGCATAAAAGTACCAGCCATTTCCTCAGTGAAAACCGGAGAAATGATGGATTACTTTTGAAAGGAGAACCACCCAAAATGTACACCTATATAAGTCAGCTCTCTCTTTTTTTACCAGAATACCCATCTCTTAGACTAGTATTTTGAATGGTGTGCTATGGTGTGCTATAGAGGTGTACTCTTGACCTTTTTGAAAATTGACGGGCATTCTGGGCAATTATCCAACAAGTTTTTGGGCATGGCATTTTCTCCTATCCCCATTAGATTTTTAATCACCTGAGATGGAGTAATTGTATTCCGGAGATGCAAAGAGAATACTATCTGCCTCGAGTACTTTGGCACGGAATGTCTCGACGGCCTCAGGGAATCGTCCATTGACCTCAAGATCCGTGTTTATGAATGGCAATGGATCAATGTGAAGTTGTTCGATCTCCAAACCTGGGATGTCCTTGGAGATCTCGATAGCTGAATTCATTAAGAGAAGTATCATTTAGACATGTTCCAAATTTGGAAATTTGGCCATTTCCCCCCTCCTATGCATGTTTCCGAAGTGGGAAATAAGCCCACTCCCTGGTATGCATGTTCCTCATGTGGCAAATTCGCCCACTTTACCCTTAGATACAAAAGTAATTTCCGATGTGGGAAATATGCCCACTTCTCCATGGGGAATTTCTCTAATTCTAGGTCTTGCTTGTTATAACAAGGATTAAACAAAAACCAGGTCACGAATTAGGGTTAACGTTACCTGCTCGGATCAAGCCTTGGTTAGTGGAAGCACGACGGATGGATCCTGCGATGGCAGCCACCTTGATGATGGGCTGCGAAATTTCATGGGAGGAGGTTGTGGTGGACATGGATCTTATGGAAGGTTGGGTGGCAAGTTTGAGTAATGATTTAGCAGGAAGGTAGAACAGAGAGCTTGCTGCCATGGCAATTCATATATATACGGAAAACACAGAGGGGTGGGTACATGTATTTATAGCGTGTGTTTTATTTAAAATTGTTCAATAAAGGGAAAGAGAGAGAGTCTGAGAGAGATGACATTTTTATGCTTCTTCTTCCGATGATGTATTTCCCTATGTCATGGCTTACACACCGACATACATTATTCATGCCATACATACATACCAACAAAGACTATTCATGCCATACATACATACCAACAAACATTTGGGTGGTGGGTATGAGTCATGACATGACTCTCATAGAGCACCATCGGTTCTGCCCCCACTATATGTTCACATTACACACATGATCATTGATGATACCTCCTTGGTTGGGTCCCAGTGTCTTTAATAACAAACAATCGGGCTCTGTCTTATTTTGTATATGACGGCATTCCATCCATCAACAGGAAAGAAAACCAATTCTAGCAATTGAACCTCCTAGGCAGTGTTGTCAATTCTTCAAAATATTGATACGAGGGCATCTCATTGGTCACAAGAACAAAAACAAGGATGGTACTCGAGGCTTTGGGAAGTATGTGTTGGATCGAAAGTTAGCTGGTGCCTGTTGGACCAACCATTTCAAAAACGGGGACGCATCTTAAACAACCTCTCTGAGAGTGCCATGCTATGTCAGATGTTTTAAAGGTGAACACATCCTAAATTACTTCCAACCTAGACTTCAACTAATGCACTGTGTTGGATCGAAAGTTAGCTGGTGCCTGTTGGACCAACCATTTCAAAAACGGGGACGCATCTTAAACAACCTCTTGAGAGTGCCATGCTATGTCAGATGTTTTAAAGGCGAACACATCCTAAATTACTTCCAACCTAGACTTCAACTAATGCACTGTGTTGGATCAAAAGTTAGCTGGTGCTTGTTGGACCAACCATTTCAAAAACGGGGACGCATCTTAAACAACCTCTTGAGAGTGCCATGCTATGTCAGATGTTTTAAAGGCAAACACATCCTAAATTACTTCCAACCTAGACTTCAACTAATGCACTGCTTGGCCTTCCATCTCATGTGACTAACCTTTGTCATTGATAGTAACCACATTTGTGAAACTAGTCAATATCCCGAACTATTTTTTCCTTCCATATTTGATTAATTCATGCATCCCTTTTAAATAATTATTTGTTTAAAGATACAAATATAGTAAAATTGTAGTAAACTTTATGGGTTTCCATATCGACCTCAACTCCTGAGCTATGGGCATTCATGGTAAGGGTTCTTCAATTTAAGGAAATTATGCTAAATAAACAAGGGAAACACCATGAAACGTGCCCAAGTTTCCAAATATTTTCTTGACCCTTTACTTCTAAAATAATAAAAATACCCTTATATTACGAGCATAACTAATAAAAGTAAGAGTAAATAGCATCGTGGTTAGGGGCATCGTGGTTAGGTATAGATATGAATCTTTGCAAATGTGTGTGAAAGGATCATTCCCCTTTGCATTTTCGAAGCATAAAGGGAATAAAAGCATTAATTATCGAAATTAGGCGCCTCTTTTTCTATAAAAGGAAAAGAGGGCTTATTTCAAGTTAGACATTGTGTTTTGAGAGTGCACCCTTAGGTTTCATTTGGCAAGTTCTTCTTCTTCTTCTCAACATATTTGGGTTTTTTAAGGTTTTCTTCTTATCACCTTCATGAGAGTTTCAGTTTATTTACTCTTCTTCTTCTTCTTCTACTTTCCTCTTGACGGTTTAAGGTTTGGGGTTGAGAGTGTTTGCGTTCGTCTCACTCGAAGATGTTGAGAATTAGCTCCCTTCAGATGGGCCAAATTTAGGGTAGAGAAAATGGCTACACATTCGACTACCGGAGGCATGTGAGACGAATCGGATGGATCCGGCCTGGAACTGGACGAAGTTAGAATAAGTATTTAGAAAAGTCACAAATGTAAATAGGTTTTGAGTCGAGCCTTTTTAGGCCTGTTATGTAAATAGCCCAAAAGTAATCTAAGTATAAAGATAACTAGGGCAAACTTTATGGGTGAGAGTCTTCTTGTTCATTGTCTAGTTGAGTGTATATCTATGTAACTGTGTGTACAACGCGTGCGAGGTCATTGCCTTTGCAACAGAATAGATGAAGCGTGAGAGAGTGAGAGAGGAAGAGACCAAGAGTATATCTGTTGTAACGGCCTGTTGGCGAGCAGTACAAACTCAAGTCGGTGCCTGTGAGTTTGTCATGTTGTACTTTTCTCTTATAGTGATTAGTTCGGTGTATGTGGGCACCTTTGGTTTTTACCAAATTTCGGGTTTTCCACATTAATATCTTGTGAACTTTCATTTCTGTTTCTCTCTATATTTGCATGTACCCATTCCGCATTCAACTCAATTGTGGCTGAGTTCTTGTTTTTTGTATCAATCTAGTCTGCGGAATAGTGCTCAGCCACAACCGAGTCTCACTAACACGATGGAAGAAAATAGAAAACAGAAATAAGACTACGCAGGTTGTTCACGTGGAAAACCCTAACCAGGAATAACGAAGGGAGCCCACAGACTCCAACTATCACTATGATAGGAAAGGTACAATGGGAGACTCGAAGGCAATGACCTTGAGCGCTATCTTCGCCAACCAACTGTTACAACAGAGACCTTTTTGCATCTCTCTTTCTCTCTATCTCTCTATATAATGATACAACAGAACAACAACAATGATGATCAACCAACCTCATAACAGTATTGCGTTAGTTATATTTATACTTATATAACTTTGGGGCTATTTACAAATATGACCTCAACGGTCACGTCTTAACATATTTACTAATATGTTTCTATGTGTTGGTTCATACCTGATCTGGCCGGACTCCTTCCAAATACCTTTCGGATCCATCCAGTCCGGAGGAACCTGTTTCCCAACAAACTCCCCATTCACTTCAGCATGGGATGTCTCATTAGTCCGATCCATCTCCGGCATACGTCCAATTTCTCGGCTGACATCACCTTGGTCAGCATGTCTGACCCCTTCTCCTCTGTATGGATCTTCGTCAGCAAAAACTATTTATCTTCTACCTTCTCCTAGAGCCAGTGATATCTCCTCTGGATGTGCTTGGTCCAAGAGTGGTAGGCCGTGTTGTTCGCGATGTGGATGGCACTTTGACTATCGCAGTAGAACCGGAATTCCTCCTGTCGGATCCCTAGTTCTCTGATGAAGTCCTTCATCAAGATTACCTCTTTGCCAACTTCTACAGCCACCATGTACTCCGCTTCCGTTGTCGACAGTGCAATGAACTTCTGACGCCTCGACTGCCACGATACAGCTTCCCCCGCATAAGTCAGGACATATCCGGATGTAGCTTTGGCTGGTATCCGCATCAATAGACATATCTGAATCCGTGAATCCTTCAAGTTGGGGTTTACTTGAGTCGAATCCGAGGCACATACTCAAGGTCATGTGTTCTCTTCCTAGATTTCTCATGAATCGGCTGACCACTCTGTCTGCACATCCGATATCTCGCCGGGTACACACCATTGCGTACATCAAGCTTCCGACGGCAAAGGCATATCGTACCTTCATCATCTCGTACTTTTCAGTCTTTGTCTTTGGGCTTTGTTTCCCAGACAACTTGTAGTTTGCCGGAAGTGTCGACCTGACCGGCTTAGCATCCGACATGCTGAACCTTTGGAGCACCTTTGTCGCGTACTTTTCCTATGACAACCACAATTGCTTCTTCGATCGGTCGTGAATTATGTGCATCCCCAAAATCGGTCTCGCCGGATCCATATCTTTCATTGTGAATGACCGTCTCAAATCCTTCTTCAACATTCCGATTTTGATACGGTCCCGTTTGACAATCAGCATGTCATTTACATACATAAGTAGCATCAGGAAGTCTCCTTAGTCAAACTTCTTCATAAATACGTAGTGGTCGGGCTGCATCTTGTGGTATCCTTGGTCGGTCATGAAGGAGTTGAACTTCCGGTACCATTTCCGGGGAGCTTGCTTCAATCTGTATATAAGCTCTTCTTCAACCGGCATATTAGGTGCTCCTTCCCTTTCTTGACAAATCCCTCCGGCTGTTGCATGTGGATCTCTTCTTCGAGGTCACCGTGTAGGAACTCTGTCTTGACGTGTAGCTAATCGACCTCGAGGTCCATGCTTGCCGCAATGCTCAACATAGTCTGGATGGATGTCATCTTGACTACCGAGGAAAAGATCTTGTCGAAATCAACTCCCTTTTCTTGCTGAAAGCCCTTCACCACAATGCGGGCTTTGTACTTCAGTGGATTTCTGCGGTTTCAGCTTGTACACCCACTTGTTTCGGAGCACTCTCTTTCCTTTTGGCAACTCTGTCAATTCGTATGTATGGTTCTCATGCAGGGAATCCATCTCATCCTGCATTGCACTTAACCACTTGCGATTGTGGGTGTCTTTCCTTGCTTCTTCGAAGCTTTCCTGCTCCCCCTCATCTGTCAACAGCACATGCTCTACAACCGGAAATCTTCGGGAGGCCCTTCTCTCCCTGAGAGAATATCTTCTTCCTTGGTTCTTGACCACCGGTTCCTCCATTTGTTCTTCATCCGAATCCAATTCGGGGTCTTGTCCGATCCAGGTGACTGATTCTTCGTCTTCTTTGGTCGGTTCAGTTTCTTATCTGACTCCGGCTGGTTCATCATGATCTTCGGTTGACATCCGGCTTCTGACCGAATGCGTCCTAGCATCTTCTGACCGATCTCTGTCGGTCGACCCAGAGTCCACTATCATTTTCTCTGACTCCCATTTGGCAATGTTCTTGTCTTTCATGAAGACTATGTCTTGACTCCGGAAGACCTTCTTGTCAACCAAGTCCCATACTCGGTAGCCAAACTCATCATCATCGTATTATGCATGGTCAGGACTTCAGATCCAATTTCGTTGTCTTGTCCTTTGCTACATGCATGTAGGTGAGAAAATTGAACACCTTCACATGTCAATAAGACACTTCTTTACTGGTCCATACTCTCTGTGGCGTGTCTTCGTCCAAGGGTGTTGAGGGTGATCTATTTATCATATATCTCGTTGTCATCGGTACCTCCGCTCAAAACGTCTTGGACAACCTTAGCATGTGCCAGCATGCTCCGGACTCTCTCCATCACGGTTCAGTTCATCCTTTCAGCCAATCCGTTCAGCTCCGGTGTCTTCAACATAGTAAATTCGAGCCGAATTCCCATCAACCGACAGTACTCCTCGAACTAGCCCCGGTATTCTCCTCCATTGTCCACTTGAACCGCCTTTAGCTTCCGTCTGGTTTCTCTTTCCACTCTTGCGTGAAATTCCTTGAAGACGGATAATACCTAGTCCTTCTTCAGCGGTAGGACCCACAACTTCCGGTTGTGATCGTCTATGAATGTCATGAACTATTGTGATCCGGCATGTGGCCACGTGTCCACTTGGCATACATCAGTATGCACAAGCTCTAGTGGTGCATTTCGTCTCATCGGTGGTCAGGTTCGAAAAGAGATTCGGTTCTGTTTGTTGGCCAAACAGTCGGTGCACTTCTCAAGCTGCACATCTTTCACCTCCAGAATGAGCGTCCTTAGCAAGTTTACGCATCCCTTTCCAGCTCATGTGGCACAACCTTTTGTGCCACAACTCATTGGCATTGTCGGATGCCACATTCACTTCTTCCCGGCATATACGAGCATGCATTAGGTATGGTGTGTTGATCTTCTGGGCTCGAGCCATGAGCAGACTTCCTTTCCGAAACTTCCTGACTCCGTTCTGCATGTGACCCATGTAGCCTTCATCATCTAGCCGAAATGGGGATTTATGCATGGGCATTTACAGGGCTAGATGATGAAGGCTACATGGGTCACATGTAAGTGCTGAAATGGGGCGGGACCATGGGGGTCTCAGACCAAGAAGCTAGTGGGAGTAGGAAGGTCGTCTTGATATCTTCGCAGGATCGGTGTTCAATCACGTATCCGGTCTGGATCGGTTTCGGGATGCCGGACAACTATCACACGGGTTCAGAGATTAGTCTGCTCCAAACCAGTCACTGGATAACGAGCGACAAGGCTGCGGCTCAAGACTCAGGTAAACACAAGCAGCAAACAGAGATAGAATGGAGATGCACACACACACACGAAGAGCGGGACTGGATACAACAAAGCGAAATAGATTAAACTCAAGGAAGAATACAATCGGATTCCGCCGGTATAAGAGTTGGGCCCTCTCGAAACACGCACACACAAAAATACACAGAATGATGAACCTCTGGTCGGGAGCTCACATGCTTCCTGCGTGAGCAAAGGCTTCACCTTCTTCTCCTGATTGGTACATGGCACAAGGCAAGACAAAGAGAGAGAGAGAGAGACAGGGAGCTCGACACACAAACTGACAACACTTCGTCCTCCCAAAACGTGGATACCCAATGTTGAATACGCTTCTAATGGAGGTATTCACACTGTCTCCTTTTGTACACACTAGACTTAGGCTATTTATGTAAATAGTGAGAAGGGCAGTTGCCCTAAGTCAGTCAGTATATAAATTGACTTTGTAACCCAGTTAGGGGTTGGTTGCTTTAAGTTGTAATATACTCTTTACATTGTGTAGAACTGTCTCTCTCTCTTTGGTGTACTAGTTGTATTGTTTGCCTTTGTTGTTATAGATGTTATGATCTTGTAGGAGCTTATAGAAGAAGAGTGTCGATCTTGTTCCGCATTAGATGGAGGTGTTCCCAACATCTGGTATCAGAGCTTGGTCGTCTATTTGATTTTGCTGCCACCTTCTATCTAGTCTCCATCGACAACTCTCATTTATGTATCTTGAAGATCTTAGTTGATCTCAACAGGCAACCTAGTACAACAAGATTGTTTACGCAAAGAGAAACGTGACGAAGTCTGCACTCTATTGTTCTAGGTCACTCTTGGTTATGTGATCGTAGCTGCTCGAAGTGAGACTTCTATCTTGACTAGGCTAAATCCTTGCTTCACTCGGTTAGGCGGAAATCGAATAGGTCATCTAACGCTTCTCTCCTACTCGTCATAGTCACCTGAAGCAAACATGACTCCAGGGGCAACCCCAATCTGTGTTTCATTCGACTGAACGACATTTGGGAGGACCAGTCAGATCCGTCCCTCTCATCGCTGCAGTTAACCGAAACAGGATCGGTCTGGAGTATTGCATATAATCCGTGTTGAGAAATTTTGGAAAAATCGAATCATCAAATCCGGGTTCAACTCAACTAAGTCAGTTGACAATAGTCACTCCGAACAGGACCCATTGATATTCGTAATCAACATGACTTGTGTCCAAGTTTGGCTAGAACGGCATCGAGTGAGCCAAGCTGCTACACTCCATCATAGTTCGTAGCTAAGTAAGACCAACACAAATGGCTTCAACATCCGGGTCGTCAAAAATGAGTCTAAGGAAGTTCAACGGATTGAACTTCAACTTCTGGAAGGAGCAGATGCAAGACTATTTAATAGTCAAGGGGCAAATTGACCCCATTGACAATGAAGACCCTCCAAAAGGATACAAGTTGCTTGAATGGGAAAATCTTGACAGAATCATCTAAGACACCATTTGGATGCACCTATCAGAGTCTGTGTACTTCACGGTGCAATCGTGTTCGACTGACTTCCAACTATGGAAGACACTTTCGGACACTTATGGTCATAGACCTTGTGGTCGGAACAAGGAGTGCGAAATGGGGGGTCATCGGCGGGTAGAGGTTGGAGAAGATGTCGGAGAGGAGGAACACCAAGGTCGATTGGAGCGCACCCGAATCGTGAAAGTGCTTGGTGTAGAGGACGAAGGCAGGAGTGGGGATAGGAGATTAAGTTTAGGATTATAAATAAATAAATAAATACAAGATTAAAGAACATAATTAAAAAACCGACAGGGGAGAGGATTAACATGCTAAGGCTAAACATACACTAATGAAAACGATTAACACATAAAACTAACCCGAAATAAAAAAAGAAGAAGTTAAAAACGTAATCATAAAACTAGAAACATAAACCTAAAACAAGGTAAAGGGGGGGTAGTGGGGGGGAGAGGGGGAGAGAGAGATTAAAACATTAAAACATAATTAAGTCCAAGATTAAGAATAAAAAATGAGTTTAAAAACATAGTTAAACATTAAAAAATGTTGGGAGACAGGTCCCTCTGGATGGGAAGGGAGAAGAACAGTGCCGACGAACAAACTCGGTATGAGGGGAAACGGTATGAGGGGAACCCGGCTACGGAGAGCTGGATGATACAGACCTGGTGAAGACCGGATGAAGAGTACCCGGCTACGGAGAGCCGGATGATACAGACCCGGTGAAGACCGGATGAGAAGTACCCGGCTACGGAGAGCCGGATGATACAGACCCGGTGAAGACCGGATGAGGAGTACCCGGCTACGGAGAACCGGATGAAGAGACATATTCGTAAATATGTTTTCTGATAGTCCATCGAGGCTATATCTGTAAATAGCCAAAAATTCATATTAGTATAAATATGACTTAGGGCAAACTAAGAAAGTGTAGAACAGTTGTTGTCATTTTTCTTGTTGGTGCAACAAGAAGAGACAGTACGTAACGTTGTATAGAGAGAGAGAGAGAAAGAGGTCGTTGCCTCTGTTGTAACCGCCGCCTGTGGAGAAGATCGTGAGTTCGAGGTCGTTGCCTCCGTGAACTCATTGTTTTGTACATTCTTACATAGTGACAGTTTGCAGCCTGTGGGCTGCCGTGGTTTTTCCCCTAGTTTGGGGTTTTCCACGTAAACCTCCTGTGTATCTTCCTCTTCTTTTGTGTCGTGTTCTATTTCCCGTTTTCTGTGTGTCAATCTAAGCTCGGTTGTGGCCGAGCGTTGCGTATAAGGAACGATCAGTTCCCGTCAAAAAAAGGGGTTGGGGAGATGAGGGGAGACGAGGGGATTAACATACTAATTAAAAACAAAATTAAAAACTAATTAAGAGAGAGAGAGAGAGAGATTAAAGCATTAAAACATAATTAAGTCCAAGATTAAGATTAAAAAACGAGTTTTAAAACATATTTAAACATTAAAAAGAGGGATCGGGGAGACGAGGGGATTAACATACTAATTAAAAACTAAATTAAAAGCTAATTTAAAGGGAGGGAGAGAGAGAGAGAGAAACATAACTAAAACATGTAATTATCATTGGACAAAAATTACATGGGGTTTGGGGGTGTTAGGGTATGGTCTTATGGCACAAGGTCTTTCTAATGAAAATTTCTTAAGCTTTTCTTTTTTTCTCCCTCACTCTTCTCTTCTTCTTTCATCTCATTCTCTCTTTCTCTTTTACTCTTGTTCACCTCTAATCCTACTCACCTTAGTTTCACTTGCATCATTGCTTTATTTCTTTTCTTACTCTTCCCATATCATCTCAATAGTTGTGTTAGTTCGCTCGCACTCCTTGTCACGACGCTACAGTCACAACAAGAAGGTCGTCGCCACCAAGATATACCTGATTCGGTGCCTTTATAACCTTTGGATGAAAGAGTTCGACTTGGTCCAGGCACACCTAAACAAGTATGAAAGCTTAAGCTCCCAAATTTCGGCCCAAGGGACAATTATTGAGGATGAACTAAAAGCAATGTTGCTCATGAGTAGTCTCCCTCCCTCGTGGGAAACTTTCGTTACAACCGTGTGCAATGTGTCGACAATTGCCGTTAAGTACTCCTCAGTCACGAGTGCAATTCTGACTAAAGAAACTCGGAGAAAATCGTTTGCTAACTATTCAGCCAAGAACGCTTACGTAGTACATGGTTCGACCAACCAATCGAACAGCCGTGGAAGAAGTTCTTCACGGCAGCCGAATAATCAGCGAAGTCGGAGCAAGTCCTGGGATAATCGAGTCTGCAATTACTGCAAGAAACCCAGACACATCAAAGCCGATTGCCCTGTACTCAAGGCCTAAAACGATAAGGCTCAGCAGTGGAGCAGAAGAGTGGCCGACACGAGGAGATCAACTACATCGGCTCTTCGGCCGAAGTATTGACAAACGACCCGAATATACTATCAATTGAGAACTTAATCGAATCAGAAGTTCTGCTTACGACTGAAGAATCGATCTCGTGGCTCTTAGATTTGGGTGCATCCTTTCATGTGACTCCTCATTGATCCCAATTTCGGCAATATGCAGCCCGACAATCGGACTCAATTCGGGTCGGAAATTTGCAACATTGCGACATAATTGGAATCGGCACGGTACAGCTCAACCTTGCAGATGGCTCTACATTAGTACTACGCAATGTCTGACATTTACCTGAGCTCTCACGACCACTGATCTCAGACGGACAATTGGATGAAGACGGCATCCGTGTTGGCTTCTCATCAGGAGGGTGGACGCTCCATAGAGGGAACCTCCTGCTTGCTCGAGGACCGAAGATACACTCATTGTATCCTTTGCACGTCACACGTAGAGAGGGTGACCTGTTTTTGGTTGACATTCCCGTGTCAGCACTCTAGGATGGACGGCTTGGACACCTCAGCAAGCCGGCATCACGCACTTATCTAGAGCCGGATACATTCCCAAACTCTCCTTCTCAGATCATCATTTCTGCAAGCAATGCCAATACGGCAAGCAGATAGCCGTAACACACCCTTCATCTGCCCCGAGAGAATCGAGTCCGCTCGATTTAGTCCACTCGGACGTATGTGGTCCTATGCCACATCAATCCCTCAGTGCCGCTCCGTATTTCGTCAACTTCATTGACAACTTGATTCAGAAGGTGTGGGCTTATCTGATCAAAACCAAAGATTGTGTCTTCTCGATCTTTTCCGATTGGCTCGCCATGGTTGAGAATGAGTCCGACCGAAAACTAAAAAGCTTTCGATCCGATAACAGGGAAGAGTTCAAATGAGAGGAATTCGTCAAATTTTGTCGACAACGCAGCATCAGATGTGAATTTATGGCACCCCACAGTCCGAAGCAGAATGGAATTGCCGAGTGAATGAATCGGACAATTCAAGAAAGGATAGTTTCCATGCTCCAACACTCCGGACTGTCGGATGGCTTCTGGGTAGAGGCCCTACTTACGGCAGTACACATAATCAATATGTCGCCGAGCAGACCTCTAGGACTTCGGATCCCTCAGGAACTATGGACTGGCAGTAAGCCGAATTACAACAAGCTGAGGATTTTCAGATGTGAGGCGTACGCCCTCATCCTGAAAGATGATTGTTGCAAACTAGCACCAAGGTCCAAGAAATTTATTTTCCTCAATTATGGAACAAATGGTGAAATGGGATACCAACTCTAGGACCCCGAACACAGACAGATCATCCGAAGTTCGGACATCGTGTTCAATGAGTCGGCCATGCACCAATCGGTCGAAAAACCGATCGAAGTCCGAAGGGTAATTTTTTCCCAACCCTTCACGAAGGCCCAGCGCATAACACATAGTCAGTTTCACGGGTAGCTGAACTTTCTAACACCGACTCGGAGAATTTCGACTCAGCACAGCCGAATGATTCGGCTTTGGACCATCCGACCACAACACCCGATGCGAGTAGTCCAGTCATACCTCGAAGATCCGAGAGACTGTCGCAACCCCCGGACAGATACTCTCTTGGCATCTTCTTTACGGACGTCGGTGACTGACGTCATATGAAGAAGCATCGGTGTCAGCCGATTCAGCCACCTGACATCTGGCAATGGAGTCTGAAATGAACTCCATTCACACAAACAAGACTTGGGACCTAGTCAAATCACCGAAAAATCGGTGTGCTCTTCCGCGCAAATGGATCTATCAAATTAAGGAGACATCCGATTCGGCCACCCCAAATTTCAAAGCCAGATTAGTAGCAAAGGGTTTTCAAGAGGAATACGGCGTCAATTTTGACGAAATTTTTTCACCAATGGTAAAAATGACCACCCTTCTCTTTATGCTCGGCATAGTGGCAGCCGAGAATTTGGAGCTGATTCAACTAGATGTCAAAATGGCTTTCCTCCACAGTGATCTTGAGGAGGAAATTTATATGGAGTAGCCGAAAGGCTTTCTGGCATCCGGCCAAGAACATCTAGTCTGCTGACTCAGGAAGAGTCTTTATGGCCTAAAATAGGCCTTGCGACAGTGGTGTACAAGAAGTTTGACGACTTCATCCAATCGATCGGCTTCTCAAAGAGCGATGAGGACCACTGTCTCTTCACGAAAAAAACTCAAGATGGATCACCCATCTTCCTCATCATCTACATGGACGACATGCTAATCTCTAGACGACATGCTAATTTCTGGACGCCATGCAGGTGAACTCGCCGAACTCGTTCGGCAACTACGGTTGAAGTTTGCCATGAAGGATCTCAGTTCGGCACAACACATCCTTGGTATGAAGATAAGTCAGAATCGTAATCAACGACAATTAACACTTTTGCGTTCACAAGTGGAAGGATCGCGCATAAATGGAAGGATAAGGAAAATTTTGGTTGATTTTAGGGCTTTTTCAATGATTTTACAAAACACATTGATACTAATATCATACATGTTCAAACATACTATGAAAAAGGTTAAAAATCCACTATTTTCATGATTTAGAAGTAAATAAAAAAAGAGGAATTTCAAAATGTTGCATTCTCAATTTATATCACAAACTTTACAACCAATGTTATTTTATAAGAAACGATTTTTTAGAAATCATAGGAATTCAAAACACATGCTTTTATATTACTCGATTTGTTACAAGCGGAATGTAGTTACACTTAATAGCCAAAAATACATTCATGATCACTCCTTTACGGAGAATCACTACTATAACTAATATACAATTACGATTCCTCCTCGTCATCCTCGGATGTACCAATCAGTGCATTATCTTCGTCATAAACCAAATGGTTTGACTCTAGATTATTTGTAGCCGATCTCGTTTGCCTTTAACTCGAGCCACCTTGTAGACTTGGTAATTTTTCTTTTATTATATCTATTGTTGACTTCCTTAATCGTCCGGCTTTTGTAAGTGTGAAGTCGTACACGATGATATCCACATCAGAGATATCAAGGGTCGAGGTGTTACAAATGTTTCGCTTCCTCTTCCTACCTCCCCTTGTTGTTGGGCATTCAATCATCTCCAATGTATACTTACCTGTAAAAGCATTTGCACTTCTAGTGTTGTACCAATGAACATTTATAGACTTGATCGTGTTTTCTATTTCATGCATTAGCACTTCTAGAATTTTACCAACCCAAAATTGGTGGCCATGTGAGTTCTCATCAGTCGGCGTTGCAATCAACATCCCCGCTGTGAGCTCTTGCAAATTGCCTTGCCATCTAGCTTCGGCTACTTTGGTCATTCTTGGTCCCACATAAATGTCTCTTTGTTGTGGATGGACCAAACTGTCATTAATTGCATTTGCTGGTTGCTCCAGAGTTTTATTTACACAATCATGTTGCAGCGACCATGTGAATGGCGTTTCCAAATTCCAATTATCACCAAATACACAATTGTCTATAATTCCTTTCTGATCACTATAAAATACATCCCACCATGATGTGTCTTGTTGTACGACATATTTCTTGGCGGCCTCAATATGCTTTCTTTTTTCTTCTAAGGCTTGGAGCCATAACCGTTTTTGTTCCGATACCAAGTCACTATGCAACTGTCCTTTCTTCTCAATTGGCATTTGCTTAGCTCCCTGAACAATTGTACTCGGAATACAAAGTAATAACTGGCAACCACCTTCAGGTTCCCATGTTGTAGAAAATGAATATTGTTTAGCATACAAAAGCGTAGAACCACTTATTTCATTTTTCTTTATCATAAAAATGGGATTGAAGCTTATATTGTTTAACTGGGCGAGCACTTTAACATTCCCAACACCCCCATCTGATATATATCTCTTAAAGTCATATACCTCCTTCAAGTGTAACACTTTTGGGCTTGGTGTATATGCATCACAAATGACATCAAATAGTTTAGGTAATGTGAAAGCATCATGCCGAGACAACTGTCTCGAGAATGTGCTAAACATCTGATCTATATGATCATGTGTGTGGCCAACCAAAAGAAAATTGACTTTCACTTTTCTAAACAATCCTTGCTTGACCAACATACTTAAATAGCCAAACACAGTTGAATTTTTGTTCTCTCTAGTAGTATTGTCCCATTGAATGTATAGAACAGGGGGGAAAGGTTGGCCCCAAGACATCAAAACTCGGTGAACTGTTAGGTTAGGGTCATTGTGAACATTGGGGTATGTAATGAAGACGTGAGGTCCAACTGAGCTATTATAAGCCAAGCATCCCACCAAGTGCATTTGAACAAGGCACTCATCATTGACATCTTTGGGGAGCCTCCGCATATGCGGCAAGCACGTCTTCTTTTGGTCCATGCCATCTATCATTAAGCACATGTATTGTTCGGGCCTCTTCAAACACTTCTCTCTATGATGCATCGCCTTCTTTCGTTCTAAGGATTGTGCCTCACGATGCTCTTGTAGTAACTTCTTACTCATATCCTTTTCCATTGATGTCTTTGCACCTTTAGCCAAACTTTTAAGATTTGCACAAATGGAGCAATACCCCATGCGTACTTTACGTGGAATGATAACATTTGAATATCAGACTTGTGAATTGGCTATATGTGACAGACTTATTACGTGAGCCCACCATATCAGATCGATAGACATCATAAACTTCCTGACGTGTGTAATTATCAAAGAGGTGCATCCTACCTGTAGTGGGCATTACTTCACAATTTAACTGAAAGTAACTTTTCATCCAACCAATAGCATGTCTTCCAATTGCACCTTTCATACTTGGAACCTCTTTACAATTGAGCATCTGATCCCCGCTAAGTAGACGTTGTTGTACTCTATGTAGCCGCATGTTACTAACACATAACGCAATTTTGAATGCAACTCTACATATCTGTTGCGCATGGAAGATATAATACTCGAATGATACTTTGATCCCCGTACATTTGTCAGACACTAGTTGCATATGTGACCCGAGGTAAGTGTGTTGCTCATCATCAATCATCGAAAAATAGTATCGCCTTAATTCTCGCAACTTTGATTTTCCAATCATAGATATACAACCACGGGCACATCATATTTTTTTGACATCAAATCCAATCTGTTTATCTGATGTCACCAAGTTAAATCTATCCAGACGAATTCTTCGTGGGATTCTTCTAATATGCATAGGGCTTCCAGATTTTTCTTCCTACATAGAAGTTGGTGTAACCTTGTTAGTATCCAATTCTTTGTTGTGACCATCGCCCATGATATTCGATGTTTCATTGGCACTACCTTCATTCTCCATATCTTTATTAATATCGTATTCTTCAATAGAGAACTCTTCACATGTGTCATTATTCACATTCGTTGTAGGTGAAGATGAGCTCAGACAATACTCTTCGATAGAATATGGTGAGTCTGTCGACAGACAATATTCTTCAATAGAAAATGGTGAGTCTGTCGACAAACAATACTCTTCGGTAGAAAACGAAGAGTCTGATGACAAACAATATTCTTCAATCGAGAACGGTGAATCTTCACTCATGGCTTAAGGTCCACACAGAGCTCTTTAAGTTATGTGCTTAGGCTAACATAAAAAACTGATAAGATCCTCTCTAAACATATACTCCTCTCTAAACATAAACTCCTCTCTAAACAGAAGCTCCCTCAATATAATGTCTATATTATTTAATATTATATTAATACAATACATAAATATATTATTTTTAATATAATAATTGTATTTAACATATTAATAATTACTTAAACTAGTCTGTATAAAGTTAAATCAAGTATGATATAATTACAATCATTACCAAGCCATATATATGTTAGATTAAAGTTAAAATCATTGGTTAATTAATGGCACCCATATTTAATATAGAACTTCTCAGTCATTGGTTCATTCATGCCCACCATTTTAAATATAAGACTTTTCAATCATTGGTTCATTCATGGCCACATCTTTAATATAAAGCAATTAAGAGTCCTAAAAATGTTGCTTTGAGTAATCAATCATTGGTTCATTCATGAACCTCTATCATTGTTACCTTCATGACCTTCAAAGTCATTGTATGTTATTTTGACTATAAAATAATCATCAATATGTTAGTTTGACTTTGTAATCATTGATGCAATCATAAGTAACTTTGGTTAAAGTGATTGTGGTTACTAACTAACTAACCTCAAGCTTGCCAACCCTCATTAAAGTGACTGTGGTTACTTTAACCACTGTGGTCAATCCCTATAAATAGGAAGACCCGAGCGTCATATTTCAATCACACGAAGCACAAGAGCACATAGAGCAAACAGAGCACACTAAGCACGAAGCATGAAAGCGAGATCTCCGCCTAAACATCGACAAGATCAACCATGTCTTCAAACAAAATCGAGCGCTAGGACTCCAGGTAAGCCTCTGACACTATGGACATTTTTGTAAATATGTTTTAGCACTCAAGAACTCGATACGTCGTATCGAGTTCCTGTATAATGTTTGTGTTTTATACAGGAACTCTATACGGCGTATCGAGTTCCTGTATTATGTTCGTGTTTATACAAGAATTTGATACGGCGTATCGAGTTCCTGTACACAGTTTGTGTTTTCCTATATATAATATGCGTTTTAAACAGGATCTTGATACACCGTATCAAGTTCCTGTATTATGTACGTCTTTTACAGAGGAACTCGATACGGCGTATCGAGCTCCTGTATTATGTTTGGGTTTTATACAGGAACTCGATACGGCGTATCGAGTTCCTGTATAAAGTTCTTGTTTTATACTAGAACTCGATACACCATATCGAGTTCTTGTATAAAGCATGTGTTTTATACAGGAACTCGATACTGCATATCGAGTTCCTGTTTAAAGTTTACATTTTGTAGAGGAACTCGATATGCCGTATAGAATTCCTATGTAAAATATGTGTTTGATACATGAACTCGATACCCTGCATCGAGTTCATGTATAAACACGAACTATATACAGGAACACGATACGGCGTATCGAGTTCCTATATAAAACACACAATTTAAAGAGGAATATTGTGTCTTTGGGGCAACAATTTAGTATTGTGTGAAAAGATATCAAACTTTCTGTCAAAATCAAACTTTTTTTATGGAGATTTGCCATATTTTGTAACAAATAGGGGCCTTAATTATAGAGGTTTTATGACCTAGTATAGCTTAAAATAGTTGAAAATAACCCACAAATTACCTTTACGATACCAAATTCAAGTCTATCATATGCAAATTCTATAGAATATGGATATGGAATCAATATAAGCCATACCTACCCTTCAAGATAATATATATCCTTGTATACTTATTAAGATATATATTTTCTGCGTTGAATAGCCCTCACTAGAATGGATTTTTGAATAAAGGACTACCATGTTCACTCAATGCATGATTCATATTTATAGTTTACCACAAATCGCCTGCTAGTTTTTGTCTTCGTCTAATTATGTGTATTTTAATATACAACCTTAATCTACGTGACCACCTAACTTACGTTTTCGCATGTCCTTTCTTAAATAGGTCGTTTGAGAATTTGTCAGATCGACCTGTGAAGAAGATAAAGCTCCGGATACAAGGCTCTCCAATTGAAAGCCAAACCCTAATAGCTCCCGAGAACATGAAGAGAGGAAAAAAGCTTCTCTTCAACAAGGAGACAAAATCTCAACCACCCAATGAGGTCAGTCAAAAGAAACTATTAGCAGCTACTAGTGGTGAAGACCTTCTTGACCGTGATCTAACAGACAAGGAATGGTGTATGCAATACATCGACTCCAAGAAAAAGTCGTGTTGTATACAGCAAAGAAGAAGGGCGAGGGGCAGCTTAAAACTGAAACCACATTTTATGTATGGCCGTATTCTATGATTTGACTACAAAGATTCAAATTCGGCCAACATACTTGTAATGATAGAGTGCTCCAAGGGGGTACGTAAAGTGTTCCTTTTTGAAGATCTTCTAGTAAAGGAATTTTGTGGGCGACTACATTGGACGTGTCCTCAAACGCTTCAATTTGCAATCGGTGAAATCTGCCTCTACCCCGCTCCCTATTCATACTCGGCTATCTCAGCGAGACTGCCCAACATCTGGTCCGAAGGGGGAAATTATGATGTTGGTACCATATGCACCGGCAATTGGCTCTCTAATGTACGCGATGGTCGCGACACGGCCTAATATCGCTCACGTTGTTGGAGTCGTCAGCAGATTTATGCATAATCCCGGCCGGTCGCACTAGAACGCAGTCAAGCATGTGTTTAGATATCTAGTGGGCACAAAAGACCTTGGTATTCTGTTCGGCCCGAATGACATCTCAGGCGTAGTCGAATACACTGACTCGGACTTTGCAGGTTGCATAGACAACCGTAAATCGACAACCGGATATTGTTTTAAACCCGGAAATGGAGCGATCTCATGGAAATCGAAACTTCAGGAGTGCACCGCCACATCAACGACCAAGGCCGAATACGTAGCCGCATCCGATGCGGTGAAAGAGGCCTTATGGCTTGGTCGACTGGTCTGCACATTTTGACAAGCCGAAATCGGCTCGACTCCAATTGTTTACAGTGACATTGAAGGTGTTGTTGCTCTGTCAAAAAATCTGGTTCATCACAACGCCTCCAAGCATATCAATGTTCGATATCATTTCATTCGGGACTGCGTCATTACAGGGAAATTTGGTCTAAAGAAAATATCGACAACCGATAATGTCACGAACGCATTAACCAAGTGCCTTTTGTCAAATCGATTTCAATCCCTTCAGCATCGAATGGGTGTAATGAAGAATTAGTTTGATTAAATCGGACACTCAGGAAGTTTCTCGGACAATAGACCTTGATAGTTCGAAGTTGGACTTCAATCTCTCCGAACTTGGCCAATCTGACCTTCTGCTCTTCAGATTTCACCGACTCGAATGAATTCTCGATTGTTCGTAAACCTTGTATCAATCTGTATTGGTCATTCATTTCGGTCTACAGATTTCAGATGTATACGCCCATTACGAGGGAGTGTTGAATACAGGCTTCTCATGGACATATTCACACCATCTCCTTTTGTACACACTAGACTTAGGCTATTTATGTAAATAGTGAGAAGGGCAGTTGCCCTAAATCAGTCAGTATATAAACTGCCTTTGTAACCCAGTTAGGGGTTGGTTGCTTTAAGTTGTAATATACTCTTTACATTGTGCCGAATTGTCTCTCTCTCTTTGGTTTACTTGTTGTATTCTCTTTGCTGCTATAGATGTTATGATCTTGTACTATCTACTGACGATCTTATAGGAGCTTATAGAAGAAGAGTGTCGATCTTGTTCCGCAATAGATGGCGATGTTCCCAAAACACAAGAAAGGCTCAAGCCTCCCTTTTTATAGCACAAGGGGAGACTGTTACAACGTGATCGGTATCAGACATCCCCCCGATTTCTTCACATCAAATCCCCGTATTCTCTCTATGTGTGTCGGTCTTTAAAGTACCCATTAAAACCTACAACCTAGTCTCTACCTAGTACTTACTAGTCCTATGTTATATACATGTTTTTGTACATTTCCGTGTGCATCCTTACACACCCCGTTCACGCGCATCCGGCCCCTTTTCTCCTCATAGCCGGAATCATTCACGACATCCACCCCCACCAGACCGCACATTCTTCGGCATGTGCCAAGTAGTGCAACGGTGGGGATTCCGGCTCAGCCTTTACTCATCTTCTCTCGATCCGTCGTCGGTCCGGTTTTCATCTGACTCATCGCTCTCGACAGTTCCGTCTCCGGTCTCCGAATTTGGTTCCGCTTCGTGTCGTTTCTTAAAGTCCTTGATCCATTTTCCCACAACCGGAACCGCGATCCTCGTCCCATCGAGCTCCGCCAGGTGGTACGTGGCATTATTGTTTACGCTCGTCACCACGTATGACCCGAACCACCAACATACGAATTTCCGGGTCGACCGATGCTGATTGTCGAGGTTTCTATCGTAGACCAGCACCGTTGAGAGATCAATATCCGGACTTACAAGGAGAATTAGAAGAGGAGGTCCGGATATTGATCTCTCAACTACACTACATCCTCAACTTACTTTACAAGTTCGGAATGACAAAGTGCAAACCTGTGTCTACCTCTCTCGATCGAAATCTCAAACTCGATGTCGATTCAGGAATAGTAGAGTGTGAGTCGACTCAATATCGACAACTAATCTGTAGCCTAATCTATCTAACCATCACACGAACCGACCTCGGCTATTCGATCGGCCTACTTAGCCAATTCATGCAGAATCCTCAAAATGTTCATCTCAATTGCGTTAAGCGGTTACTTAGGTACATTGGTGGGACAATGGATTTCGGCATCATATACAAGTCAGATACAATCATCCTGCTCGAAGGGTACACTGACGCAGACTGGGCCGGCTATAAGGACGATAGATGATCGACTTCCGGATTCGTCTTCTCCCTCGACAGTGGTGCGATCTCCTAGAGCAACAAAAAGCAGCCGACGATCGCATTGTTGAGCACAAAAGCTGATGCGCGGAAGTCACCGCATGCGAGACTGTTTGGCTCAAACACATTTTGAAGGATCTAGGTGCTCCCATCACGGATCCAGTTTGCTTATACTGCGACAACATAAGCAGTATCTACCAAGCTCGGAACCCGTGTTCCACGTGCACACAAAACATATCGAAGTGCACTACCACTTCATCCGTGAGCGCGTTCAGGCTAGAGATGTCGATTTACAACACAGATTTAGCACGAATCTACAGGTTGCTGACATCTTCACTAAGGCCTTAGGAGTCAACAAGCTTGGACAATTTACGACGGAACTCGGTCTCATGATATCTACATTGCCGAGCTTGAGGGGGAGTACCAAAAGTACTGAAAGGTATTAGTAATCGCTGACCACCGAACAACAGAACCAAAAACCAATTCGGATATTTGGGCAAAAAACCGAAAGCCGATTCAACCGAATCGAAGTTTTCGAAAATTGAATCGAAACAACTTTTCTCTCTCCTTTGTTGGTTTTGGGAGTTGTCCCGACTCAACCCCAACTCCCAAAACCAACAAAGGAGAGTGAAAAGCACTACACGCTCCTTAGAGCTAGGATAATTGAAACTCAGAGCATGGGACCTAAGGGAATCATCTACAAATGGGGAATGAACCTTCTCATATAGGCCAAATATGGCTATTAGGACTAGTTGTTGGGATTTGGTTGTCCCAACAAAGGACGACCTCTTCTTTGGGATTGGGACTGGGCTCCCTAGTGAGTTCCAATTCATTTGGGGTTCTGTCCCAAGAACACCACATGTATGTTAACTATAAAATGGCCTGATTTTTTTGAATCACGTCTCTTTCTTTGAAAGACATAAGTGATAAGGATACTTCCAGCTACAATCGGTTGATACACGTGCACACATGGGTGCAGAGATCAAAGTGATAGAAAACAGAAGACAGATTCTGAAAATGAAAACTTATAGAGACATGTCAAGTATTTTACGTGGAAAACCCAGAAAGGGAAAAACCACAGGAGTCCATGAACTCCAAGAAATCACTATATGAGTATACAATAAGGAACTGCAAGGCAACAACCTTGAGTTCTTCTTCGTCAAACCGATGGTTATAGAGGAGACACTCACTCTTTCTTTCTCTTACTCTCTCTTAGTTACAGAGTCAACAACCAACAACAACTATGCATACATCACAACTATAATGATTTGCCCTAAGTGTATTTATACTCATACACAATATGGGCTATTTGCAAATATAGCCCATTAAGGGCACAAATAGGCTATTCGCAAATATAGCCCCGAGTCAGCTTTGACCGATTCGGCTATTAGCCGAATTGATTATTATTCGATTTTTGGCCTCGAACGAATTGGGAATCAATCAATTTTTCGGCCTTGGCTGAGTTGCTGTCGACCAATTCAACTTACTCTTCTCTCCGACTCGCGCTCTCCTTCCCATTCGGAGGGACCTGTTTCCTAACAATAAGCACCATTAATCACCTCGTGGCCACTCTCTCTCTCTCTCTCTCTCTCTCTCTCTCTCTCTCTCTCTCTCTCTTTTCGTGACAACACACAATTATATATTAATAAACGTGTGTGAAAACCTCTACATTGGTACATCAATTGAGTGTTGTCACCACAAAGCCGATAATTTAATAGGATACTAAACTACATGCATTGAATATATCTCTTATACTAAGCTACATGACAGTGTGTCATGGACCATAGGATCAATCACGTATTTGCTAGACTATATAACACTTGCCGTATGCCACACTCACACTAAGTGTATCAAACTAGAAATCTAAAGATCTACAACAAATCATACTATAGTGCGGATCTCACTTGTATTTAGCTCATGACTTTGATATTCTCAAATTTAGTAAAGGTAATCTTAATACAAGGGGCATTTCTTTATATTATCCTTCCTTTTAACTACATCATTAAAAGTTGTCACTGGTATAAATGGATGACGGGTAATGTGAAGTTTCTTGAAGCTTTGAAGAAGTAAATGAGATGTGTTGAAGCGTTTATTCGCAGCTCCAACTGGAGCACCCCATGATTTCTCAGCTACTGCAAGCCAATTCTGACTTCCAACGGGCTACTACAATGGCTACAACGTCTACATTAGGGAATCTACTGAGCCTTAGAAACCAAAATTCCACAGCTCCCAGCGAAAATGTCTCATCCACAGCTGCTCGAACAACTCCACAAGTTGATGCCGATGAGAAGTGGCATAATGCCAGGGTCGAGTGCAAGCATTTGCAATCAAGCAGTCATCCTAATCAAATACTACATTCAGAATTCCGAGCCCTCTCAAAAATGGCATAGTAGTGCCGGTGATCTATTTCGGGAATATGGTTTCCATGAGTTCAATGGCATTTCCCTATTTCTCAGCTGGAGAGCCTAGTTTCCTACTTAGAGACCATAATTAACCGTGGGGGCGGATGATCCCCGGCATCTTGACTTGGGTGGAGGGCGGAACACAACCAATCACTTGGGCTGATACAATCGTAACGATATGGCTGAATCGCCGGTAGTTGAGGTGGGTTTAGGGTGTCGCGGCCTTGTCTCGCATTCCATATAAATGGGCGGCTACACGAGAATCCGTGTATGATAGATTTTGTGAAGGCTATTGCTGATGTGATTGTCTTGGAGTTGGGATCAAAAGAGGACATCGGAAACTCGGGAATGCTGCATGGTTCGGGAGGCTGGAAAATCGAGATGTTGCAATGGATGAATGATGAGCAAGTGGGAATAGATAAGAGGAGGGAACTGATTTGGGGTGGAGAGACCTACATTGCACATCAGACAAAGGAGTTTCTCCGTCGCTTCTTCCAAGGGAAGCTGCTGCCATCACTCAATGAAACATCTCATCACAAGACTCTGGAATATGTATGTGTGCGTTAATCACTCAGATCTGAGCAATCCAGATCTTTATAGTTTTCAGCAGCACGAAGAGATGTTATCAGCAGTTGACTTTGCGTCGGTGAAACTCACATTCTCTCTCCAGGAAAGCTTTAATAGAGAGTCCAGCATACAGTTTGAGATAGGAATAACACAAGAGGATAGGAAGAAGATAAGAGAGAGAGAGATCAAGAAATCAATAGTTGTATTTCTCACACCACATGAATAGTGGTTACAATCTGTATATATGAAAGAGAGGTAGTTACAAAATGTTTTTACAAAAGACGGGTATTTTAGGAATTATTATTTATTACTTTATTTATCATAATATGTTTTATTTGTACTTCTAATATTATACTTTATTTTATAATCTAACACCCCCCAAAAGAGTTTATTTTTCGTTATTGATCTTACTAATACTGAAGACCAATTTTATTACAACAATTCCAATGTTTTTGTTGTGGTACTGACTTCGTCAAAAAATCCGCCCACATTGTTGTAGTAAATGTGTAATGTAAAGACATTTCTTTTGCTTCTACCAACTCTCGAATAAAATGATGTCGTGCTCTTATATGTTTATTTTGATCTGTGATCTTTGGATTAATAGCTAGCTTAATACATGATTGATTGTCGCAAAATACTTTTGACTTCATTAAGCTTTATGATGTCGAGCTCTTCAATGATCGTCTTTATCCACAATCCTTCTTTCGTCGTTAATGCCACCACAACATATTCTGGTTCGGTGCTAGAAAGAGCCACAAATACTTGACGTTTGGTTTTCCATGCAATTGCCCCATCGGCAAATGTGAAAACCATACCAGATGTTAAGCGGGAGGTATCAAGATCCCCTCCCCAATCGAAATCCATCCAACCAACTAATGGTGTTTGGAGCCAACCATTAAGTTTGGACGAATTCCTAGATTGGAAATACTTGTATGTTAGACCTATGTCTTTAGTGTATTGTAGATAACGAATAACTCGCTTTAAAGCATTCCAATGAGCTACTCCGGGATTCTGCATAAATCTAGAAAGAAAACTAGTTGAGTAAGACAAATCCGGACGTGTACAACTCACAAGATACCTTATACTTCCAAGGATTTGTCGATAAGGAAGTGTTTTCATGAGTTTCTCTTCTTCTACGATCTTTGGACTATCATTGGATGATAGTTTGCACGATACGGTCATTGGTGTTGCAATAGGTTTACAATCGGACATCTCGAACTTGTGAAGAATTTCTTCGACCAACTTCCGTTGCGACATAGTAAGTGTGCCTTCCGTCCTATTCATTGTTACCTTGATACCAAGACAATACTCTAGTGGTCCAAGATCTTTGACGGGAAACTTCTCCTTGAGTTGATTTATAGTCTTTCGCATTGAAGTAGTAGAGTTAGGGGCAATTGGCAAATCATCCACATACACACCAATGATTACATAGTCACTTCCTTCTTTACAAATGTAAAGATTTGGCTTGGCTTGAAGACACCGAAAATTAATAGACATAAGAAATATATGGAGCTTGTGATGCCACATTCGTGGAGATTGTTTTAAACCATACAATGACTTATGAAGCTTACAAACATACTTTAGGAATTTTGAATCTTCAAAAAACGGCGGTTGTTGCATGAATATTTCTTCATTTAAGTCACCATGTAAAAATGCGGTTTCGATATCCAAGTGCTGAAGTTCAAGATTAAAACCGGCCGAAAAAGCGAGCATGGTTCGTAATGGAACCATTTTTAATTTCAGAGCAAATGTTTCTTTAAAATCCACGCCAGGAATTTGTGAAAAACCAGGAGCTTTACATCTCGTCACTACACCATGTGCATCCTTCTTCTTCGTAAGTACCCACTCACTAGATATGACGTTGTGATTCTTCGGTCATGGCACCAAAGTCCACGTTCCATTTCACATGAGTGCATCCATCTCCGTTTGCATCGCCGACTTCCACATTTCACTCTCAGGACCATTAAGGGCTGCTTTTGGAGTTAGATTTATGTCCTCAAGTGGAATGTCACTATCATCATCTTCAAACTCTTCAATAGGCTCCGATCCCAAGTCGGCCATAAGTGCTTCGAATGGACGTGTGGCTTCCATAATTTTGTAAATATTATGAAATGTTTTGCTTGATTGGTTGCGGTTGATCATCAAAATCTTCATTTGTTGGGTAAGTGTGTTAGGATTTGACGTTATCAAACCTTTCGCCTCTCGGCCACAACCGAGACAACACGGATCAATGCAGCAGAAAATTGGGAAAAACAGAGAGAGAGACGAATATACAGGGTATAACGTGGAAAACCCTATGCGGGAAAAACCACGGGAGTGCAAGACTCCAAACCAAAACTATGCACAGAGAAATATACAATGGCGAGCTGCAAAGCAACGACTTTGAGCTCGCTGTCCTCGCCTCAGGGGGCGGTATTACACAGAGGCAACGACCTCTTCGTTTTTCTCTCTCTCTCTCTCTCTCTCGGCTGCTCACTTCACTCTCTCTCAGTAAAAACAGAAAAATGAGCAACAACTCTACAAACTGTTTGCCCTAAGTCATATTTATACACATATGACTTTTCGGGCTATTTACAAATATAGCCACAAGGGCCCTTGGCAAACATATTCACAAATATGTCCCCGCATCCGGATCTCTCTCCGGGTACATTCATCATCCGGCTCCGTGGCCGGGTCTTCTCTTTGTCATCCGGCTCCGTAGCCGGGGTCTTCATCATCCGGCTCCGTAACCGGGTACTCTTCATTCGGCTTCATGCCGGGTACTCTGATCCTAAGGTTCCGTAACAGCCTCCGGGCTTGCCGTCATTCATCTCCGGACATCCCATCCGGAGGGACCGAAATCCCAACAAAGTGTCGAGTGGAGAAGAAAATTGACATTAGGTGATGCTTCTAGTGTGAAACCTATATGTGGGTGACTTAAGTTCACATGAGAATTATTAGTTACACTTTGGCTTGTGTAAATAGGTGTGAATTGGTTAGTATCGGGTGAAGAATAACGTTGAGCAATTAGTTGCTCTGAATTGGAGAATCAGGAAGAGTTGGCGCGCTCCAAAAGGGTGTCTTCTGCTATAAAAGGACTCGCTCCACCACTCGAGTTCTTGCTCCTTCTCTGCGATGTTTCTTTCTTCGTTGGCACTTTGTTACCACTGCCTCCTTGTTGCAAATCAAGGTGTTGGTGTTGCTGGCCGCGCTTCCTCTGCTTCTCACTTCGCCTCTCATGCTGCTCAGTGTGCCTCTCCTGTTGCTGATCATGCCTCTCTTGTTGTTGATCATGCTTTTACTGATCATGCTTTGGAAGCTTCGAAGGAGATAGATACCTACGAGTTAGGGTTTGGTGCGCTCGGCTGAAATCCTGGTTTCAGAGTACATCCATACCAAATCAGGTTCTATCATTCTGTGATTGTATTTCGTCTTATCTCTTAGTGGAAATTTCTGTTCACCATGGTTTTTCCCTGAAATCAGGGTTTTCCACGTAAATCGTGTGCTCCTTGTTTTCCGTTTTGTTTGTGTCTCAATAGATCTGTGTTTTACATCTGTGTAATATCTATCAAACCGGTATCAGAGCATAGGTTATAAATGGAAGGGAATGTGAGTGGCTTTCCGAGGATGATTGTCCTAAACTCACAAAACTACTCAGACTGGAAGACCTGTATGGAAGGGAATGTGATAGTCAAAGATCTGTATGAGCCTATAGAAAAGGAAGACATACCTAGAGGTGTAATGGAATCTGAGTGGAAAACTCTAAATAGAAAGGCAGTTGCAACCATAAGACAGTGTGTAGACATTAGCGTTCTACAACATGTAGCAAGTGACACAAATGCCTGAGTTATGGAAAAAACTCTCAGCTCTTTACGAAAGGAAAAATGCCCTAAATAAAACTTCCCTAATGTGGAAAATAGTGAGACTAAAGTACGTAGATGGGAAGAGCATTGTAGAGCACATCAATACGTTCATGGGACTAGTGAATCAGTTAGCATCAGCGAAGTTCCCATTAGATGATGCTATGCAGGCCACACTACTACTATGTACTCTATCGGACAGTTGGGAAAACCTAATAGTGACACTCAATATCTCATGTAAAGAAGACAACCTATCTTTACAAGTAGTAAAGACAAGTATTTTAAATGAAGAGACAAGAAGAAAGTATTTTAAATGAAGAGACAAGTATTTTAAATCGGGAGCTAATGTGACCCAAGAGCTTAGTAGAGGAAGAAGCAAACATAGAAGTCCTAAAAATGGAGATAGGTTTTATGCAAGGTCGAAATCTAGAGGAAGACCTACATGCTTCTATTGTGGGAAGCCTGTCCACTTCCAAAAGAATTGTCGACACCTTAGAAAGGACAAAGGCATGGCTGATGAGGTCGAACCCAGAAAATTTTCCGATGATAAAAACACCTCAGCCATTGCAACTAGTGAGGAAGAGATGTTATTTATTTGTGAACAAGCTAGTGTGAATCTTGCAAATGTTGAGTGCTCATGGGTAGTGGATTCTGGTGCATCCTTCCACTTAACCCCTAAAAGAGAATGTTTCTCATCTTATATAGTCGGTGACTACGGCTACGTAAGGATGGGAAATGATGGTGAATGCAAGATTGTGGGCATAGGAAACATGTGTTTGCTAACATCTATTGGGTGCACGTTAATGTTGAAAGATGTTCGTCATGTTTCGGATGTCAGATTGAAGCTGATATCGGCTAGACAACGAAGGTTATAGTGGTGGTTTTCATAATGATACATGGAAGTTCTGTAAAGGGAGTCTGATTGTCGCTCAAGCTCAAAAACAGAACACATTGTACGTAATGCATGCAAAATTGTGCCGAGATGAAGCAAATGTAGTGGATGACTCATATGGTGAGTTGTGGCATAAAAGGCTCCGGCACATGAGCGAAAGGGGAATGCATATCCTTGCTGAAATGGATTTCCTACCAGAAGTGAAAGGAATACACCTTGAAAAGTGTGTGGACTGCTTGGCTAGAAAGCAGAATAGAACAACCTTTCACTCTAGGCCTCCGATGAGAAGAGAGCATGCCCTAGAACTGGTTCACACATATGTGTGTTATGTGGATGCCCCATCACACCGTGGTGGACAATACTTTGTCACGTTTATTGATGACTTCAGCAGAAAGGTGTGGGCCCTTGTGTTGGTGTCCAAAGACCAAGTGTTGTCGGTCTTCAAAGAGTTTCATGCAAGGGTAGAAAGAGAATCTGGACAGAAGTTGAAAGTTATCTGAACAGATGATGGTGGTGAGTATATAGGCCAATTTGAGATGTATTGCAAGACTCAAGGCATCAAACTTGAGTATACGGTGCTGAAGACACCTGAGTTGAATGGTCTAGTAGAGAGAATGAATCGAACCATAATGGAAAGGGTGAGAAGCATGTTGGCGCATGCAAAATTGTTAAAGTCGTATTGGGTTGAGGCAATGTTGATAGTTGTCTACCTTATAAATAGGTCTCCCTCAGTACCTTTGAAGGGGGATGTCCCACAAAGGGTGTGGACAGGAAGGAATGTGTATTATCAACATTTAAGGGTGTTTGGATCCTTGGCCTATGTACATGTTGCTAAAGATCAGAGGTCAAAGCTGGACAGCAAGTCCAAGCCTTGTATATTCTTGGGGTACTCGGAAGATGAGTTCAGGTATAGAATGTGGGATCTCCTAGATAAGAAAGTGATAAGAAGTCGAGATGTTATATTCATGGAAGACAAGACAATCGAAGACTGGAAGCAACAAAGACCAAAGTTGTCTTCTCAATCGACTACTGTTATGGAGTCAACACTAGTCGATCCCACTCCCACACAACCAATCGGTAGACAACAGTTGACTGATGAAGCCAAATCTGAGTCGGCCGACACTCAACAGCAAATAGATGCACACGAATCTGAGTCGGAAGATGAGTTGGTAGAAGAAACCGAATCTGAATCGGTTGTTGAAGGAAGAAGATATCCACGAAGACAAAGGAAGACCTCCTCTCAGTATCCATCCAATCAATATATTCTCTTGACTGATGAAGGGGAATCAAAATGCCATGAAGAAGCCATGACCGATGTACATAAGGAGAAATGGTATAATGCCATCCAAGAGGAAATGGATTCCTTGCATGAGAACGACCTATGAGCTGATGGAGCTGCCTAATGGAAAGAAGGCACTCAGAAACAAATGGGTCTACAAACTAAAAACTGGAGAAGATGGAAGTACACCTAGGTATAAGGCCTGTATTGTAGTGAAAGGTTTCCAACAGAAAAAGGGTGTTGATTTTGATGAGATTTTTGCTCTGATATAGTGAAAATGACCTCCATCCGGACTGTTTTGAGTATGGTTGCTAGTATGAATCTGGAAATTAAACAATTGGATGCTAAAACAGCATTCTTGCACGGTGAGTTGGAAGAGGAAATCTATATGCAGCAGTCGGAGAGTTTTGAGGTGAAAGGAAAAGAAAATCTTGTATGCAAGTTGAGGAAGCGCTTGTATGGACTGAAACAAGCTCCTCGACAATGGTATAAGAAGTTTGAGTCCATGCTAGAACATGGATTCCAGAAAACACAAGCCGATCATTGTGTATTTGTGAAGAGGTATGATGAAGGTGATTTTCTTATTCTTTTGTTGTATGTGGATGATATGTTGGTTGTTGGACATAATGCTGAAAAGATTGCAAGCTTGAAGAAAGCTTTGAGCAAAGCTTTTGCCATGAAAGACTTAGGACCAGCAAAACAGATTTTGGGAATGCATATAGTCCGGGACAGGACCAAAAACATGCTATGGTTGTCACAAGAGAATTATGTGATGAAAGTTTTGCAAAGATTTAACATGTGCAATGCAAAATCTGTTGGATCTCCATTGTCGGTGAATTGTAAGTTAAATTCATGACAATGTCCGAAAACTGAGAAAGATAAGACAGAGATGAGGAGGGTGTCGTATGCCTCGGCTATTGGTAGCCTAATGTATGTTATGGTCTACACAAGGCTGGACATTGCATTTGTTGTTGGGATAGTTAGTCGTTACATGAGTAATCCTGGTAAGGAGCATTGGGCTGCCATAAAATGGATACTCAGATACCTCAAAGGTACTTCAAGTGTATGCCTTAGATATGGCTCCGGGAAACCTATGTTAAAAGGTTTCACAGATTCTGATATGTCGGGTGATGTAGATTCCAGCCGATCCACATCAAGGTATGTGATGACTTATTCAGGGGGAGATGTGTCATGGCAATCAAGGTTGCAAAAGGTTGTGGCTTTGTCAACCACAAAAGCTGAATACATGGTTGCAGTGGAAGCTAGAAAAGAATTGATTTGGATGAGAGATTTTTTAACTGAACTAGGAATGAAGCAAGAAATGTTCTTACTTCATTGTGATAATCAGAGTGTTATCCATCTTGTTAAGAATGTTGCCTATCACTCTCGTACGAAGCACATTCAGAGAAGGTATCATTGGTTGCGAGAGAGAGTGGAAGAAAATGAGTTCGTTCTAGCGAAGATCCATACTGACGAAAATAGATCAGATATGCTTACCAAAGTCTTATCTATGGAAAAACTTATTGCATGTCGGCGAAGGACTGGTTTGGTTGACTCTCCCCCTACAAGAGTGAAGGGGGAATTTGTTATGTAAGATTGTCCCTCCTTACGGGGGACTCGACCGAAGAGCCGAACCGTGACATGTCACAGCCGACCCGAGATCGGCCAAAAAGCCAAAAGTGTCGAACAGCCGAAGAGGAGTTCAAATGAATATATACACATATACATTCATAACATTGGATTAGTATATATATAGGCATAGTGACATTAGCTACCTTTATATGTGGGATAAATCACTATGAGTAAAAATAGTGTGTTAAAGTGTGTGAAGGGATGTATATACTGGACTCTAGTGAGAAAAGTTATTATGATTGAGAGTGTGAGAGCATGAGTGTGCAAGAGCGTGAAAACGTGTTGCGAGAGCGTGACACAAAGAATAATATACAACAAGCTGACACAATAGTGGTTGTGTGAGTGACATAGCTCGAAAGTTTAGTGTGAGAGGAAGAAAGAGGAGTGCAACATAAAGGAAGAGAGACAAACAGAGAAGCTTTGGAAGCTTCGAAGGAGATAGATACCTATGAGTTAGGGTTTGGTGCGCTCGGCTGAAATCGTGGTTTTAGAGTACATCCATACCAGATCAGGTTCTATCATTCCGTGATTGTATTTCGTCTTATCTCTTAGTGGAAATTTTTGTTCATCGTGGTTTTTCCCTGAAATCAGGGTTTTCCACGTAAATCGTGTGCTCCTTGTTTTTCGTTTTGTTTGTGTCTCAGTATATCTGTGTTTTACGTCTATGTAATATATCTATCAAAATGTTCACCTTCAAGCAGCTTCATTATAGATGTTGATGCGGGGGAGCAATTAATGAATTCGACTAGACCTTCATTTTGTCTTCTTTCGGGATTTTTCGTTCGCCATTGACTTCCTCTTCTACTAGGTACCTTTTCTAAATCTTTCACCAATATATCTTTATAAGTTTCGCGATTTTTATGATCTTTCTTTTCATGATCTTTGGTCTACATGTTGTGTATGTCTTCATTTCCTATTTGGTCGTGTAAATAATCTTTGCAGGGTGATCTCAATCCTTTCTTGTTAGGGTAGGTCGGATTATTGTATAAGTAATGAGTTACTCCTACATCCTCATCTTTTGCTAGAACATCTCTATGTTTTTTATTTTGAAACTTCTTGTGATCGGACCACCGTAATTTTCTATTTGGGAAACATTAATCCTTAAATTTCGTTTAAAATCGCGTACCTCATGTTGTTTTTGTTGCTCAAGTACACTAATCTCATCAAATATGATTGATCGGCTAATTTAGAAAAACTTGCGTGTATGTGGATCAAATAATTTGTATGCTTTAAGTCTAGAAGATTCACCATATCCAGTTAAAATACATTTTCTTGTGTGAGGATTTAATTTCTTCCTTTTGTCTATGGGTACATGACTATAAGCAATTGAACCAAACACTCGGAGATGAGCAAGGTTAGGTTTATGCTTAAACCAAAGTGAATATGGTGTTTGAAGACCGCTATCTTATGTGGTGATTGGTTTTGCAGGTAACATGCAGTGGCAACTGCTTCTTGCCAAAATCAAAGAGGCAATCCGGCAACTTGATTCATACTTCGACATGCATCTAGGAGGGTTCGATTCTTGCGCTTAGCTACACCATTCTGTTGTGGGTTTTCTAGTATAGTATGCTCATGCCTTATTCCATTTTCTTCACAAAACCTCGTCCATTCATCACTAAAATACTCCCCTCCATTGTTGGTACGAATAGTCGAGATTTTAAGTTGACATTGATTTTCTACATATGCTTTGTAATTTGTAAATGCATTGTATGCTCCTGATTTCTTCTTAAGGAAATATAAGACCGTGAATCTTGTGAAGTCATCTATAAATGAAATAAAATACCATGGTCTTTCCGTCCTTTTCTGTTTGCCTATTGGAAACTTTTGTCGACAATCCCACGCATATAGATATATAGCTAAATGACTTTGTTGGAATTCCTTCAAATAATTTATGGACTTAACCAGTCTTCATCGCCTTCGGGTTGAGATGCCCGAGTCGATGATGCCAAAGCATTGTAGGATCAATGTGTGAAGCGCCTGATGCAAAGAGGGCTTGTATAAGAGTTTTGTCCATCATTTGTAAAGGGTAGAGTCATCCAAATTTGGGGCAAGTCATTCTTAACATCTCACCACTAGGTAATTCATGAGAAATAACCGCAAAATTATTATTGAATTGTATACTTGTTCCATTTTTTGTTGCATCACTTACAGATATTAAGTTTCTCATTACACCTGGAACATAATAAACATTTCGAATGCTTACTGTCTTTGATTTGTTTAGAGACAAGTGCATTTCCCCTTTGCCAATCGCGACTTTTGTGCCATGGTCGTCGGATGTAACTTGGAGTGCTTGTGGAAGGGGGCAATAGTTATGTAGAAGATTTCTGTTATTTGTTAAGTGATGCATCGCCCCAATGTCGAAGAACCAAAGGTTGTCATTGCCTTTCTTTTGATTCACTTGACTTTCGTTTGCATCACTTGTAAAAGCTTGTATAAAATTATTGTCTTCATCTTCTTCACAATAGTTCACATTATCATTTTGAATTGATGCACTATGAATTTGAGGATAAGACTTCTTTCCTTTCCTTTTAAGATCAAATAATTTGCTTCTTTCTACAATCTTTTTCAATATGACCTTGTTTATTACAATACCTACATGTGATCGTAGATATCGTCAAGCCTCCCATTCCATTTGATTTGTTCTTCTGTTCAAACTTCTGGTTATTTGGAAACCGTTGAAATTTCTGCTTCGCAAAGTTGCCTCGATTATTTCTCATTGAGGCTGTCATGGCCATGTATGTGGCTAGCCTCGTGTTGTGAACTTGTTCTTTTCCTTCGTAGTTCATCCTGCTTTAACTTTGCTAATAAATTTTGTAAATTTAGATTTTTGTCTTCACTATGAATACTTACAAAAGTCATCCATAATTTTGGTAGTGCTCCCATTAAAATCTCACATTTGGATATTTCATCAATATTATTGCCTGAAGAGATGGTTGTATCTAATTGCTTTTGCCACTTCATTATAAATGTGTCGATTTGTTCGCCTCCTTTCATTTCTAAATTCATTAATGATTTGAATGAAAAAAAATTAGTTGTCCCATCAGATGGTTGATGAATCTTTTGCAAATACTCCCACATTTCATTTGTTGTGTGTAAATTTCGAACATAATCGATTGCTCGTCACTTAAGTGCATTATTATCTCCATTCTAGCATAGAGGTCTTTGCTTTTCCATATGCTCTTCCGAGGTTCTTGTTCAGGCATTTTCATGGAACCATCTATTATATCTTTTAGATTATTACGCTCCATTATCAACTCCATCTGTGTCTTCCACATCCTGTAATTGTTAGTTAGTTTTTCAACTACATATTTTCTTACCATACTTGATGGATTTGCAGGATGGTGATTGTTTGATGTGGATGTGGACAATTTTTATGATTCTTCTTCGAACTCCATCTTGCTTAGATCGTCCGGATCAATCCAAGAACAAAATGTTTTCTGTTTTGATTTATGTCTATAATTTTGCTCTGATACCATGTAAGAAATCAAGCAATAACACAAGAAATAGGAAGAAGATAACAGGGACAGAGAGAGAGATAGATAGATAGATAGATAGATTATATTATCGTCTTTGGAGGTCAACTATGACCTATGAGACCAAAAATATTACATTTCACGTGATACGTGTGAAAGTGAGTAGTGACTCTCGATGTTCAAGAACTTTACCAATGAATGTTGCAATCGAGAGTGCACATTGTGGTTGTGAGAGGAATTCATGCAAAGATTGGGCTCGATTGAAGAGATGTGGAAAGCATGGTCGAATATGATCAAAGGCAGAGCATTGTATCAAAGTGTGATACTCAAACTCGCGAACTTGTTTAGGGCAAAGAGTGCATAGCCGACCACTCTCATCACTTGTACCCCAACGCCCTGTTTCACATCGCAATGCATGTGAGCTAAGTCGCATGGAAGCAATGGTTCGAATGGCAAATAACGGTATGGGCTCTAACATGTATGGAAGTGTACGATTTCCCCGTTCCGCAAAGAATATGGTTTTGTAGTTAGGTGCAACATGTGTAGTATAATGTGTGAAGCGTGAGCCTCCACATTTGTCCCATGTCATGATACATTGGCGTTGCAAAAATGCCTCATTTACAGAGGAATCTAATGATGCATCATGAAGCGAGTGTCTCGCATCCCATCTATCAAACCATTTTTCTATATCTTGCATCCAACCAGAACACAAAATTTTGCTTTTATGCGTCTTTTGGATCTTTTTGCTTGCTTCCCACGCAATTCTAGGAAGTCGATGTGAGGGACTTTTTTGAACCTTAAGCATGTATTCAACAACCCTTTCCATGGCCATGATCTCAATGGGAAGCGATCCTGTCTCAAGGAGGAGGAGGGTGTAGGGCGTTTGTTTCTTAACTTGTAGAAACTTGGTAAGGAAATGCTTTTGGACATTTTCAAACTCTTTCCACATAGATTTAGGGATGCTACCGCCCCATACTTCCACCCCATAGAGAAGAACCCGTGTCACCAAAGTGTTGAAAAGATATTTCTTGAGGACCCAACACTTAATATCTCCAAGATTGCATGTGTTCTCAAATACATAGTATGCTCGCTTGCCCACCTCTAAGCGGCGTGTAGCACATTCATTCCATCTATGATTTGAAGGAACTTCAAGGCCAAGATATTTGAAGCTTTCCACACATTCAAGTGGCTCATTGTTGTACATAATGCATGGTTTATCTCTTTTTTGGTTCTTCACAAGCATAATCTTTGTTTTAGAGATATTGACACTTAATTTAGTATGCATGCAAAAATTTTCCAATGCCTTCATAAGCTTTTGTGCATCTCCTAAAGTATTTGCAAAAAGCACTACATCATCTGCATATAGCAAAAGCATAATCACAACATTCCCAATGGCAACTTCTTCAACACATTCTTCCTTTGCAAACTTGGTAACCATTTCTTCCAATTCATCAATGCATAGACCAAATAGTGTTGGTGAGAGTGGGCATCCTTGCTTAACACCAATAGTGCTTTTGAAAAAATCTAAAAGTTTATCTCTCATGCGCACACAACATATAACCTTCTCATAAATTCGGGAAATTGCAAGCATATATTCACTTGGCACCTCAAGTTCTTGCATTCGCCTCTAAAGATGCTCATGAGGTACCATATCAAAAGCTTTCTTGAAGTCTACAAAGCAACAATATAAACCTTTACCTTTAAGGCGACTTTCCTCCATTAATACTCGAAGGGTGATAAGGTGATCAATGGTGCTATGGTGTTTCCGAAAGCCAGCTTGTCCATAAGCTCTCTTACCACTTTTTTCAGCCCATACACAGAGAGAGAGATCAAGAAATCAATAGTTGTATTTCTCACACCACATAAATAGTGGTTACAATGTGTATATATGAAAGAGAGGGTAGTTACAAAACGTTTTTACAAAAGAGGGATATTTTAGGAATTATTATTTATTACTTTATTTATCATAATATGTTTTATTTGTACTTCTAATATTATGCTTTATTTTATAATCTAACATCCCCATCTCTGTGAAGAATCAATATGGCATCTCAGACCTCACGAAAATGTTTCCGCTCCATTCCCATAAGTCTACCATAAATTATTTGGGAGCACCACTCCAACTTCTTCCTGGACGTCCAAGCCAATAAACCTCGAGACGGTGACAAATTGACTACTTTGCCTGGTAATATTGGAAAAGCAATTTGGCAAAAATTCACAAACTTCATGCCTACCAACAATGGTGGAGAAGGTGAGAATGCACAAGGCCATCATTTGATGGAAGAATTAGTTGCGATTGTGAATTCCAATGTGAAGAATGTGAAGAAGTATGACGATGTGATCGTGATGAATGTGATACAATCAACTACCAAGGTTCTTCAACCCTTGTCTAGAGAGGATCAGGAAGATGGTCATCGTTTCGTCATGAATACTCTCATCCAAATGCTGGAAGGGGAACAAAGGGAGTGGGATAAGAAACACAATGTTGCCGAGAGGCTGAGAGAAGTAGAGCCTCAGCTTCGCGGCTTCTTTGAAGGTTATGCTAACGGTGTGGGAGTTGCTTGATGGGAATATGGAGCGGAATCGGGATGATTAAAATTTCAAACACAATTAACACTTGATAAACAATAGATGAAACCACAAGACGAAAATGAGAGAGTACACTGAGATTTAACGTGGAAAACCCAAAATTGGGAAAAACCACGGGAACCTTAGGTTCCGAAACAAATTCACTATTTTTTGAGTATACAAGGTGTTGACACCCTCTAGAGCTTACTCTAGAGATATGCACATATATTTCAAGGCTACCGCCTTGGATACAATATTCACCCTACCAGATAGGATAAACAATAGAAAAAAAACCAAAAACACAGAACAAATAAACCTGTTGCAAGTGGACAAAAGAGTTGTTGTGACTCTTTTGGGTAGTCCAGACAGCACCTCGCGAGATCTCCGTCTTTACACTTGTAACGAGTTCTCGCTCTCAATCACCCTGTTCTCGAGCTCTCACACTTGTTTCTGTTTTCTTGGAGAAGCTTTGTTGTGTTTTTCTCACACACCTCTTCTTCTCGAATCTCTGTTTTTCCAGCCTTAGTTCTGTTCACTCATGTTCAGTTTTTCGTTGTAACACGCTCTGTTTTCTTTGTCTTTCTCTCAGTTTTTCCCTCTATGCATTTTTCTATCTATGCCTTCTTTTTATCAGCCTTTTTGGAGTAATGTCTCCTCTTTTCGTATCTGCATTCACACATAGACATACAAAACACACACACACACACACACACACACACACAGAAGAAGAAAAAAGGACACACAAAAAACATACATATATATATATATATATATATTAATAAACATATAACTTTTTCCTTTCTTTAGCTCTAAGTTGATTCGGCGTCCAGCCGAATCAATGCTCAACCTGAATTGACGCCCAGCCGATTCAACACTCAGCCTAAATCAGTACCCAACCGATTCGACACTGAGTTGGTAGCTGGCTCTCAGCAAACTCCATGTCATGGGCTCCACTCGAGTGGATAGATCCAACATTGCTAACATGCTCGTTTCAGAGTTGGAACGCCTGCTTGAAGCTCAACTCCGAAATGCACACCATGAACTCCTAGTGAGAGTAGTCGTGGATAACTTAGCTAATAAGAGTTGGATGATCAATTCGGATGCAATGAGAGCTTGCTTAGACTTGCACCTATCTTTCTTCTCCTTAAATCCATTGCAACATTAATATTCACATTGTTGTATGCATCCAACTTCTAGTTCTTTTCATGCCACAACCACTCCATTTCCAATAAAAACTCCTAAAACCATTATAAAACCATTAGGACAAAAGGATCCACCCAAAGACAAAACGATTCAAAAGGAAGAAGCCATGTCCTTCACCAAGTAAGGACATGTGGCCAACAAGTCTAACTAATTACTACCATGGAATATGCAAGCAAGCATTGATGAGCAAGAGGGTAGTTTTGGGCGGGAAAAAGAACAACAGTTTGGGTAGCCTAAGTTCACAAACAACGGTGAAGTGCCTCCTCTTTCTGAAAAAAAGCAATAGTTTTTTTCTTCTTTTCAGACCCCTCTTTTGTTGTTCCTCTTTTTGCCTCATCCACACACCCAAATAGTGTAGCCAAAAATATTAACAATTGTTTTGGTGTGTAAGTTTCAACAAGAAGGCGTTAATGATGTTGCCGTAAGTCATCGAAGGTAAAATGTCTATTGTTATTTATATTTTGTTTTGGTGTATTCATAAGTGTGCACTGGTTTGATGGCTCATCTTCCCCATGAAGCAATTTTCATCACTTTAGCATCTAATCTTAATTTGTTAATCACATCCATCTATCCAAACAACATTTTAAACATTCGTTTTAAGTGTTGAGTTTTTTCTTCAACTACTACAATCATCTCAAGAGTATACCTCGGGGTTATGTCTTTGGTTACTCGATTCCGTTTTAGATACTCCCATAATCAATGTTCAACAATGGGTTTGTTGTAATAATGTCTCTTCATAATTTTAGGTTGATATCAAGGACATTATTTGTTTGCTCTTAAAAGATGGGTTTAAGATTCTTATACATATTATCACATTTTCCGGATTTTAAATAGAGAAAATGGTAACCTTGGTGGCGGGTGCTTAACAAAGCCATACTAATAATGGTGTTTTCTAGTACAAACGGATTTTAAGAGTCATTTTATGCTTCAAAAGGCATCCCCAATACACAAATTGCATGGAATGAAAGCATATATTTTATAATCATTACAAGGATATTGAAACAAGTATAAAAAGGGTTAAATATATCATTCTTATTGTCACTATTGAAAAATAATGCAAAATCACTAATGCCTTCACTTTGGGTATACCAAAAAACCTTTCATCTAGGCAAAAAAAGTACATATATGATTGTAACTTGTAAGTAAGAGTTATACAAGGAATTTAAGGCTAAATATTGAAGACCATGTGCTTTATAAGTCTAGTATTTATTTAAACTATAAAGAATGTATGGTTTTCTATATTCCACTGTACGTATGGTCAAAAATAAAATTTTATGAGGTATGTTTTAGCATTGGTATCAACAATTTCTCTCGTTAATTGAAATTCTTAGCATAGTGTCTCCATATGACTCCTAAGGTCAAAGCTATATATGCCACTTGTTACATGTCAACCTCACAAAAGAACAAGTGGCAAAGGCTACCATTTTCCACTACTCTTCATCCCAAGGGCCATGGACAATGTTCTTATCCTCACCACTATTTCTTGTGGTGAAGAATTCACAACCTCCATTAAAATTCAAGGATAACATGACTAGCATCTCATGTGGTGGAGACTAGGTTCTGAGTTTTTAATACTTTGAATTTAAAATTGGTTGCCTTTTACGACAAAGTGGTAATGCTACTATTCCACCATCATGTCAAGTCTTAAATGTCAAGTAGTCATGATGCAAATACTAATTGATCAGAAAATCCCCCATCAACCATAAACTACACCATGCATTCATCCTATTACTAGAGTATTGTGCTCTATGGCCATTCAAGCCTAAACCTAATACAAGGATAATCTTTTATGTAGTGTAAACAAAACCTTATTCAAAAGTTCATTGAACAAATTATTTTCTTGTTGATAAGATTGCATTTGCAAGTTTAGTTAATTTTGTGTAGGATGATTTAATTTAATTATATGGTCCGCGTAAACACTTAGTGGAGTGGTAAGTTTAATTGCCACTTTAGTGATATGTGCATATTCTCATGAGCAATGCCCATTATAACCTAATCGATTCAATGAAGAATCCAAGGTGAATTGTCACATCAGAACATTTTGTGTTTTCTCAAGAATAAAAAAGAGTTGTAATTTGTACAAGAAAAACATATTATTGTTTTATAGATAAAAATTGGAAACCACAAAAATCGACACAAAACCATTTGTGCTTGTATAAAGTTGAGAGCAATATTGTGGGCTTAGAATTTGACACCTCCTATGTACACGTACTCCCCTCAACAATTTAAATTTGTTCTTTTCTACACGCTATCCCAGAGAAGCATGCCACCATTACAAACATAACCTAAATTTGGTCACGACCCTTGAAAAAGTAAGCTATGCCGATCATGGGCTTTGACATCGATAATGAGTAGAATTGCCTTCTAATCCTAGCTACCTCTATACAAGAATATAATATAACAGAATTGACTTAAAGAAGAGGGGAGATTTGTACATAAAATATGCTTACATGTAGATTAGCAATTCAAAATAGCATGCTTATTTGTTCGAACATGACTTGTGTGTCCACAAACAAAAGATAAGGATCCTAATTGCATCAAAATTAAGGTCAAATTGTATAAACTATTCAAGGGACGAGTTTCCGTTATTACTAAAAATTAAAATCCCTATGAATTAGAGGGCTTCATAGGCAAGCCATTCGTTGGGGATTACGCATCTGATGACAGAGTGTGCACGCATCTCTTCGAATTAATTAGGAGCACAATTCACTTATAATGCTGATTGTTTGTTGTTCTTGATCAATCGATCCATCTGTTTTAAGTCATGAGATTACTACTTTTTTGATATCTTTACTAATGTGTAAAGCCTTAATGTGTTAATGGGCAGGCAATAAATAAATAGAGAGAGGAGAGAGACTGGTCTTGGAAACGGTCCCTAAGCTTGCAGGGTGTCACGTGGGCAGGACGCCACGTGGCAACCGGCCAAGTGGTCGATTCCAATGCAATTCCGACGTGGCAAGAGAAGCGGCGCAGAGGACTGCCACGTAGGATGGCTCCCGCGTGGGCGACCTGCCACGTGGCAGGGGCTTCTCCCCTCCTCTTTCCTCTGTTTTTTTCCTCTTCTGTAACGGTTTTTGAATTCTCTCTCTCTCTCTCTCTCTCTGCGCTTCCCTTGGAGAATTGTGTGTTATGTTATCTGTGAGCCTTCGATCCTTTCTCTTCTCTGCCCTGCTCTGATTTGGCTAATTTGGTCGGTCGATCGATCCGATCTGTTCTGACCTCTTTGTCAGAACCCTTGTTTTCCTTCTCTGATTGTCTTCACTGATTGCCCTCTGAGTAAATTCTTGATTTTCTGCTCCGATTGGATTGACTGATTGCTCTCTTTGAAAACCTTCCATTTCCTGCTCTGGTTGATTGATTGATTGATTGATTTTTGAAACCCTAATTTCACCGACAGCTTCTTGTAGTTTAGTTCTGCATCTCTTTCCTTGCGTTTTATTCTTCACCATCCCCATGGCTTGATCCCCTCATCAAATAAACTCTTGTTTCCATTCCCTCCCTCTGCAACCAAACCCTAATTCCACCGCTTTCTCGTTTTCTTCTTCTTCTTCTTCTTCTTCTTCTTCTTCTTCTTCTTCTCCTTGGACATGACTTCTCCTCATCACGGCCCTTGGCCTTCTCCTTCTTCTGATGCTGCTGCTGCTGTGGATCGACGTTCTCTCTGCGAGCTCTGTCATTCTCCTGCCGCCTTCCTCTGCCCTTCTGACGAAGCTGCTCTCTGCTGGCGCTGTGATTCCATGGTGCACGGCGCCAATTTCCTGGTGGCTCGGCACCGACGCGAGTTCCTCTGCTGCATTTGCTCTCGTCCCACTGCTTCTTTCACAACAGGCGCTCGACTACCTGTCGAAAGTCATATCTGCAGCAGGTGTGGCCCTTCTTCTAGCCCTGGAGATGGCCATGGTGGATTATCTCCATCTTCCTTCGACAAAGAATCTGAGAGCAGCTGTACGGGGTGCAGTGTGTTAACAGATTGTGACATTGATTCAGATACAGTGGTTTCCTCAGAAATTGCTTCTGGTACGTTCGGTTGGAGGCATCATAGCAGATCCTCAATAGAAGAAGAAGAAGAAGAAGAAGAAGAAGAAGAAGAAGAAGAAGACGAAGAAGGTGATGATGACGAGGATATGTCAGACACAGATATGGAGGTCCAAAAAAACAGGTTTTGCAAGCGGTGGAGTTAGAAATGCAGATCTGATCTCCAATCAAGTATGTTGGAAATATGCAAGCATTAAGGTTTCTTCGAAGCTACTGCTGTTTCTTTCAACCTACAAAAAGCCAAAAAAGAAAGGAGAAACAGAAGAAAAACCATTGCAATTTCTTCATATAGTTTCTGAACAGAGGGAAAAGGAAAGGGAAAGGAAAAGACTGAGTGAGACTGACAGAAAGAGTTTCTTGAACTCTGCAAGTTCAGGATCCATAACCTGAAAAATTAATCATCCAATAACTTCTCGTGATCTCTTGCAAGTACAACAATTGCCTCTGAATAACGATTTGAGCTTCTTCAAACATATTATATAGATAGATAGATAAATAGATAGATATGCAGAAGCATCATCGTCAGTACTCTGTGCAGAGAGTTTCTCTTCTCCAAGGAGAACTTCAATGGAATAGCTTCAAAGGTACATACAAACAGAGATCCGAACGTATGAAGAGACTGTGTAATTTTGGATTTACATACATAAACACACATCATATTATTAATGTATACATATAGATCTTTTATCCAACTCAAATGCTGCGTCTTTCTCTGTTTCTGTTTCTGTTTCAACTGTATGATGTTTACCATCTCTTGTGTTTACATTTATATATATAAAGAGAGACTGTGAGTGATTCTATGGAAGGAGCCATGGAACCTCGAAACCAATGAGGACGTTAGTCATGGAGACTTAAGTGTGGAAGGAGCCATGGAACCTGGAAACCAATGAGAAAGTTAGTCATGGAGACATAAGTGTGGAAGGAGCTATGGAATAGGTTGTATCTCCGGGTTACATTAGCTTAGTGGTTTACACCTTGGCAATTGAAAAGTCATAAAATTTGGGAGAACCCAAGTTCGATCCCCTATCATGTGCGATGCCACGTCTCATAAGACCAAAGTCCTAAAATTGAGACAATCCAAGTTTGATTCCGACCCATGGGTTATGCCCCGTCTCATTGATCGCAAGAACATTAATAGCCATGATGTTTGTAATCAATATACTTATAAGTTATGTGTGTGGTTCCTAGAAATGGAGTACTTCTTAGATATTGAAATACCACTACAATGACTCCATGTAATCAATGTACATGTCTGTGGTTCCTTGAAATAACATTCTTCTTAGAGATTGAAATACCATTAGAATGGCTCACAAATGATGGAGATGAACGAAGTACGATTTCATTTGTGAGTCCTTCCAACAAGACTTCCTTGCCCAAAAAGAACGCCATTTCCAAGGGATAGCAATGTGGATCCACGTGTGTATTTTGATTGAGAAGTTTGGTATCACATTTTATGTGATCCACATGTGTATTTTGATTGAGAAGTTTGGAATCACATTTTATGTGGAGGACCCCGCCATCTACAAACTTCTATGATATTTTGGTTTTTGCAAAATTTTAGTTCTCACAATATTCGAAGAGCCAATACTAACTAATTTGCTCATTAGGTCATATTTTGACAATTAACTCTCGGAATAGCTTGTTTGTTGATTATAGAAATCAAATGAGTTGTTATCAAGCCCTTTCCATGTCGATGACATGTCGGCCAATCTACATCAACCATGTGCCCATATATCCTTGTATAGTAGGAAAATGTTATTGGGATGTAGTAAGTTGGCACTAACAATTGATGAGAAAAATTTGGCAAGCAATCCACCTGGACATGGTGTATGTCAACATGTCACATCTCATTTAGGGATAATTTGCCAATTGGAATTGCAAATCACAAACTGGGGCTATCAAGGGCATTGTGTTAATGAATTGCTAACACCCAAGAAAATGGTGCATTGAACTACCTACTACGCTACATTATTTTCCACATGTGTTACTTTTTTAGGACACCCTACCATAAAATGTACTAATACCCTACAATGAAAACAATGGCCAACAAATGTACTCCATTTGAGCGTAAAATAAATACATAAGAAGCATGCCAGAATGTTCTATTTGTAAATAATTAGACCTCATCATAATAGCATTCCAATGAATGCAAAATCTAGACCTATTTACATTACATCAAAAGCTTGCCCAATTTCTCAATTCTTGAACATAAAGTGGCCACATTATCAAATGTCTGCATTCTACTGCTAACCATACATGACAACCTCATTTCGGAATGGATTGATACTCTACTAATGGCCCGTGGGGAATTACTTGTATCAAACTTCTCCTATATAAGGTAGGTAACTGGTTAAGTGGCTCCTTTGTCTCAATTCTTGAACCATAAAGGTGACCACATTATCAAATGTCTACATTCTACTACTAACCATACATGACAACCTCATTTCAGAATGGCGTGATACTCTACTAATGGCCCTTATATAAGATAGGTAACTTGTTAAGTGGCTTCTCTCTCTCAATTCTTGAACATAAAGGTGGCCACATTGTCGAATGTCTGCATTCTACTACTAACCATACATGACAACCTCATTTCAGAATGGCTTGATATTCTACTAATGGCCCCTGGGGAACTACTTGTACCAAACTTCTCCTATATAAGATAGGTAACTTGTTAAGTGACTTCTCTCTATACTCTTGACAAGTTAAAAGAACTTAATAAAAGCTATCAAACTAGTATAAACATCCTTTACATAACCCTCATGCATAACTCCTCTCAACCATTGTTTAACCCATAGATGAAAGGGTATTCTACCATTAAAAAAATAAGATCATTGCTCTATCTCTTTCATACATGCCTCCATCATCACATTTGTCAATCCTCTCAAGTGTTCTCCTTGACCATCAACTTACTCATCACATCTTTATAGGACATATTATGAATACTTAAGAAATAATCAGACATTGCATAAAATGATGAGTATTATCTTCCACTTCAACAATGCAAACAAAGCAAATACACTTTGCTAGTCCACATCTCTTCAGTGTCAACCCCAAAGGTCAACCCACAATCAATACCTACATGAAAACGTTCACTACAAGTGCCAATTTCGAAAGCCAACTATGTTTCAGGATATGCTACCAACACATAATCTCACCAATGCTTCTCTATATTATTCTTAAAAGCATTTACAAATACGTGCCTATCCCAAAGTACATGTTTATAACGTGGGTGAAAAAGGCTAACTTCTCTTGTATTCGTGACCAAGGAATCTGAGGACATACGCTCAATTCATTGTTGATGTGATTCTATGGGTCTAATCCTACACTGGCTATAACAAGAGTAGTTCAACCATATTGGGAGGCTAATATGTGTTTCATCTATAAGTATCATGATTTCATCTCTATCGACTCTCCAATACCCTTGAAGAGAATGCATATTTGTTGTGGTTACCTCATCTCATACTTTGCCATTTGGGATCTATGATTGTGTGTGTGTGTGTGTGCGCGCGCGCGTGCGTGCGTGCGTGAGAGAGAGAGATAGTATAGGACTTGGCCACAAGCCAGGATGATAGGAACTAGAATACTGACAAACCCAACCTAAAATTGATCAACCAAAATAGAAGCAAGTGGTATGAGCATTATACGCATATATTTTTAGAGGAGCTTAAAGAGTATTACAATATGTCAATGTTGTAACATGAGTTCACATATTTTTCACCTTACAAATATGAGATCCACTCTTTATATTCATAGTTAAGAGGTGAGGCTCATCTTCATCAATTGTTGTGTCAATCTTCAGATGCATTAAATGTGGAGAGTTAATTTGTTCCATTTCCTAGTAAGTGAAATATTTTCATAAGGTAGTTCTTTTCAGATATGCATCTTCAACCAAAGGCACCACGTGTACTACAAATGACGACATTTGATTATTGCGACCTCAAAAATATACATTTGAAAGTTGCTGCGAGAGTTAAATCATTACAATGTGATAGTTCATATTGAATTACGTTCAAGTACATAAAAAGAAAAATGCTTATTATAAAGTGATATGATGTTATATGCTCAATTAACCAACCCAATGTCCCTAGTATCACACAAGCATATCATTACTTATTTCTCAAAACACAGGAGTTATAAGGGGCCTCCCAGCAAAGTGTGCCTCGAGGTTTGCTACCACAAGTGCGGCCATTGCTCGTTCAGTTTCCCATGTCGAAGTTCCAATATGTGGTGCCAAAACAACGTTGTCTAGTGACACCAAATCCATGGGAACATGAGGCTCATTGTCATACACATCCAAACCAGCTCCTGCAAGCCGACCTTCTACCAATGCCTTCACCAATTCTGCTTCATTTACAATGGAACCTCGGGCTACGTTAACAAGAAAACCTGATGGCCCCAATGCATCTAAAACTTCACGATTGATGATGCCTTTGGTTTCCTGTGTTAAAGGGCATGAAATAATCAGCACATCTGAATCCGCAGCCATATCACGCACATTTGGGTAGTATCGGTATGGCACGCTTGGTTTCAAGGATCTGCCCTGGTACGAGATGGTGCATCCAAAGGCTTCAGCACGTTTTGCTACAGCTGTTCCAATTCTCCCAAGGCCCACAATACCCACTCGTTTTCCACTTACCTGAATGGAATTCATAAAAATGTTATGCAAAAAGGGATCCAATTCTGATTTAGTACAATCATGTTGTATAGACCCCAACAATCGGATCCAGCAAGTAATTATCATAACAAATAGTTTTAGAATCTATCCTGTTGTCTCAGGTAGCCAGATCTAACTCATTGGCAAACAATCACAACACCAAACACATTTGATACAAGATGCCCTTGAAGACTAATAATACCAATGAACTTCGAAGACTATACTGTGCGCAGATCATTGATCCCTTCAAAAGGTGTCTTGACTACATTGACCGCATTGATTTCCAAGCAAAACATCAACACAGAATTTGATACAAGCATTCTTGGAGACCATATGCACAGTATTGTTATTCAATAGTAAGAACTATTTTGCATAAAATCATTGATTCCTTCAAACGGTATCTTTAACATCCTCGAATACAACTCATTCAAAAGAACTTGCATTAACATCTTCTTACATGAGAAAATCTAAATTTCAAATGAAATGGCTTCTTTATCCAGACTTATAACCTTCTTAGCATAGTAGTACAATCATCACAGTTCCCAAAATGGGATGAGATATATAGGAAGTGTAATTCTACTAAAGAATAGAAGGCACCCACTAGTGGACAGGAGTTATAAGAGGCTTCCCTGAGAAGTGTGCCTCAAGGTTTGCTATAACAAGAGCAGCCATGTTCCTTCTGGTTTCCCAAGTTGCGCTTCCAACATGAGGAGCCAAAACAACATTATCCAATGTGAACAGCTCCTCAGGAACATGAGGCTCATTTTCATACACGTCCAAACCCGCACCACCCAAACGGCCTTCTACCAATGCTTTCACCAATTCTGCTTCATCTATAATAGGACCTCGGGCTATGTTAATGAGAAATCCTGATGAACCCAACGCATCTAAAACTTCCCGATTTATAAGACCTTTGGTTTCTTCAGTTAAAGGGCAGGAAACAATAAGCACATCAGAATTTGTGGCCATTTCTCGCACATCAGAATAGTATTTGTATGATACACTCGCTTTCAATGATCTGCTCTGGTATGAGATGGTGCATCCAAAGGCTTCAGCCCGCTTTGCTATGGCCAAGCCAATTCGTCCTAGGCCCACAATTCCCACACTTTTCCCACTTACCTGAATGAGACTTATCAAAAATTCTAAAGAAGTTAGTAATAAAGGAAGGGAAATGGTAAAATAATCATACAACAAACAAATTTCATTTTACTTCAAGCATGTACCTCAATGAAATAACCATGTATAGGTGGGTTTTAACCATGCAGTATGGAAATACAAGCATAGCATTTGCAAATGATCGAAACTAAAACTCATTAAACCAAAATGCACATTTCTAGACACATAAGTAATCACAGTATGGCAGAAGCACTCAAGTATGGCATTGGCCCTTGTTAAGCTACATGGACCTAACATCTTGTTATTGCCAATCTTCAACAACTAGAACATCTGGGTCTGATGGTTTCAAGATGATGCTTTTGAGATGAAATTCTTCTATTTATAAGCTCACATTCTTTTATACTCATGGTATACCATAAGCTCACATCATTCTATACTCATTTGAAGGTCATACATGGATGCCATGAACATATTAGTATATAGTTCCAAGGTCCTGGTGAACTTTCTTGGCCTCCAAGGAACACAAATATTGAAACATATCCAGAACCAGCTACTTCTACACACTAAGATAAAAAATCTATACAGCTTTCCAAATCATCTTTATAAAACTCAAAAAAGGAATCGTTTCACATATCTAGACAAGGGCAAACCACCTCTCCTGTACAAATCACATGTAATGATCCTAGGGTATATGATTAGTGTGCTAAAAAAACACACAAGAGGGGTCTACAGGTGTTGTATCCTTTCCATCTCACACGCATGCTTCTCGACAACGAAAATTTAAGTGTCACGTGATCTCCTCACAATCATAAAATCTCCTTTACATACATACATACATACATACATACATACATACATACATACATACCCGTGTAGTGAGTATGAAGGGCCCTTCTCGGGGCCATCGACCCTGGCGGACGAATCGATCGGCGGCCGGGATGCGTCGCATGGTGGCCAACATGAGGGCTAGGGCAGTGTCCGCCGTACATTCAGTGAGCACGTCGGGGGTGTATGTGACCGCAATGCCGCGTTGGGCACACAAGGGGAGATCGATCTTATCAAGTCCCACGCTAAACGTGGAGACAATCTCGAGGGCCGGGAGAGATTGGATGAGATCGGAGCTGGCACCCACCTCTGTGTTGCCGACGATGGCACGGATGGACGGGGCGTGAGTGGCGACGAACGAAGGCACGTCTTTGTTGTCCACCTCCCAGAGCTTGAAGACGGTGAAGCTCTTCTCAAGGGATGGAAGCATGGTGTCCACCATGGGCCTGGTGAGCAGAACGCCTGGAGCAGGGGAGGAGGCCATGGCAGCTCGCTCTGGCAGAAAGGCAGACAGAGAGAGAGAGAGAGAGAACAGTGAGTGAGTGATCTAAAGCCACACATGTTAAGTTAGTTAGGAAGGAGTGCCAAATATTGGTCCGAAATTGGGAGTGTCCCCTGTGTCCATGAGGCTCCAAGCCACACATTTTAAGTTAGTTATGAAGGCCAAATATTGGTCTGAAATTGGGAGTGTCCCCTGTGTGTCCATGAGGCCTCGAGAAGCCGCGGCTCGAGCCCAAGGGTATTGGTTTTCTTCCAATATCGGCCGACTCTCAACCCAACGATTGATGATGTAGCAATCTTCTCTAGAGAGAGAGTCCATGCTCCCACCGACTCATCTCTTGCCACAACTATGTGTGTTGCCCTTGTTTCTCGTCGTTAGCCTAAAAAGGTTGGCACCAAGTTTTGGCCTTTATACACTTTCGTTGCATCAAAACCTCCGCATTCAATGTTTAACATCACTTTTGACTTGCATCCTGAAACAAACGTATGTCAAAAAATCCCATCAACGTGAAGGTTGGTTGAGATTTGCTTCTGAATGAATTTTGTTGAGTTGCTAGTATTTGGTTGTGCTTGGGTGACAATGAAATACGAATTTGTTGTTTGTCTCACATGAGCCTGAATTTTCAAAATGAATGGATCTAGTTGTGGAATGTTCATTGAGATGTTCATCAAGAATGTAAAGAAAAAATTGAAAATAAGTGTGGATTTTATCTCTATGTTTATGGTATATGACTAGTGTGTGGTGAATGACATGTATTACTTTCTTAAGTTTCATAGAGGACTTAAGATATCTAAACTTTGTTATGTTTATGGCATATGTTCGAATTTCTAACACTTGTACATCCACGTTCCCTTAACAAAATCACACATAGAAGGTGACTATGTATGAAGAACTCTACCTTATAACACAACTAAAGGTAGGTGAACTTTTGGATATGGATAAAGAGCACATAATTTTTGGATGTCATGACATTTTGATTAGCAATAAACTTATCAAATAAAGTTATATTTCCTTTAATGAGGTAACCAATTAATAAAATAAACATTTTGACACAAAACGAACAATGTCTTTATTAAGATTGTGCGAAAGCATGTTAATATGTTCTTAGTTAAATTTATATCTATTATTAACATGGATTCATGTAACTAATGCTTAATGTTGGATCCAATACAAGATAAAAATGGTAGAATGAATCCAAGCGCATCTCACTACCCCCATGAGTCTTGGCACCCAATGAGCCTTAACACTTTTTCAAACTTGGTTACTGAAATTAGGCATCGAGGTAGTATCATGGCATCATCACCCAAGTCATGGAGTGACGTATGTTCGACATGCAAAATAGGGGTAACTTTCTTAAATGTAGGATCATCAAACCTAGTGGTGCATGATAAATATTGTTTCTACAATAACATCATTAGAGAAAATACCATACCAAGTAGTCGATCATTAAGTCACAATAACTAGAGAGAGATGGAACGTTAAGACATACTTTGTTGTTTGCGATGACCAAAAGCTATGAAAACGATCAAGGATTGGAAAACGTTATCAAGAATTAGAACCATGGCATGAAATATCCATAACAAACCATTAAACTCCATAATTATACAGAAGATCGATTTAGATGTCACATTTGTTGTGACCAAAGACTGGCATAAAATGCAGAGACGGACAGCAAATGGGCAAATGTTTGGGATGATCGAAATGGGAAACATATTTGAGACATGGAAATGAACTCTTTTATTGAATCCTCACTAGAACAGAGGAGAATCCAATATGAATCACATGTTCATCCATACAGACCTCTCTTAATCAATCCTCACTAGAGCAGAGGAGAATCCAATACGAATCACATGTTCATCCATACAGACCTCTCTTCTTCAATCCTCACTAGAACAGAGGAGAGGTGAGCCCTCTTAAAACAAAATCAAGAGGAGGCAGAGCAGGAGAGAGATGGCTTGGGAGCTCATGAAGACAGAGGAGGCATTAGCCTCCCTCTCCCGGGCACCAGACCTCGTTCCGTCCCTCGATAACTTCTCCACACTCTTGCTCGATTGCAGGAAGGCCAGAAACCTTGCGTTCGCGAATCGTGCCTATGCCGTCACTTGCAATTGCGGCGTGGAATCTCGGGATCTGATAAGAAACCTTATCGTCCCCATGTTTGTGGACTGCGGTGGGCTCGATTTCGCTCACCAGATCTTCCGACGATATCCTGTTTGGAATGAACACACATGGACCTCCCTCATCGGTGGTGTTATTCATCAAGGTAACCCTCACGCTGCCTTCCTCTTGTATAACCAAATGGAAAAGGTTTCCATCTACCCTAGTAGATACACCTATGTTTCCTTGTTGAAAGCTTGTGCCAAGATGAAATGCCTCGAAAGAGGCCAATCCCTTCATGCTTCCATTGCCATGGAAGGTTTCGAACAAGACTCATTCCTTGTGAGTGTGTTGGTAGACATGTATGGCAAGTGCGGTTGTGAAGTCGAAGCACAGGATGTGTTCGATTCCCTACCAGAACAAGATGTTGTATGTTGGACTGCTCTTATCACAGGCTATGCACAAAGAGGATTCAGAGAGAAAGCTTCTAAGGCTTTGGAACAGATGCAATTGGCCGGTATATCTCCAGATGTGATCTTATGGAATGCTGTACTCTTGGCCTATGCCGAACATGGAGAGTATGATCTTGCATTCAAACAATACACGCAGATGCAAGAACAAGGCTTGCTACCAAATCCTGTGACTTATCTCAATGTTCTGAAAGCATGTACAAATCGAGCAGCAATAAAGGTCGGGGTGAAAATACATGCTCAAATCCACAGGATAGCTAGTTGTGATGAGGGTGCTTTGGGAACTGCTCTCATCGACATGTATGGGAAATGTGGTAACATGGCTGATGCAGAGCATATATTTGACAAATGGCACATGAAAAGTGTTATAACGTGGAACGCATTGATCACTGGCTATGCTCATCAAGGGCAGTTTGAACTTCTTTTCGATTCGTTTGAGAAAATGGGGAAACAAGGTGTACGCCCCGATGACATAACACTTCTTGTTGTTCTCAATGTGTGCTGTCATGGTGGGTTTCTAGAGAAGGCCCGCAGATACTTCCGGAACATGTATAGCAAGTATGGAATCGTTCCAAATATTAAGCATTACAATTGCATGATGGACCTTCTGGGCCGTTTGGGATTGCTCAATGAGGCCGTGGCAATGATGGAAGAGATGCCTTATCCACCAAATTACGTGACATGGAGTAATCTCTTAGCTGCGTGCCAGAAGTGGGGAGATGTAGAGCTTTGCCGAAAGGCTTTCGAGCATGCTGTAAAATTGAAAGTGGACGATGCAAGAGTGTTCATCTTGATGTCAAATGTCTATGCAGATGTTCAGAAGTGGCACCACGGAACTGAAATGCAAGAGATCCATGAAATGAGATAATAGGGAACATTATTATTGAAGTTTGCTAGTAAAGTGGATGGGTCAGGCTTTAATTTCAGAATCTATAAAGGAGATGCTGAAAACTATTCCCATCTCGATGAGAGTAAAATGTGTCAAGCATGAGGATGATAAGATATATTGCATTTTATGAGCATATCAAGATTAACCCTGGATGCAGCAAAACAGTGCGAGTGTATACATGTCATGCACTGGGGATGTATATTTATGTATACACACATACAAATATGCATGCGTGTAATTTTAAGTCATGGATCTTCTTGCAAGACTGCTCAGACTTTGTCTGATTGGTTCATTGTTTACATCAGTTCCAGAGACTTATTTGGTCATCATCAAGGAACTAAAGGAAACCCAGCACCATTTTTAATATTTGCGGTTATTGGTATCATCTTTAGTTTTTCAAGTGGTAGCCTTGTGTCTAGAGCTTGATCTGACCACTCCCGAGAACTGGCCTAAAAAATTCGAAACTGTTTTATAATGTACATGATTCATGGTTCCGCGTGATAAGACGGCTGGTCCTTCCACCAGTTTGCTTCCTACACCAATTCACTCCCTCATGTATGTGTTTGTTACGACAAAGAACAAAAGCACCTACGCTAATAATTTTTGTGACATAATTATTGTAATTATAGTTTATATTATTTATGAAGTGAAAGTATTGGAGAAATTAGAGGATTTCAAGACAATGGTGGAGAAATGATCAAGCAAAATGGTCAAAATTGCCAAGTCAAATACAACGTTATTTAATAGAGAATAGTAAAATGGTAAATACAATATTCTCAAATCTGATTTCCCAATGACACAATTGGTTATGTTTGAAGAGCATTGTTGGAGTTTATTTGGTACCTATTTAATCAATAATTGATGGAAAGATTTACCAAATTATGAGGTGCGTGAAGAATACAAGTTTCCATGTAAGAGGAATGCAGGATAAATGAGATTGATGTGAAGGATGGTGTATAAATATAGCAAGCCCTCATCTTGCCAATTGCACATTGGTTATTATGAATCACTCCCATTCAACGTTGCTCAAGCATGGAAAATTCAGGCTAATATATAGAGGCTTGGGTGGACATATATCAATACACATAAACCTTTGATATTGTTAAATTTCAACCTTGAGTGAGTATTTTATCTTCCAAATCCATCGCACTTTGATTACTTAGAATAGCACTTTGATTTTATCAATGTTGATGCAAATATGGTCTATCTTTACGTGGAGGCAAGACCATATTTTCATGATGGCATTTTTGTAATCCATCAATTTATGTTAACCAAAGCAAGAAGACTCATATTTGAGCACCCAATTACTAGTACCACAAACTACCATGAGCAAGTAACCCAACTTTACCTTCTAGAATACTTTAGTTCCTTGAAAATAATGATCTATTTATGCTATTGCTGGTATGGAGCACCCAATTATTAGTATGGCAATTTGCAAACTATCATCAACAAGCAGCTAGTTTAAGTTTAGTTCCTTAAGATAATGACCTATTTATGCTTTTGCATGCTCAAAAGAAATGCATTACCTAAGCTATTTGGATGTTTGAGATCTCTATACTTTGTCATTCATGCACATTAATAAGGTCTCATCATGCGTATCAAAAGGCATGATTAATATTATGTATATCAAAATGTACCATTGATATTTCATGGCAAGATACAGACAATTCAAGAGGTGTAAATTCCTATCTATTAATACAACCAGATTTTGTTTCCAATTGAGCATGTTTTACGTGAAGTATTGTTAATAGTTCCACATATATAAAAAAAATTTATTTAAAGATATGTTGTGGTCGATTGGTGAGAGTGAGTGTGAGAGTGGAGTTGGACCACCTCTCCTTTATCTTCTTGTTTTGGCCATTACTTCACCACTATCATAATATGGCCTCAAAAAAGAATTGAACCCATAACCTTATAATACTAGAATAACTATTGTAATACATAAAATATTATTTCATTTCGGAAAACTCACGAATACTCTAATATTCTAGAACATTCTAGAAACTTCAGGAATACTTCTGAAGACCCTATAAATAGGGACATATTGTACTATTCGCAACCAATTCGGTTCAACCAACGCCAATCTTACGCACCTTAGTTGTTCTAATCCTTGTACTTCCTTCATATAATATACTTCCTTTCAACATAAAAGGTGGGGATGTAAATAATGTAAACAACTATTGAACCATCACGGTTGGCTCATTAATGGCAAACTATTTGGATGTATAATGGAATCAAAGATAAGTTTATGGGCTGGAAAAAATGGTTGGAGAGCTTATGGACAAGCTGGATTTCGAAAACACCAAAGCACCATTGATGACCTTCTCACCCTTCGAGTAATAATTGAGGAAAGTCGCCTTAGAGGTAAAGGTTTATATTGTTGCTTTGTAGACTTCAAGAAAGCTTTTGATATGGTACCTCGTGAGCATCTTTGGAGGTGAATGGAAGAACTTGAGGTGCCAAGTGAATATATGCTTGCAATTACCCGAATATATGAGAAGGTTATATGTTGTGTGCGTATGAGAGATAGACTTTCAGATTTTTTCAATAGCACTATTGGTGTTAAGTAAGGATGCCCACTCTCACCGACACTACTTGGTCTATGCATTGATGAATTGGAAGAAATGGTTACCAAGTTTGTAAAGGAAGAATGTGTTGAAGAAATTGCCATTGGGAATGTTGTGATTATGATTTTGCTAATGTAGATGATGTAGTGCTTTTTGCAAATACTAGGAGATGCATAAAAGCTTATGAAGACATTGGAAAAAATTTGCATGCATACTAAATTATGTAAATAGCTCTAAAACAAAGATTATGCTTGTGAAGAGCCAAAAAAGAGATAAACCATGCATTATGTACAACAATGAGCCACTTGAATGTGTTGAAAGCTTCAAATATCTTGGCCTTGAAGTTCCTTCAAATCATAGATGGAATGAATGTGCTACACTACGCTTAGAGGCGGGTAAGCGAGCATACTATGCATTTGAGAACACATGCAATCTTGCAGATATCAAGTGTTGGGTCCTCAAGAAATATCTTTTCGACACTTTGGTGACACTGAGTTTTCTCTATGGGGTGGAAGTATGGGGCAGTAACATCCCTAAATCTACATGGAAAGAGTTTAAAAATGTCCAAAAATATTTTCTTACAAAGTTTCTACAAGTTAAGAAACAAACGCCCTACACCCTCCTCCTCCTTGAGACAGGATCGCTTCCCATTGAGATCATGGCCATGGAAAGGGTTGTTGAATACATGCTTAAGGTTCAAAAAAGTCCCTCATATCGACTTCCTAGAATTGCATGGGAAGCAAGCAAAAAGATCCAAAAGAGACATAAAAGCATTAAATTTGTGTTTTGGTTGGATGCAAGATATAGAAAAATGGTTTGGTAGATGGGATGTAAGACACTTGCTTCATGATGCATCACAAGATTCCTCTGTAAATGAGGCCTTTTAGCAACGCCAATGTATCATTTTAGCAACGCCAATGTATCATGACATGGGACAAATGTAGAGGCTCACGCTTCACACATTATACTACACATATTGCAGCTAACTACAAAACCATATTCTTCACGGAACGGGGAAACCATACACATCGATACATGTTAGCGCCTATCCCGTTATCTACCATTCAAACCATTGCTTCCATGCGACTTAGCTCACATGCATTGCGATGTGAGACCGAGCGTTGGGGCACAAGTGATGAGAGTGGCTGGCTATGTACACTTTGCCCTAAACAAGTTCGAGAGTTTGAGTATCACACTTTGATACAATGCCCTCTGCCTTTGATCATATTCGACCATGCTTTCCACATCTCTTCGACCAAGCCCAATCCTTGCACAAATTTCTCTCACAACCACAATGTGCACTCTCGATTACAACATTCATTGGTAAAGTTCTTGAACATCGGGAGTCGCAACTCACTTTCACACGTATCATGTGAAATGTAATATTTTTAGTCTCATTCGTCATATTTGACCTCCGAAGACGATAATATAATCTATCTATCACTCCTTTTCTTTCTCTTGTGATTCTCTCACAGTCTCTCTCTCTCTCCTCTCTCTCTAGTACGAATCCTGACAGAGGTCTTTGTCTCTCCTCTCTATCTCTAGTACTAATCCTGATAATAGTAGTCTCTCTCTCCTCTCTCTCTAGTACTAATCTGGACAATTTGAACCGAATTCACACATTCTATCCTTGCTTTCCTCCAATACTAATGTCATCTGTTAATGCACAAGAATAACAATTTGTCTTTTCGGAGCTTAATTAATTCACTTAATTAGTGGGTTGATTAAAAGTATTGCTTACGTGAAGGATACAACCCCATTACGAAAGAGCAAATGAGAGTGGCACAAACCTTCTACCCTTTAAAGAAAAAATTATGAGGAGAAAAGGCATACATGATGCAAACCAATGATAACACAACCGCATCATTATTTATTTTTCAAAATCTTTACAAAATAATAAAGTAAAAACGAGATTGTTGGAAGTATAAAAAGAAGTTGGAGGTGGATGCATGCGAGAATGTGAAAATGTTTACATTGCAGTGGATCAAGGGAAATGGAAGATAAATACGACCGATAAGAAACGAAAGGCACTTTATAATGCGGATTCACCACTTATACTCACGAGTGTGCCGGATATTTTATTGGAAGCGTGCGCGCGCGCGTGGGGGTGGATAGTGTTGAGGATAGGAATTTATGATAGGTGGATAGTGCTGAGGATAGGCTCGATCTGAGCGAAGGTGTCCCCCAATTTGTTGCGGATGGCGTTCCAGAGGGAGACCCTGGAATGGTCGTATTCCTTGGGCATCTTGTGGGGGGGACACTCGAGAACATTACGGGAAGACGAGTGTTTGAAGTGGGCTACAAGGTGGGGCTGATAGTTAAAGAAGATGTACTCCCGGACACGTATGGAATCGGGGCTACGGTTAGAAGGGTTGCACCAAGTGGGGAACTCCAGGTCGAAGTCTTTGAAATCGACCCGCCGGCCATTGCGCTTGATAATCCCGTCGCCTGCTTCAAGGCTTCTCCAGCAAGACGGTTCAGCCAAAGAGCCGGTCCCTTCCCAGACACGGCCTGTCAGGCCCTGCGGTTGATGCACCGTGTCATGGCACCCACCATGTCCTGCAGCCTGCATGCATGTGATTCCACACATCGGACATTTCTCCTTGCATCGCATCGTCACACGCTCGTCCCTCAGCTCCTGCATTCTCTCCCTCACTTTCCCTACCAATTCCTCCACCCTCACCTTCCTTGTCCATCCGCCCCCGCCCCCGCCCCCGCCTGTCTTGCTTGCCGCATTGGCGGCTTCGACCACAACTTTTTCGCCAAATTCCTGCTCTAGGCTCTTGCACAGCTCGGGCACCTTCTTGGAGAACACTTGCACATCCAAATCCGCGTATTGGTCCCGACATATTTGCGACGACATCGATGCCGCAAGATTAGCCGAATGGTCCACCCCGCTGTCTCGCAACATGTGCTTCAGCTCATCCATGAAAACTTCCACAAACTTGGAAGGCGTCTTTTTATTCAACACCTCATCATCGCTTCTTCTTCGGCTCGCCTTCTCGGCCGCATCCTGCAAGCATCGCGTGACCTTCCGAATGAATGCTTTCCATTCCGTCTCGTACAAGCGCTCACATTCATGGCCAATTAGAGCATCCGTGACATGTTGGAAGTGTGTATCCCCCCTACTCGCATATGTGAAAAGAGGATAGAACATCTCCTTTTTCATAAGGATTAATAGATGCAAGTCTAAGCAAGCCTTCATCGCTTCTGGATCGATCATCCAATTCTTATTTGCTAAGTTGTCGACAACCACCCTCACAAGGAGCTCATGGTGTGCATCTTGTAGCTGGGCTTCAAGCAGGCGTTTGAGCTCTGAAATGACCATGTCCGCGGCTCCCACCCCATTCGCATAGTCTTCGAAAAAGCCACGAAGCCGGGGCTCTGCTTCTCTCAGCCTCTCGGCAACATTGTGTTTCTTGTCCCACTCCATTTGCTTCTCTTGCAGCCTTTTGATGAGATTATCCATGACGAAACGATGACCTTTTTTCTCAACATCTCTTGAATTATAGTCTTGAAGCACCTTGGTAGTTGATTGTATGACGTTCATCACGATCATATCGTCATACTTCTTCAACTTCTGGACATTGGAAACCACAATATCGTCTAATTTCCTCCACATCATTTGTTGTTGCCGTTGTTCAGTTCTATCTTGTCTAACATTGTCCGAGTGCATCCAGCTTCCGAATCGTTGCATAGGAGGTCTATCATTGACATCAACGGGGCGAACTTGGGATTTATGAGAAATGATTCTGGATATGCCATATTGATTCTCTGTAGAAATGGGAACTCCGTCTGCAAACGGTTCATCATATTCCACGTCCACATCCACATCCACAATCTGAGTGAAGATACCACTGAAAATTTTATCTCTTTTGTCTGTATCCAACTTCCCTCGGTCAATGAGTTCTACGATCTCATTCTTCATCTTCCGCTCATACTTGGGATCAACAGGAAGAACTTGGGATAGGGTTGGAAAACTATGTATTGGAGATATATGAGAAGGGAGCTGAAACATTCTCGTGATCCCAGAGATGTCATATTGATTCCACACCGAACTTGGAACTCTGTATGCAAACGGTTGATGCTCTTTCATAGCCTCATTCAGGATCCGAGTGAAGATACCACTGAAAACTCCATCTCTTTTGTCCGAATCCAACTTCCCTTGGTCGATGAGCTCTACGATCTCATTCTTCATCTTCCGCTCATACTTGCTCACCTCGTTTTCGAACTCGAACACCCCATTCATGAAATCCGCGAGCCTATGTTTGTAGTCATTCTGTAAAGACAAGCAAAATGAGTCCCACTTGCTCAGTTCTTCGGATTTCCATTTTCTCCACATTTTAGTGTCGAGCATACGTTGCACATCCATCGTCAGACCTTCTTTCATCGCAGTCACATTGCTGTCAAAGACTATAGCACGGGCCGACCTGCTTTCCTTGCCTAAATTCTTCGACCTTATATCCCTCTCTACTTTTTCGAACTCTTCCATGAATTTCTTGCTTAGTTTGAGTCGTGGTCCTTTTGCCATATTCTTTTGAAGCTCGTCATAAGCAATCCGTTCCATTGCTGTTCTGAAGCTTAGATCAAAATCTGCTTCACAAATACAATTCCACACTTGGGTCAGATAATTACTCCAGTTTGTTATAGTGGTCGCACTCCATCGATTATCCTCTATTACTCGCTTATGGATGTATTCCCGGATGTCAATGACTTGCTTGCCATACTCCCACTCAGGAACATCATCTGGTGGAGTGTGGCCCCTTTTCAGGTTTCCCATGCACTTTATATCGCTCTTGCTGTCATCCTCATCTATGTGCGTGCCTTCACTGAACATGGATTGGAATATCCCAGAAGCGGTGGCCGCCATAACGGAATCTTCATCATCGCCATCCAAATTGAAACCATTACGATCAACATTGTCTCTACTACTGCTAGCTGCAGTACTAGTAGTAGGCTGCTTTCTATTTAGGCCCATTTCCTCCACTTGCATAGCAGCCCTCCTTAGATGCTCTCGCAGCTTCTGCTTATTTTGTCTGAGTCGCGTCTGGTCATTTGTGTCGACACTTCTGTAGACAAATACCATCTTCGATCTTATTGTGTTACCATAGTTTTCTGCTATCCGAGAACCCTTGAAAGCTAACAGCACCATGGGGAGGACCTCTTTTAGTCCACTATCATCCTCGTTAGAGATCATGAATATGGATGCATCTGCCGGGAGTAATCCAAATGTGGCCAGGCGATTGTCACGGATCTGAGACTCATCAAGCCCATGAAACTCCGGAGACCTGATGCCTTCTGTGTCAAGTAGCAGTACATAGTCGTACTCTGGACGTTCGGATTTGACGACCTGGAGGTAGACACCACGAGTACATCTACCGGCGCTCACATGCAACTGCGTGCCGAACATAAGATTGAGCAATGTGCTTTTGCCGCTGCTCTGCAAGCCCATTATGCTGAGGACAAATATTTTGGCCGGCCTCTTGAGTTCTCGGCTGGTCAATGTGTCCAGCTCTGCCAACACCGTCTTCACCCACTCAGCACAAAACATGCCGGCATCGCCATCGAGGATCTCCAGAGGGAATGCATCAAGTAAGTGCAAGGCGGCCAGAGTCGCAAGTTTCCTGATGGAAGTAACGGCAAAGATGTGGCACAGCTCCCTCCACATAGTTACAATGCCTAGACTTTGATCCACATAACTTTGCTTCATAAGGAGATGCCTACCTTTCAACTTGGTGTTGCTGAAATCCATTTCCCACTCCTTCAATGCCTTATCTTTCTTCATCTCAGCATCCTTCATGAGTAGCCGCATTTTTTCTGCTATAGCTCTGTCTAGCCACATCATCCCTGCCCTTCGGGAAGTGGCATCTGGAATGGTGAGAATAAGATGGAACACCTGGTGGATTAACGGGTTATTCATAGCATCGAGAACCAATCCAGCACGCCGCTTCTTTTCATCGCTGCAATCATTTTGCTTCTTTCGAGTCTCGGCTGGATTGTGCTTGAACTTCAAGAGCTCGAACTGCATGCGTGACTCTTTATTGAAGCTTTCTTGGAGAGAGAATCCCTGTTTAAGAGATGCAAAGTCCAATGCTGATAGGACCTCTTCTTGCTTCTTAAAACTACAAAGGTCCGGGTCGCTGGGATGGAAGTGATAGATGCAGATCTCTCCAAGTGTCTTGCGCCGACCCTGATTGGATGTTTGGTTGAGAAATGGCAGTAGTTTTCCTCTGAGAAAGTGACGAAGAAACTTCTCCGTTGTGCTCACAATGTAGGACTCTCCACCGGCAATTAGTTTCTTCTTCTTATCTTGGTGCTCTTGCCGATCATCTATCCATTGCAAAATCTCGATACCCTGGCCACTCAGCGTTCCCGATGTCTTCATGTCCTCGTGCGATTCCAGCTCTAGGACAATCACATCCGCGACATTGTTCACAAACTCCATGAGCCAGGCATGCTTGTGCAACAACCCATTTATATGGAATGCCAAACAAGGCAATGGCCCCTGATCTTGCCCAGCTTGCAACTGGCCGGGTCTTAGAAACCCCAAGCCCACCTCAACTACGGGGGATTCATCCATTTCTTTCCGATTGTATTGGCTCATGAAGTTACAGCAAAGAGTTTTACTTGCCACAATTGCTGCCCTGGACTCTGAAACCCTCTTCTTGGAAGCGAACACCACACGTGGCAGCTTAGTGTCATTTACAATGATCACCTTGTTCTCTCTGGGCAGCTTTGCATCCACAAAGCTTAGTGCTTGTACATGGTGCTGCAGGTTGGCCAATGATGATGTTCCCGGGGGTGATGTCGAGACGTGTACCAACGGAATCGCGGCACGTTGCTCGAGCAGGAGCGTATAGACGGCCACTTGGGTGGGCAAGTCCGAGATCCTCAATAGATGGATGATGAGATCCAATGGAGACACTTGAACATATTCTTCTTCATCTAGCTCCTCCTCCTCCTCATCACTCCAGGAGCTGTCATCTGTAGCGGCCATGGAGAGAGCACCCCTGATCCGGGAGAGATGCGGGAGGATGTCCACACGATGCTTCAAGCAATCCAGCAGGCGTTTGGCCTGCTCATTCATTGAAGCGGGAGGTCCACTTGGCAAGAAAGGTCGATCATTAACTACATCCCATGCGTATCTTAGCAAGGGATTACCCGCCACCGAAGAAGAAGAAGCCGTATCGGTTGGCCTGCTCTCTAGATCCTTGCCGGTCCAAGTTTGCCAGGTAGAGTACTTCTGATGACAAGCATGGATGAAGTCTTCAGCCACCGGATAACTGCTGGCCCTGCTTCCGGCTTCATTAAGCTGATGGCGGCCATCGGGTGGACAGTCAAGCGTTATCTTTTCTAATTCTGAAATCAAGCTGTGGAGCTGAGGAATATTTAAAGGGACTAAGACGTTGCCTGTGGACATATTGAAACCATAATACCCAATTGCCTTTAACCCATGATTCGGTTCCTGAGAGGGGTCGAAACATCGAATGTAGGCTTTTATTAGTGCGGCCGCTTGATTGCAAGTAGCGGCACTCTCCGTTGGCACCAACTTGCGCAGCTTTTCGAGAAGCTGAGGAAGAGACATTTTCTCCGGGAGATGTGGAATTCTAGAACGGGACCTAGTAGTTGCCGCTAGTTTGGATGCCATTACATCCCGTTGGAAGTTCGCGTTGACGTCCAACAGCTTAGAAATGACGGGATGCGCAACTCGGAGCTGCCATCAATTAGAGTTCACAGAAGCATCAACACATTCTTCTAACTTTTAAAATCTTCTATTTTCCTCATAATCAACGAATAATGCTTGACTCAAATCGGAAATTTAATTTAACCTAAAGCATAGCAACGCAAAGTATAGGTACCTTCACTTTGGACTCAATGTCGTCTTGCCATCGCGTGCTCATGTATTTTGCTGATTGCCTTAAACGCTCGATTTTTGAAGGATTCCCCTCGAAAGTTGGTAGTTGCTGGTGGATGATTTGCCAAACGCTCACCAAATCGTTGGCTTGATCAGGCTGCTTGTCAATAATGGCCCACGAGAGCGGGTCTGCCTCCAACTTAAGCAAAAAATCGGCTGGATCCCCGGAATGAGACATTGGGCCGATGGTAGTGATTGTTTCTCGAACTTTACGAACCTTGGTCGGTGCCAAAGAGGAGACAATAGATGAGAAAGATTATTAAACAGAACAACAAACTCCTGGCCTTATTATATGTCATATCATTACTGTACTCCCTTACCTTAGAAGAAGAAGCTGTGTTAGAAGCTGAGTTGTGTGTTGTGCTGGATGTTCCGGACACCTCTACGCCAAATAAGGAAACGAGAGGTTTTAAAATAGCCTTATGGCTGCCACCGAATTCCTTATGAGCGGCTTCCAGCATCTGCTGGAGGCTACTCTGCTCCTCACTTTGGATGCTAAGCTCGTGGAAGAGTATCCCACCCACGTGGTAAAGCCCCGTGGAGACATGGGAGTGATATTTGTCCAGGAATTTGGCCGCGGCTGAATGGCTATCGACTTCGCATGCTTCGGTCAAGGCGTCTTCGCAGAGACGCAATTTCGAGGCCGGGATCTGGAAACACTTTTCGGGCACATAGAAGCAATGGGTGAAGCAGATGTGGTTGATGTTGTCTAGAAGACGAGAGGCATTTGCGTTGGTAGAGCTGGAAGTGGCATGAGCTTTGAGGTCGATGACACAATTGAGGAGGTCTGCCCCCGCGTGAAGTGATATGGCAGTACTCCATCCTTTCGACCTCACATCTTCGCGAAACTTGAGCGACTCCTCGGAGCTAGAGAAACAAGCGACGAAGAATTTGGTGGCCTGCGATGGGGCCATTATAATGGGCTGCTCTTCTTCGGCCAGAGGCAGCTCCAATAGGATATGCTTGCTTACAAACACCTGACTATTATTAACACTGTTGTTTCCAACCTCATGACTATCCATAGCAGTCATTCTCAAGCCTCGCAATGCCCGCCCAGCGCTAGCGTTGCCTATCACATTTCCTAGAATGTCCATGACTAATCCGTGTATTAAGATTGAAATGATGATGCACAAGATTGAGTTGTGTACATATAATATATGCAGGAGACAGATTGGAGGTTGCAGCTTCTTCCTCTCATTCAACAACACATTTGCATTCGGGGCCTCATCACATGACAATTATATATACCCATGTGTTCCAAGACGTTGAAAAAATGTTAGGGGTCGTTTCTCACAAACCAGAAACATTCTTAGGGATCGTTGGAAAAATGTTAAGAGTTCCTTCTCAGCATCTTTACAAAGTCTTATAAGATAATTCACAGAAAATGTAAAACCAATTTTAAATTCAAAGTCGCTGGCGCATGCCTAGAATATCCTTAACTAATCAGTGAATTAAGATCGCAATGATGTAGACAATGGAGTTGTATACATATAATATACAGGAGCGTCTTCCGCTCATCCACCACATTTATAGGAGCCTCATCCACGTGACAATTATATATTTATGTGTTTCAAACCGTTGAAAAAGTGTTAGGGGTACAAAAGTTGTTTAGAGATCGTTGAAAAAATGTTAGGATCTTTCTAAGCATCTTCATAGAACTTATAACATAATTCTACCTACATCCATACACACACACACACACATACACATACATGCCTAATGGGGCCTAGCCCATGGTGAGGATTGAACTAGGCTTCTCTCAAATTTATGACTCTGGTGCTATGGTGTAAACCACAAAGTCAAAGTTTAGAGAGAGGGGGGAAGAAGGGGGAGTCTAACATATTTTGTGTTGTCTTTAATTTAGGGTTTAACAACACTTTTGCTGAGGATTGACTTTCACATATTTGATTGTCAAACTTAGTGCTTATCGTCAAATCATGAAGAAGTCTCATATTGTGCCAAGGGAAGAAAAGCTTATGATAGAAGAAGCATGCACAATTGGTCACTAAAATTGGATACTACTCTCTTTTTGAGGTTCATGTTTGTATTATGTGTATTATTGTCTTGTATTATGTTGTGATTATCTTGTCTGCCCATTTTGGTATGTTCATATAATCTTTTCAAAGTGTGAACCTAATGCGATGCCCAACCATGTGGCCAACCTAGTTGAAATGAATATATATACATACATGCACACAAACATACATACATATACACATACATACATGCACACAAACATACATGAAGAAGATGAAGGACTAAGAACCTAAGCTTCCCGAAGAAGAGGGAAAATAAAACTTTACGACCTCAAGATGTTGAAGAAAAAAACCATTTAATGACAAAAATAGGTGCCTCTTTCTCAATAAAAAGAAGAGAAACTTAATTTCTGTAATCTAGGCACAATTTCTTTATCACAATTACAATATATATCTAACATTCTTAAATTTTATTTTATGTACTCATCTAAGCCTACTTGCATATTCCATGGTAGTGATGAGTTAGTCTTGGTGGCTACATGTCCTTACTTGTTGAAGGACCAAGCCTCTTCCTTTTATATCGTTTCATCTTCTTGAGGATCCTTTTGTCGTAAAGGTTTTATAATGGCATTAGGAGTTTTTATTGGAAATGGAGTGGTCGAGGCATGAAAAGAACTAGAAGTTGGATGCGTGCAACAATGTGAATATTAATATTGTGATGGATTTAAAGACAAGAAACATAAACGTAAGTCACAACAAACAAAAGGCACTTGACAATGTGGAATCACCACTTTTATTACTATGATGATAAAAGATTTATTGTATTGGAGGTGTGTGCAGCTCTGACACATACGCACACAAACAAAGAATTAATGAATTTGAAGCCTATTATGATGAGTTCATGTCCTCGAGGGTGTGTTTAATCTGTGAGAAGTCGTCACCTAGCTTATTCTCGATGGCGTTCCAGAGGGAATCAAGTGAATGGCCATAGGAGGCCGGCATCACGTCAGCAGGGCATTCCACCAGGTGCAAATTGAGCGCATTGAAATAGTCCACGAGGTGGGCCTGATAGTTATAGAAGACATACTCCCTCACTCGTATGGAATTAGTGTGGAGGTGGTTGGAGGGGTCGCACCATGTGGGATACACCTTTGCAAAGTCTTTGTATGAGAGACTCTTAGAGCCATCTTCATTAAAAATGCGAACGTCTTGTTCAAGGCATCTCAAGCACTTGGATTCCACCAAAGCCCTGTTTTTGTGCCAGATGATACCTGCGAGGCCCTGTGGTTGATGCAAGGTGTCGTGCCGCTCTGAGTGTCCTGCACTGCGAATGCACGTTACGTTATCCCACACCTTGGACACTTCTCATCGCATCTCATCATCAAACGCTCATCCTTGAGCTGCTCCATCCTCTCCCTCACTCTCTGCACCAATCTCCACAGCTCTGAATCCTTCGTCCTTAATAATAAGCGTTTGCAAAACTTCTGCTCTAGATTTCGGCATAGCTCAGGCAACTTCGCGGAGACTACATCCGCATCCAAATCCTTGTATTGGTCGACAGAGATTCGCAATAAGATGGAGGTTGCTAGTTTTCCTGAGGGGTCCACCCTCTCGCTTCGCAACAGGCTTTTTAACTCATCCATGAAAACTTCCACAGAGGAGTATCCCTTCTTATTCGACACCTCATCCCTCCGGCTCGCCTTCTCGCTTGCATCCTGGAAACATTGTTGAACCTTCCAAAAGAATGATTTCCATTCTTTCTCATACAAGCGAAGACATTCATGGCCGATTAGGGCATCCGTTGTCGTGAAAAAAACCGTCCCCTGGCGTAAACGGTGAATAGCGCACATGAACCGGCCCTTCACGTGTGCGCGCTCTTAATGTATATAATAGAGAATTAGGTACATAGAGATATCCTGGGTAGTTAGATTCGGTAGGTAGGAAGTAAATGAGGGAGACGACTCCCTTCTTGACGCTATAAAGGAGAGGGAGACGCAGGGAGAAGGGATCGCGCATTAAGGAGGACGAAGTGCTGTCGGACCGTAACCGAACGCTTCTCCTCTGTTCGTTCTCCTTCGCTCTTCTCTGCAGGTTTTCGGGAGGCTCGTGCTGCTTCAAGGAACGCCCGTGTGCTTCCGGCAGCATCTCCACCCTTTCCTCCTTTCGTGCGCAGACGAACAGACATCGTCACATCTGTTCGCCGGCCTGTTCGGTTATAACCGCTCGCGTGCTTTGTTGTGTATTCTGTTACTTGTTAATATACAAACACTTGTGTCTCCCTATCTCTGTGTCCCTTCGCGTCTTCTGTGTTGACGGGCCGTGCCCCTGTCTTTCTTACTCATACGTGACAGGGCGTCTCTCTCTTTCTCATTCCCCGTCTATCACCTGCTCTTCGGTCCAAGACCCCGGTGGTCCCGCCGTGTTTCTCCACGCACGCGCGTAGTAACGCGACATATTTGGTGAACCCGACGTGAAACAGGCGGCAGAGGAGCAGAAGATGAGGGGTTCAGATCTTGTAGAGGCCATGGCTTCAGCCGTGGACCGGATAGTGAGCGCGCGCGAGGGCACCGGCTCCCTTGATAGGGCTATTGAGGCGATCGTCGGTACGATCGGCCGGTTCAGTGGAAAGGATGCCACGAGTTATTTGGCGTCCTACTGGGCGGAGATGTTGAGGAGGGATATTCCGGAAGAGAGGCGTCTTGCCGGATTCCCTCGAGTGGCGATGCCGGGCATCCATGTGGAGGTGCTCGAGGTCCAGGCGGAGAGCCGGACTTAGGAGGAGTTCGAAGGACAGCTCCTGGAGAAATACGGGCTGGATGACGCGCTTCGACTTTCGAAGTGGAGCTTCATGGAGTGGGTGGAGTCCCCCAACAAAGGAAGAAATGCGTCGGTACTCCTCCGGGAGTTTGAGGAACGCTTTGCGCGCCTTTCGGCGCTCGATCGGACCGTTCTGGACACAAGTCGTGTCCTGCTGTTTGTCAAATCGGTTGACGCACGGGATCGGGGGCAACTTGGCTCCTTACTGGAAACCGAAGACGGGCTGACGGCCGACTGGGCCGCGGTAAAAAGAGTCTGCGGTCGTTTTGACAAACGGTGGGAGTGGGCTGATACAGAGGAGACCGGGGCGGGACCTGTCGCAGCAAGGAAGCTCGAACTGATACCGCAGGCACGAAGGGAAGAGACCCGGGAGTGGCTCGAAACCGGTTCAGCTTCGACCGGTGTGGTCAGAGGCTCGTCCGGGGGAACAACTTTGGAGGAGTTGACACGAGCGGTAAAGGATCTCCATATCGCCCAGGCTAGGAGAGAAGGCGGCGATCAGGCTCGTGACCGATGGCCTCCGGCAGGAAGTAGGTGCATGTGGTGCGACGAGGTCGACCACATCCGAAAAGACTGCGGGGACTTTATGGAGGCTTTGAGAAGCCGGGTAGTGTACCTGTGGGAAGGTCAGGTGCACGCCAACGATACCCGGAGGGCCCTGAACCGAAACGACGGGCGAGGAGGAATGAAAAGGTTGATGGAAGAGGCGGCAGCCCGGCACGCGGAGACTGTCCACTACTCAGCGTCAGCCGGTATTCGGGTCGGAGGCAGCGAGGCCCGGAAGGAGAGCAAAGCTGAGTTCTGGCCGACGGTGCTAGAAGGCCTCGCCGGTGCCCGACTAAAGAGAGACGAGGCGGACCGCGCGGAGAAGCGGGTCTAGGAGGTAATCGGGTGGAGTGACCCGGTCGAAGAAAAGACGGGTTTCGTCGAAGCGGCTTGCCAGAACTATGAGGCTCTAGTTGAAGAAAAACGGGTAGGTAAACCCGGAGGGGCCAGATCTTCACAGAGATACAAAACCTGATTTGGGCCGAAACGGAATGAGGCCGGTGAGTCCAGTGCCCGGGATAACCACAAAAAGGGCGGGTACCGTTTTGGCACGGAGATCGAAAGGACCACGAACCTACGAAAGGTCCTGGAAGAACGAATCCTCGACAACAAGGTGGAACTGTCGTTGCGGGAGGTGCTAGGGATCGCCAAGGAGTTCCACGACTCCATCGTGGACTTGGTGAAGAGGAAGAGGCTGTCAACGGAGGCAGAACCGGGAAGGCCGGTGGAGGTGCGGACGACGCACATAGAGGACATGGCGCTGGAAGACGAGTGGGCGGAGAGCCACTACTCGAGGACACACTAGGCCCGAGCGACCACGGAAACCCCGGTGAAGATCGGAGGTGTTCAGGAACCGGTGGTGGCGCTGGTGGACCACGGTTCGGAAATAAACCTGATGTCCATGGACTTCTACAAGAAGGGGAAATGACCGATCAACACTAAGCACGGGTGGAAGATACGGGCGGCGACGCGCGCCACCGAGGAACTACACGGGGCCTGCCCAAACGTGCGAGTCAAGATCAGCGACGTCGAAATAGACCAGCACTTCTTTGTGCAGGAGACGTCCTCGCACCCGGTCATACTGGGAGAACCGTACATTACGGCAGTGCGAATGGAGACCAAGGTGCTGGACAATGGGTCGGCTTACGCGAGGGTCAAGAGTCAGGACGGGCGTCATTCGGTCCAGTTCCTGACGGTGCGACCGAACCACGAGCGAAACCGCGAGTCCCTCGGTGGCGAGAACCGAGAGGATTTTTAGAGAGGTCTGCCAAGGCGTGGGGCTGCGACAGTCCGGACACTCCGGGAAAAAACCCCATATATGTACGATAGATGCGGAACCGAAGAAACCTTGTACCATAAGTAGGAAGTTTTGTTTCTCTGAAAACGGAGGGTGTACGATAGTCGGCGTCGTTGGCCGAGAAAAGACAAGGGCGGAAGAGCGACTTCGGGCGTGTGGAGTTCTCGGGCCCAACGAGGAAATCTACGGAGCCGTGGAGGCGGTCTCCTTCGACGATACCTTGGGAATACTGCGAGAGGTGATCGGAGAGGGCCTTAAAGAGGACTGGACGATACCGGTTTGTTTAGAAGAGATGTACGAAGTCATCGCGGACTTCAGTCGAGGGCTCGAGTCGAATCGGACGGCCCGGGTTAATACGAAGTACAAGACTGTGGACTGGAAGGTAAGGCCAGTCGCGGCACCCTTACCGGAGGGCAACGAGTTGCGAATCAAGGGGGTCGCGTCGGACCCCAGTTTACGAGATCCGGCCTGCATAGGACACACCTTCACCAACAGAACGCTACGAGAGCTCAAAATCGGTGGGGGCGGGTTCCTACTGCCGGCGGAAGAAGACCGGTTTCAGAGGATGCTCGGAAGGCACGGGAAAGCCTTCGCATTCTCACCGGAAGAGATCGGGTGCGTAGACCCGACAGTCGTGAAGCTGATGGTGATATTCACGGTACCGCATGTACCATGGAATCTCAAGCCAATTTCGGTACCGAGAGCTCACATCCCGGAGCTGATGGAGCTATTGAGACAGAAAGTCGATATGGGCATCCTCGAACCGTTGAGTGCCCCGTACTCGAACCGGTGGTTTACCGTAACGAAGATGAACGGGACGTTGCGCTTCATTCAAGACCTGCAACCGGTCAACAGAGTGACCATTCGGAACGCAGGAATTGGACCAACGATAGACGAGTTCGCGGAGGCCTTCGCCAGAAGGTCGATCTACTCGGTCGGTGATCTGTACTCGGGGTACAATCAGTTCCAACTAGCCGTAGAGAGCAGAGACATTACGACGATGCAGACTCCTCTCGGCCTAATGCGGATGTGCACCCTGCCACAAGGAGGGACGAACTCGGTGGCCCACATGGTGAATGCAATGAACAAGGTGCTGAGGGATTGTATCCCGGACATCACCATGCCATTCTTGGACGACATCTCGATCAAGGGATGTCCGGTAGAGGAAAGGGACGAAACGGTTGGACCGGACGGATGCCAGAAATTCGTGGCGACACACATTGACGACTGCGAGAGGGTGTTGCAGAGGCTAGAGGATGCGAGGCTCACCTTCTCCGGGGAGAAATCGGCCTTCGGGCAATCAGAGATCATGGTCATCGGACATCTATGCGGGCCGTATGGCCGGAAACCGTCTCCGGCTAAGGTGGAAGCCATCTCCTCAATGAAGCCCGACTGTAACTCGGTCATGGAGGTACGTAGGTTTTTGGGAGCATGCGCGTTTTACCACATATGGATCCCACATTACGCCCACATTGCCGAGCTGCTATACGGGTTGCTAAAAAAGGGGCGAAAATTCGAGTGGCAAGACGAGCATGCGGAGTCGGTCCGAAAGATGAAGGAGGCTCTTTCTGCAGCACCGGCACTCCGGAAGGCTGTCTACGAGAAAGGCACTCCCATCTACATAACGGTAGATACGAGTCCGGCCGGGATCGGATGGGTCGTCAACCAAGAAGATGAGGACGACATTCGGTTCCCAATCCGGTTCGGCGCGAAGGTCCTCAACGAGCGACAGCGAGGATACGCCCAGGTTAAGCACGAACTCTGGGGTATCGTTTCAGTGGTGAAGGCCGATAAAGACTATCTGATCGGGACAGAAGTGATTATCGAGACGGACTGCCTGCCGATTCTCGGCATGGTTTCCGGATGTGCAACCCCGGACCTGACGATGCTCAGGTGGATAGCGTACATCAAGTCCCTGGATCCGGAAATACGACACATTTCCGGGAAAGACAATGCCATGGCCGACATGCTTTCGAGGGCGCGATTCAACGATGAGGGCATCATGGTTTCGGAGGACGAGGAAGTCGGCGTGGACTTCTTCGAGGCGGCTTACGCAACAACCGAGGGAGGGAGCACTCCGACGCTTAACGATTTCAACGTAAGCAAGTACGACGGGGAGTGGCTACAGATTGGGGGATTCTTGAGGACAAAGGACAAAGGACGAGGCCAACCGGATCCGGAAGAAAGCATACCGATTCTTTCTCCGGGACGGATACTTGTGGAAGCACCCGAAGAAGAGAAACGGCATCCTGCTCCGAGTAGTGGCGATGAAGGAGGAACAAGAGGAGTTGCCGAAGGCCTACCATGACAGCCCCTGGGCTGGACACCGTGGGACATGGGCCACGTTTGAGAAACTAAAGGGGAAGTACTGGTGGCCGGGACTGTACCGGGACGTGCATCGGTTCGTGACAACTTGTGAGAGTCGTCAGATGCAATCCATAGTGGGACATCGGGACAAGCTTCACCCCACTTACCCTCCGGCCATCCACTTCAAATGGATGGTAGATTTGGTGACGATGCCGATGGGCGTAGGGCAAATGCGATATCTGGTGCTGGCCCGGGAGGACCTGACGAACCAGGTGGAAGGCCGAGCCCTGCAGAACAAAACGACCGCGGTCGTGTGTCGGTTCTTGATCGAGGACGTGATATGCCGGTACGGGTGCATCGGAAAGATCGTGGTTGACCGCGGGGAGTTGGACGCCGAAGAGGTCGAGGAGCTGTTCGACCGGTTAGGGGTCAAGCTCTCACTCACCACAACGTACAATCCGGAGGCAAACGGGAAGGTAGAGCGCGGGCACGGGCCAATCGTCAAAGCGCTAGTCCGGGCATGCGGAGGCCAGGTTGGGAACTGGCCACGGCTATTACCTTATGCCTTGTGGGCGGACCGGACAACGCACAGTTCAGTAACCGGGTTCATGCCGTCAGAGCTCATGTTCGGACAGAAGCCGATCATGCCGATGGAACGGACGATCTCCTCTTGGGCGATAGTAGATTGGAGGGACGAGGTGAGTCGGGAAGAACTGCTAGCGGCACGTATACGACAGCTCGAGCGGAGGCCAAAGGACGTGGAATGAGCGGCGGAGAGACTTCCAACGGCAAGGATGAAGAACAAAGCCTGGTTCGACCGAACGCACCAGCTACGACCGAAGAAAATCGAGGAAGGCGACTGGGTGCTAGTCTACGACAGCAGCCTCGACAACCAGCACCGAGCAACACGGAAGTTTGCGAAGCGGTGGTTCGGGCCTTACGTGGTAACGAGCACCAACGACAACGGGACGTATCACCTGGCGGAACTCGACGGTACGAGGATGGCGATGCTGGTAGCAGGGAAGCGGATCAAAGTGTTCAAGAAGCGCCACGACGATGAACCGGATCTAATAGGCCTGGACAGCGAAGACGAACAGTCCGAAACGGAGGGCGAACCGATGGACGAAAAAACGGAACCCGGACCGGTTTTCTCCAACCAGAACCCAATTTTGGCGCATACCGGTGGATGCGCGGTTAGGTGGGGGCGGATGTCGTGAAGGAAACCGTCCCTTGGCGCAATCGGTGAATAGCGCACATGAACCGGCCCTTCACGTGTGCGCGCTCTTAATGTATATAATAGAGAATTAGGTACATAGAGATATCCTGGGTAGTTAGATTCGGTAGGTAGGAAGTAAATGAGGGAGACGACTCCCTTCTTGACGCTATAAAGGAGAGGGAGACGTAGGGAGAAGGGATCGCGCATTAAGGAGGACGAAGTGCTGTCGGACCGTAACCGAACTCTTCTCCTCTGTTCGTTCTCCTTCGCTCTTCTCTGCAGGTTTTCGGGAGGCTCACGTTGCTTCGAGGAACGCCCGTGTGCTTCCGGTAGCACCTCCACCCTTTCCTCCTTTCGTGCGCAGACGAACAGGCATCGACATCTGTTCGCCGACCTGTTCGGTTGTAACTGCTCGCGTGCTTTGTTGTGTATTCTGTTACTTGTTAATATACAAACACTTGTGTCTCCCTATCTCTGTGTCCCTTCGCGTCTTCTGTGTTGACGGGCCGTGCCCCTGTCTTTCTTACTCATACGTGACAGGGCGTCTCTCTCTTTCTCATTCCCCGTCTATCACCTGCTCTTCGGTCCAAGACCCCGGTGGTCCCGCCTCATTTCTCCACGCACGCGCGTAGTAACGCGACACCGTGACATCTTGGAAATGCTTACGCCCGTCACTCACATATGCAATGAGGACCTTGAACATGTTTCTCTGGATAAGGACTAACAGGTGCAAGTCTAAGCAAGCTCTCATGGCATCCGAATTGATCAGCCAACTTTTATTAGTTAAGTTCTCCACGACTACTCTCACTAGGAGTTCATGGTGTGCATTTTGGAGTTGAGCTTCAAGCAGGCGTTCCAACTCTGAAACGAGCATGTTAGCAGCTCCCACTCCGTTAGCATAATCGTCAAAGAAACCACGAAGTTGAGGCTCTGCTTCTCTCAGCCTCTCGGCAACATTATGTTTCTTGTCCCACACCATTTGTTTCTCTTCTAGCCTTTGGATGAGATTATCCATGACGAAACGATGACCACCTTCCTGCTCCTCTCTAGAGAAACCTTGAAGAACCTTGGTAGTTGATTGTATCATATTCATCACAATCACATCATCATACTTCTCCACATTCTGAACATTGGAATTCACAATCGCAGCTAAAATTTCCATTAGATGAGAGAGTGCATTCTCACCTTCTCCACCATTGTTGAAGTTCCTGAATGGTCGCATCAGTGCTTTTCCAATATTACCAGAAAAAGTTGTCAGTTTGTCACTGCCTCGAGGTTTACTGGCTTGATGTCCAGGAAGAAGTTGGACCAGGTCTACCAAATAATTTATGGTAGGTTTATGGGAATGGAGCTGAAACATTTTAGTGAGGTCCGATATGCCATATAGATGTTTCACAGAGATGTAGACTTTCTCAGCAAAAGGTTCATGCTTTGCAGTAGCCTCACTCACGATCCGATTGAAGATATCTCTGAAAACTTCACCACTTTTCTCTGCATCCAACTTCCCTTGGTCGATTAATTCTACGATCTCTTTCTTCATCTTCAGTTCATACCTACTGACCTCATCTTCGAATTCAAACACCCCGCTCATGAAATCGCGAAGCCTATATTTGTAGTCATTCTGCAATGAAATGCAAAATGAGTTCCACTTGCTCAATTCTTGGTCTTTCCATTTTTTCCACATAGTGGTTTCCAACATGCGTCGCACGTCCCTTGTCAGAGCTTCCGACATACATTCACATTGCTATCGACGACTGTGGCTCTTGCCGACCTGCTTTGGACACCTAAATTGTTGGACCTGACATCACTTTCGACTTTTTCGAACTCCATCAACTTCTTGTTTAATTTGAGCTGTGGCCCTTTCGCCAATGCCTGTTCAAGGGCGACCCTTTCCATTGCTGTTTTGAAGCTTGGATCCAAGTCTGCATCACAAATATTATCCCACATTAGGGTCAGATATTTACTCCACTCCTTTATAGTGGTGGCTCTCCATCTTTTGTCCCACTCCGGAACATCATTCGGCGGAGTATGCCCTTTCTTCAGGTTTCCCATGCACTTCACATCACTCTGGCTGTCGTCTTTATCCATGTGCATGCCTTCACCGAACATGGACTGGAACATCTTGCCGTCCTGCTTCATCATATCCAGATCAACATTCTCACCTCTACTACTAGCACAATGGGTTCCGCGTTGAGACATGTTCCTCACATGCTCAGCAGCCATCCCTAAATGCTCTCTCAGTTTCTGCTTATTTTCGTTAAGCTTAATCTTATCATTTGTGTCGACGCTCTGGTAGACAAATACAATCTTCGATCTTATCCTGTTACTGTAGCTTTCTGCTATTCGAGAGCTCTTGAAAGCTAACAGCACCATGGGGACAACGTCTTTGAGACCACCATCATCCTCGTTAGAGACCATGATGATAGAGACATCTGCCGGGAGTAATCCGAATGTAGCCAGACGATTGTCACGGATCTGAGAGTCATCAAGCCCGTAAAACTCAGGAGACCTGATGCCTTCCGTGTCGAGAAGGAACAAGTAGTCGTACTCTGGTCGTTCGGATTTGATGACCTGGAGGTAGACACCACGAGTACATCCACCAGCACTCACATGCAACTGTGTGCCAAACATAAGATTGAGCAATGTGCTTTTGCTGCTGTTCTGCAAGCCCAATACGCTCAGTATACATATTCTGGCTGGCCTCTTGAGCTCTTGGCTGGTCAATGTGTCAAGCTTGGCCAACACCGTCTGCACCCAGTCCGTGCAAAACATTCCTGCATCACCATCGAGGATCTCCAGGGGGTAAGCATCTAGTAAGTGCAAGGCGGCAAGCATTGCGAGTTTCCTGATGGAAGTAGCAAGAAACATATGGCATATCTCCCTCCATAGATTTCCAATGCCAACCTTCCAATCCACAAAGCCTTGTTTTAGAAGCAGGTGCCTATCTCTACATTCAGTGTTGCGGTAATCCATATCCCACTCGTCCAATGCCTTGTCTTTCTTCTGCTCGGCATCTTTCATGAGAGGCCGCATTTGTTCTGCTATAACCCTGTCTAACCACATCATACCCACCCTTCAGGAGCTGGCATCTGGCATAGTGAGAATATGATGGAACACATGGATCAACAGGTTATTCTCCATGGCATTGGGAACCAATTGGGCGCGCCTCCTCTTCTCGTCCTCGCAACTGTTTTGCATCTTTTGAGTTTAAGCGGGATTATGCTTCAAATTCAAAAGCTGGAACTGTATGCTTGTCTCTTTATTGAAGCTTTCCTGGAGAGAGAAGACCTGTTTCATTGATGCAAAGTCAACTGCTGATAAGATCTGTTCGTGCTGCTTGAAACTAAAAAGGTCCGGATTGCTTAGATCTAAGTGATTGATGCACACGTATTCCAGAGTCTTTCGCAGATCTAAGTGATTAGATGTTTGATTGAGTGATGACAGCAGCTTCCTTTTCAGAAAGTGACGGAGAAACTCCTCTGTCTGATTGGCAATGTAGGTCTCTCCACCCAAAATTAATTTCTCCCTCTTATCTTGGCACTCCTGCCCATCAAACACCCATTGCAACATCTCGATTTTCCGGCCTCCGGAACCATGCAGCATTCCCGAGTTTCCAATGTCCTCTTTTGACCCCAACTCCAAGACAATCACATCAGCAATAGCCTTTACAAAATCCATCATACACGGATTCTGGTGTAGCCGCCCATTTATATGGAATGCCAGACAAGGCTGTGGCTCCTCCTCACGCCCAACTTGCACCTGGTCGGGCTTTACAAACCCGAAACCCACCTCAACTACCGGCGATTCAGCCATATCGTTACGATTGTATCGGCTCATGAAGTTACAACAGAGAGCGCTGCTACCTGGGTGGGAACATCTGAGATCCTCAATAGATGGATGATGAGATCCAATGGAGACACTTGAACATGTTCTTCTTCATCCAGCTCCTTCTCATCCTCATCATCATCACTTCATGAGCTTCTGTTCTTAGCTGCACCACCCTGATTTGGGAGAGATGCGGGAGGATGTCCACACGATGCTTCAAGCAATCCAGCAGCCGTTTGGCCTGCTCATTTATTGCAGCATGAGGTACATTGGGCAAGAAGGGCCGATCCACAACCACGTCCCACACGTAGGTCAGCAAGACTGAGCGCTTGCAGTAGTTATGAGCAGAAGCCCGAGTAGCAGTAGGCCAGACTGAGTACTTCTGAAGACAAACACAAGTAAAATCATCGCCCGCCAAGTGATTGGTTGCGATCTGCTGTCCACCCGAGTGAAGAACTTGAGATTGGGCCACTCCACAGTTGGTTATCTTCTCTAAGTCGGAAACTAGGCTCTCCAGCTGAGAGATATCTAGCATCTTTAAGAAGTTGCCATTGGAGTCGTGGAAACCATATTCCCGAAATAGATCACTGGCACTACTATGCCATTTTTGAGGGGGCTCGGAATTCTGAATGTAATATTTGATTAGCGTGGCTGCTTGATTGCAAGTGCTCACACTCGTCTCTGGCATCACACCAATTCCCATCGGCATCAGCTTGTGGAGTTGTTGGAGCAGCTGGGGAAGAGACATTTTCTTTGGGTGTTGTGGAATTTTAGTTTTGAGGGTAAGTAGATTCCCCAATGTAGACGTTGTAGCCATTGTAGTAGCCCGTTGGAAGTCCCCATTGGTTTGCAGCAGCTGAGAAATCATGGGACGCTCAAGGTGGAGCTGCGAATAAAGGCATCAACACATGTCATTTACTTCTTCAAATTGTGGAGAAACTTCACAACCCTCTTCATCCATTTCATAGTATGAACCATACATACCATATCAGTATTCTCAATCAAGTATGGTAAATACCATACTTTTGTATTCATTATTTATTATACGGTAAAACGTTTTTTCAACAGTAAAATACGTAAAAAAAGAAGAGAAAAATAAGCACAAGTATGTTTTTATAACTGTCGAGAATCAAGCTCAACTTGGTCTAGTGTGTGAACTTACCTTGAGAGTGAATAGACATTCCAACAGTCAAGAGTTACCATTATGTCACCTCTTTGTATTCTAGCATTTAGTATGAGTCATAGAATCATATTTTATGACACATAACTTATGAGCTTTCACATTCCCCATGCTCCATGAGTCTTGTAGTTAATGAAGAGAGAGGGTGACTATATAAAGCACCCTCGTCCCACCTTGTATTGGGTCGAGTCTTTCTCCTTTGTTAATATACTTTTACCTTGCATATTCTCTGTGTATTATTCTTTGTGTCTCTCACTCACTCACTCACTCTCTCTCTCATATACAGTTCGCACCTATTCCGCTACATAAGAATCATATCGGATTCTTTACATGGTATCAGAGCGATTTGGTAGCTCGATCTAGCCCATTCGCCTCATTGTGATCGTGTGTTGTGCTCCACGCCGACGACCAAGAACCGACTCATGGCTATCGTAGCTTCGCTACATAGCTCGCATTCGAAGAGAGAAGAAGAAGAAGAAGAATCAACATAATGAATACTCAAATGGGGAGCGCTCTCCCTACCGAGAAGTTGGATCGAAACAACTTCGCATCTTGGGAGTATAAGATGCACCAATACTTTGTCGGACAAGGCTATTGGAGCTACATCAAAGGAGCGCATGAAGACCGGCCCGCCGAAGCGACTCCCGAATACGCGACATGGGAGCAAGCCGCAAGCCGCGTGATGTATTGCTTGGCGAAATGTGTTCACAATCACATGCTCGGCTACATTCGCGAAGCCAAGATGCCGAAGGAGGCATGGGAGAATCTACGAAAGATTTTCGCGGCGAACACCACCACAAGAAGGCTTCAACTCCGCAAAAAGTTGAACAACATTCAACAAAGGGACATGTCCATCACGATATAGACCTCGAAGATCAAGGAGCTTTGTGATTCGCTCAGCTCGATAAGCGTAAATATCGATGATGATGAGATGGTTCAAATATGCCTCGGCGGCCTCGCACCACGGTTCGGCGCGATCCGAACCGCTGTTCTAGCACGGGAGAAATCTCCCTCCTTCTTCGAGCTCCAATCAATGCTATTGGTCGAAGAAAACACCATGCGTACAAGGAGCAATGAGTCGGAAGCCACATGCTCTACACACACTCGAACGGAGGAAGAGGACGCGAACGGTTGAGAGGCCGATTCGGCCAAGGACAAGGCGAACGAGGTCTGACCTACGATAACAACTCCCAATTTCGGCCGCAAAAAGGAAGCCAACGAGGAACCTTCGCAAGAAGGGGGAGTTTCCACTCCGGCCCGAGCCGTCAAAACGCAACCGAATGTGGATATTGCGGAAAGCTCGGCTACCACGAAGAAGAGTGCCGAAAGAAGATGCGTGAATCGGCTTCCACAAGGCGACAACTCACGAATTACGCGCACAATTCCGACTACAAAGAGTATAGCGGAATGTACGGGCACAACTCCGACTATGAGGATCGTGGTGGAATGTACGCATACAACTCCGACCGTGGCGGAATGTTCATGATAAAACATAGAGCAAACTCTATGTCGGCCTCTACCTCAACTAGTGCCCTCAATCTGGAGGACGTATGGTTTGTTGACTCCAGAGCCTCAAACCATATGACATCTCATAAAGAATGGTTTCTCGAACTTCGAGAGCCGGAGCGACCCGGTTATGTCGAAACCGGAGATGACATTACGCACCCGATTTGGCACATCGACAATGTTCCGTTCGGTGAAAGAGGTAAGCAAACATACATTAAAAATGTCTTGCATGTTCCCACCATCACAAAGAATTTGGTCTCGGTCGGCCAAATGGTTGAGCAAGGGATGCAAGTACGATTCAACCAAGAAGGGTGCTTCATCGAAAAAGAGGGCCGAATCATCGCGCGTGGAAGAAGAGAGGGCCGGATGTTCATTCTCGATTCACACGAGATGAAATCCGCCATGTTCACAAAAAGCACGAAAGCTGAGTCCGACATAGAGCTATAGTACAAGCGAATCGGCCACATCAATCTCAACAAACTCAAAGCAATGAAATCGAAAGGAGTCGTCATCGGACTCCCGACATTCAAAGAGAAGGAGATTGAAGGTGTATGCGAAGTGTGCCAATTCGGCAAGCAACACCGACACCCATTCCCGAAAGAGCGGAACGTGAGCAAAGGTCTACTCGACGTAGTCCATTCCGACATATGGGGACCGGCGTAGATGGCTACATTCGACGAATGCCGATATTACTTGCTCTTCATCGACGACTTCTCTAGGCACACTTGGATCTACCCAATGCGGCAAAAGAGCGAAGTGTTCGGACACTTCCGAAAATTCAAGAATAAAGTCAAGAAAGCCACGGATCGACATGTACGATGCCTTCAATTGGATGGCGGCAAGGAGTACTTCTCGGACGATTTCACGACGTATCTCTGAAAGGAAGGAATTCGGCGAGAATTCACTTGTCGACACACTCCGCAACAAAATGGAGTAGCCGAGCGCAAAAGTCGGCACATCCTCGAAGTAGCGTGGGCCATGATGAACGAGAAGCATATGCCCAAGTCTTATTGGGCTGAAGCTGCAAATACAGCCGTCTACCTAATGAACCGATGCACAACATCCGGCGTGCACGAGGTCACTCCGTACGAAAAATACTTCGGAAAGAAGCCAGACTCATCGCACACCCGGATATTCGGCGTGATAGCGTACGTGCACATCCCCGACGAGAAGCGTCAAAAGCTTGACCCAAAGTCGGAGAAATGTATCCTCGTAGGATACTCACTAGAGCAAAAGGGGTACAAATGCTACAACCCCTCAACTCGAAAATCTCGAGTAAGTCGAGACATCGTTTTTGAGGAGTTCGCATCCTGGTACGCACCAGAGACAACTTCGACTCCGACTCCGCTCGACCCGAAATCCGCCGAACAAGAGACAGAGGATGAAGATCACCTTACGCACATGTTCGAAGAAGTCCGCTCACAACCCGACCGAGGGAACCACAAGAGCCTTTGAGCGATCAAAGCACATCACGGCCTAGCCCGCAGATGGACAAAGGCAAGACGAAAATGGCGAAATACGCAGACGATCGCTTCGACGACGATGAATCGATTCACTCACTCGACAGTTAGTTCGGCGGCTTCAATGTACCAATCGGAGCTAAGAAAGCAATCAACTCTGCGAATGAAAAGCTTCGTCGCTCCACTCGTGAAAAGAATTCGGTCAACCGATTCGGCTACAACGACTACATGGCATATCACTATGCCTTTATGATGAAGGTGGTGACAGTACGCGAGCCGGAATCATTTTCCAAAGCAGCCAAGGATCCGCGATGGATCGAAGCCATGAGACGTGGGATCTCGTTCCCACCTCACCCAGAAAAAGGCGATCGGATGCAGATGGATTTACAAAGTGAAGTACAACGCCGACGGTTCCGTCAACCGCTACAAAGCGCGACTCATAGCGAAAGGCTACGCACAAACGCACGGAGTTGACTACGAGGAGACCTACGCACAAACGCGGCGAAAGGGTGGCACCTCCATCAGATGGACGACAAGGCGAATTAGAAGAGGAGGTGTACATGATACAACCACGCGACTTCAACTCGAGCACCCATCCGAAAGCTGTATGCCGACTCAAGAAACCACTCTACGGCCTCAAGCAAGCACCGCGTGCTTGGCATTCGAAGATAACGCAATATCTTCATCAAATCGGCTTTCATATGTAAAAAATGGACAACTCTCTCTACATACGAAGCGATTCCGCAAGTCCGATCGTCATCATCTTATATGTGGATGACCTAGTCATTGGAGGTGAGCATCTCATCGAAATCAATAAGGTCAAATCCCTCCTTTCCGACAAGTTCGAGATGACGGACATGAAGGAACTCCACTACTTCCTTGACATCGAGGTAATTTAGACTTCGGCCGGAATCATGATTTCTCAACGGCACTACATCCTCAACTTGTTATACAAGTTCGGTATGGCTAGTGTGTGAAAAATAAGCACAAGTATGTTTTTATAACTGTTGAGAATCAAGCTCAACTTGGTCTAGTGTGTGAACTCACCTTGAGAGTGAATAGACACTCCAACGGTCAAGAGTCACCATTATGTCACCTCTTTGTATTCTAGCATTTAGTATGAGTCATAGAATCATATTTTATGACACATAACTTATGAGCTTTCACATTCCCCATGCTCCATGAGTCTTGTAGTTAATGAAGAGAGAGGGTGACTATATAAAGCACCCTCGTCCCACCTTGTATTGGGTCGAGTCTTTCTCCTTTGTTAATATACTTTTACCTTGCGTATTCTCTGTGTATTATTCCTTGTCTCTCTCTCTCTCACTCTCTCTCTCTCATATACACACACAGTTCACACCTATTCCGCTACACAAGAATCATACTAGATTCTTTACAATAACAGACTCATTCCTTTGCAAATTTATGAAAAAGAATGTTTGCAAATGCATTGGAGTATGTGAGGTTCTATGATCCATTTATACATGTGACAACCTTTAAAGATGTAGTTAAAGGAAGAAGGAGAATATAAAGAAATTCCAAGACAATCACATCAGCTATAGCCTTCACAAAATCCATCATACACGGATTCTCGTGTAGCCGCCCATTTATACGGAATGCCAGACAAGGTTGCGGCTCGTCCTGACACCCAGCTTGCACCTGGCCAGGCTTTACAAACCCTAAACCCACCTCAACTACCGGCGATTCACCCATATTGATACGATTGTATCGACTGATGAAGTTACAACAGAGAGCGTTGCTCGCCACACTTGCTGCTCGAGAGTCTGAAACCCTCTTATTGGAAGCGAAGTCTACACGAGGCAGCTGCGTGTCCCTTGTGAGGATGAGCTTGTTCTGTCTGGCTAGCTTTACATCCACATAGCTTAGTGCTTGCGCATGGTGCTGGAGCTTGTGTTGTGGCGATGTGGAGACATGTACCAAGGGAACTGCAGCACGTTGCTCGAGAAGGAGCCCATAGATTGCTACATGGGTGGGAACATCTGAGATCCTCAATAGATGGATGATGAGATCCAATGGAGACACTTGAACATGTTCTTCTTCATCCAGCTCCTTCTCATCCTCATCCTCATCACTCCATGAGCTTCTGTTCTTAGCTGCACCACCCCTGATTTGGGAGAGATGCGGGAGGATATCCACACGATGCTTCAAGCAATCCAGCAGGCGTTTGGCCTGCTCATTTATTGCAGTAGGAGGTACATTGGGCAAGAAGGGCCCATCCACAACCACATCCCATGCGTAGGTTAGGGATGCTGAGGGCTTACTGTAGTTATCAGCAGCGCCAAGTGTAGCAGTAGGGCAGGTTGAATACTTCTGAAGACAAATACGAGTTAAGTCTTTGGCTGCCAAGTGATTGGTCGCGTTTAGCCGTCCACCCGTGTCAAGAGGCCAGGGATTGTGTGCCCCATGGTTAATTATTATCCGTATGTCGGAAACTAGGCTCACCAGCTGAGAGATATCTAGTGTCTGTAAGAAGTTGCCATTGGACTCGTGGAAACCATATTCCCGAAATAGATCACCGGCACTACTATGCCATTTTTGAGAGGGCTTGGAATTTTGAATGTAGTATTTGATTAGCTTGGCTGCTTGATTGCAAATGCTCACACTTGATCCTGGCATTACGCCACTTCCTGTCGGAATTAGCTCGTGGAGTTGTTCGAGCAGCTATGGAAGAGACATTTTTTCTCGGAGCTGTGGAATTTTGGTTTTGAGGCTATGTAGATTCCCCAATGTAGACGTTGTAGCCATTGTAGCAGCCTGTTGGAAGTCGGCATTGGTTTGAAGGAGCTGGGAAATCAGGGGATGGTCAAGGTGGAGCTGAGAATAAAAGGCATCATCAAGACATTTCATTTACTTCTTAAAAGCTTCAAGAAACTTCGCATAACTCTTCATGCATTTATACAAGTGACTTGTAACCTTTAAAGATGTGATTAAAGGAAGAAGGAGAATATTAAAGAAATGCCCTTTGTATTAAGATTACCCTCACTATATCAAAGTCATGAGCTAAATTTAAATGAGAGCCCCATTATAGTCTGATTGCTTGTATATCTCTATGTGTCTAGTTCCATACAGTTACTGTGAGTGTGGCATAGGCTAAGTGTTATATGGGCTAGCAAATACATCATTGCTCCCATGGGCCATCAGCCCAAGTCATGTAGCTTAGTGTAAGAGATATTCTCAATGAATAAGTGATATATTCAAATTCCATATAGTTTTGTCACCCTATTAAATTATCAACCTATGCTACAACAGTCAAGTGATGTACCATTGTAGTGTTTTTCACACATGTTTATTAATATAATTGTGTGTGTGTGTGTGTAGAGAGAGAGAGAGTTGTTTTTTATGATGGGGTTTGCAATTATTGATGAAAGTTTGCACAGAGACAATCGTTGGAAAGCCGTCAATCAAAGGTTCATAAGGATATATAGCAAGTTTAAATTGGTGGTCTATACTACTAGTAGCAATAGCAACAACAAACCATGCATTGTTAGCATACATATACTCAACACGTGTTGTGGGTCTCCTTTTGTCGTTTTCATCTTTGTTCTCTTCAATTAGGTGAGTTTCTGGTTTTCTCTCTTATTCATGGAAAATCTGTTTTATCGTCGTTCAATCTGACATCATGACTAGAGATATGAACATGACTTCCACACAAACTACGGGGACATTAAGATGGGAACAATTGCTCCAACAAAAAGCAATAAGTTAGAATGTAATCGTGCAAGGGAAGAGTTTAGGAGCTCAAAGAGACTTAAGGGTATTGAGGAAATTGGTGAGAAAAAATTGGCATATGGCAATACATGTAGACGAGGTTCACAAGGATAATCATTATTGGGATAATTTATGGTGGATTGCCATTACCTGTTAACCTTGTCTAATTTATATTTGAAGGAAAATGAAACAAGGAAGCAAATGAATGGATCTGTAGTAGGTGTAAGTTGACGCTAAGCAATTCTACAGTTTTTGATGTATACTATGATTGTGGCACTATATTGTTATTTAGTAGTAAACTCCCATTCATAAATTGGATTAAACAATGCTTGAACACAATCATATCACTGATTTGTGTTGAGAATATATATTATATATAGGCCCACGAGGGTTATGGTATCACATTTCGTTCCCCTTAACAACTAGATTCAATAAGACATGATGATACTTTATGGTTAAACTAATATTAAATTGTTATGCTAATTACACTTTCTATTCCTAACCTCAACACATGTTAGTGGTAATGTGGATAGTATCAAATCTTCTATATTCCTCAAAGAATAATGCTTCATTGAAATCAGAAATATAATTGAACCTAACGCAAAGCAAAGTACCTTTAGTTTGGACTCGATGTCATCTTGCCATCGTGTGCTCATGTATTTTGCTGATTGCCTCAATCTATGGATTTTTGTAGGATCTGCCACGAAACTTGGTAATTGCTGATGGATGATTTGCTAAACGCTCACCAAATCGTTGGCCTGATCAGGTTGCTTGTCAATAATGGCCCACGAGAGCGGGTCTGCCTTCAACTTAAGCGAAAAATAGGCTGGATCCCCGGAATGAGACATTGGGCCGACAGTAGTGATTGTTTCTCGAACTATACGAACCTTGGTAGGTGCCAAAGAGGAGACAATAGATGAGAAAAGCTTATTAAATAAACAGATTTACAACAAACTCTTGGCCTTATTATTGGTATAAATATGTCATATCATTACTGTACTCCATTACCTTAGAAGAAGATGCTGTTGTAGAAGCTGAGTTGTGCGTTGTGCTGGATGTTCCGGACACCTCAACGCCAAATAAGGAAACGAGAGGTTTGAAAATAGCCTCATGACTTCCACCGAATTCCTTATGAGCTGCTTCTAGCATCTGCTTGAGGCTACTCTGCTCCTCACTTTGGATGATAAGGTCGTGGAAGAGTATGCCACCCACGTGGTAAAGCCCAGTGGAGACATGGGAGTGATATTTGTCCAGGAATTTGGCCGCGGCTGAATGGCTATCGACTTCGCATGCTTCAGTCAAAGCGTCTTCGCAGAGACGCAATTTGGAGAGTGGGATCTGGAAACACTTTTCGGGCACATAGAAGCAATGCGTGAAGCAGATGTGGGTGATGTTGTCTAGAAGACGAGAGGTTTTTGCGTTGGTAGAAGTGGAAGTGGCATTAGCTTTGAAGTCGATGCCACAATTGAGGAGGTCTGCCCCAGCGTGAAGTGATATGGCAGCAGTCCATCCTTTAGATGCCACATCTTCACGAAACTTGAGCGATTCCTCCGAGCTACAGAAACAGGCCGTGAAGGAGTTGTTGGCCTGCACGGGGGCCATTATAATTGGTTGCTCTTCTTTGGGCTTGGGCAGCTTCAATAGGATATGCTTGCTTACAAAAGGTGTGAGCATCTGATTATTAACATTGTTTGCAGCCATCTTCGTGCCCATCTCTTGACTATCCATAGCAGTCATTCTCAAGCCTCTCAATGCCCGCCCAGCGCTAGCATTGCGTATCACATTTCCTAGATTATCCATGACTAATCAGTGTATTACGATCACAATAATGATGCACACAAATTGAGTTGTATACATATAGTATATATATATACAGGAGACAGATTGGATTGGAGGTTACAGCTTCTTCCTCTCATCCAACAACACATTTGCATTAGGACCCTCATCCACATGACAATTATTTATATATTTACGTACAGTTTGATGACGTCCAAATAAAAAGGTTAGGGATCCTTCTCAGCATCTTCACAAATTCACCCACCATTCTTCATTTAATATCGACATCTCCACCAAACTTGTAAGTCTTTTCCACGACAGGACACGACGAACCTTGAGAAAAATATAAAATGAATTTTATATTCTAAAGTCTTGCCCTAGCGTAGCCTACCACAATACTAGAAGGTCCTTCTTTGACTAATAGGTGCATAGCAATCACAATGATTCACTCAAATTGAGTGGTCTACATATAAAGGAGGAGGCAGACAAATGGATTACGTTTCCGTACACTTGACCAGACCAGATTGGAATTTGCACCTTCTCCCTCCCATCCACATCCTCGACACCTGACAATTAATTATACATGTTGAAAAAATATTTGGGGCCCTTATGTTGCTGTGTCCGGTCACCGTTTCGGTTTTTTTTTTTAATAATATTTATTATTATTACGTTTTGTTTCTTTCTGTAGTAACTGTTACCCTTTTATTATTTTTGAAAAGGGACAGTGTAAACGTTTTTGGGTGTGTGAGTGTGTTAAGAAAAAAGAAGAGGGAAAACAAAACAAAACAAAACAAAACGACTCTTTTCTTTGAGATGTATAAGAAGAAGAAAACGAGACAGAAAAAGGGGGAAGGAGAGAGTGGAAAAGAGAGAGAGAGATAATGAAGATGAGAGAACGAAAAACAAGTTTGCTGCTCAACTCTTCTACCTTCCAAGTTCCAACTCCACTATTCAACGTGAAATCAACACTCTTACTACTTCGACTTGTGGGATTTATCATCCGGGTTTTATTCTCTCTTCTCTTTCACTCATATATTTGTGAGTTAGCTATCATTTCTTTGGATTATTGTACCCATCTTTGTCGGTAGTATTTTGCTACAACAGAGGCAACGACCTCTTCCTCTCTCTCTCTCTCTGTACAAGGTTACGCACTCTGATCTTGCGCAAACAAGAATAACAACTACTCTCTAAAAGTTTGCCCTAAGTCATATTTATACTAATATGACTTTTCGGCTATTTACAAATATAGCCACGATGGACTCTTAGAAACATATTTATGAATATGTCTCTTCATCTAGTGAGCACTCCTCACTGGGTCTGCACCATCCGGCTTTCCGTAGCCGGGTACTCCTCATCTGGTTCTCACCGGGTCTGCACCATCCGGCTCTCCGTAGCTGGGTACTCCTCATCCGGTTCTCACCGGGTCTGCACCATCCGGCTCTCCGTAGCTGGGTACTCCTCATCCGGTTCTCACCGGGTCTGCACCATCCGGCTCTCTGAAGCCGGGTACTCCTCATCCGGTTTCGGCCTCGGCTGAGTTTGCTCATCAGCACTGTTCTTCTCCCTTCCCATCCGGAGGGACCTGTCTCCCAACAAAATCATTAGGGTACAAAAATAATGATTAATAAAATAAACTATGCTTGTGGGATTCACAAGTTTTTTATATCTCTCTCTTCCAATCTATTCTAAATTATTATTAGGGTTTTAAATATTAAATAAATAAACTACACTTGTGGGATTCACGAGGTTTTTATATCCTTCTCTTTCAATCTAAGTATTGCTTAATACACTATACTCATGGGGATTCACGAGTTTCCTATCTCTCTTTCTTGCAATCTGCTAATAACTAGACTCGTCTCAAATTCTTCCTCCTCCTAGTCCAAAACCCCAGCGGTTCCCAGTCGACTCATGCAATGATCCGGCGCCGAAAGGCACAACAACGCGTTGTTTGATGTTGAGAGCTCAGGGGGGTTTCGCAAGGTCCGAATTGATGAAGGAAATTTTGTAACAGATTCATGCCAGCCCAAAGCCTTGAAGAAAGATGTTGAAACAAAGAACAACTTAAATGTTGCCTTGCGCCCGTACATTAAAGGAGAACTCATGGACGTGCAAGCGAGCACCCCACTGAAGACTGCCCGAAAAGGAAAATCAAAACACAAGAAGTACAAGAAATGGCAGCATCCTAAGGATGACAAGCCTGAAGTTCTCGAGTTCGTCTAAGATGAGGAGGAAGATACACAACTAGATATAATTCCTCTGGATGGCTAGATTGCCTCGGGAATCCTCACCTCAGAACAAAATCGGATTCGTGAAATATTGCGAAGACTAAGCTTGTCCGTTAGGGACAATTGTTTCATTTACCGATTTGTTCAATTCAAAGGCTGCCAATATCCAGAAACAGGACGATGGGCTCTAGAGATAAGAGAGCCACATTCAGTGCATGTGCAAAATTTGTGTTACCGATTAGGAACACGATCTTCAGTCAGTCCTTCGACCTAGACCTCAAGGTGACTGCGTTGCCACGAATGGTACCGTCGTACCGTAGTACGTAATGGGATAACTCTCCGTATCCTAGTAGCGTATAAGAGAGACGGCTACAACCGAGCTTCCTAGACAGTGCACTAGTCACAACACTCGCACTCATGCCTACGCTTCTTACGATTACAATGCTTACGCTATGCCACCAAGAATCACAGACACATAGTAGATTAACCACAGATTTGCATTGGATATTAGAGAAGATAAAACTCTATTAAGATACGTTCTATGCACCAAAATTTACACGCTACCTCTATCAGAGGATTTCTGCCCTTTATATACAAAGGGTCTTTTAGCCGTTGACGCTTCCCGTGTGAACCGTTTACATGCGTTACGTTTATACTATATTCTATATTTCTGCGCTCTTGCCCATCGGTTACTATTCCGGTGGACAACACCTAGCACGCCTGTGGGACAGTGCCATGGCACATTGGACCCACCCCTTTAATCTTCCTCCAAAATGTCCCTGATGTTTGGTTCTGCTCCGGTGTCTAGGTCCGGGGACGGCATAGTGTCCGTAGGTGCGTCGTTGCGTGGTTCCACTACTTGCTGGGTAGGACTTCCCCTGGTGTCACTGGCTTCTTGTGTGGGCGGTCTGGGCTCAACGGGCTCCTCTTGTGCTATTGTGGGTGGTTCAGGCGTCGGCGGGCTTGCGGTAGGTCGAGGTTCTGTCTCGTCCGTAACTTCCTCCGTGGTGTCCGCCATAGTCTTACGCTCCGGTGAATGGGGCTGGGGTTCCTCTTGGACGACGGTTTCGCTTTCTGGTATCGTAGGGGGCTGCGCTTGCCATTCTGTGTTGTCCACCGTAGTGGTTATTTCCGTTGACATGGGTGAGGTTCCTCTTGGTCGGCAGTATCCGGGATTGGTATCGCGATGGATTCCTCGTTTGTTCGCGTGCTGCCAGCTTGCACGATCTGGTGAAACATGTCCTTTTGACTTTCATCAAAATCGTCTAGTAGTTGCGCGAGTTCCTTGTGAAGAAGTATGAGCACGTTGTCGGTTATTGCTTGGCAACGGTTGCGTGCTTCTTCTACGGTTTTCTTGAGGTTTTCGATTTCTTGTTTACTAACCGCCGCCGCTTTTCCATAAGTGCTCCTCATTCCTGCCCATAGCTGTGATTCCTTCAAATGTAATTCTTCCAGCTTTCCCATTTCATTGTTTAGGCGGATTTCGAGCTGATGCCTTCTCTCCTATTCCCCTACAAGCTGCTCATCGAACCATACTTTCTTCTTCTCCAATAAGGCCCGGAGTCTCGTGATCGCCACTTCTGATTTTTTCGCTTCCTCCTGTAATTGGGCGTTTTCTTCTTTCATCCGAGTGTGTTGTGTTACCCGTTCCTTTGGGTGAACACCTTTGATAGACCTGTGGCTATCGGTATCCAAGGGCGTGGTACGTGAAGGCTCGAAAATAGAGGCGTTGTGAGGGAGAAAATAATCAGAGATAAAACACTAGCGAGAACTTGATAGGCGTGGACGGCGCTGAAATCATAAGTACGAGCCAAAGCACAGACACATGGAGCAAGATGGGCACAAATCAGATATATTATTGCAACACCAAAAGGATTACAGAACACGGCCTACGGCCGGTGACCTTACAGGATTATCTAGTTACGATGGACTATGCTAGTGCTTCCGCCTATTTTTTCTGCTCTTCCTCTGAGGCACTTCATTTAAATAACATTTCCCTAATACGCAGCCGAGCCCGTGATACCCGAACTCGGCGTTCGTTGGCGTTCTTACATACTCGGTTACACTACCGCCGTTCGCTAATTTCCTAATTTACATTTTTGTCCTCTGGACAACACCTGGCACGCCCGTGGGACAGGACCTTGTCCGTCGGACCCACGATTTACAAAATAATCACAAAGTTACTAAAATTGCCCTTTAGGCGTGATCCTCGTTCTATTCCTCTTCTAAGATGTCGAGGATGTTTTCGGGGTCCGGGATGGTGGCAGGGTGGTTTTAGCGTCGGTGCAGGGGGTTGAGTTGGGGCCGGGGGTGTTATCTCTTCTCGGGAGTCCTCCTCCGGTGCGGCTGATTCTGGTGGTGGTGTGGGTTCGAGCGGGCTGACCTCTACGTCGATCGGGTCTGGTACCATGTGGGCGTCCTCGGGAGGTCTGTTGGCCGGGGCGAGTTCCTCTTGTGTCGCGTCCGTGATCTCCTCGTTGGGAGGTTCTTCCTTGTGTTATGTGGCCGTTGGAGGGCTGATTGGGATGGTTGCGAGTCATTCACGTTCGAGGGCTTCCGCTTCTAGGCAAAACAACATCTGATCGTCATTGAAGTCCTCCAACATTTGATCGATTGCCGCGGTGTGAGATTTCACCAAGGAATGATAATCCTAGGTTAAATCTGCACGGAGGTTTTGGATGCTGGCTTCATCCATTTTATAAAAGTCGCCGCCCTCCTTTCGTCTGTTCTCGGTGTCAGTGCGTAAAATATGCAATTCGGCAGCTTGGGCTGCCCATTGTTCTCCTGCGCGACTTAATGTTTCCTCCACCTTTTTGGTGAGGTGCTGGAGCTGTTTCTCGATCAATATCCTGATGCGTGTCTCATCCATGCCGGGCTGTGCCCGGACGGCTACCAACTCTTCTTTTAATCAGTTGACCTCGGCCTGAAGCTTTGTTGCGAGGAGTTCATAAGTGGCTTGAGTGTTCTTTGCTTCCGCGGTTACGAGCTGGATAGACTGCTCGTAATGCTTGGTGAGCTCTTCGGTAGCTCCCTCCCATTCTTTTTTACACTCGGCCCGGACTTGTTCCCGTTCGACGATTCTCTCTTCTTGTAGGGCGAGGTAGGAGTCTGATAGTTCGTCTTTTTGCTCCGAAAGTAGCTTGCATTTTATGAAAAACTTGTCAGCCATTTCTTTAAAGGACAAACGTTGACTCTGCAGCTCGGTATTCTCCGCGACCATTTTCTCCTCCCGTTGGCGATTTCTTTCCTCCTCCCGGCGGTTCCATTCTTTTGCATAGTCGAGCACGGCCTGTAGGTCTAGGACCTCCTTCTCTTTCTCTGCCACGGTGGCCGCGTATTCCTCCAGCTTGCGTTTGAGTTCTGCTTCTTTGACTGCGGCTTGCTCTTGTAACCTTTGCTCGGCCTGGGCTTTCAGCTCGGCCATCCATTTGGAGGCTTCTTCTTTTAAGCGAGCCATGGCGTCTTGATGCCGTTGTTCGTGTCGCTCGGTCCGCCGTTGTTCTTCTTTAAGCTCTGCTCGGTAATCCCGGAGCGGGGGTTCTGTCTGGGTTACCACCTCCTTGGTTGGACGAGGTGGTGTCTCTGTCTTCTCCATGGGCGTGACCGACTAGGTTGTTGTGAAGGCATCGACCATTTGTAACGAGTCCGTCAGTGTGCTGGCCTGGATTGTCAGGATTGAATCCGTGACGGTGCTTCCATCTATCACCGTTATGCTGGGAGGGGCTTGGTTGCTATATTTCGGGGAGGGGGCTGGGAGTGCCTCGGTAGTCGGGGCCGGAAGGCGCAAGAGTTGTTGTTCTGGCCGGTTTTGGCTCCCAGGCTGCTAGTTTCCGTTCCGCAGCGTGCCATAACTCCGTAGCCACCTTGGCCTGTAGTTGGGCTGTTTTGATCTTTCGGGCCATGTCTTTGGCTGCCCGCATAGCGCGATCCAGGTCCCTATATGCCTCGATTAGGGTCGTGTTCAGCTCGGGGACCTCCATGAGGAGAGCGACGTGTTTTGCCTGCTTCTTCCTCCCTATTTTTTGTAGAGCCCTGTCGTCCTTGGGCTCAATTTCACCTAATAGCGCACGTTGAATCATTTTTGTTTCAGCATGCTCTTCTGCCATTCTAGCGGCTGCCGCGACTTGTGCTCTGGCGAGGAAGTCGACCAGCTCGAATGTTGTGCCGAGGCGGAACAACGCACTAAACTCGTATGCCTCCGCAGGGAGGTCTTTATAATCGAGGACTTCATCCTCCGAGATCTGTGTTGTCTGCCCATGCTCGATCTTTCCATGGTTAAGTGATGCCTCCACAAGGACGATGGCCAGGTTGCTCTAGCTGACAACTAAAGCTTGCTCCTGTTGTGGCCCTTTTTGTTCTATCGAGGGCTCGCGGTTGAGTCGTCCTTTCTTGCAAGGCTGCGTTTGGGCTTCCGGGGCCAGTGGTGTCGTTTCCTCCGCCTGCTTCCTTTTCAGGGGCCGTGGTGGTGCTGCCTGCTGAGTGTTGGGGCGTGGGCTTGGCTTTGGGAGAGTTACCGAGGGACGCAGCGTTGGCTGTCGAATGGTGACATCGTCGGCCGTGTTATCCTCAGTGCCTGTCTCCTCCTCCCATTCTTGGCAGGTATCGGGAACTTCCCTTTTTTGTTGGGGTTGGGTGGATGGTGATGCCGATGCGAGGTTTTGGTCGGTGGCAGGAGGTGAAGGCGGTGTTGGCTTTTCCCATGCTTCGTGGCTGAGGGCAACCAATTTCTCCTTCTTCCTTCGTGGTGGTGGTGGGGACGTGAGTGCCCGAGGGGAAGGAAGAGAAGAGGGCGGGGCGGGTATAGAACCGTCAAAAAGTGGGTAAGAACAGACAACATCTTCTTACCTGACTGGAATGAGGTTAAGGCGGCGCAGAGTCCTTCGCCTGTGATGATTCCCCAGTCGATTCTATTCCCTTCACAGGCGCTAATGATGATGGCGGCCTTGTTCTGTGGCATGCTCGTCGGGTTCGTATGCACGAACGCATACTCCATCAATATCCGAGCAATCTCCCCGAAAGCTCTGTTGGGGCCGCCATACGTGCGATATGCCTTCCCTGAGGCAGAGTACTCACCGAAGTACTCTTTCAGCTTCGTTGTTGGGGGTATGTCGACATCATGGTCGCCTCCCCGTTGCAGGTCCAAAGCAGCCCGAAGCACGTTGTTGGTGATGGCTTCGAGTACGTCTAGCCACTGCTTGGGCGTCCGAGTGCGCGGGGGCATCGATGATCTTCAGGTAACCTCCCATTCCTTGTTCCTGAAGCCAGGCGCGGGTTTCTGATGAAGCAGTGAGAGGCATGATGGAGTGTGCCTGCGTGGAAGAATGAGGCAGAGTGATGAGGCGAGGGCGAGATAGAGAAGGAACAGATGACAGGCGAGGTGCTGCGGAGGGGCTGTGGGGGTGAAAGAGGACTTGAGAGCAAGAGCGTTTAGGGCGATGAGAGCGAGAAGGAGGTTTAGAGCTTGAGAGCGATGGAGGTTGGGAGGGATAATGAGCTTCTGTGCATGTGCTGCATTTTGGAAACGGTTTTAGTATCTTACTCCTAGGGTTTTGTGCCAAAAACGAATCCTGAATATTCTGAGGCGTGGGTGCCATAATAAGTGACTAGCGCCATGTGTCCTGAAGGTGAGTGGGGTGCTTCGAGTGCTGTGCATGGGCCTTAAACAGGTACTAAATGAGAGGTGGCTAGGGGTGCTCCAAAATTGTGGGTGCCTAGGTGGGTGGTGTAGGTGTAGCTAATCGGCGGCTAAACTATGGTTACTCCTACCTACTTTATTAATTTCAAAGTGGGTGGGTCCTTATCGAGGGGGACACGTGGCCTCCTCCGTGGTGGTCTCCCAAACCTCGTTTGTGTCGTGCGGCTCGGTAAACGGGTTGAGTGGTGTAGTGCCTCGATATTGTCGAAGTCAGAAACCATTGGCCCAACGCTTGACAATGTCGCCAGCGAGTGTGCCGAGCTAGAACGTCCCGTTGAACTCGTCGATAATCTAGAATGGACCGGTCCATCGAAATCTTAACTTTCCCGGCATTGACCCGAGTCATGTTTGAAAAAGAAGAACAGGTTTGCCGAGGGTGAGCTCCTTCTCCAGCCCTTTTCGAAGTCGATCCACGAAAGCCTTCCGTTGTCGTTGGCGTTGTTTGAGTTGGGCCATGCTCTCTATCCTGTCTTCACCGAGTTCGAGGAGTTGTTTCAGCCGGTATTGCTCGGATTGGGCTTCGGGGAGCCGTGCTTTGACTTGAACTTGGAGGCTCGGGACTTGGAACTTGACGGGCATCACGGCTTCTAACCCGAACGCCATTCGAAAGGGGGTTGATTGGATGCTCGTTTTGAAAGTCGTACGATACGCCCAAAGTGCGCTCTGGAGCTTGTCATCCCAATCAGTCCTGTTTTCATTGACGAATCGTTGGCACAAATCGCACTGTCGACAAAACTCGTGAGCATCTTTCTTTGTTGTCGGCCACCACAATACGCTTTGCCAAACCTTCCTTGCCGTGGAATCCCCGGCGTAATGTCCCCCGGCTACTTCCTAGTGGGCCTCCTGAAGAACGACGTTCTTCTCGAAATGCCGAATCGCTTGGCGCCATATGCTGTCTGAGGCTTTGTGGTAAAGAATGTCCGAGACGAGGCAAAAATTCCAGCTGCGTACTGCTAGGCGTTTCCTCGTGTCAAGGGGCATGTGCTCGGGAGGTAGGCCGATACTGAGAAAATGGGTCATCTCCGTGATCCATTCATCTTCGTTATCGTCTGGCATTGTGGTCAGGTTAAATAAGCTGGCATCCGGTAAATTGTCGAGAAAGACTTGCATGAACGCCGGGATGTAGTCGTGAAAGATTTCAGTGATGATGCGTTGGAACGTAGCTGACGCCGTTTTTAGACCGAACATCATTACTTCTGCCACAAAAACACCCCATTCCGTGACGAATGCGGTTTTCTCCTGATCCTCCAGGTGCATTTTTATCTGGTTATAGCCGCTGAACCCGTCGAGGAAACTGTAGCATTCGTGGCCTGCTACTGTGTCGAGGACGCTGTCCGTGAACGGGAGAGGGAAACCGTCGGTCAATGTGGCCGCGTTAAGCTTCCGATAGTCGACGCAGACTCGGATTTTTCCGTTCTTCTTTGGGACGACTATGATCGGGCTTAACCACATGGCTCGTTTGACAGGGCGAATGAAACTAACTCGCAGTAGTTTGTCGATTTCCTCTTTGACTTTAGCGGCGTAGTTGGGGTTCATCCTGTAGCGCCTTTGCTGAACCGGCCGAGTGTCGGGTAAGAGGTGGATTTGATGTTGGTAGTAATGAGGGTCCAGCCCCTTCATATCGGTGTAAGACCAAGCGAAAACATCCTAGTAGTCGGTGAGCAATCGTACGAGGGATGCCCGTTCCCCGGTTGGTAGATTATTGGCAATTTGTAACGTACGAGGATTCTCGTCCGAGCCGAGGTTTATCGTTTCCAATGTTGATGCTTTGACCTGTTGTGAAATGGCGAGCTCACGTTCGAAAGCATCCCGAGCATGGCGTAGCTCTGCAACTGTGGTTGGATCCGGTTCATCTTGGGGCAGTGATTCCTCCGTGACTTCTTCGTCTTTAGGTGGCTCGATGCATGGTATGGTGTTGATTTCGAAGAGTGGGATGATCGTGGGATGATCCTCTAGGACGTCATCGACCTCCTCATCGGCCAAACTGTCAAGCATATGGACCCCCTCCGCGTATAACGACGAAGCATTGAGGACCGCGGGGACGCATTCTTCCGTGATAATTCGAACCTTTATCTTGCCTCGTCGGAAGGAGATCATGTTGTGTTGCCAATGTTGCTTGATATTCGTTGTACGCAACCATGGTCTACCTAGTAACATTGGGTAGGCGCCTTGTGTCTCTAGTCTTAGCACGACGGCCGAGATTGTGAACATGTGGCTTCCGAGTGTGAAGTCGAGGTGGCGGATTAAACCAATGGGGCGAATGGAGTGGGTGTCGGCCATCCGAAGCCAAAAGGGGCATGGTTCCCATTGATTTAGGCCGAGGTTGTGACAAGTTGTCTCGCTAATAATGTTACGCCAGATCCGCCGTCGATGATGCATCCGTGCAAGGCTTGCCCTTTAATGATGATTTTCATGGCTGGGTTTTGAGAATCCATGAGTAGTGGTCCTGTGCTTGGTTCGGTGAGGTGAACCGGTGGCGTTACGGGCTTAGTATTGGCCTGGAGTGCAGCCAGAGTGTCCCGAAATCTCGGCATGAGTGGTAACAGCTTATGTAGGGGCAGCGAGATGCGAGAGTTGGTAAGAGCATCCCATAGCTGGTCGTCCTCCGACGACGTGGATGGTACCGACGTTTGTGGTGCTCCACTGGGCCCATCTCTCATGTCAGTTTGCATGCGCACGACATTATTTTTATTGGTCGTGTCGATCCATTCTTTTGCTGCCTGACGGACTTCATCTTGGATTTGCCACTGTGTAGTCTGCGCTTTACTCCGGGTAGTAACGGTTTGAACATCGGCCATGATATTGTTCACCGCGGGTGCCTTGCCACGGTCGGTTGTTGGGCATTGTGTGGCGTAGTGGCCTGGTTGGTTACATTTAAAACATGTAACGTTGGCCTTTGCCGTTATCGGCGCCGGTGCTTCTAATATGGCTTTCACTTTGTCCGGGTCGACTGCAATACCTTCCTGGCTCACAATATGTCCTAATAACGTTCCACTGGACACGCCAAATACACACTTTTCCGGATTCAAGCTTAGCTAGTACGCTCTACACTTTTCTAGACAACGACGGAGGTGCTGAAAAATGGTCCTCCTCCCGACTATAGACGATGAAATCGTCAAGGAAAACCTGCATAAAAGCCGGTATATATTCACCAAAGATTTCCATGATGATTCGTTGAAATGTTGCCGGTGCCGTTTTGAGTCCGAACATCATCACCACGGCTCTTGGTCATCAGGGTGCATCCGGATCTGATTATACCCGCTGAATCCGTCTAGGAAGCTATAGACCTCATGGCCGGCGACGGCATCCAACACTCCATTTGTGAACGGAAGTGGAAACGCATCCGTTATCGTAGCCGCATTGAGTTTCCGGTAGTCCACGCAAACTCGAATTTTTCCGTTCTTCTTCGGTACGACTACGATTGGGCTCAGCCATGTCGCTTTCTTTACCGGACGGATAAAGCCAACTCTTAGCAGTTTGTCGATTTCCTCCTTGACTTTGGCGGCATAATTGGGATTCATCCGGTACCATCTTTGTGCCACTGGTTTTGCGTCCTTGCTCAAGTGCACTTGATGCTGGTATAACTGAGGGTCGAGTCCTCGCATATCTTCGTATGACCAGGCGAATACGTCGCGAAATTCCGTGAGAAGTGTTATCATCGCCGTTTTGTCTCCGGACTTCATCTCCTTGGCGATGTGCACCGGTTTTGCTTCGTCCGTGGTGCCTAGATTCACCTCTTCCAGTTGCGACGCTTTCACGCGCTGTGAAACGACCATTTCCCGTTCCAACGCTTCTTGTGCTTGCCGTAACTCCCGGATTGCGTCTTTATCTGGTTCTGCTTCAGCCTCTTCCGGTTGCGGTAAGTATGGTGCCACTACTTCGGCAATGTCAATTTCGAAGAGGGGTATGATCTTCGGGTTTTCCTGCAGGTATTGATCTTCTTCTTCGTCCGCTACCCCTTCTAGCATGTTGACGCATTCTGCATATAATGGTGTACATTCCTTGCTAGTGCTCGTCCTTGGCTGTGTTGGTACCCGTACCTTGGCTTTTCATCGCCGGAAGGTAATTATATTTTTCCGCCAATTCTGTTTGATATGTGCCGTTTTCAACCATGGCCGCCCCAGCAATAGCGGGTATGCGCCTTGTGCCTGTAATTGTAGCACTACGGCCGAGATGTGAAATGTATGACCGCCGACGATGACTTCTAATTTCCATATTAATCCTGTCGGCCGCACTGAGCTTGTATCGGCCATCCGCAACTAGAACGGACATGGCTCCCACTCGTGGATTCCTAGGTCATCACATGTCCGAAGGCTTATGACATTTACCCCAGAGCCTCCGTCTATAACTGTGCCGGGGAGTTCTTTCCCTTTTACAATGGCAGTGATTACCGGACTGCTGGTGTCCACCACCGTTGGTCCTTCCTCCGGATTCGAGAAGAGCACCGGTGTCGGTGATGGTTCTCCTGCCGTCATGGCCGTCTTCAGTCCTTCTGTGAATCTTGGCACGAGTTGTAGCAGTCTTCCTAGTGGTAACGTAATCTGGCATTCTTGCAACGCCTGCCATGTCTCGTTCTCAGAGTGACTACCGCCGGCAAGCCCTGCAGTGTTCTCCTTTTGCCGCTGTAAGTCTGTGACATTCTGCTCGTTTGCTTTCTTTACCCATTCCGTCGCTTGTTTCTGGATGGTCTCCTGTGTCTCCCATTCTTTGGCCATGCCCTTCGACCTTGTGGTCACCTGCTGCAGATCTGCCACCTCAAGGACTACCATATTTACCGCCGGTCGTTTTTCATAGCTTTTCACCGGGCATTGGTTACTATAATGGCCTTCCTGTCGGCAGTAGTAGCAGTAGGCCTTCCGGGTATTGCTAGATTCGGCATTGTCTGTTGTACCCGGGGCAGGTCCTGCGGTACGCGTAGGGTTTTGTACCGGTTGGCTACTTGGAGCTTCTTGTTCCGGATCCCGGGGGTAGCTGCCTTTTTTAAAATGCCGTTTTTTGTTATAGCTCTTCATATTACGGTACTCTTGACGGGGTTGCCCATTATATCTCCCGGTCGTAATGTTCGTATCGTCTATTGTAATCCTGGTACCGATCATGCCGGTCATAGTTATCCCGCCGATCACAATACCGGACATCATTTTCCCGTCGCTCGCCATACCGGACATCCTGTGCCGGTCGGTCACGGTCCATTCGCCGCCAGCGTTCGTCTTCTTCATCCCGGCTGCTGCGTGGCTCAATTTGTCGGACGGGCGGTGCTTGCCGATTCAACAGATTATACTTGCACCTATCCGTCGTATGGCTCTTGGATTGACAGATTACACATTGCATCCTCATAGTGCATTCTAGAGCTGAGTGTCCGGAATTCAAGCAGGTTGTGCACTGTATTGCTTGCCGAAACCGGAGGTCTTCATCGGACGGTAACGCCCGTTGAAGTGCTCCCAGTGTGAGCCAAGAGCTTGTCTTTTCCATCTCTCTCACCCGGTCAATGACCTGGTCGATGGTACTTGTGCGGAAGTCGATTACCGTGCAAACCGTGCGTAGGGGTTCCCGGAGCGCGTTTAGGAATATAGTCCGTAATTCCTCTTCCGGGGGTGCGCGGGCAAGCTGACTATGCATCCGTTGAAACCGGATGACAAATTGGGGAATGCTCTCCCCTGCCTCTTGCCGGATGGTATAAAATAAGCCTACCATTACGGTCTGGTCCACCTCCTTTTGAAAAAAATGCAAGAATTTAGCTTTTAAATTTGCGAAGGTGTTGATGGTAGACGGGTCCTGCGTCCGGCGCCATCTTGCTGCCGGTCCCTCCAATGTGACGCCAAATTCCGCTATCTTAGAGCGTTCTTCTTCCTTCGGGGTCAATCGCTGGGACACATGGTTGGCTTCCTATGTCTGTTCAAAGGCGTGCACATGAGCTTCCGCGTCCGGATCATCTCTATACTTGGAGTACTGGAACGGCATGTCGTCGTCAGGTATTGGTGCGCGGGCTGGCAGTGTTGGTGCTCGTTCCGGAATCTTCTCCGGTGTCGGTGGTCTTTCCCGATTTGTTTCCGGCGTCGGTGGTTTTTCCTCTTCCTTTGGTGAGGGAGGCCTCTCCTCTTCGACTTCCGGTGTCGGAGGTCGCTCTTCCTCTGCTGGTTCCGGGGGTTCTAGCGTTAGCACTTCCGGTTCTGGTGTCGGTAAGGTATCCGATCCTTCGTCCTCCGGTCCGCCCGGGGTTTCGTTGCTGCTACGGTAGTTCGTGTGCACGCTGTATTCCCCTTCGGAGTCCGATTCATATGTTGAAAAGGCCTCTACTTCGCCTTCTCCGTTTGCCAACGCGTGGAGAAGGGATTTGGTTTCCCGGAGGCTGCTTAGGCTACTGCCGTCGTCCGGGTGCAATGTTTGCTATAACCAGAGGGAGTCCTCCGCTACTCTCCGGATTACGTTGGAAAACAAGCGATCCACTCTAATTTCCTGCGTCGCTTGCTGGAAAGCCTCGCGTCTCCTTTGCCTTTCGGCAAGGCGTCGAGTTCGATCTGTGACCAGGTCGTGCGTTGATCTAGACATCCATCCTTGCCGTCGTTCGCTGCAAAAACATGAATCGTGGTCGCCAAAAAACTGTGTTAACTCTTCGGGCCGGACACTGGCCTAACACAGGGTGTCTACGGAAGACACTTCACCAAAGGGTGTTACGGAAACCGGATTAGACTTCAACGCTTCATCCTACTTGATTAAGTTACTTATTATGATCGTCTTTCATAACACACGCGTAAGATATAACAATTAAGACAGAACGACAATTAACACAGAGAGATAACAACGCTTAAGCTTTCATTAATTAACCGCTAACTATTACATTGTATCCGGGCCTTTAAATAGGTTTCCGGTCTGTATTACAAAACGGTGCCATCCGCACTTGTTCGGGATCGGTCCGGATCCGGAACGGCATACCGTTTCCGGTCCGTCCGTCCACACTCATAGCTTAATTACAACCACATTCCTACTACTTAATTAACTCTCCGTTTCCCACTCTGGACTCCTTTGCCGGCCGATAACAATGAAATCGTCGAACTTCTTGTACCACTGTCGGGGTGCCTGTTTCAGGCCATAAAGACTCTTCCTGAGTCAGCAGACTAGATGTTCCTGACCGGTGGCCACAAAGCCTTTCGGCTGCTCCATGTAGATTTCCTCCTTTAGATCACCGTGGAGGAATGCCATTTTCACATCTAGCTGAATCAACTCCAAATTGTCGACAGCCACAACACCGAGCATGAAACGAAGGGTTGTCATTTTCACCACTGGTGAAAAGATTTCGTCGAAATCGACGCCATATTCCTGTCGAAATTCCTTCGCAACTAATCTGGCCTTGCACTTTGGGGTGGTCGAGTCGGACGTCTCCTTTAGTCTATAGACCCACTTGCAAGGAAGAGCACGTCGAGTCTTCGGTAAGTCAACCAGATCCCAAGTTTTGTTGGCGCGGATGGAGTGCATTTCCGACTCCATTGCCAGATGCCAGGTGGCTGAATCGGTAGCTGCCGATGCTTCTTCGTAGGACGTCGGTTCGCCGGTGTCGGTGAAGAAAATTCCGGGAGAGTATCTTTCCGGAGGTTGCGACAGTCTCTCGGATCTTCGAGGTATGACTGGACTAGTCGCACCGGGTGTCGATATCGGATGGTCAGAAGCCGAGCCATTCGGTTGTGCCGAATTTGTGGATTCGGTGCGAGAGAAGTCGGTTACCCGTGAAACCGATCTCATGTTGTGCGTTGGGCCATCATGAACGGTTGGCACTTCGAAAAATATTACCCTTCGGACTTCAATAGGCCTTTCGGCCATTTTGTGCATAGTCGACTCGTTGAACACGATGTCCGAACTTCAGACGATTTGCCTGTGCTTGGGGTCCCAGAGTCGGTATCCGATCTCGCCATCGGGTCCATACCCGAGGAAAACGCATTTCCTTGATCTCGGTTCGAGTTTTCGGCGGTCGTCTTTCGATATGAGGGCGTATGCCTCGCAACCGAAAATCCTCAACTTGTCATAATTCGGCTTAAGTCCTAGAGGTCTACTTGGCGACATATTGATTATGTGTACTGTTGTGAGTAGAGCCTCTGCCCAGAAGTCATCTGACAGTCCGGAGTGTTGGAGCATGGATACAACGCGTTCTTGAATCGTCTGATTCATGCGTTCTGCGATTCCGTTCTGCTCCGGACTATATGGTGCCGTATATTCACGTTGTCGTGAAGAAAACCGTCCCTTAGCGCAATCGGTGCATAGCGCGCGTGCACCGGCTCTTCACACGTGCGCGCCCCTTAATGTATATAATAGGGAATTAGGTACATAGGTATATCCGGGGTAGTTAGATTCGGTAAGTAGGAAGTAAATGAGGGAGACGGCTCCCTTCTTGAAGCTATAAAGGAGAGGGAGACGGAGGGAGAGGGGATCGCACATTAAGGAGGATGACGTGTTGTCGGACCGTAACCGAACGCTTCTCCTCTGTTCATTCTCCATCGCTCTTCTCTGTAGGATTTCGAGAGGCTCGCGCTGTTTCGAGGGACGCCCGTGTGCTTCCTATCCCCTTTCCTGCGCAGACGAGCAGGCATCGGCGTCTGTTCGTCGGCCTGTTCGGTTGTAACCGCTCGCATGCTCTGTTGTTTATTTGTTATTCGTTAATACACAACCTTTCGTGTCTCTCTGTGTCTGTGTCCATTCGTGTATTCTGCGTTGACGAGCCGTGTCCCTGTCTTCCTTTGCTCATACGCAATCGGGTGTCTCTCTCTTTCTCTTTCCCCTTCTATCACTTGCTCTTCGGTTCAAGACCCCGGTGGTCCCGCCTCGTTTCTCCACGCACACGCGTAGTAACGCGACATATTTGGTGAACCCGACGTGAAACAGGCGGCAGAGGAGCAGAAGATGAGGGGGTCGGATCTTGCAGAGGCCATGGCTTCGACCGTGGACCGGATAGTGAGCGTGCGCGAGGGCACCGGCGCCCTTGACAGGGCTATTGAGGCGATCGTTGGTATGATCGGCCGGTTCAGTGGAAAGGATGCCATGAGTTATTTGGCGTCCTACCGGGCGGAGATGTTGATGAGGGATATTCCGGAAGAGAGACGTCTAGCCGGATTCCCTCGAGTGGCGATGTCGGGCATCCATGCGGAGGTGCTCGAGGTCCGGGCGGAGAGCCGGACCTGGGAGGAGTTCGAAGGACGGCTCCTGGAGAAATACGGGCTGGATGACGCGCTTCGACTTTCGAAGCGGGGCTTCATGGAGTGGGTGGAGTCCCCCGACAAAGGAAGAAATGCGACTGGGCCGCGGTAAAAAGAGTCTGCGGCCGTTTTGACAAACGGTGGGAGTGGGCCGATACAGGGGCGGCCAGGGCGGGTCCTGTCGCAGCAAGGAAGCTCGAACCGATACCGCAGGCGCGACGGGAAGAGACCCGGGAATGGCTCGAAACCGGTTCGGCTTCGACCGGCGTGGTCAGAGGCTCGTCCAGGAGGACAACTTTGGAGGAGTTGACACGAGCGGTAAAGGATCTCCAGATCACCCAGGCTCGGAGGGAAGGCGGCGATCAGGCTCGTGACCGACGGCCTCCGGCAGGAAATAGGTGCATGTGGTGCGACGAGGTCGGCCACATCCGGAAAGACTACGGGGACTTTACGGAGGCTTTGAGAAGCCGGGTAGTGTACCTGTGGGAAGGTCGGGTGCACGCCAGCGATACCTGGAGGGCCCTAAACCGAAACGACGGGCGAGGAGGAATGAAAAGGTTGATGGAAGAGGCGGCGGCCCGGCACACGGAGACCGTCCACTACTCAGCGTCAGCCGGTATTCGGGTCAGAGGCAGCGAGGCCCGGAAGAAGAGCAAAGCCGGGTTCTGGCCGACGGTGCTGGAAGGCCTCGCCGGTGCCCGACTGAGGAAAGACGAGGCGGACCGTGCGGAGAAGCGGGTCCAGGAGGTAACCGGGTGGAGTGACTCGGTCGAAGAAAAGACGGGTTTCGTCGAAGCAGCTTGCCAGAACTACGAGGCTCTGGTTGAAGACAAATGGGTAGGTAAAACCGGAGGGGCCGGACCCTCACAAAGATACGAAACCCGATTCGGGCCGAAATGGAACGAGGCCGGTGAGACCAGTACCCGAAATAACCACAAGAAGGGCGGATACCGTCTCGGCACGGAGATCGAAAGGACCACGAACCTACGAAAGGTCCTGGAAGAACGAATCCTCGACAGCAAGGTGGAATTGTCATGGCGGGAGTCGCTTGGAATCGCCAAGAAGGAGTTCCACGACTCCATCGTAGACTTGGTGAAGAGGAAGAGGCTGTCAACGGAGGCAGAACCGGAAAGGCCGGTGGAGGTGCAGACGACGCACATAGAGGACATGGGGCTGGAAGATGAGTGGGCAGAGAGCCACTATTCGAGGCCACACTAGGCCCGAGCGACCACGGAAACCCCGTAGAAGATCGGAGATGTTCAGGAACCGGTGGTGGCGCTCTGGACCACGGTTCAGAAATAAACCTGATGTCCATGGACTTCTACAAGAAGGGGAAATGGCCGATCAACACCAAGCACGGGTGGAAGATATGGGCGGCGACGCGCGCCACTGAGGAACTACACGGGGCCTGCCCCAAATGTGCAAGTCAAGATCGGCGACGTCGAGATAGATCAGCACTTCTTTGTGCAGGAGACGTCCTCACACCCGGTGATACTAGGAGAACCGTACACTACGGTAGTACGGATGGAGACCAAGGTGCTGGACAACGGGTCGGCTTACACGAGGGTCAAGAGTTAAGATGGGCGTCATTCGGTCCAGTTCCTGACGGTGCGACCGAACCACGAGTGAAACCGCGAGTCCCTCGGTGGCGAGAACCGAGAGGATTTTTAGAGAGGGCGGCCAAGGCGTGGGGCCGCGACAGTCCGGACACTCCAAGAAAACCCCACAAATGTATGATAGAGGCGAAACCGAAGAAACCTTCTACCATAAGTAGGAAGTTTTGTTTCTCGGACAACGGAGGGTGTACGATAGTCGGCGTCCTTGGCCGAGAAAAGACGAGGGCGGAAGAGCGACATCGGGCGTGCGGAGTTCTCGGGCCTAGCGAGGAAATCAACGGAGCCGTGGAGGCGGTCTCCTTCGACGATACCTTGGGAGTACTGCGAGGGATGGTCAAAGAGGGCCTTAAAGAGGACCGGACGATACCGGTTTGTTCCGAAGAAATGTACGAAGTCATCGTGGACTTCAGTCGAGGGCTCGAGTCAGAGAGGACGGCCCGGGTTAACACGAAGTACAAGACTGTCGACCGAAAGGTGAGGCCAGTCGCGGCACCCTTACCGGAGGGCAGCGAGTTACGAATCAAAGGGGTCGCGTACGACCCCAGTTTACGAGATCCGGCCTGCATAGGGCACGCCTTCACCGACAGAGCGCTACGGGAGCTCAAGATTGGTGGGGGCGGGTTCCTGTTGCCGGCGGAAGAAGACCGGTTTCCGAGAATGCTCAGAAGGCACAGGAAAGACTTCGCATTCTCGTCGGGAGAGATCAGGTGCGTAGACCTGGCAGTCGTGAAGCTGATGGTGGTATTCACGGTACCGCATATGCCGTGGAATCTCAAACCAATTTCGGTACCGAGAGCTCACATCCCGGAGCTGATGGAGCTATTGAGGCAGAAAGTTGATATGGGCATCCTCGAACCATCGAGTGCCCCGTACTCGAACCGGTGGTTTACCGTACCGAAGAAGAACGGGACGTTGCGCTTCATTCACGACCTCCAACCGGTCAACAGAGTGACCATTCGGAACGCAGGAATCGGACCTATGATAGACGAGTTCATGCAGGCCTTCGCCGGAAGGTCAATCTACTCGGTCGGTGATATGTACTCGGGGTACGATCAGTTCCAACTAGCCGTAGAAAGCAGAGACATTACGACGATGCGGACTCCTCTCGGCCTAGTGCGGATGTGTACCCTCCCACAAGGAGGGACGAACTCGGTGGCCCACATGGTGAATGCGATGAACAAGGTGCTGAGGGATTGTATCCCGGACATCACCATGCCATTCTTGGATGACATCCCGATCAAGGGATGTCCGGTGGAGGAAAAGGACAAAACGATCGGACCGGACGAATGCCAGAAATTCGTAGCGACACACATTGACGACTGCAAGAGGGTGTTGCAGAGGCTAGAGGACGCGAGGCTAACCTTCTCCGGGGAGAAATTGGCCTTCGGGCAATCGGATATCATGGTCGTCGGACATCTATGTGGAGCGTATGGCCCGAAACCGTCTCCGGCCAAGGTGGAAGCCATCTCCGCTATGAAGCCTAACTGTAACTCGGTCACGGAGGTACGGAGGTTCTTGGGAGCATGCGCGTTCTACCACATATAGATCCCGCATTACGCCCACATTGCCGAGCCGCTATACGGATTGCTGAAAAAGGGGCAAAATTTTGAGTGGCGAGACGAGCATGCGGAGTCAGTCCGAAAGATGAAGGAGTCTCTTGCTGCAGCTCCGGCACTCCGGAAGGCTGTCTATGAGAAAGGCACTGCCATCTACGAAACGGTAGATACGAGTCCGACCGGGATCGGATGGGTCGTCAACCGAGAAGATGAGGACGGCATTCGGTTCCCAATCCGGTTCGGCGCGAAGGTCCTCAGTGAGCGACAGCGAGGATACGCCCAGGTTAAACGCGAACTCTGTGGTATCGTTTCGGCGGTAAAGGCCGATAAAGACTATCTGATTAGGACAGAGGTGATTATCGAGACGGACTACCTGCCGATTCTCGGCATGGTTTCCGGATGCGCAACCCCGGACCTGGCAATGCTCAGGTGGATAGCGTACATCAAGTCCCTGGATCCAGAAATACGACACATTTCCAGGAAAGACAATGCCATGGCCGACATGTTTTCGATGGCGCGATTCGACGACGAGGGCGGCATGGTTTCGGAGGACGAGGAAGTCGGCGTAGACTTCTTCGAGGCGGCTTACGTAACAACCGAGCGGGGAAGCACTCCGGCGCTTAACGATTTCAACGAGAGCAAGTACAACGGGGAGTGGCTGCAGATTGGGGGATTCTTAAGGACAATGATGCCGGACGCATCCTGGACAAGGGACGAGGCCAACCAGATCCGGAAGAAAGCGTACCGATTCTTTCTCCGGGACGGATACTTGTGGAAGCACCCGAAGAAGAGGAACGGCATCCCGCTCCGACTAGTGGCGATCAAGGAGGAACAGGAGGAATTGTTGAAGGCCTACCATGTTCGATAAACTAAAGGGGAAGTACTGGTGGCCGGGACTGTACCGGGACGTGCATCAGTTCGTGAAAACTTGTGAGAGCTGTCAGATGCACTCCATAGTCCGACATCAGGACGAGCTTCACCCTACATACCCTCCGGCCATCCACTTCAAATGGATGGTAGATTTGGTGACGATGCCGATGGGCGTAGTGCAGATGCAATATCTGGTGCTGGCCCGGGAGGACCTAACGAACCAAGTGGAAGGCTGAGCCCTAAAAAACAAAACGACCGCGGCCGTGTGTCGATTCCTAATCGAGGACGTGATATGCCGGAACGGGTGCGTCGGGAAGATCGTGGCTGACCGTGGGGAGTTGGATGCTGAAGAGGCCGAGGAGTTGTTCGACCGGTTAGGGGTCAAGCTCTCGCTCACCACAACGTACAATCCGGAGGCAAACGGGAAGGTGGAGCGTGGGCACGGACCAATCGTCAAAGCGCTACTCCGGGCGTGCGAAGGACAGGTCAAGAACTGGCCACGACTGTTACCCTATGCCTTGTGGGCGGACCGGACAACGCACAATTCGGTAACCGGGTTCATGCCGTCAAAGCTCATGTTCGGACAGAAGCCGATCATGCCGATGGAACGGACGATCTCCTCTTGGGCGACAGTAGACTGGAGTGACGAAATGAGTCGGGAAGAACTGCTAGCGGCGCGTATACGGCATCTCGAGCGGAGGCCAGAGGACGTGGAACGAGCGGCGGAGAGACTTCGGGCGGCGAGGATAAAGAACAAAGCCCGGTTCGACCAGACACACCGGCTCCGACCAAAGAAAATCGAGGAAGGCGACTGGGTGCTAGTCTACAACAACAGCCTCGACACCCAGCATCGAGCAACACGGAAGTTTGCGAAGCGGTGGTTCGGGCCTTACGTGGTAACGAGCGCCAACGACAACGGGACGTATCACCTGGCGGAACTCAACGGTACGAGGATGGCGATGCCGGTAGCAGGGAAGCGGGTCAAAGCGTTCAAGAAACGCCATGACGACGAACCGGATCTAAGAGGCCTAGACAGCGAAGACGAACAGTTTGAAACGGAGGACGAACCGATGGACGAAGAAACGGAACCCGGAGCAGTTTTCTCCAACCAGAACCCAATTTTGGCGCATACCGGTGGATGCACGGTTAGGTGGGGGCGGATGTCGTGAAGAAAACCATCCCTTGGCGCAATCGGTGCATAGCGTGCGTGAACCGGCTCTTCACATGTGCGCGCCCTTAATGTATATAATAGGGAATTAAGTATGAAGGCATATTCGGGTAGTTAGATTCAGTAGGTAGGAAGTAAATGAGGGAGACGACTCCCTTCTTGACGCTAAAAGGAGAGGGAGACGCAGGGAGAAGGGATCGCGCATTGAGGAGGACGAAGTGCTATCGGACCGTAACCGAACGCTTCTCCTCTATCTGTTCTCTGTTGCTCTTCTCTGCAGGTTTCGGGAGGCTCGCGCTGCTTCGAGGAACGCTTGTGTTCTTCCGGCAGCACCTCCATCCTATCCCCTTTTCGTGCACAGACGAACAAGCATTGGAATCTGTTCGCCGGCCTGTTCGGTTGTAACCGCTCGCGTGCTCTGTTGTGTACTTGTTATTCTTTAATATACAAACACTTGTGTCTCCCTGTCTCTGTGTCCATTCGCGTCTTCTGTGTTGACGGGCCGTGCCCCTGTTTTTCTTTGCTCCTACGTGACCGGGCGTCTCTCTCTTTCTCTTTCCCCTTCTATCACCTGCTCTTCGGTTCAAGACCCCGGTGGTCCCGCCTCGTTTCTCCACGCACGCGCGTAGTAACACGACATCGTTCTACCACATATTGATCCCGCATTACGCCCACGTCGCCGAGCCGCTATACGGGTTGTTGAAAAAGGGGCGAAAGCTCGAGTGGCGAGTCAAGCATACAAAGTCGGTCCGAAAGAGGAAGGAGCCTCTTGCTAGAGCCCCGGCACTCCGGAAGGCTGTGTACGAGAAAGGCACTCCCATCTACATAACAGTAGATACAAGTCCGACCAGGATCGGATGGGTTGTCAACCAAGAAAATGAGGACGGTATTAGGTTCTCAATCTGGTTCGGCGCGAAGGTCCTCAGTGAGCGACAACGAGGATACACCCAGGTTAAACGCGAACTCTGGGGTATCGTTTCGGCGGTAAAGGCCGATAAAGACTATCTGCTCAGGACAGAGGTGATTATCGAGACGGACTGCCTGCCGATTCTCGGCATGTTTTCCGGATGCGCAACCCCAGACCTGGCAATGCTCGGGTGGATAGCGTACATCAAGTTCCTGGATCCAGAAATACGACACATTTTCGAGAAAGACAATGCCATGGCCGACATGCTTTCGAGGGCGCGATTCGACGACGAGGGCGGGATGGTTTCGGAATACGAGGAAGTTGGCGTAGACTTCTTCGAGGCGGCTAACGTAACAACCGAGAGGGGGAGCACTCTGGCGCTTAACGATTTCGACGAGAGCAAGTACAACGGGGAGTGGCTGCAGATTGGGGGATTCTTGAGGACGATGACGCCGGACGCGTCATGGACAAAGAACGAGGCCAATCGGATCCGGAAGAAAGCATACCGATTCTTTCTCCGGGACGGATACTTATAGAAGCACCCGAAGAAGAGAAACGGCATCCCGCTCTGAGTGGTGGCAATGGAGGAGGAACAGAAGGAGTTGTTGAAAGCCTACCACAACAGCCCCTGGGCTGGACACCGTGGGACGTGGGCCACGTTCGAGAAACTAAAGGGGAAGTACTGGTGGCCGGGACTGTACCGAGACGTGCATCGGTTCGTGACAACTTATGAGAGGTGTCAGATGCACTCCATAGTCCGACATCGGGACGAGCTTCACCCTACATACCCTCCGGCCATCCACTTCAAATGGATGGTAGATTTGGTGACGATGCCGATGGGCGTAGGACAGATGCGATATCTGGTGCTGGCCCGGGAGGACCTAACGAACCAGGTGGAAGGCCGAGCCCTGCAGAACAAAACGGCCGCGGCCGTATATCGGTTCCTGATCGAGGACGTGATCTGCCGGTATGGGTGCGTCGGGAAGATCGTGGCTGGCCTTACATGGTAACGAGCGCCAACGACAACGGGACGTATCACCTGGCAGAACACGACGGTACGAGGATGGCGATACCGGTAGCAGGGAAGCGGATCAAAGCATTCAAGAAGCGCCACGACAACGAACCGGATCTAAGAGACCTGGACAGCGACGACGAACAGTCCGAACCGGAGGACGAACCGATGGACGAAGAACCGGAACTCGGACCAGTTTTCTCCAACCAGAGCGCAATTTTGGCGCATACCGGTGGATGCACGGTTAGGTGGGGGCGGATGTTGTGAAGGAAACCGTCCCTTAGCGCAATCGGTGCATAGCGCGCGTGAACCAGCTCTTCACACGTGCGCGCCCCTTAATGTATATAATAGGGAATTAGGTACATAGGTATATCCGGGGTAGTTAGATTCGGTAGGTAGGAAGTAAATGAGGGAGACGGCTCCCTTCTTGAAGCTATAAAGGAGAGGGAGACGGAGGGAGAGGGGATCGCGCATTAAGGAGGACGAAGTGTTGTCGGACCGTAACCGAATGCTTCTCCTCTATTCATTCTCCATCGCTCTTCTCTGCAGGATTTCGAGAGGCTCGCGCGGTTTCGAGGGACGCTCGTGTGCTTCTGGCAGCACCTCCATCCTATCCTCTTTCATGCGCAGATGAGCAGGCATCGGCGTCTATTCGCCGGCCTGTTCGGTTGTAACCGCTCGCGTGCTCTGTTGTTTATTTGTTATTCGTTAATACACAACCTTTCGTGTCTCTCTGTGTCTGTGTCCATTCGTTTCTTCTGCGTTGACGGGCTGTGTCCCTGTGTTCCTTTGCTCATACGCAACCGGGCGTCTCTCTCTTTCTCTTTCCCCTTCTATCACCTGCTCTTCGGTTCAAGACCCCGGTGGTCCTGCCTCGTTTCTCCACGCACGCGCGTAGTAACGCGACAATGTCTAATGCCGCGTTCTCGGAAAAATTTGACGAATTCAACAGATTTGAACTCACCTCCATTGTTGGTTCGGAGACACTTCAGTTTCCGACCGGTCTGGTTTTCGACCATTGCGAGCCAATCTGAGAAGATCGAGAACACCCGATCTTTGGTTCTGATGGGGTAAGCCCACACCTTTCGAGTCGACTCGTCAATGAAACTGACCAACTACGAGGCACCACCGAGTGACTAATGTGGCATCGGGCCACAGACATCCGAGTGGACCAAATCCTGCAGGCTCGACTCTCTTGGTGCTTATGTCGGGTGTGATGCGGCTACCTGTTTGCTGTACTGACAATGCTCGCAGAATTGATGGTCTAAGAAGGAGAGTTTCAGGATGTATCCGGCTCTGGATAAGTGCGTGATGCCGGCCTTGCCATAAGGATGACACAGGGATATCTACCAGAAATAAGTCACCCTCTCTGAGTGTGACATACAAAGGGTACAATGAGTGTACCTTTGGTCCTCTAGCAAGCAGGAGGTTCCCTCTGTGGAGTGTCCACCCTCCTGATGAGAAACCAGCACGGATGCCAGCTTCATCAAGTTGTCCGACTGAGATCAAGGGTCGTGAGAGCTCAGGAACGTGTCGGACGTTGTGTAGTATGAGTGTAGAGCCACCCGGAAGGTTGAGCTCTACGGTGCCGATTCCGACGATAGCACAGTGCTGCGAATTTCCGACTAGAACTGAGTCGGAGTGCCGGTCCGAATATTGCCGAAACTGTGATCGGTGAGGTGTCACGTGATACGACGCGCCCGAGTCTAGAAGCCATGTGCTCGATTCCTCAGTCGTAAGCAGAACTTCTGATTCGACTAGATTCTCTATGGACAATATCTTGGGTCGGTCGTCAATATCTCAGCTGAAGAGCCGACGTAGTTGACTTCCTCATGCCGGTTACTCCTCTGATCAGCTCTCTGAGCTTTGTCTGTCTTTGACTTGAGTGCCCGACAGTCGGCCTTGATGTGTCCCGGTTTCTTGCAGTAGTTGCAGATTCGGGTTTCCCGGGACTTGCTGCGGCTTCGCTGATTTGTCGACGGTCGGGAAGTACTTCTTCCCCGGTTGTTTGATCGGTCGGTCGAACCTTGTACTACATAGGCTTCTTCTGCCGAGTCTTTTGTGAAAGACTTTCTCCGAGCTGCTTCAGTCAGGATTGCACTTGTGACTTCGGAGTACTTGATGGCAGTCGTAGAAGCGTTGCACACAGTTGTAACGAAGTTTTCCCAAGAGGAGGGGAGATTGCTCATGAGTATCATTGCTCCGAGTTCATCCTCTATTGTCGTCCCTTGTTACGAGATTTGGGAGCTCAAACTTTCGTACTCATTAAGGTGTGCCTGAACCGAATCGGAGTCTTACATCCGCAAGTTGTAGAGGCGCCGGATCAAATACATCTTCGTTGAGGCGACCTTCTTTTCGTAGGTTTCCGACAACTTCTTCCAAAGTTGGAAGGTTTTCGTGCACGATTGCATTGTGAAGTACACTGACTTCGACAGGTGCATCCGAATCGTGGCACGGACGATTCTGTCCAGCTTTTGCCACTCATTTGCCTTGTATATTTCTGGAGCAATTTCATTCTCAATCGGATCGATCTGACCCTTGACTATAAGATAGTCCTGCATTTGCTCCTTCCAAAAATTGAAGTTCGAACCATCGAACCTCCTTAGACTCATTTCCGATGAGCCGGATGTTGATGCCATCAGATTCGGTTTCGTTTGACGAAGCTCGGTTCGGAATTGACTACGAACTTTGTTGGAGTGCAGCCGGTCGGCTCACCCGATATCGTTCTAGTCGGATTTGAACCCGAGTCGGTTCGGTTTTGGATATATGTATTGTTCAACTTGTTCGAATTGAATCCAGTAACTTGAGGGACAGAACCGACTGGTCTTCCCGAATGTTGCCGAGTCGGAGTGAGCCCGGTTCGCTTCCGAATGTATATGCCAAATACCGATTATTGAAATCGATTGTCTGGACTGATTCTGCTTCGGGTGACTGCATCGACGAGAGAGACGGATCCAATTGATCCCCCCGAATGTCGATCAGCCGGATGAAGCCCGAATTAGGGTTGTTGTCTTGAAACCGATCTGCACCGAGTGGTTACAACGAGCGGCGAGCAGCGTTCGGTGACCTGTTCGGATGCTGTTTAATCGAGTGGAGCACGATCGTGTCAATGTTGCACAAGGGGATTTCACCTCGAGCGGTTATGATCACGAGGAACAGAGTACCGCCGGCTGGCTTTCTCCAAGCGAAGATGATCTAACGCGATGAGATGCAAGCCTCGTTTCTCTTCTTCTTCTCTCTTCTCTGTTTCTTCAAATACAAAACAGAAAAAAATTAGAATGTTGTGATCCAAAGATTCGAATGGCGACCGGCAGCGGGATGAAGGACATCCAAGCTCTGATACCAAATGTAGGGAATGAACAAGGCCATCAGTGCGGAAGAGATCACACAGTATGAATTTGTGAGGAAGAAATACCTGCGTATGAGAGAAGCAAGAACAAAATACGCACAGAGAGAGAGAGAGAGAGAGAGAGAGAGAGAGAGAGAGAGAGAGAGAGAGAGGCACAAAGAATATATCTATATTCATAAAAGGGCAACAGTTACAATAATGAACAACCAACCTTTACAAAGGGTTACAAAGTCACTTTATATAGTGACTCACTTAGGGCAATTGCCCTTTATGTTATTTACAGAAAAAGCCCGAACTTGGGCTCTCTAAGAGGATAGTGTGAATACATTTGTATTCGACAGGAGCCACTTTCTCAATACGGTTGTTTGAGAACTAACACATCATTACGCCGTAGTCCACAAGAAGAGTATGCCATATTATCCATAGGCGAATGGGTTAGCGGAATCCACCAACAACACGTTGTAGACCATCTTAAAGAAAATCGTCAATGAAAATAGAACGGACTGGGATACCAAATTACAGAGTGCGTTATGGGCGTACAGAACCAGCTACAAAACAAGCATACAGTCAACACCGTTTCGACTAGCGTTTGGGTTGGAGGCCATGATGCTGGTAGAGTTTTAGATACCCAGTTTACGGATTCAAGTACGGGACCGACTATCGGAAGCCAAGTCGGAGGAGGTACGGCTCCACCAGCTACTCGAACTCGGCGAAAAACGCGTCCACAGCATGGTTGTATTCGAGTAGGAACAGTGACGGCATAAAGCGTTTGTGGATCGACATCGGAACGCACGGGAAAAGGATTTCGCCATCGATCGAGCGGTACTGGTTTTCCAAACCCGCATGGGCCATATGCCAGGGAAGTTACGATTCCACTGGACAGGCCCGTACTTGATAATTGGAGCGGAACAAGGCACGTTCCAACTAGGTATGTTGTTTGGGGAAGTCTTACGACAAAAGGTGAATGGGTTTCGCCTTAAACCTTACCTGGGCCCTACGCCACCTAACCCATTCACCGTCGGACAGGACAAAGCCGGAGAACTCGCGGCGTAAGTGGACGGCCCCACTTGTATCATAATGTAAAAATAGTTTGTATGTGACTCCTAGATCAAGAACACACAGCACCACGATGGCTCACCGCCCAATGAACCCTAGGCCACAAAAAGAAGAAAATAGAAGATCTTCTGCACAAAACAGAAACCCACCTCCTAATTCTCAGCGCTCTCATCACTCCCCTCCCTCACCTTCTCCTCCATCCTCTCACAGAGCTCCAGCCCACCGCAATCACCAATCTCCTCCCCACGAGCCTACTCTGGCGATGTCGATCTTCATCTCTACCACCTTACACCGACAGCTCGTGGAGAAACGCCTGGATGGGTACATCCGGATCGCAGAGGCATCTCCACACCCGGATGCCATGGACATCGCCAGAAAGCTTAATATCGACACGGTCACCAACTCTTCTATCCGGAAAAAATTGGACCTGTCATCGCTAGGTGAGAGGCATTTCGAAATCCCTCCTGTAGAGGCGCTATAGAGATATTTCGGTCCATATTCCTCCTCTGCCAAGCCCTATAGAACGAAGCAGATCCCGGATCTCTTCTTCCATGAAGTCGCCAAGTTCCTATTAGAGGTCGGATGTGTACACGTCAACGCATATGGGATGCCCAAGCAGAAGGCGGGTATCATTATTGATACCTTTGAAGGGCGTGCGGTCGATTGGGGGCTCATCACAGGGTTGGCGTTAAGGGAAGGCATGCATGCATATCAGGGAGGCAAGAAGCTCAGGCCGATCATACAGTAGTACCTAACGGTGCTATTCCCACCCCGAGGCCTGCTGGCACCGCAGCCCAGCAGACCCACGCCTCCGCCCCGATCCGCGAAGCGCAGGTTAGCAGAGTTATTCGCCCCTGAGTGGGAAGAGGAACCCCAACCCGCCTAGCCAGAGACATGGATAACGCAGGAAAAACAGCCGGCGCGCTCCGCGGAAGCAGTCCCACAACCAGACACCGAAACACGGTAGGATAGCCCCAGACCGAAACGGCGGAGGTTGGACAGGAAATATGGGTGGGGATTAGTCAAAGACGTCCCCACGACGGTAGAGGCAACGACCGAAGGTGATGGCTCCACAACTACGGAGCCGAATACCACCTTCGAAATCATCTAGGAGCCACGGCCGATCATTACGACCCAATCACAACGAGGGAAAGCTGTATTGACGGCGGAAAGCAAGGTTTTGGCCTATCCAGATATCCCAGACACGGCCCATGAGTTCAGCGCCCTCTTGCAGTTCGAAACCTCTTTTGAGCTCATGGAATTCCTGGCAACGCAATAGATAAAGGCCTCACAACGAATGGCCAAGGAGCACGCAGAGCGCCAGATGATCGAGCGCACCCTAACACAAACGGTGGAGAGCGACGATGAGGACTAGCTAGCCAGAGTCGGCAGACAAAGGAACGCCGGTGTACGCCGAGTGGGGATGGAGCTATCCCCATTAAACACGGCCCTAGTCGAAGTCCATAGGGAACTGGTAAAGGTCAGCACGGGTGCCAAGGAGATGGCCATTAAAAATAAGAATGTCTGGAAGAAGGTAAAACTGACCCAAACCGAGCTGCAAAAAGCCAACGAACGCATCGCAGAGTTGGAAACTAACGCGACTACGGCGCAACAAGCAACTCCACCACCAAACCACGCCATCGATGCCTTGAACGAAGAGATTGAGGCTCAGACTGCCATTGCCTCAAAAGAAAAAAGGGTTGTACAACTAGCGGAATCAGAAATTGACCACCTTCGCACTGAACTTTGCCAATCCTTAGACAGGGAAAAGGATTTCCGGGCTAACGGCCGGAAGGCAGTTAAGACCCTTGAAGAGAAACTCCCTACGGAGGTAGCTCAGCACACCCGGACAAAAGAAGAAAATGCCCAATTATGGGAGGAAGCGAAGAAGTCGGATGCGGCAATCGCAGGACTCCAGGCCTTATTGGAGAGAAAGAAGGTATGGTTCGACGAGCAATTGGTGGGCGAACAAGAAAGAAAGCATCAGCTCGAAATCTACCTAAACAATGAAATGGGGAAATTAGAAGAACTCCATGCGAAGGAAGCCTAGTTGTGGGTGGGCATGAAGAACAAAGAAATTGCAAACCTCAAGAAGGCAGTAGAAGAAGCATGCAACAGCTGCCAAGCCATCACCGACAAGGTGCGTATCCTTCTCCAAACGAATCGGGAGAGGTTCACAACGCAATTGAAAACGGCACTAGACCAAGGATGGATGGCGTGGGCAACCCAAGCGGCGGAATTGCACGCATATCGTGCAGACTGGGAGAACAGGCGAAAAGACGGCCGAGGCTTCTATAAACTCAATGAGGAGAGCATTGCGGCAGTACGCGAGGACGTAGCGCAGGACTATCGCATTCTGAAGAACTCGCGCAGCTATTAGATGATTTTGGGGAAATCCAAGAGCATCTGTTTCACCAGATCACACAAGCCGGTAGCACATGAACAAATGAGGAATCTGTCGCGCCACCAATTCCGGACACGGCCAAAGAAGAGCAACCTCAGGCCAGGTCACCAGACATTACAACTACATTGAACAACGTGGAACGACGAGCGGGGTCCCCCACATTACCAAACAACGAAACCACGACCCAAGAGGAACCCCATCTACCGGAGCATACGCTAGCGGCCGACCACATGGAGAACGTTGTGGACCGAGCAGAACCGCAACCCCACTCCCCAGAGCGTACAACGACGGTCGACACCACGGAGCGAGTGACGGAGGAGATAGTGTCGCGACCGACCGCAAGCCTGCCAACGGCTGAGCTCAACCCCCTAGCCCAAGAAGAGCCCACAGAACCCAGAACACCCACACAGGACGATCGCGACACCAGGAGAAACCCTCGCGACCACATAGGGGAACCACACCATGATGCACCTACGGGCCCTACGTCGTCCCCAGACGCGGACACCGTAGCAGAGCCAAACATCCGGGACATTTTGGAAGAAGATTAACAGGATGGGTTCGACGTGCCAGGGCACTATCCCACAGGCGTGCCAGGTGTTGTCCGCTGGAATAGGAACGGACGGACAAGAGCGCATGAATAGGAAATAGTATAAGATTGTAATGCATGTCACGCGGGAAGCGTGAACAACTAAAAGACCATGCATATATAAAGGGCAGAAAACCTCTGATAGAGGTAGCGTGTAATTTTGGGAATGTAAAGAAGAGTATCGTAATAGAATTCTATCTTCTCTGATATCTGTGTATAGCTACGGCTAATCCAGTGTGTGTCTGGAATACCTAAGAGTGTAGAAGTAAGAAAAGTGAGCGTGTAGCCACTGTTAAGGAGTTCGATTGTAGCCGTCTCCCTTATACACTGTTAGGTTATGGGTGGGAACATCCCCCTACGTATTACGCACAGACGCCACCATTCGTCATCTCCCAGTCACTTGGAGGTCTAGGTCGAAGGACTGACCGCAGGCCGTGTTCCTAATCAACAACACCTAGATGTCCATTTTTCTATTCGAGGGCTGGCGAAGTTCGGAGCGGAGATGGTCAATCTCTGATACCGCCAGTTGCACGGCCCGTTTTGCTTTTGAGGCAATGGCGGTTTGGGCCTCAATTTCTTCTCTCAGGGTGTCGGCTGCGTTGGTTGTTGCTTGAGCTGCTTGTTGTGTCGTAGTCGCGTTACACTCCAACTCCGCGATGCGTGCGTTGGCCTTTTGTAGCTCGGCTTGGGTCAATTTAACAGTCTTCCAAAAAAAAAAAAATTTAATCTTCATATCCTTGGCACCCATACTGACCTTCGCCAATTCCCTATGAACTTCGACAAGGGTGGGTTGCGTTTAATGGGGGTAGTTCCATCCATCCCCATTCGGCGTATACCGGCGTTCTGCTGTCTGCTGACTCTAGCTAACTGCTCCTCATCATCGCTTTCCGCCGTTTGTGTTAGCGCGCGCTCGATCATTTGGCACTCCGCGTGTTCCTCGGCCATTCGTTGTGAGACTTTTATTTGTTGTGATGCCAAAAATTCCATGAGTTCAAAAGTGGTTCCAAACTGTAATAGTGCGCCAAACTCATGGGTTGTGTCCGAAATGTCCGGATACACCAGGACTTCGCTTTCCGTCGTAAATATGCCCTTCCCCCGTTGTGACTGGGTTGTAATGATCGGTCGTGGTTCCCAGATTATTTCGAAGGTGGTGTTGGGTTGCATAGCTACGGAGCTCTCGACCACGGTGTCGTGTGGTTTTTCACACACGATATAAAAACTTGTAAAACATTTATTTAACATTAGCTTAATGTCTTCATATAGATAGATGTCTTCAAGAGTTTCATAGCATATTTTACTACGCATGAAACGGATAAACAAGTATCAAGCTATGTGAGTGTGAAGTTTGAAGAAAAAGAAAAGACAAGACAAAACTGTGGGATATCCCACATAGATAGGACAACATTGGAACCCAGAATATATAAGGGAAACCAAAACATATATTCTATCAATGTGTGGAGCATAGAATGTTCAAGGTGACTTGGGCTACACTATGTGGTGTGCACGCTTTGGGCATACGTGTGTATGCACGAAACGCTTTGAGCGTACGCGCGTGTGCATGGCTGCATGGACGTTTTTGGATGTACGCGCGTGTGCAAGTTTCGGGCATACGTGTGGACGTTTCGGACGGACGCGTATGTGCGGACGAGCGTACACTACGGTGCGGTTGAGACTTTTGCGCGCGGATGCGTACACTACGACACGGTCGAGACGCGCGAATGTGTGGATGCGTACACTACTACGCGGTCGAGACTTTTGCGCGCGGACGCGTCTATAGTTTGGTTGCGACGCATGTACGAATTGCGCACGGGCTAAACTTTATGGATGATTGTGTCATTTGGCCGAATTATATGGACAATCGCATGCAACCAAAATCCAAGGCCATGCAACTAAAAGTAAAAGGCATGCATCTAAAAATGGAAGCATGCAACTAAAAGCGGAGGCCATGCAACTAAAAATAGAGGCCATCCAACTAAAAGGGGGCATGCAAAGTAACATTGGGGAGGAGGAGCAACGAGGAGCTCGATATATGTCCCATTTTTTCCCTACTAGTTTTTTTTTCCTTTCCCCCCTCTTCCTTCTTCTGCCCTCTGGGTTTTCGAGAAACAAATTATCTCACATATTGATATCAAACTCCTAGCTTTGTTTACTCGATCTTTCTTGTCAAAAATTATCTCCCGTATTCATATCAAACCACTCCTTGCATGGTTGTTGGCTCCTTTCTTTGAAAAATTAATCTCTCATTTCCATACCCAACCCATTGTAACACAATTTTGAAATTATAAAGAATCGATTTTCTTTTGCAATAAACTAATGATTTGTCTCTCCCACTTGTCTTATGCTTAAAACTTGCTTGTGTTGTACGTGTTGCACTAAGTCCTTCTAGTCCAGAACCCCGGTGGTTCCGTCTCACGATCCGCACATAGTGACGGATTTTCACGACAACGGTCGTCGTCTCTGTGGCCGCGAGTGTGACTTTAACTAACCCACGCCCATCTTTTCTGTCCAACCGTCGACGTTTTGGCCTAGGGCTTCCTTGACTTGGCTCGGTTTCTGGCTCCTACGCAGCTTCCTCGCTGCGCTTCGCCCGCTCTTCCTATGTTGTTCGCGTGTTGGGCTGGGCGGATTGGGGTTCATCCTCCCACTCTGTGGTGGTCAACTCCGCTAACATTCGCTTCACAGAGCGTGGCGGCAGCGTGGGTTTGCTGGGCTGTGGTGCCGGAATAGTATTGTCAGATAATGTTGTATGATAGGCCTTAGCTTTTTGCCACCTTGATACGCGTGCAAGGCTTCACGTAATGTCGGTCCCGTAATGACCCCCCAATTGACCATGCACCCTTCAAAGGTATCAATGATGATACCTGCCTTCTACTTGGGCATCCCATATGCGTTTACATGTACGCATTCGACCTCTAACAGGAACTTGGTTGTTTCGCGGAAAAAGGGGTCAAGGATTTCTTTAGTTCTATATGCCTTGGCAGACGCCGAATATGGCCCAAAATATCTCTGCAAAGTTTCCACAGGAGGAATTTTGAAATGCCTTTCTCCTAGTGATGACAGGTCCAGCTTTTTCCGAATGGACGTGTTGGTGACCGTGTCGATATTGAGCTTCCTAGTGATGTCCAGTGTGTCAGGGTGGGGAGGTGCCTCGGCGACTCAGATGTATCTATCCAAGCGTTTCTCCACGAGCCATTGACGCAGGGCGGCAGAAATAGGTATCGACATAGTCAGATGGTTAGGCTCATGGTTAATGGGTGAGGACTGCTGGCTATGGTGAACTTGAGCTTTGTGACAAGATGGAGAAGAGTGCGAGGGAGGGGAGCGATGAGAGTGCTGAGAGTTAGAAGGTTAGTTTCTGTATTGTGCAGAAAACCTTCTATTTCCTTCTTTTTGTGGCCTAAGGTTCATTGGTCGGTGAGCCATCGTGGTGTCGTGTGTTCTTGGCCTAGAAGTCTGTGCATGCCTTAAGTCCTTTTAATAGCGTCGTTATCTTCTCTTTCTTTCTTTTTTTCGTAACGGTTACATACAATATTCTTTTTACACTATAGTACAAACAGAGCCCCTTACTTACTCCGCGGATTTCCCAGCTTTGTCATGTCCGGCGGGGAACGGGTTAGGTGGCGTAGGTCATAGATGCAGTTTAAGGCGAAACCCATTCACTTTTTGTTGCAATACATCCCCAGGCAACGTGCCAAGTTGAAATGTACCCTATTCCGCTCCCACAATCCAGTACGGGCATGTCCAGCGGAATCTTAATTTTCCTGGCATATGCCCCATGCGTGTTTGGAAAACTAATACCGCTTTCCCCACCGTAAAATCTTTTTCCCATGCATGCCGGTGTCGGTCCACGAATTCTTTGCACCGTCGTTGTTCCTGCTCCAATATGGCCATACTGCGTAACCGTCTTTCGCCTAGCTCCAGTAGTTGTTGTTGCCGTATTTGCTCAGGTTTGCCCTCTGGTAGTCGGGCTCGTACTTGAGTCCACAGACTAGGTACCTGGAATTCGACTAGCATCACGGCCTCCAGCCCAAATGCTAGCCTAAAAGGTGTTGACTATATGTTGGTCTTATAGCTGGTGAGGTATGCCCATAACGCGTTGTGCCATTTGGTATCCCAATCCGTTCTGTTCTCATTGACTATCTTTTTTAGGATAGTCTGTAGGGTTTTGTTCATGGATTTTGCCAAGCCATTTGCCTGTGGGTAATACGGCGTACTTTTCTTGTGAACCACAGCGTAATGTTGGGTCAGTTCGCTAATGACCATATTCAAAAAGTGACTCCCTTGGTCACTAATGAGCTCGATAGGGCAGTCGAAATGACACCATATGTGTTCATAAAGGAATTTTGTCGTGACTACCGCAGTATTCTCGCGTAGTGGTTTCGCTTCTACCCACTTGGTACAGTAATCCGTGGCCACCAAGATATGCTTATTGCCTGTTGGAGTGGCCGCCGAGGAAAAGGGTCGCACAAAATCTAGCCCCCTCTTTTGGAAAGGATCCAGTGGTAACACTGGTTGGTGTGGCATTCTCGCAACTTCCGTGGGTTGGCCCAGTCATTGACATAAATCGCATTGTTTGCAATATTCATACGCATCCTTTTGCGTAGTCCGCCACCAAAGTCCCGCTTGCCAGATTTCCCGGGCCGTAACATCGCCCGCGTAATGTCTTCCCGCCGTACCACAGTGGGCTTCGCTTAGAACCACGGCCTTCTCATCCTGCCGTATTCCGCGCCTCCAGATGTCGTCACTGCCTTTGTGGTATAGGATGTCCTCTACTAAACAGAAATTTTGACTCCGTACGGCCAGCCGTTTTTTCTCGTCCGTCCGTAATTGGGGTGGCAGTAACCCTTGGTCAGGAAGTAGGTCATTTCCATCAACCACCGATCCGGAAAAGTCTTTTCTGTTCGTTCGGCTAGAGTGGCTACATACAGAATGTCCGCATCCGAAAAGTCGTCATCATCCTTTTGTGTTGTTTCTCCATTATCAAGTCTGCTCAAGAAATCTGCCACCATGTGTTGCATACCCAGTCAATGCTGAATTACAAAGTCGAATTCTTGAAGCAGCAGCATCCATCTAGCCAGTTTCCCCGTCAGCGCTTGTTTTCCTACCAAATATAGCAATGCCGAATGATCCACGTGAAACGTGAATTTCCGCCCTAGCAGATAATGCCGGAACTTATTGATGTTGCAGATCATACCCAACGCCTCATGTTCCATTGTGGAATAGTTACACTCAGCCGTTGATAATTTCCAACTAGCGTAGTACACTGGCCAGTACCAATTCGACTCTTTGAGCTGCATTAGCGCACTACCTATTGCTATGTCCAAGGCATCTACGAACACGTGGAAAGACTTCACCCAAACTAGTGGATGTACGATAGGTGCCTTCGTTAGCATTATCTTTAGCGCATCATACGCCTTCTCTTCCGTTGCTGTCCATTTAAAAGGAGTCTGATGAACGGCGGCATGTAATGGCGTGGCGAAGTCCGCCAAATAGCGTATCATCCGACTGTGCCATCGTATTTGTCCCAGAAACCGGCTAAGTGCTTTCGCATTTGTCGGTGTTTTCGCGTGAGTAATCACGAAGATTTTGTTCGGATCGACCGCTATCCCTTCCTTACTAACTATGTGGCAGAGGAGAGCCCCGCTGGTAACGCCGAAGGCGCATTTGGCGAGATTCAGGCTTGAGCGCGCGGTTCGGCAACGCTCCAGGCAAAGTTGTAGATGCGTAAAATGGTCGGTTGTTGTCCCATATACCGCAAAATCATCAAAAAAAAATTGCATGAAGGCCGGAATATATTCCCCAAAAATCTCCATGATTGTCCGTTGAAATGTAGCCGGCGCCGTCTTTAGCCCGATCATCATGACGACTACGACATAGACTCCCCATACCGTGACAAACGTCGTCTTCTCTTGGTCGTCGGGGTGCATGTGTACTTGATTGTACCAACTGAAGCCATCTAAAAAGTTGTACATGTCATGTCTGGCGACAACGTCCAGTACACTATCGGTGAACAGTAAAGGGAATGTGTCCGTAATGGTTACGGCGTTCAATTTCCGGTAGTCCATGCATACACGTATTTTGCCATTTTTCTTTGGTACGACTACTATCGGGCTTAACCATGTAGCTTGTTTGACTGGTCGAATGAATCCGGCCTTGAGGAGTTTGTCAATTTCTTCTTTTACACGAGCCGCGTAGTTTGGGTTCATGCAGTATCGACGCTACTGGACCGGTTTCGCATCGGTCGCTAAATTGATCTTATGTTGATAGAACCATTGGGTTGTGCCGCCATTTCCTCTGTTGGTACGCGAACCTTGGTGCGTCCACGTCAAAAGCTGATGCACTTATGTTGCTAGCTTTGCTTGATATTTGCTGAACGAAGCCACAGTCTACCCAGCAGCATAGGGTACGCTCCTGGGGCGTCGAGGGCGAGGACTACCGCCGAGACATCGAAGCGATGTCCTCCCACGATAATGCCTAGCTTGTGTATTAAACCCAATGGTCGTACTGAGCAGGTATCCGCCATGCGAAGCCAAAATGGACAAGCTTCCCATTCGGAAATTCCCAATTGTTCGCATGTCTTCGCGCAAATTACATTTCAAGACGCCAGAGCCGCCGTCGATTACGCATCATGTGATTTCCTGACCGTGTAGTATCAACTTAATTGCCGGATTGTGGTGATCAACCACTGTTGGTCCGGCGCTGATGTCCGTAAAATTTGCGGAGATGCTTACCCTAGATCTGCCCGTTATACGATCCTCCACGACTTGGCGGAACCGTGGGACTAGTTGAAGTAGCTTCTCCATGGTTAGGGTTATCTCACAGCCTGCTAGTGCTTGCCATATGGGATCCGGAGATATTACATCTTCCTCCGACGGCTCCACCGTGTTTGCAGACTCCTTCCGCAGGCGTTCCGTATTTGCCGCATTTGCTTTTTCAACCCATGCTTGGGCCGTCTGACGTATCTCATCTTGCGCGGCCCAATCAGCATTTTTTGTTTGATGGCGTGTCGTGACTTGCTGCACTTCCGCCGTAATCGTATTGACGGCAGGCCCCTTGCCCTTGCGTAATGGGCATTGTGTGGCATAATGTCTAGGCTGTTGCCAAACAAAACAATGGACGCTAGATTCGCCTTTCTCGGCAACTAGTGGTGTGTGTTGATCCCTAGGTGTGACTTGCTCCTCCCGGTCCTGGTTCGTTCTTCGGAGCGTACGCGGTTGTTGTTGTTGGTCCCGGCGCGGTTCCTGGTGTTGGTCCTCGTCCAACCTTTCGTCGTACCATTGTTGGTCCCGTTGAAGCCGCCATGTTTGTTCGTCGGACGGTAATTCTCGTAGCGTTGGCCCCCTTTATTATTTTTGTGGTTGCCATGGTAGTCTTCATCCTCCTGCTCGTCTTCCTCGGAATCGTTGTTATTCCGGCGATTCCGGTAGTGCCGGTCATCGCGTGGGTTCCGATCCATATACCGGGGTCATTCCTCTTGGCGCCTTTGCTCATTACATCGAGGGGGGCACTGTGTTTGCACGCTTCGTACTATGGGCGTGGCTCTAATCAACATATTGTACTCACACTGCTCGACCGTGTGTGCTTTCGAGTGACAGATTGGGCAATGGATTCGCATGTTGCAGTCGACTGCGGAATGCCCAAAATTCAAGCAAATCGTGCACTGGATTGCCTGGTGGAAGTGTCGTTCCTCGTCTTGAGGTAACGCTTGCCGTAATGAGGACATGGAAAACCTATCTTCTTCTTCGTCTAGCTCGAGCTGTAGCGCTCGTTCTATGACCATGTCGGCCGTTTCACCTTTCACGCTACTGTTGTTGAGCGTCGTCCGTATCGGTCGTCGTAGAGATGCTAGGAATGTCTCTCGAGCCTCGTCCTCCGTCGGGCCCCATTTTAATTTCCGTCGGAGATTTTGGAAGCGTAAACTGAAATCCGCTACAGTCTCAACCGATAACTGTTTAATTGTATAAAACTTCCCGAGGATTTCGCGTTGTGGCACCTTCCGATAAAAGAAACGCAAAAAAGCCGATTGCAGCTGGTTGAAGGTCTTGATTGCTAGCAGATCCATCTGCGAATGCCAAAACGCCACTCTCCCATACAGAGTTAATCCAAACTCTGTCATTTTGGACTGGTGCACAACTTCTTCGGGAAGGCTCTGCACCATGTGATTTGCATTCAGGGCATTTAGGAACAGGCGAATGTGGGTTGCGGCGTCGGTTTCGCTGTTGAAGCGGGGATACGAGAAGGCCATGTTGGACGCTACAACGGGCAGGGAAGGACCATGGTGCTTGTGTGGTGAGCGAACTTTCTGTCTGTCACCGGGGTATTTTGTGAGTGGGAAGTCGTCTTTGTGGTCCCGACAGGTATCACTGAGGTCACTGAGGTGAGGTTTTTGCCGTGCGCGTTCCTCTGCCTGGCGTGTGATGGACCTTGTGATTGGTCAGTCTTGTCGTGTTGTTCATCTATGAGAAGACACAAATCACCAAGCGTGCCAAAAGTGTTACCGATTAGGAACACGGTCTTCAATCAGTCCTTCGACCTAGACCTCAAGGTGGCTGCGTTGCCACGAATGGTACTGTCGTACCGTAGTACGTAACGGGATAACTCTCTGTATCCTAGTAGCGTATAAGAGAGACGGCTACAACCGAGCTCCCTAGACAGTGCACTAGTCACAACACTCACACTCACGCCTACGCTTCTTACGATTACAGTGCTTACGCTATGCCACCAAGAATCACAGACACACAATAGATTAACCACATATTTGCACAAGATATCAGAGAAGATAAAACTCTATTAAGATACGCTGTATGCACCAAAATTTACACGCTACCTCTATCAGAGGATTTTTGCCCTTTATATACACAGGGTCTTTTAGCCGTTCACGCTTCTCGTGTGAACCATTTACATGCGTTACGTTTATACTATATTCTATATTTCTGCGTTCATTGTTACCATTCCAGCGAACAACAATTTGAAAAGCAAAATGAAGATCAATCCACATGCTACTGTTGTGTCATTCTTAGTAATGGTAGACCCAGATCAATTCCCAACGGTATTGGACTTCAAGTACAGTTCAGCAGATGATTATACATACTACGTGATTGGAGGATCCCACTCTACTGAAGCCCGACGTCAACTTGTTAAGGAATATCCTCTTACACCCTCCTTCAAATATGCAGAATGTAAAGTGTATGTTGGTCTTAGACATGAAGAAGCCAAGTTGCTAGCCTGGGACCACAATAATGATAATAACTATAGACAAAAGATGTCATGTATAGAGCGCATCAGGTTCTTTCATCACGAGTACCTTGATGCTTTGCAAAAATTTGGTCCTAGGATGCATCCTGGATTGTGATGATAATGTTTGCTTGAAGTGGGGATAGCAGTTAACAAAAGCACAAAGTTTGAAGGCCTGAGAAAGTACGACTCATGATTTCAACTTGCTTTCAGGATAGGGGATGTGTGGGACCTCCAAGATTGAATATTTAGCATGTGGGAGCGAAAAGAGATAAAGGGTCAATGATCAAAGAAGGCTAAGTTGGACCCTCAAGTGGAGATGAAGTCTAAGTCACGTTAAAGTGACTTGGCTATAGAGGAATTAGCCGAGGACGTGAAGTTGTTCCTTGGCGGTCATTGCAAGGGATAAAAGATGACAGATTATTAATATTTGTATTATCAAGAGTGGCTGCCAAGGAATTTAGCTTGGATGAAATGGTCATAGAGTTTCAAAAGTGAGTAATCTATGTGATGATTGGTTTTTATTGGATTGCTTCATTAATTTTCTCTTGATTCTAACCTTTATATGTAATGTTTTTTAGCCATAAGGTTTACATGAAGATACAAGAGTTGATGATGAAAATGTTGTCCTTGCCTACATGAGAAGAAGTGGAGTAGTCGTGCCCAAAAACATCATCATACAAGGCTCTTGAAGAATATTTTATTGTATTTAGAGAATGGGTATGTGTGTTTATATCTTCTGTAGTTGATATTAGGATAATGTGCATTTTCTTATAAATCTTATAATTGCAGAAACCACCTCACTCCAAAAAATTGGGTGATAGTAATGAAGGCATTCCAAGTGCATTTATCACTCATTTGGAATGAGCAAAGTACCAAAAGTGAATGATGAAAGGAAAGGAGCTAGAGGTGCCCGAAGACTCGGACACAGTAAAGAGTTTTTTACACAAGGCTGATCCTTTCCGCCAATTTTATTATAGTGTATATATAATGGTGATCTGGGTAATATCCTTGACATATTACCCAAGAGGCATTATACATTGCTCATCGTAGACATACCATACGGGTTTCGAATAACAGGGTCCATATACGACGATGTGCCTTATAAATATCCTCAGATAGAAAAGATGGTGAAGGACTTCGCAGATCTGACCCTGGCTCCATTGTGGCAAATTGTTATATTTCATAGTATGGGTCAGGCTTTATCGGTCACTACTGCATTAAAGTTGAGACCATGCAACTAAACACATGCATTGGTAAGCTTTAAGTTGTTTCTAATTTATATATGGTTTCAATTGTACTTACTATATACAAATTGACTTATTTCCATTCCATTACAAACAAGGTTTTAAGATGAATATAACTCATACCCCGGGCAATCGAATGGTGAGTGTTGTGGAACATTTATGTGTGGGGTACTACGACGCAATTTCTAAGAAGAAGGCACGTGAATGAGCAAAATGTCGTAAATTATATGATGTGCCCGGCGGTGACGAAGAAGTTACACCACGTTTCTAGCGACAAGTGTCTAGTTTAACTCATACCAAAAGCCCCAAAGATTAATAAATCGATTGATTGAGTTGTTCTCCAACCCTAATGATTGGGTGCTCGACTTAGTCACTAGAACAGTTATTCTTATAAGTATGATCAATTTGTCTTAAAATAAAATAAATTTTCTCGACTTTGTTTGCTTACTTACACATGTGCGATTTTTTATTCAAGAACGACTGCATGTGCTCTGAAACTATTCAGGAACTGTGTCGCCTTGGAGAAGGACCCCTCACAAGTTAATTTTATTAAAATGAGGATCCAAGACCAAGAGGTTGGGGCAAAGCATATCAATGAAACTGAGATGTTTCAGTTGACCTCTAGAGAACCCATGGAACCTATAGACGAAGGAGGGGACCTTGTCAACCTCGAAGATGTACCAAATTCTAAACAAACACAAGTTTCAATTGAGCACACGAAACAAGTGGATATGACACAACTGACAGCTAATCTTGGAGAGCAGCCTCTTCCAAACCTCCTAATGGAGTGATTTGTATAATTCTTTGTATTTGTAACTGATAGATTGTTTTGAAGTATAATTTCTTTAATCTATCCTATTGGTGTCTCGAACTCAATGTGTCTATCATATGTTACAAAGGTTGACTTGTAGAGTACATGGTTAAGTATAATTTCCATTGAGCATATGATTTTAACTTATCAATTGTATGACAAATGTTGGTTATAATTATTTCTCGATTAATATAATTGAACTTAGTGTTTATTCTATGATTTATGTTATCATTAATCTTGGTTAACTAGTTTTGAGTAAACACAATAATATTAAGGCAAGATGGTTGCTCATATGATAATGCATTCACGTTATTCATGTATGATTGACATATAATATTCATAGTGGTTTTTTTGAATGCATGGTATCTCGTGATATATTTGTTTGCGTAAATGTTTCTAATCATATCCATAAATCCTATTTACAAACTTGACATAACAATATTTATAAGCTTTAGAGACAAATATAGTAACAAATTTGCATTTCTAAATTTGTTAAGGTGGATTTGAACTTAATCTTATCTACAATGAAGCATATTACAATTCCTGTCATCTTATTTAAGAATTGGAGAAATTTGTATTTGAATTGAGAAAATGTCAGTTAAAATTTTAATCTTCAAAATATTAATTACATTTTTTAGTGGTGTCTTTCAAAATCGTGCATGCATGTGTGATAGGTTCTTAAAAGATCGTTCAAGAAAGGTAATTCTTGACATCTCACATAATTATCAAAAAGGGAATGCAACATATTACCTATTTCAAATGGCCCGGTGTTTTTGTAGCTCTTGGATCTAGCTTGGTTCATTGAACAGTTGGCACAAAAGAATACGAATCACAACCAAAAATACGAAGGTTACTTAGGTTAGGTTTGTGACCATGGCATAATTGATAAGGGGTTTGGAGCCCCAAAGATCTATGAAATCCTCGATTTTGAATGTAGCAAGTGGTGCCAACCGCTTCCTCCCAAAATTGAGGCGATAATTGAGTAAATAGTAACATACTCCGAGCCATATTGAGAAGTGTTCTATTCTTCCTTTCAGATACACCATTTTGTTGTGGTGCCTTCATTTTGATACAATGTTTGAAATTCATGAGACATATACTCACCACCACCATCAGTTTGAAGACTTTTAATCTTTGTTGATGTTTGCACTTCGACTCGAGCCTTGTATTCTTTAAATGCTTGATAAGCTTGACTTTTATACTTGAGAAAATGCAAGATTGTAAAGCGACTAAAGTCATCAATAAAGCTAATGAAGTATTTGGCTCCACTAAGAGAAGGGGTTGGAAAAGGTCCACATAGATCACTATGTACTAATGCAAGAGGGGTAGAGGCTCTAGATCTGTGCTTTGGCAAGGGTTGTTGGGGCATTTTCCCAAGGATACAACTTTCACACAAAGAGATGGGCTTGAAAGGTTCTTTTGGCAAACCATGGACTAGACTATTACATTGTAATGTTTTTAGAGCATTGAAATGCATATGACCTAGATGAAAATGTGAAAGAGAAGAGGGAGAATGAAGATTAGTTAGAGATATATAGGATTGAATTGGGGTAGAATGATGTGCTTCTAAAATAAGAGATGTAGGAATGCATTTTATGGGATATAAGCCTCCTTCTCATTTACAACATGTTCTAATAAGGTCTCCATTTGTAGCTTTATGTTTAATAATTGCATGGTTAGAATGAAACTCAATTATAGTACCATTTGTGGTTGCTTGACTAACGGATAACAAGTGTTTGGTGATGCCTAGGACATAGAGAACTTCATTTATTGTGAAATGACTTGTTGTTGTGACTTCAAAAGTAATATCACCCTTGCCAATAGCTTGTTTAATCCCATTATTTCCAAATCTTACAATGATAGGAGGATCAATTTCCTTATAATTACACAACCAATCTTTCCTATTAGTTAAGTGGTTGGCCGCACCAGTATCACGATACCATGTCATTTACATTACTTGGATTTGGAGTCATGGCAGAAAGTGATTCTGCAATGAATGCTTGAAGAACATCATCATACTTGTCACCATTTTGATATCCATCTCCTACAGTTTTATCATCATCCATCTCTTCTTCAACAAGATGAGCTTGTACACGCCTCCAAGGTTGATAATTCTTGAAATTTGACTTTGTGCGGCAATTTTTTGTTGCATGATTAGTATGTTTGCATATTTTACAATTGTTACCGGCCGGCAAAGGAGTCCAGAGTGGGAAACGGAGAGTTAATTAAGTATTAGGAATGTGGTTGTAATTAAGCTATGAGTGTGGACGGACAGACCGGAAACAGTATGCCGTTTCGGATCCGGACCGATCCCGAACAAGTGCGGATGACACCGTTTTGTAATACAGACCGGAAACCTATTTAAAGGCCCGAATACAATGTAATAGTTAGCGGTTAATTAATGAAAGGGACGGCACCCCAAGGACGGCTTCCAAACGGCAACAGCTGTTGGCCTCTAAGGCCACTAAGGGAAAGGCGGCAGATGCAGAACAGGCGGCAGCAGGAAGCGGCAGCCGGAAGCGCCCAACGGAGGCGCAGGAGGAACCACCGGCACGGCCCGTAAAGGTCACACTCCGCCGACCGGTGAATAGAGAAGCGGACTCCTTGGCGGCAAAACTCAATGCCGGAGCTCAGGAGGAGGAAATAGAGGAGGAGCCTACGGAGCACCTCCAGCAACGGTCGTCGACAAGGACCGTTGAGGCAGCCGAGAAACGTTCGAACCCTCAGACGGAGGGAACACCGGCTCCCCATACTGAGACTCCCACGCCAAGGAAGGAACCGGAACCGGTGCAGATGGCACCGGAAACAGAAGCCCCGGCACCACCGGCAACACCGGCAAGTCCCATCCCGCCAGAGCCGGAAAGGTCAAGGCAGCCTCCCTCGGTCAGCCAAGAAGAAGCGCAAGGGGAACCAGGACAGCAGGGTGGTCCACGGGCAGAAACGGAACTACAACTCGGCGCAACTAGGCGGGACCACCCCTCTACAAGTGAGCCCATTTGTCAAACCTCCGTGCAAGCACAACAAGGCACAGGTAGCCTGTGGCTCCGGTGGATAGGCGAACAGATAGCCGGAGCAATGGGGTATATTGAGGCGGAAGAAAGAGCGCAAAGCGAACGGTTGCTCGTCACAACCGAACAACTAGAGACGGCCCGGTCCAAAATCCGGTGCCTTGAAAAAGACTTGGATCAGGTCACGACAGAGATGGCCAAAATACGGATCCAATCACCAATGACTCCGGTAAGTGTACAGAATAACGAAACGGAACGACCTGTACATAGCAATAAGACCCCGGCAACGGAAACCGTTCCGGCGAGAGATGCGGCGCAAGCCCAGGAGCTTGCGGAATTGAGAGATGAACTTGCCGCACAAGAAGCGCTAAGGAGTCGTGAACGAGAATTGAAGACGGCTGCCGAAGCCGAATTAAAGAAGACTGCTGAGAACCTCTGTCGGGCAGAGGAGAGCCTCCGGAAAGGCCATCAAGCGTACGACCGGCTAAAGGAGGAGAAAGACAAAGTGCTGCAGGAAAAGGACAAGCTGCGGAAAACGGCGGAAACAGAGATTGAACGGCTAAAAGAAGAGCTCCGCCAGTAGAAGGACCGCGAGGACCGGGCCCGTCGTCAGATCAACGCACGGCTCAAGCAAAAGACGGATGATTTTGAGCACCTGCACCGGGACTACAAACGGCTGGAAACGGAGCATAAAGAACGGATGGCCGAGCTCCAACAAGTAGTTGATCAGGCCGCGACGGCGATCGCCGACGAACGAGCGGAAAATACAAGACGCTTGGAAGAGGCGGAGAAGGTCCGGATGGAGCTCCAGAGGCAGCAGCAGGAAGACAAAGAGAGAGCGTCAACAGTATTGCAGAAATTACAAAGCACATATCAAAGGCAATTGACGCATTACAAGGCGCAGGCGGAGGACAATGTCAAAATCATCAAACTGAAGGAGGAACGGCAAGCGGCGGAAACCAAATCGCAATTGGGAACGAGCCGGATTCAGTCCATCCTCCGGGCATGGCTGAATCAGACAAAACACTTGATTGATGAAAGCTCCGTAAAATGGTGGACAAAGTGGGCACAAAACGCGGCGGAACTCCAATTGCTACGGGCGGATGTGGCAAACCGGCGGAAGGAAGGAGATGACTGTTATACGTTGACTTCTGAGGACTTCACCGCCATACGGGACGAGCTGGCCAACGACTTCCAAGTCCTGGCAGATGAACAGCTGGCGCAGGTCAGGCAGCTCGTAGCTCAGTTAGACGATGATAGGCTGGACGCTCAAATCCAGTTTGAAAGCTACGATCGGTCCCGGGTGCGGGAAGAAAAAGCACGGGAAGCGACAACGATTAACCTTAGTGATGAGGAACCGTCGCCGGCTAAGGGCTAGCCGGGAACCAATCAACCAGAGACCACCACGACACAGGGAGCAACGACGGAGACGCCGGTGTCAGAGCCACAAACGGAGGAGCAGACGCAGCAACCACCAACGAATCCGCCGCAGCAGACAGCAACAGAGCAGCAACAACAACAACAACAACAACAACCACTTCCAGATGAACCATTGGAGCCTCTCGAACAAAGCATTCTGGACATTTTGGACGAAGAATAGCAAGGGTCGGTTGTGGATTCGACGTACAAGGTACTGTCCCACGGGCGTGCCATGTGTTACCGGCCGGCAAAGGAGTCCAGAGTGGGAAACGGAGAGTTATTTAAGTAGTAGGAATGTGGTTGTAATTAAGCTATGAGTGTGGACGGACGGACCGGAAACGGTATGCCGTTCCGGATCCGGACCGATCCCGAACAGGTGCGGATGGCACCGTTTTGTAATACAGACCGAAAACCTATTTAAAGGCCCGGATACAATGTAATAGTTAGCGGTTAATTAATGAAAGCTTAAGCGTTGTTATCTCTCTATGTTAATTTCCGTTCTGTCTCGATTGTTATATCTTACGCGTGTGTTATGAAAGACGATCATAATAAGTAACTTAATCCAGTAGGATTAAGCGTTGAAGTCTAATCCGGTTGCCGTAACACCCTTTGGTGAAGTGTCTTCCGTAGACACCCTGTGTTAGGCCAGTGTCCGGCCCGAAGAGTTAACAACAATATGTATTGTTGAACCACATTCCTCCTTGTTTAGTGTTTTGATTTTCCTTTATCGATGGCTTTGAGTTTTCTCCTCTTTGGGTGAACCTTTTGTTTTTGTAGGCTGCCATTGCCACACTTGGAGTTCAATTTGAAGACCTTTGTGAACGCATTGTTTCTTCCTATCTAATATTTGCAAGAACATGAATTAGAGTTGAACAATTTATTGAGTTTTGGGTGGTTCTGAAAGTGGACCACGAGTGAGGAAGAGCACCAAGAAGGAGAATCTTTTGTAATTTATCATGGATTTCTAATCCCGAAGTTAACACATCATCTAATATCTTTTGCCATATTAAAATAAATTCACCAACTGTTTGTTCGTCATTCATTTTGTAATTAACAAGCGTTTGAAGTGTATGCGCTTGTTGGGCATCATTTTTTGGTTCGTGGATAGTTTGTAAATGCTTCCACATTTTTTGAGCTATCTCCATTTTTCGCAATGTTTCTCCGATGCCATCACTTACATGCATTAGAATTTCTATTCTTGCGCACGTCTTTTTCCTAATATTCTTCAAGTTCTTCGCCTTTTTCAGGTTTTGTTGATGATCCTTAAATTATATCCCATAATTTATTATATTTAAAAAGTAATTTTAATCTTGCCTTCCATATTCGATAATTTGTGTTGGATAATTTCTCAATCGTAAACTTTCGCATGTTGAGTTGCGACGACGACATAGATTGTGCCATTATTGCAAAGGGTTGTCTGGATCAGCGCACGGCAAACACAAAATTGTCTTTCGTTATTTGACGATTTTGGACACTACATATATGATTTCTTTTGTATGGGCATAAAGGTTAAATTATGATAAGGGCATGTGTTTTGTGATTTTAGAAAGGCATAGGTTATTAGGCTATTAGGTTATAGGTCGTTGGCTCTAATACTGTCAAGAGAGAGAGAGAGATAATTGAAAGAGAATTACTATATTGAAGAGTAAAATGGATTACAAAGAGTTGGCTACAAAATGGCGTTGAACCAATTTAGGTGTGGGATGAGTGGTAGATCCCTATTTATAAGTAATAGAGAACACTCTAGAATATTCTAGGTTATCCTAGAACGTAGAGTAATCTAGAAGATCTCTAGAGTATTCTAGAAGGTTCTAGTGGTATAGAACACTCTAGAATAATCTAGGTCATTCTAGAATGTAGAGTAATATAGAATATTCCTATGATATTAGATTTCATATTCTAAAAACTATACATATAAGAATACTAATATAATGGCTAAGGATTTGACATGTGTACAACAAGGTCGTGGGTTCAAACTCGAAAGGATCATGACAGATACCATGTAGGAAAAGAAAAGAAAGAGAGAGAGAGTGTGTGTGTAGCCCAATTGGTAAGGTTGCCCAATGGAGACCAAGTGGTTATGGGTGCAACCCCTACATTCCACAATGACGTTTAGTGAAATAAGAGATATACGAGGTGAGAAAATTGGGTTTTGATCCCAAGATATAGTGTTAGTAGTGTAAACAACTTACCATTAGAGTAAGTTAATTATGATAAAAAGAAAAGAGAGAGAGATTAATGGATGCCCTAACTATTACATCATTGGTGGTGGCTTTATAAGACCACCGTATTCCTAAAAACTAATAACTACTAAAATGGAGTTGTCTAGGCATGAAAAGAACTAGAAGTTGGATGCATGCATGATGCATCAATGCGAATATTAATATTGTGACTGATTTAAGGACAAGAAAGATAAACATGTCAAGTAACTCACAACAAACAAAAGGCACTTGACAACAACGTGGATTCACCACTTTTATTCACTACTACATATTAATATTGTGACGGATTTAAGGACAAGAAAGATAAACGTGTCAAGTAACTCACAACAAACAAAAGGCACTTGACAACAACGTGGATTCACCACTTTTATTCACTACTACGATAAAGATTTATTGTATTGGAGGTGTGTGCAACTCTCTCTCTCTCTCTCTCTCTCTCTCTCTCTCTCTCTCTCTCTCTCTCTCTCACACACACACACACACAAACAAACAAACAAACAATTTGAAGCCTATCATGATGAGTTCATGTCCTCGAGGGTGTGTTTAATTTGTGAGAAGTCGTCACCCAGCTTATTCTGGACGGCGTTCCAGAGGGAATCAAGTGAATGGCCATAGGAGGCGGGCATCACGTGAGCAGGGCATTTCACCACGCGAAAATTGAGAGCATTGAAATAGTCGACGAGGTGGGTCTGATAGTTATAGAAGATGTACTCCCTCACTCGTATGGAGTTAGTGTGGAGGTGGTTGGAAGGGTCGCACCATGTGGGATACACCTTTGCAAAGTCTTTGTACGAGACTTCTGAGCCATCTTGATTAAAAATACGAACGTCTTGTTGAAAGCACCTCACGCAATTGGATTCCGACAAAGCTCTGTGTTTGTGCCAGATGATGCCTGCCAGGCCCTGTGGTTGATGCATGGTGTCGTGCCGCTCCGGGTGTCCTGCACTGCGAATGCACGTTATCTTACACCTTGGACACTTCTCATCGCATCTCATCATCAAACGCTCGTCCTTGAGCTGCTCCATCCTCTCCCTCACTCTCTGCACCAATCTCCACAACTCTGAATCCTTCGTCCTTAATAAGCGCTGCAGGACGCCTCCTTGCTTGCAAAACTTCTGCTCTAGATTTCGGCATAGCTCAGGCAACTTCGCGGAGACTACATCCACATCCAAATCCTTGTATTGATCAACAGAGATTCGCGATAAGATGGAGGCTGCTAGTTTTCCCGAAGGATCCACCCTCTCGCTTCGCAACAAGCTTTTTAGCTCATCCATGAAAACTTCCACAGAGAAGGATGGCCTGTTATTCGACACCTCATGTCTACGGCTCGCCTTCTTACCTGCGTCCATCACGCACCGTTTGACCTTCTGAAAGAATGAATTCCATTCTACCTCATACAAACGACGGCATTCCTGGGCAATTAGGGCATCTGTGACATCTTGGAAATGCTTACGCCCGTCACTCACACATGCGATGAGAAGCTTGACCATGTTTTTCTGGATAAGGATTAGTAGGTGCAAGTCTAAGCAAGCTCTCATCACTTCCCAATTGATCATCCAACTCTTATTAGCTAACTTGTCCACGACTGCTCTCACTAGGAGTTGATGGTGTGCATTTTGGAGTTGAGCTTCAAGTAGGCGTTCCAACTCTGAGACGATCATGTTAGCAGCTCCCACGCCGTTAGCATAATCTTTGAAGAATCCGCGAAGCTGAGGCTCTGCTTCTCTCAGCCTCTCAGCAACATTGTGTTTCTTGTCCCACTCCCTTTGTTTCACTTCTAGCATTTCGATGAGAGTACTCATGACGAAACGATGACCCCTTACCTGATCCTCTCTAGACAAACCTTGAAGAACCTTGGTAGTTGATTGTATCACATTAATCACGATCACATCATCATACTTCGTCACGTTCTGAACGTTGGAATTCAAAATCGCAGCTAATTCGTCCATCAGATGAGGGCCCTGTGCATTCTCACCTTCTCCACTATTTTTGGTAGATATAAAGTTTCTGATTGTTTGCACAACTGCGTTCCCAATATTTCCAAGCCTCTGAGGTTTACTGGCTTGACCCCCAGGTTTTCCTGACTCATGGGAATGGAGCTGAAACATTTTAGTGAGGTTCGATATGGCATATTGATTCTCCACAGAAATGGGGACACTCTCAGCAAAAGGTTCATGCTTTCCCTTGGCCTCATTCACGATCCGATTGAAGATATCTCTGAAAACTTCATCTCTTTTCTCTGCATCCAACTTATCTTCGCCTATTAGTTCTACGATCTCTTTCTTCATTTTCAGTTCATACTTACTGACCTCATCTTCGAATTCGAACACCCCGCTCATGAAATCACCAAGCCTATGTTTGTAATCATTCTGCAATGACATGCAAAATGAGTTCCACTTGCTCAATTCTTGGTCTTCCCATTTTTTCCACATAGTGGTTTCCAGTATGCGTTGCACGTCCCTTGTCAGAACTTCCGACATCTCACTCACATTGCTATCGAAGACTCCGGCTCTTGCCGACCTACTTTGGACACCTAAATTGTTGGACCTGACATCGCTTTCGACTTTTTCGAACTCCTCCATCAACTTCTTGCTTAGTTTGAGCCGTGGCCCTTTCGCCAATGCTTGTTGAAGGTCGTTGTAAGCAACCCTTTCCATTGCTGTTTTGAAGCTTAGATCGAAGTCCGCTTCGCAAATACAGTCCCACACTAGGGTCAGATATTTACTCCACTCCTTTATAGTGGTGGCTCTCCATCTCTTGTCCTCTGTTACCCTCCTGTGGATGTATTCCCGGACCTCAATGACTTGCTTGCCATACTCCCACTCCGGAACATCATTCGGCGGAGTATGCCCCCTCTTCAGGTTTCCCATGCACTTCACGTCACTTTGGTTGTCCTCCTCATCCACGTGCATGCCTTCACCAAACATGGACTGAAACATCTTGTCCTCCTCCTTCACCATATGGAGATCAACATTCTCCCATCTACTACTACTAGTACTACTAAGCTTTCCACCTTGAGTCATGTTCGTCACTTGCTCAGCAGCCATCCTTAGGTGCTCCTTCAGTTTCTGCTTATTTTCTTTGAGCTTCCCCTTATCATTTGTGTCGACGCTTCGGTAGACAAATACCATCTTCGACCTTATCGTATTACTGTAGGTTTCGGCTATTCGAGAGCCCTTGAAAGCTAACAGCACCATGGGGACAACGTCTTTGAGACCACTATCATCCTCGTTAGAGACCATGAAGATAGAGGCATCTGCCGGGAGTAATCCGAATGTAGCCAGACGATTGTCACGGATCTGAGAGTCATCAAGCCCATAAAACTCAGGAGACCTGATGCCTTCCGTGTCGAGCAGGAACAAGTAGTCGTAGTCTGGTCGTTCGGATTTGACGACCTGGAGGTAGACACCACGAGTACATCTACCAGCACTCACATGCAATTGTGTGCCAAACATAAGATTGAGCAATGTGCTTTTGCCGCTGCTCTGCAAGCCCAATACGCTGAGGACACATATTCTCGCTGGCCTCTTGAGCTCTTGGCTGGTCAATGTGTCCAGCTCGGCCAGCACCGTCTGCACCCAGTCCGTGCAAAACATGCCTCCATCACCATCGAGGATCTCCAGAGGGAAAGCATCTAGTAAGTGCAAGGCAGCAAGCTTTGCGAGTTTCCTAATGGAAGTAGCAAGAAACATATGGCATATCTCCCTCCATAGATTTCCAATGCCAAGCTTCCGATCTAAAAAGCCTTGTTTTAGAAGCAGGTGCCTATCTCTCAATTCGGTGTTGCAGTAATCCATATTCCACTCGTCCAATGCCTTGTCCTTCTTCCTCTCGGCATCTTTCATGAGAGGCCGCATTTGTTCTGCTATAGCCCTGTCTAGCCACATCATACCCATCCTTCGGGAGGTGGCATCTGGAATGGTGAGAATATGATGGAACACATGGATCAACAGGTTATTCTCCATGGCATTGGGAACCAATTGAGCCCGCCTCCTCTTCTCGTCCTCGCGACTGTTTTGCATCTTTCGAGTTTCAGCGGGATTATGCTTCAATTTCAAAAGCTGGAACTGTATGCGTGACTCTCTATTGAAGCTTTCCTGGAGAGAGAATGCTTGTTTCACAGATGCAAAGTCAACTGCTGATAACATCTCTTCCTGCTGCTTAAAACTATAAAGATCCGGATTGCTCAGATCTCGGTGATTGACGCAAATGTATTCCAGAGTCTTGCGCGGATCTAAGTGATTAGATGTTTGATTGAGTGATGGCAGCAGCTTCCCTTGCAGAAAGTGACACAGAAACTCCTCCGTCTGACTTGCAATGTAGGTCTCTCCACCCAAAATTAGTTTCCTCCTCTTATCTTGGCGCTCTTGCCCATCAAACACCCATTGCAACATCTCGATTTTCCGGTCTCCGGAACCATGTGGCATTCCCGAGTTTCCGATCTCCTCTTTTGATCCCAACTCCAAGACAATCACATCAGCAATAGCGTTTACAAAATCCATCATACATGGATTCTCGTGTAGTCGCCCATTTATATGGAATGCCAGACAAGGCTGCGGCTCCTCCTCACGCCCAACTTGCACCTGGCTGGGCTTTAGAAACCCTAAACCCACCTCAACTACCGGTGATTCAGCCATAATGTTACGATTGTATCGGCTTATGAAGTTACAACAGAGAGCGCTGCTTGCCACGATTGCTGCCCGAGACTCCGAAACCCGCCTGTTGGAAGCAAAGACTATACGGGGCAGCCTCATGTCCCTTGTGAGGATGAGCTTGTTCTGTCTAGCTAGCTTTGCATCGACATAGCTTAGTGCTTGCGCATGGTGCTGGAGCTTGTGTGATGTGGAGACATGTACCAAGGGAACGGCTGCACGTTGCTCGAGAAGGAACCCATAGATTGCTACCTGGGTGGGCACGTCCGAGATCCTCAATAGATGGATGATGAGATCCAATGGAGACACTTGAACATGTTCTTCTTCATCTAGCTCCTCATCATCATCATCATCATCATCACTCCATGAGCTGCTGTTCTTAGTGGCCACGGAGGCAGCTGCGTGACCCCTGATTCGGGAGAGATGCGGGAGGAGGTCCATGCGATGCTTCATGCAATCCAGCAGGCGTTTGGCCTGCTCATTTATTGGAGCATGAGATACATTGGGCAAGAAGGGCCGATCCACAACCACATCCCAAGCGTAGGTTAGCGAGGCTGAGCACTTACTGTAGTTATCAGCAGCACCAGTAGGCCAGGCCGAGTACTTCTGAAGACAAATTCGAGTAAAATCTTCGCTGGTGAAGGGATTGGTTGCGTTCCGCCATCCACTGGAGTCAAGAGATTGGGGATCGCCATCCACTCCGCAGTTGGTTAACTTCTCTAAGTCGGAAACTAGGCTCTCCAGCTGAGAAATATCTAGCCTCTTAAAGACGTTGCCATTGGACTCGTGGAAACCATATCCCCTAAATAGATCGCCAGCAATATTATGCCATTTTTGAGAGGGCTCAGAATTCTGAATGTAGTATTTGATTAGCGTGGCTGCTTGATTGCAAATGCTCACACTCGACCCTGGCATCCCGCCACTTCCCATCGACATTAGCTTGTGGAGTTGTTTGAGCAGCTGTGGAAGAGACATTTTCTCCGGGAGCTGTGGAATTTTGGTTTCGTGGTTAAGTAGATTCCCCAATGAAGACGTTGTAGCCATTGTGGCATCCTGTTGGAAGGAGGCATTGGTTTGCAGTAGCTGGGAAATCAGGGGATGCTCAAGGTGGAGCTGCAAATAAAAGGCATCATCAACAGATTTCATTTAGTACTTCTTAAAAGCGTCAAGAAACTTCACATAACTCTTCATCCACTTATACAAGTGACAACCTTTAAAGATGTGATTAAAGGAAGAAGGAGAATATAAAGAAATGCCCTTTGTATTAAGATTACCCTCACTATATCAAAGTCATGAGCTAAATTTAAGTGAGAGCCCCATTATAGTCTGATTGCTTGTATATCTCTATGTGTCTAGTTCCATACAGTTACTGTGAGTGTGGCATAGGCTAAGTGTTATATGGGCCAGCAAATACATGATCGCTCCCATGGGCCATCGGCCCAAGTCATGTAGCTTAGCATAAGTGATATATTCAAATTCCATATAGTTTTGTTGCCATATTAAATTATCAACCTATGCTACAACACTCAAGTGATGTACCATTGTAGTGTTTTTCACACATGGTTATTAATATAATTATGCGTATTCACAAAGAGAGAGAGAGAGAGAGAGAGAGAGAGAGAGTTGTTTTTTATGATGGGGTTTGCTATTATTGATGAAACAACGAACCATGCATTGTTAGCATACATATACTCAACACCTGTTTTCATCTTTGTTCACTTCAATTGGGTGAGTTTCTGGTTTTCTCTCTTATTCATGGAAAAACTATTTTATCGTCGTTCAATGTGACATCAAGACTAGAGACATGAACATGACTTCTACACAAACTACGGGGACATTAAGATGGGAACAAATGCTCCAACAAAAATGAATAAGTTAGAATGTAATCATGCAAGGGAAGAGTTTAGGAGCTCAAAGAGACTTAACGGTATTGAGGAAATTGGTGAGAAAAAATTGGCATATGGCAATACATGTAGACGAGGTTCACAAGGATAATCATTATTGGGATAATTTATGGGGGATTGTCATTACGTGTTAACTTTGTCTAATTTATATTTGAAGGAAAATGAAACAAGGAAGCAAATCAATGGATCTGTATTATGTGTAAGTTGACGCTAAGCAATTCTACAGTTTTTGATGTATACTATGATTGTGGCGCTATATTGTTATTTAGTAGTAAACTCCCATTCATAAATTGGATTAAACAATGCTTGAACACAATCATATCACTGATTTGTGTTGAGAATATATATTATATATAGGCCCACGAGGGTTATGGTATCACATTTCGTTCCCCTTAACAACTAGATTCAATAAGACATAATGATACTTTATGGTTAAACTAATAACTGTTATGCTCATTACACTTTCTATTCCTAACCTCAACACATGTTAGTGGTAATGTGGATAGTATCAAATCTTCTATATTCCTCATAATCAACAACGAATAATGCTTCATTGAAATCAGAAATATAATTGAACCTAACGCAAAGCAAAGTACCTTTAGTTTGGACTCAATGTCGTCTTGCCATCGTGTGCTCATGTATTTTGCTGATTGCCTCAATCTATCGATTTTTGTAGGATCTGCCCCGAAACTTGGTAATTGCTGATGGATGATTTGCCAAACGCTCACCAAATCGTTGGCTTGATCAGCTTGCTTGTCAATAATGGCCCACGAGAGCGGGTCTGCCTTCAACTTAAGCGAAAAATCGGCTAGATCCCCAGAATGAGACATTGGGCCGACGGTAGTGATTGTTTCTCGAACTATACGAACCTTGGTAGGTGCCAAAGAGGAGACAATAGATGAGAAAAGCTTATTAGATAAACAGATTCACAACAAACTCTTGGCCTTATTATTGGTATAAATATGTCATATCATTACTGTACTCCCTTACCTTAGAAGAAGAAGCTGTTGTAGAAGCTGAGTTGTGCGTTGTGCTGGATGTTCCGGACACCTCTAAGCCAAATAAGGAAACGAGAGGTTTGAAAATAGCCTCATGACTTCCACCGAATTCCTTATGAGCTGCTTCTAGCATCTGCTTGAGGCTACTCTGCTCCTCACTTTGGATGATAAGTTCGTGGAAGAGTATGCCACCCACGTGGTAAAGCCCAGTGGAGACATGGGAGTGATATTTGTCCAGGAATTTGGCCGCGGCCGAATGGCTATCGACTTCGCATGCTTCAGTCAAGGCGTCTTCGCAGAGACGCAATTTCGAGGCCGGGATCTGGAAACACTTTTGGGGCACATAGAAGCAATGGGTGAAGCAGATGTGGGTGATGTTGTCTAGATGACGAGAGGCATTTGCGTTGGTAGAGCTGGAAGTGGCATGAGCTTTGAGGTCGATGACACAATTGAGGAGGTCTGCCCCGGGGCGAAGTGACATGGCAGCACTCCATCCTTTAGACGCCACATTTTCACGAAACTTGAGCGATTCCTCCGAGCTACAGAAATAGGCCATGAAGGAGTTGTTGGCCTGCACCGGGGCCATTATAATTGGCTGCTCTTCTTCGGGCTTGGGCAGCTCCAATAGGATATGGTTGCTTACAAAAGGTGTGAGCACCTGATTATTAACATTGTTTCCAGCCAGCTTCGTGCCCATCTCTTGACTATCCATAGCAGTCATTCTCAAGCCTCTCAATGCCCGCCCAGCGCTAGCATTGCGTATCACATTTCCTAGATTATCCATGACTAATCAGTGTATTACGATCACAACAATGATGCACACAAATTGAGTTGTATACATATAGTATATATATATATATATACAGGAGACAGATTGGATTGGAGGTTACAGCTTCTTCCTCTCATCCAACAACACATTTGCATTAGGACCCTCATCCACATGACAATTATTTATATATTTACGTACAGTTTGATGACGTCCAAATAAAAAGATTAGGGATCCTTCTCAGCATCTTCACAAATTCACCCACCATTCTTCATTTAATATCGACATCTCCACCAAACTTGTAAGTCTTTTCCACGACAGGACACGACGAATGTTGAGAAAAATGTAAAATGAATTTTATATTCTAAAGTCTTGCCCTAGCGTAGCCTATCACAATTCCTAGAAGGTCCTTCCTTGACTAATAATAGGTGCATAGCAATCACAATGATTCACTCAAATTGAGTGGTCTACATATAAAGGAGGCAGACAAATGGATTACGTTTCCGTCCACTTGACCAGACCAGACCAGACCAGATTGGAGTTTGCACCGTCTCCCTCCTGACAATTACACATGTTGAAAAAATATTTGGGGCTGTTAAGGGTTCCATCATTCATCATTTTTCATTTACATCATTTGGGACCGTTAAATCACATCATTCTTCATTACTCCACCAAACTCTTAACAATTTTCCACATCACGCCTAAATATTGATAAAAATGTAATACCAATTTTACACTCAAAGCCCCATGCTAGCGTTAGCCTATCACAATTCCCAGAATATCCTTGACTAATTGATGCTAAGCAACCACAATGATTTGAACTCTATTGATTCATAGAGTCTTCTCTGTGTCATGCACGTACTCGGAATCCACACAAGTATCACACGCGCAATCGTTTACGTGGCAATGGCGAGCCGAAAAACATTTACTCAAGTTTATGGGCCAAGTTTCCAATCTACGATTTCTATTTTGCTATCCTTTAAAGTATGTGATGCCACTTAGAAGACATCATTGATGATAGCATACAAAACTTGGCCGCAAACATTTCATTGTCCACAACTAGTCCAAGGCCTACATTTGACAAATTAGAATCAAAGTTTTTTGAAGGGCATTTTTTAAAGGTATATGCCACATGACTTAAGATTGCAAAAAGTTTTTTTGGAAAAAAATAAAAAAAATTGCAAAAACTAACATGTCATTTAACATAAAAAAATTTAAAATGTCATTACTATAAGAACAAAGATACACAAAATTCCATAAGTACTTCACAAAGATAATGAAATACATAAAATAAATATCGTGTTAATATTTTTACTATTTAGTATTAAGTGTGAAGAAAAGGCTATTGTTTTAGAAAAAAAAAGACTATTTTTTTGAAAAAAGCTAAGGCTTTTTTCGGAAAAAAAAGAAGTTATTCTATTAGAAAAAAGGGAAAAGTACTAGGATACCCTGGAAGTTCGTCTATTTACCAAACTATCCCTATGTCCAAAAAAATACACTTTATAAAGTAATTATATACTCAAATCTACAAGCCTTATTTATCAGAGTACCCTTAAACCTAAACTTATTTACCATAATGCCACTATATACCTATTTTGACCAATTTATACCACTTTTATTTTTCAAAATACATCATAAATCAAAATTATATTATATATCAAAAATTTCAATTGAAAGGTCACCTTAAAATCCAATTCTATGAATTTACACCGACTTATACTGGCTTAATCCCATAAAACCAAAATTTGTGATTGAAGTGACCAAAACTTAATCTTAAAACCAAAACATTTTATCACACACCAAATTTTACAATTGGGATGCCATTTTGAAGCCAAAATCCATGAATTTGTGGATTCACAAACAATTTGCAGCCAAAATGTCAAACCAAATCTCACGAAAAACTTTGCTACCAAAATGTCATTTTAAACGAAATCTCACATAACACTTTGCTATTAAAATGCTATCTTAAACCAAATTTCATGATTTTACACTAAATTTTGTTAGCAAAATGCAATCACAACTAAATCTCCTCAATTTCAAAAATACTTGCAAACCAAAATTAATTATCGAAATGTAATAATTACATGTTAATTTTGATCCGTCTACAAAAAGTGTAATTCCAAAAATATCTACAAAATCAAATATATCTATCAACTCAACCAAAATATCTAATAATGCACAAGGTAAACCTATATCCTGATGATGAAGACGATTGATCAACCCAATGAACAAGAAAGAAAAGACTGTTAGGTATTGTTGAGATATCAAGCTCAACTAGTTTAATTTAGTTAGTCAACACATGTAACTTAGTAGTTACCTAGATCGAATTTAGTTAATGTGTTGACCTTAAGCCTTTAAATAGGACCTTGTACTTAAGTGGGATATTCTAGATCCTCTACTCCTTAGTACATTTAATGTAGGACTTACACATAAGTACCTATGTTCTACCCACACATGTGCACCTTTGCACATGGGTTGTATATATACCTCATTGTGGGTATTTTTGTATGTGATGACACTTTTCAATATAGTCAATCATCCCCCATTTATCTTTGTGTTCAAGTGTAACTTCCTCTCTCTCTCTCTCTCTCTCTTCCTCTCACACACTCTCACGCGCATATCATACTAATCTTTCGCTGCTTAACGTAACCATACAATTAGTCTCTAATTAACCCTAGTTAATTACCTAATTACTTAACAAGTACAAAGGACCCAAAGATTCGCTTAAGTAAAGAAATTTGTGTTTGAAGGGTATTCTGGTAAATAGGGCTTGTAGATTTGAGTGTATAATTGCTTTATAAAGTGTATTTTTTTAGACATAGGGGTAGTTTGGTAAATTTAGAACTTCCAGGGGCATTCTGGTAAATAGACGAACTTCCAAGGGTATCCTGGTACTTTTCCCTAGAAAAACGATATTAAAAAAAGGCTAATAAAAAATTAAGTTTTAAACTTTAAACTTTAAAATCGAATCTAGAGACCTCGCGTTTATACTTTCTAGAGTATTTAATAAAGGTTATTGCTTGAAACTATAATATTATAAGTAAAGAATAAAGATTTGAAAATATATATCATTATTACATGATGATGATATTATTTTAAGCGTGTTATAAAAAAACATATAATATAAATATTTTTATTACATACTTCATAGTACATACATAGTGTATACGTATATTCATAGAATGTAATATTCGTGTTCGCGCACGCATTCAAACGATTGAAAACGTTTGAAAACGAACACGTTTGAAAAGGGAAAAATATGTGCTCCTTTTTTTTCCTTTTTTTCATGTTTTCTATCACAAATTCAGGTCATTCTAGTGCTACCGAGATGGGCTATTGTTGCTTATGTCTTGGGTTCAAATCCCAATTTTATCATCTCTCTCTTGTTAGTAACATAGCAAAATTTTAAATTAGTTTTTTCATTTTTTGTTATTAGAAATAAGCTTAACCTAGTGGTAAGTTGCAATGTTACTATTGCTTGTGTCTTGAGTTAAATTCCTAACTTTCTCATATCCTCTTGTTAGTGTCATGTTACATTTTTTTTCTTTGTTTGTTATTAGAAATTAGCTCACCCTAATGGTAAATTGTTATTCTACTATTGCCCATGTCATGTTTTCTTCATATTCTCGAATATATGTTTTATGAGTTTTTTATCGTTTCTTTTTTCTCTTCTTTTTCTTTCTTTCTTTCTTATTAGAAATTAGCTCACCCCAGTGATAAGTTGTTATGCTATTGTTGCCTATGCCATGTTTTCTTATTAGAAATTAGCTCACCCGGCAAGCTCATCCAACCCATCAAATATTTATAAATTATATATCATATAAAACATGGATTAAAAGCTTGAACTCAAAAGTTTGCTTATAGGGAATCTTGTTGTTTAGCAAATAGCTGGGTATGCCCATGTAGCAGAAAATTGGTAAAACTATTTAACAAAAATAAATATATTAGAAAACGTTCATTATAATTGTCAATCCGGTTCTGCAATAAGGGATTTTTTGTGTAGATGGAATAGCTTTGTGATTCTTCTTCCTCTTAAGGGTCGATTTTTTATTACTTTAGAATCTTTGTTTTGGTATTTTTCAACGTATCAAAATTACATAAATTGAGTTCCCATTTTTTGGGGTACTATGCTATCCCAAACTTCTAGTGGTAAATTATATCTATAAAAAGAACCTATCCAATTATTCCAATTATTAGCATCCAAGGTAGATTGTTTTTTGGAGAATCCCCAACCCTCTACGGATTCTATTACGCTTTGGTTCATAAAACCTGATAGGAAATCTTCATCCACTAGAGTGATATCAACAAAAAATTTCGTATTCCAAACCTTCAATAGATGGATAAAACAAAATTGGATTTTGTTTTGGGATCCCTGGTACCTTTCTTTTTACCTTCACCACGGGAGCACAACTGTCTGGACTCTTACTCAATAGAAGATTCAAATATGAATTTCCATCTATACTCTTGCATTCCATAAACTCCCATGAATATAAGCCTGTGAAATTGATTTAAACTTGTTGAGCCGCGATAAAAATCCTTTGGTTCGGGGAACTGATGATACTGAATGTTCTGCTTCTCTATAATCCTCAATAGTGTTTACTTTTCGCACTTACCAACTGCCTTTGTACTGCAACAAGTTCATTAAGGTAGTACTATTTATTTTACACACAAATATAGTACTCACCTAGTCCAGATTATGTTTTAGAGATCTATCATTGATATCTGAGATTGACATAATATAAAACAAGAATATTGTACATATGAATCTTTCTTTGTCTCGGTCACTATTAATCGAATCGGATTTCTATACAATAGAAATCCTTTTTTACTTTTGAATGGGTAGGCTTTTCTATCACAGTTAGAGAGGGGTCGAATTCCAGTAACAAAAAAACACATACATGTTTTTCTGGGGGTTGCCATAAACAAGTTACGACACTCTGTTTCTCCACCCATCAGAAGCCTTTGTCCATTGCGTTTTAATGTCAGGTTGCAAAGTAAAACGCATGAATGATGTGCGGCGTACTTATTGCTTTCTCGTACCGCCAAATGCCAAAAGCATTTATATTATTAGTAATCCCGATTAATACAACAATACGTGGAATGCCAGAGAAAAAGAAATTGGAATTGATTATGCCCAGATCTTAGAGAAATGACGATTCTATTGATAAGACTTCCATAAAACTGCTTGTTTCGGATAGAACTCCATTCAGATTATGTTATGTTTGAATATCACGAAGAATAATCAAAAATTTCACATATTGGGGAGTCATAACGTAGAACTTCTAACACTCTAGGGCTGCATTCAAAGCATTGCTCGTTCATAACCTACTTGTCTTTATTTACCCCTTGGAACAATCTGGCTGGTTTTCACAGTCAGCTGCAACTTTTTTCATCTTTCTTTTTATGTATCCTCTTCTTTCAAGGTTTTCACTATTGAACATTAAACCCATCTCACATGACACGGGCTGCAAGAGCTCCAGGAAAACACCTAATCCTAGTCCAGGTTCCTTAAAGAGGCTAGAGCGTTTATGGCTTTACAATGATGATCAATGGATTGTACGAATATGGCAAGTATCGTGAGAAGAATGGGTTTAGGGTTTAGGGTTTTCTAAAAATAAGCCATACCACCTAGATGCCAGAAGAAACGTATGGATGTATAAATAAATAAACAAGGTCAAATGGACACTCATTGTTCAAGGCATTGTAAATACTCCTCCTGTGAATGCCTATATACCAATTGCCAAACTCTCAAGGACCATTTTCTTTGGCCACCGCTGCTAAGTTTATGGCATATACATTAGCTCTATCATTAGAAGAAATTGGTGGAAACTTCACAATAAGAACTCATGACCAATGTAATGCAAAAAAATATATTCAATCCCAATTCTTCACATGAATCTAATGTCAAGCCAATGCACTCCGTTCATTTTTGCAGCAAAAAAACTTGAATGTTTGAGCATGAACAAGTGAAGAGAAATCACAAGGCATGGAAAAGTTCAAACCAATAATGACACTAGATCTCATCTCATTATAAAACATCAAAGCATTGGAACCCTAGCTTTTAGGACTTAGTTCACCTTTTCAAATTCAGATATATTTTTGATACCAAGAAATTAAGAGAGTTTTGATTCTTCCACAAGGCTGCAAGGGATTGGATGCAAAAATTAAGCCCCTTACATTTTGTCTTTAAAATGAATCCAACAGGCCTTGCAATCTTTCCATTCCCACTCGAGTTATTGGACACAAGAAACAACTCAAAACTTTGTAGAGATTAACCTTCTGATTCATTAGAACCAGTACTAAAATGTTGGAATTTCCGCACTTTATTTATTTACTTAAAGAGTACTACGCTTGCTGAGAGGGTTAATCCCTGTATGTACAGATGTTTCAAAATCTCAAAACAAACAATGAGATGTCTATGCCATTAGCCTAGTATTCTAGAATTTTGCAGAAGTTTCAAAATCTCAAAACAAACAATGAGATGTCTATGCCATTAGCCTTGTGTTCTAGAATTTCCCTGTGCTCATCGATAGCATCTATAGAGTGGGCTATACATGCAGCTCTCGGCATAAGCCAGCAGATTGGATGGTCGAGGAAGCCTTGTTGCCAGACCTATCAACAAAAACAACAAAGCATATTATCCTAAATCTGAATGATCGATTAACACCACTATCATTTTGTCCCCATGAAAACGGACAATTTGCTTCTAGTTGACAAAACACATTAATACACGAAATGTTTCTCGAGTCATACCTAGGTCATATGCTTTGCCTGCAACAGCTGCAGCTATATTAGCTGAGATTTTTCTTATGTTCCGGAAAGGTGGGTACACTAGACCATTATCCAGATACTCTTTTGTAACTTGTTGAGCCAAAGCTCTTGCTGTTGAAATAAGATAAACATCAGGCATCTTCCATTTTTAGGCTATTTTGCTTATATGTAACCATCATATCCGAGAGAAACATTCGAGAAATGACAATAATCATACCTTGGTGTGACATTGCAATATACTAAATGGGGGCAAATAAAACTCTTTGAAGAAAGATTTAAGAATTGTGTGATGCAAAGATGGGGGCACCAAATTTAGGGTCTCAATCATTGGCCAGACAACTGATTGCATCAATCTTCTTTGTAAAATAATCTTATTATTTACTTTCTTCATAAAAGGCTCCTATGATTTCCTCGCTATGTTGAATCTTGTTATTTATTCGTATGGATTGTGAAAGGATTGAACATCCAGTTTAGTAAGACTTCAACTACCTTATTCATATGTATACACCTAAGTTTCCAGTTTAAAGATAGGTCTCTCTTTCCATGTGTGGGTTTACCCTGATGTATGTAACTTTTGGGCTCATAGATCAGTCGGAGCTTTTGCAGGCAATAATATAGCATGTCAAGCTTTGTACTAACTTCTTTAATTTAGTTATATCAAGTTTTGAACTAAATTCCTCAATGTAGTTATTCTTACCAGCTGTTAACAACATATCATCGTGTACTCGAATTGCTCCAGATATTATTACACCAAGCCCGGTTCCAGGAAAGGTATAAGCATTGTTGGCCTTCAGAAACATAAATTGATGCATTAAAATTTCACAACTTCATAAACACTGAACTCATTGTAATACATTACCTGCCCTGGAGTAAATGTTTTTCCGCTCATTGTCACAGGATCAAATGGACTTCCACTTCCAAATATCACTCGTCCCTACGTTGAAGCAAAATTTTATTGAGCGAGGTTACTTCATGATGAAGTGGATTCATTTATTTATTGGCCAAAATATTGAGCTATTCCTTCACCTGCGTCCACTCATAAGCTTCTTCTGCAGTACATTCAGCATGTGAAGTCGGGTTTGACAAAGCCATAACAACAGGTTTCTACATGTCACCCAATTTAAAGCATCAGTTTATAAAAGCTTCCATAACAGGAAAGCGTTACTGTTTTCAAGACCCGGCATCAAAACCTCATTAAAAGAAGATAGAGTTTCCAAGACTTCTTTGGTGAATGCACTCTTCTGACCCAAGGAACCGATTAAGATGGTTGGTCTTAACTCCTGTGAAAATATTATAAATGTAATGAAAAGAATCGATTAAGATGGTTGGTCTTAACTCCAGTAAAAATATTATAAATGTAACGAAAAGAATTAGGAAACATCTCTAATTCCCAAAACTTGTTCACTAAGCTTCTCTCAGATGAAACTTTTGAGCTATTTTCATAAACAATTCACACTTGTGACACCAAGACATTCATGGCCCATTTCTTCTTCTCAATATAGACCATATACCTTGACTGCAGAAAGTAAATCCTTACATCCCCTGTGTTCATGAGCGAAGTTCCGTTTGAAGTGCTGCAGAGATTCCAATCTTGACTTCACAATCAGACCCTAAAGAAAGAAAGCATGTTATATTGTATGAATGCAGTGAATATCTTCCCCCATAAAAAATCGTAGCTCATTTTAAGTCTACATATAAAAACTCTTTATCACAATGATCTCCTATATAAAACTTGGAGCCCTTTATATAAATCCCTTACCTTCCATCAACTTAAGTTAAACTAATCACCACTCTTTTTATATACTGAAATAAGTGTGGATATTTCATTTTTTTTTGAATCATTTGTTCGTTTCAGCTCACTCCTTCAAATACCTTGCTATGATACTTTAGAAGAAAAGCAGTGCTAGCAGCTAACCTTTGAGTCAACCATCCATATCCTCCTTCGTGCTTCATCCAAAGACATGTTTGACTGAAAATAATGAAGTATGAACAACAAAATTCTACATCAAATTTACTTCACCGCTAAAGTCTCTAGTTTTTCTTTGGAACAGAAAAAACAAATTATCTCATAATTGGAATTCAAATAATGGTAGTTTATCTTTTATCCTACATAACCTGCTTTGTAATTTCCAAAGCAATCAGTTCAGCAATGCCAGTACCAGCCTGCTCAATAAAAACATGCAAATATATTTTAATACTTATGATTGCAGAAAAATAACTTGTTAAGATTTGAATCTTCTTTTTATTTATTTATTGCTTTTTTGGGGGAATACAAATGAAAGATGCGATTGTTCATCCCTTTTCTTCAGCAGAAAAAAAATATCATCAGTTCTAAACACAAACATTTCCTACCTCTCCTGCTCCGAAGAAAAGGAAAGTATGATCACCTAACGTGCAGGTTCTAGACACCTTCAAAGATGCAAGAATTCCTCCCAAAACCACCACAGCTGTGCCCTACAGACATATTTCCACACAAAACTGATTTTTGACAAACAATCCCTAGAAACTAAATAGACTAAATAGTTCCAGAAATATAGTTTCGAACCTGAGATAAAGAAAACCTGAATTTGAAATATCTATAGAAATCAACAACACTTTTCCCCAAGATATAGTCTATTTGTTTTCATACAGAGATTATCCAAAAACAAATTTACCTGAATGTCATCATTAAATACTAGGTGTGTTTTCTGATACTTCTCCAGTAACTCAAAAGCATTGCGGTTTGCAAAATCTTCAAACTATGAAAGCATAAAAAAATCAAAATGAATTATGCACTATAAAAACAGCAATATATAGAGACACAATAGGGAACAAAGAATATAATCAAAATGAATGAATTACGTACTTGACAAACCAGCAATATATAGAAAAACAATAGAGAACAATTAATATAGTTAAAAAACCTTATGTGAATGCAATGTATGGTAGCTTACCTGAATGAGGACTTTCTCTCCATATGCTTTTTTGACAGCAATCATAAATTCATGTAGCAAATCATTATATTCCTGAAGGAACACCATTAATGAAAACATAGAGAAAATAAAAACCCAAAAAACTCTGTTCTCCACTCATCTCTATTCTCTTCAATTCTAACCTTTCCAGTGGTCCGTCGTTGTCTTAGTCCAATGTAAAATGGATCTTTTAGTAGGTCCTCATTGTTAGTACCTACATCTATAGTAACGGGAAGACACTAGATGGAAGATTTACCAAATTAGTTATAAACTAAGATATCACAATTTGTTTTTGTTTTTAAATGAAACCATTTATTTAATAGAACTATAAAACTTTAATGCTTTACCACAGAAGGTCGAATTCCACCAAGAGCAGTGTAAAGATTAAGCTTTCCCACTGGTATCCCCATTCCCTGGTTTATTAATTTTAATTTCAGTTGTTGTGAATATTAAACATGCATTTAAATATTTCTTCATAATTTGGGACAGAAAATATTATGTTAAAGATGTCAGCAGGTATTGTCTTAATAAAACAAAAGAAAAAAGTAACCTGGCATCCGAGGTCTCCGAGTCCTAGAATGCGTTCACCATCAGTTACTACGATCACTTCGACAAGCTTTTCTGGCCAATTCTTCAAGACATCCAAGATCTTTCCCCTTGTGCATAAAAATATGGTTGAAGTAAGGAGAAATGGTATATGACGTTATTCAGTTTAAATGATTGATCGTCCTTTCACACAATCCAATAATCACAAAAAACTTACCGCTCTTTGAGGCTGATATAAAGACCATGTGGACGCCTAAATATAGATCCATATTTTTGGCATGCTTCACCGACAGTTGGGGTATACACAATAGGAAGCATCTCTTCCACATGATCAATCAATACCTTGAAAAATAGCCTCTCATTCCTTTCCTGGTTGTATCGTCATACATGTATGTTGAATTAACTTTCAACATAAAACAATGCCATCACCCACAACGTCCTATAGCACATCAAAATATACCTGGAGATCCATTACTGCCACATACTTCTGGAGAGGATCATCATACATGCGCACATTGTGCAAGATGCGGTTTTCCTATTCATGGAAGGAATTGAACAAGTTTTGCTACTATTAATATTTCCGACACAAAAAATATATACAAGTTATAAAAATATTCTTGGTTCTATCCAGGCAGCGTAATATTCAAGTTTTTTTACAATACAAGTCAATAAACTAGGAACAATCAAATTTTGTTGACACAAAAAACACTAGAAGTTAATACAACGAGGTTCTATGAAGACAATAAAACATTCAACAAGCTCATACAAGTTCATATGAGAATGTCACAAGTCATTATAAACAAGAATATGTTCTTGACCATGGATCCATAATAAATACACGATATAACATTACGAAATGCTGGGAATTCCCAATGGTTCAATGACAACATCTAACAAGAGTTATGTTCATAACTATGCTAGACAGGGGGTTTATAGTGCTGCTTTTTGCCTCCCATGTCCAGGATGCGACCTCAGATGTCCCGAGTTTATCAGTAGGAATGGGAGTGCAAACTTCCTTCTTCAAATTTCACATGGCACCAAATCCATAGCAGTATTGAATTCTTACTTCCTTTCTTCTAGCACTTGATCACATTGTTTCTGCTGCTTTTTGCCTCCCATGTCCAGGATGCGACCTCAGATGTCCCGAGTTTATCAGTAGGAATGGGAGTGCAAACTTCCTTCTTCAAATTTCACATGGCACCAAATCCATAGCAGTATTGAATTCTTACTTCCTTTCTTCTAGCACTTGATCACATTGTTTCTGCTGCTTTTTGCCTCCCATGTCCAGGATGCGACCTCAGATGTCCCGAGTTTATCAGTAGGAATGGGAGTGCAAACTTCCTTCTTCAAATTTCACATGGCACCAAATCCATAGCAGTATTGAATTCTTACTTCCTTTCTTCTAGCACTTGATCACATTGTTTCTGCTGCTTTTTGCCTCCCATGTCCAGGATGCGACCTCAGATGTCCCGAGTTTATCAGTAGGAATGGGAGTGCAAACTTCCTTCTTCAAATTTCACATGGCACCAAATCCATAGCAGTATTGAATTCTTACTTCCTTTCTTCTAGCACTTGATCACATTGTTTCTGCTGCTTTTTGCCTCCCATGTCCAGGATGCGACCTCAGATGTCCCGAGTTTATCAGTAGGAATGGGAGTGCAAACTTCCTTCTTCAAATTTCACATGGCACCAAATCCATAGCAGTATTGAATTCTTACTTCCTTTCTTCTAGCACTTGATCACATTGTTTCTGCTGCTTTTTGCCTCCCATGTCCAGGATGCGACCTCAGATGTCCCGAGTTTATCAGTAGGAATGGGAGTGCAAACTTCCTTCTTCAAATTTCACATGGCACCAAATCCATAGCAGTATTGAATTCTTACTTCCTTTCTTCTAGCACTTGATCACATTGTTTCTGCTGCTTTTTGCCTCCCATGTCCAGGATGCGACCTCAGATGTCCCGAGTTTATCAGTAGGAATGGGAGTGCAAACTTCCTTCTTCAAATTTCACATGGCACCAAATCCATAGCAGTATTGAATTCTTACTTCCTTTCTTCTAGCACTTGATCACATTGTTTCTAATGGCTTGCCACCACCTATAACATGCAAAACTTCTATTGGCCTCTGTGGTTTGTAAGGACTATTCCTGATAAGCATTCCCTATCATAGAAAAATGAACATGAATCCAACCTCTAGCTATTTATTCCACAACCAGACAAAAAGCTATGGTTTCTTGACGTTCGTTGGCAATAATCTTACATATTATCCTGGAGTTAATAACATGTTCAATTCAGGAAAGAAAAGAAGGAAGTTTAGAAAACAATGACACAAGATTTTGTTCGTTTAAAATCAATCATACAAAGTGTAATTTCTTGATTAATCTTTTTTGTTTTTCATCACTTCGTGACATTGATGATAGTATCCAAGAAATCTTATGTAGGTAGTAATGAGTTACTGACTAACAATACAACTAGATTGTTATCACAGAACACCAAAAAAATCATTTATTGTATCTCTTGACCTGCATGTCTTGTGTGAAGACTGATGGAGGCAGAAGCCCTATCAGATAGTGACTCTTTCTTTCATCTTCCGAGAATGCAAGTCCCTTATTATACCGAGGATCACGAAGAAGCTCCAACCCACTGCATGTACAGATCAACAATGAGAAGACCTCTATGCTGGAGATCATAGTTTCGGGTTACCCAAGAAAAAGACTTTGCATAAATAGGTTTCAGCAAAATAGAATATTTCAAGCCATCATTCCCCACATTAATAAGGTACTATTGATGCATTTTGATCACGAAACGGACCAGAAAACATCTTCTATGGAGTATTTTGGGCATAAAACAGAGAGAATATCTTTAATGGTCTATTTTGATCATGCAACAGAGAAAACATCTTGCATGCGGTATTTTGATCATGAAACAGAGAGAACATTTTTTATGGTCTATTCTGATCATGCAACACAGGGAACGTCTTTCAGGGAGTATTTTGATCATGAAAACGCCATGTTTTATGATGTATTTTGATCATAAAACAGAGCAAGCACCTTTTATCGTGTAATTTGATCATCAAAACAGCACAAACAACATCATTTGTGGTGTAATTTGTTCAAACGGAGAAAATAACATCTTTATGGCCTACTTTGATCATGAATGAGACCAAATAACATTTTTTATGATCTATTTTGATCATGGAAAAGAGAATACATCTTTCAAAGCTTCGTTTTACCTTAACAAAATCACAAGCACACCATGATGAGCACATGCGTGAGGGCACTATCTATCCCATGGTAGACATACCTTTACATATAAAAACAACTGCTACTAACAGTGGTAACCCAAAAAATATGGAAATGATCTCTCTTCATTTTGGATTATGAATCACTACCCTTGAAAATTTGAAAATTCACTTTCTATTTTCATCCAATTTAGCTCTTATAACTTAATCATCCTTCATATAATCATTGGATACATATACTTCTCTCCTCTTCTTCTCTTTTGTTGTTTTTTCTTCAGTATATCCTAAAATCATCATTAAAATCAATCCAAACCATAATGATTAACAGAGATCATTCACCATCATCACTATTATCAAATTAGTAAAATGTTGGGTGGTCAAGAAAACAGTGTATACAGAATCTTGCTTATGGTCATGGATTGTTTAAACAACGATGAAGAAACTGCATACAGATTCTTGTTTTGATGGATTTTATATGATGATGATAAACATAGCACAATACAAAACCTTGCTTGCCATAGATTTTTGATGATGATGATAATGTAGATAATGCATACAAAATCTTGCTTGCCATGCATTCTTGAGGAATGAAATACATGCAAAATCTTGCTTGCGATGAATGTCTCTCACAAACTTTGATCATAATTTCTTTCTAACTCTTCTATTATCAAGTTCCATATAATATTTGAAACATAACTTCTCAATGTCTCTCACAAACTTTGATCATAATTTCTTCCAAACTCTTCTATTATCAAGTTCCATCTAATATTTGAAACATAACTTCTCGATGTCTCTCACAAACTTTTGTCATAATTTCTTCCAAACTCTTCTATTATCAAGTTCCATCTAATATTTGAAACATAACTTCTCGATGTCTCTCACAAACTTTTGTCATAATTTCTTCCAAACTCTTCTATTATCAAGTTCATCTAATTCCACTTCTCACTTCGAAGTGCATCTAATTCCATTTCTTCTTTGTTTAAATAACTGTCAAAAGACATTATGTTCCATAACAACAGCATCAGTGGTGATACACAACACGCGTGCCTACTCAAATTCCTTCCATAGCAGAGCTGGATTGTTCACAAACTGATAATGTCATCACAGCATGATTTATCTTTGAAACTTAAAAAGTAAAGCAAGGTCGAGCAAATATCGGTTCAATGACAAAACAGTGTCTGCTGTTTTTGTCTTAACCCCAAAATATCTTTGTCCGTCTCCCAAAGTCTCCTTCAAACAAAGATGGCAGTGCTATGTTCCACCCTAGCTCGAGAAGGATTGTGCAATGGCACCAACACACAGTACGGTGTATATTTGGAATCGACATCTATATAGGTCCTTACATTGATTGACAAAGATGAGAGCCGATGCACATGTGCATAGGTGTAAGACTACTATAAATCAACAATATTTGTACATGCAAGCATACCCAGGGCTCCCAGCCCTTTGTGTCAACTTGAGAATATTACTGTCCTTGATTGGATATCTCTAGATGAGCGACAATCCAAGCTATATCAAAACGGAGATAGTGCCATCTACCATGTAGAATCTACTTAGTATCCTTGTTATCCCTGGGAACATTTGATTGTTTCCCTTTGTTCGACTAGTTTCCGAATATCTATTATCTTGTGGACACTCCCCACATATTTCTTTCAATGCAACTACTTTTCTTCCCTTTGTTCAACTAGGTTTACCAAAAATATCTCAATAGTATCTGTAGTGGACAGCTCCCAATATATCTCTGAATGCAGCTTTTCAATCACCCCCTAACTCAACATGGGACTATATACAGTATTCAGCAATGGAGGATTACTCATCATTTCATGTCGATCATAAAGACAAATTTGTTAAGATAACCACGACTTGGTTGTTGACATCGATGATGCAAACATTTCCCCTCCAGACTGCCAAGGGCCAAATACCCCCATGATAGAAGTGCCCCAGTGTCAAAAGAATATATCTTTGATTTATGTACCCATCCTTTGATGATGGCATTAGATGCTATGGCTTCGGTTTTTGCTAGATTCAATGGTTCCTATCACCACCACGTTGTGCAAAAAAGTTGGGAAGGCATTTATGGCTCTCTCGTATTTGACACATTTGAAACTAAATCAATTGGGTCTATGACTCTTTCAAGTCATTAATGAACAAATTGCAACGTAACAGCAAATTAATCAGGAATTTACTCCATTACTATGTGGATATTAGTGCATGCAATTAGGATTACATACAATACATTACTCATTAGGTGTGCTAAAGTACAGGGGTCTCACCTTTCTACTATTTGCAAGACTTTCAATGTAGTCCATTCTTGCTTACTCGACAATATACCATGTAGGGATTAATACAAAGATCCCAAAGCCCAAATCAATAATAGTTATTTATCATGCTACAAATTACAACTTATGAGCAATTCTGTCTAGGCCGTCGATTGACGTACCACAAAAGGTCTCCCATTCCCATGATACATCTTGATTTTGATTATGTATGAAGGTCATATTAAAATCCAAGTACCAATACATGAAATGATCCATAACAACAAGGGAGTGATTGAATTACCAAGCTACACTAGTTCTCCAAGGTGTGACATTTTGATCCTCAGAAGCCAAATCTTCACCATAGAAGTCACCCACTCCGCCTTCACCACATGATGTTAAGACACCAGAGTTAAAACCAACGAACATATTGATAAAATTGTCAACATAAACGTTAACCACTCCACCTTCACCACATGATTTTAAGACGCGATAGTTTAAAAACCATTGAATGCATTGATCTTGATTTCATTATATGCAAATAGACCTAAATATTGTTTTCCTCCATTACCATGATCCATGATGGCAGTATGTGTGGGTGGGTGTGTTTCTGCATGTAAGAAAGGATTTGACAGAATAGATGGTAGAAGTGTATAGGGATTCTTATAACAATAGCTGGGAATACATGTGTTCATTTATTTCTATAAAGAGAGAATGAATAATAGAAAAGAAATCAAATAAAATGTTGCCATCCACGTGCATGTGCATTAAATTGAAGATAAGTATGAAAGCATCATAAATTACAATGAAAAAAGAAACAGAGGTAAAGCACATGCCATATGGCCACCCATTCCTCTCCTTCCATCTCCTAGGCTCTCTTTCTCAAATACACACACGCACACTCTCTCTCTCTCAAATCCGAAATAGAATTAAGAGAAACCAAGTTCGAGACCTAGAGTCGTGAATAAATCATATCCGAACTCTCTCATGGGCCTATTGCCATGGATTTGGTACAATGTTATTATTCTTGTATAAGTTTCCAAACGTTTTTTCGGTCTGTAGTTTCTCTCAAGTACCACATGCCATCTACTCAAAGAGAAGGTGATCGAACATTATCGTTTAAGGAAACAATGAAAATCTGTGGAGACTTGTTTTGTGGTGGTGGGGATATAGAAAAAAGACTTCAGTGTATTTCAAGAATTTTCCCGTCTAGTGGATGGGATAGGATTCAATCAACTTGTCGACTTCACACCATGCACTAGGTGAGCCACCTATATTAGGGTGACCTTAGCCACCCTCCAACTAGTCATTTGTTTGGTGGAGTAACCATCAATCATGAATTAGATTCTAACATTGGTATTTGGATCCATGTTCCCATTCCCTTTTGCGGTGAGCCAATCGATGCTCAAAATAAATGATCGTAAGTTTATCGTGTTGACAATGAAACCCATCTCACATGCATATTTTTATGTACATGTTTGTGGGCAAATGACAAACATACAGATACTAAAACTTGCCATGTATAAAAAGGGAGGGCATATATGCAATGCATCACACTCGATGGTCACGATCATTTCTTTGATTTAACATTGAGATTTCTACTCATTGTTTTATTGTACCATTTTCTTTTGTGATTGTTGAAGCAATTTCCCCCAAATCCCCAAACAAGTTTGTGTGTTGGGTAGTTTGCAAACACTTTTGTTTTTTTCACTCATGTTCTCGTTGATTAGTTCCTTGACATTTTTATTGGCTTCTAGCACCTTTGTTTGCTTGCTACATTAGTGATTGATCCTTTTGCAACTGCGCACTACTAAGATATCAATCCCTTCATCATGATCGAGGATATACTTGAAATATGATTCCAATATGTGCCCATAGTTGCCCGCGACAAAATTCAATGATGTTAGAGATTGTGAATTGGTCCTTGATTGCAATGCCCTCCCCTTTAATGTTAAATCCCTATCGATCCAATGTTTCATGCTTCAACTTGCGTTCCTTCCATTATCATGTTGTAAGATTGTCTTCTAAAAGTGAGCTTTCCTCCATAGCCAAACATCAGGCATTAAGTTTTGGAGTATACACAATCGGAACTTCCGGGCCCTTGGGACATCACTTCTACCGCGACATGTCATGTGACATGTCCACATCCCTCTCCCTCTGGAGACGTCTTAAGAAGACCCCCCTTTTCTCCCTGGACAATGGACACCATCAGCAAAAGGTGTGAGTGGGACAAGACCAACAGAGAGAAGAAAAGAAGGAGTATTGTGTTGCTTAAGTAATAAGAACAGAGGAGAGGGGGTGGGGGGCTCTGTTTCCCAGCCCAAATACGCTACATACATACTCGACTGTTACTTCTATTAATCTATATTCTACTCTTGCTGCTACTCTTAGAAAAGGCAGACAACCAAGGCTTCAGCAGCAGCAGATTCTGCCACTCGGGTGGACTGCAGGCACCACCGGAAACCTTCCATACCTGGATCTCACCCCCGCATGGCTTCACGCCCTCACTCGCTAAGGAAATCCCAGCAGATGGAGGAGGAGGAAGAAGAGGAGGAGGAGGAGGAGGAGGAAGATGGAGGAGCAGGAGGTAGGAAAGGCCAGGAGGCGTGGGAGCGAGCGTATGCCGATGAGAGGTCATGGGAATCTCTTCAAGAGGATGAGTCTGGCCTCCTCCTCCGCTCCTTCGACAAAGCCGAGCAGCAGCGGCAGCACCGGCGCCGCATCCAGACTGTTGTAGTCTCCCGTATCCAGCGTGGCATCATCCGCTACTTGTACATTGTCGTCGACATGTCTCGGGTATGTTCTTTGAAACCCTAAAACAATACCAGTTTTCTTAATCTGGTCCGAATCATATCAAATAGAGCAACAGAAGTTATCGTGTCTCAGTCATGGTGGAATGGAAAGCAGAATAAATGCTTCTTTTTTACTTCTACTATCAAATCACTTGAAATCCTAGAAGCTCATGATTCTTGTTGTCTTCAAGACTACACTCATTGCTAGAGATGGTATGAGTGTGCACTTATTGGAACCATTGTGTGGACTTCTGACATCCTTCCCACATCTTTCTGAATCAATCAGCTCAAAATTAGATGGTTACTCCATGAATGCCTCTGCCTTGAGATATCCATTCAGAAAAGAGGACTTCACATTCATCTAATATATTGGATGGTAGTTCTGAGCTGTGGACCTTATCAGGACTGTCATCACATAATCATTATCTGCTCACAGCAGTTCTGATGAAGAGGGGAGGATCCTCTGTACATCTGCTAATTCTGCCTTCTGCAAGGAATCCATCCATCCACTCCAATCAAGTCCTTGATGCCTGCTTAACCAGCTCACACACAGCTTTCCGCAACCTCAAGATCTTTCTTTCAGAATTAAGGATGATCAAAGTCGTGTGGTTGCTTCATGAATAACTACATCCTTTCAGAAAAATGGGCGTTACATCCATCTAATATATTAGCGAGTTTTGAGCTACAGACCCTGCTAGGACTGCATGGCGATTTTCAAATCGATCAAGGATATTGTCAATCCTTGGTATAAAAAATAATCTTAGCAGAATTTTTGTTCTTGTACAATTCATGATAATCAAATTACATATGCAAAGAACCATCTTTCTTCTACAGAAATTGCTGTATAACAATAAGGAGATGAAGCGGTCTGCATTAGCCCTATTCTCCAAAAATCATTTACTTGACTCATAATGTCTTTTTGTTGAGCCACACAAACCCTGTAAGGTGGTATGTTATGTGGACCACACCCTTGATAATATCAATTGTACAATCCTCTGTCGTTTCAAAAGGTAACTCTCCTGGCAGAGCATCTGGAAAACAATTTCTGAAAGTGTTCAAGAAACGTTCCTTTTTCTATCTACTGCAAACAAATTAGTTTCAAGTTCATGTGCATTAACACCTTCAGTAAAGACCAAGTACATAAAAATGCGATTTCTCATTATATTTGAAATAGCACCAGTCGAGATACCAGGAAAATAAATTCCCATCTAAATTTGACATCTAAGATATGAACCTTCTCTATATGTGTAAGTGCAATCTTTTTTGTTATATGTAGTTACCAGTGCATGAAGGCTATAAAGCCCATGCATACTCAACGCATCTCCATCTTTCAAGAGATGGGGTTTATGGCTAAAGTAGAACTGACATGTTATGGTCACTTAGAGACTACTACCCAGATACTTGGAATGTTACATTATGACATTCGAAGATGGAGATGTGTTGTGATAACAATTTATTCGATGACACAAATTGCATGAGTTAACACACCATTGTCCTATATTATCTGTTAGCATGTATTGCAGGCATGTAATGGGACTGCTTGCATAGTTTCAACAGGGGATTATGCCATCGTAGCTGTCATTTTTTTAGTTTGTGACATTAGGGAATATTATTTTTCGTTTTTCTTTATCTTGCGCTCCTGGAATTCTTGAAATTGGGCAAGAGAACATCACATGTTCTATGTGAGATAGTCGAAGTGAAAATAGTTCTGTCCAGCAGGCTATAATGTAATGCATTAATCACACTCTCTTTAAATGTAGGTTAGAAACGTGAGGTTGAAAATAAACACTTTTGGACTCATTAGAATTAGCTTTATTTTTCATATTCATTTGATCATTGTTAAAGTAAGAGCGCTATTGTGAAGCTCATGCTCATTAGAATTAAGCAGGAAGCAAGGTACAGTTAAGGTGATGGAGGCATGAATTCCTTTTCCTTATTTCCTGCTCTATTTAAACAGAAGTATATTAATTCTTAAGTGAGAGGGAATAAAATTGAGCTTGTGTAACTGTACTGTTTTTAAGAATCCCTCTGTCCACTCTAATTTAAGTAATAATCAAGTGCTAACCAAGAGTTAACCATTTGCCATCTTGCTGAGTGATGGGGCCCTTTGGGATCAATCAACCATGCTTTCATGCTCTGTATCCCCCTGTTGGTAGGTTGAGGGGATTCTTCTGGGCAGAGATATCCCTTACAAACGTACTCTTGAGATCATTATGGTGCTGCTTATATAGAGCAGGGAATAAGGACGAGCAGACTTCCAACCTTCATCACCTTACATCTACCTTCCTTCCAACTTAATTCCTAGTGGCTCATGAATGAGCCTTACAATGACACTCTTATTTTAACAACGATCTATTGATGCTAACCAAGAGTTAACCATTTGCCATCTCACTGAGTGATGGGGCCCTTTGGGATCAATCAACCATGCTTTCATGCTCTGTATCCCCCTGTTGGTAGGTTGAGGGGATTCATCTGGGCAGAGATCTCCCCTACAAACTTACTCTTGAGATCATTATGGTGTTGCTTATATAGAGCAGGGAATAAGGACGAGCCGACTTCCAACCGTCATCACCTTACATCTACCTTCCTTCCAACTTAATTCCTAGTGGCTCATGAATGAGCCTTACAATGACACTCTTATTTTAACAACGATCAATTGATGCTTAAAAAGAAAGCTAGTTTCAATAACTCAAAAGTGCCCTTTTTTCTACCCCTTACATTTCTAACTTAAAGCTATAGGATTGACATTATAGCCCATGAACTGCCAACAATGATCATTAGACTTGAGGGTCCAGGTGTTTTTAATGGGCTAAGGTTAAGATAGTCAACATGTTATACTAGGAACTTGGACAAACCCATAAGAACCAATGACATGCAGGAACATGTGGTGGTCTGGGAGCCTTCGGCGTTGAGCTATAGAAAGGGGACTAGCTACCCCTTTCATCACGGAAACTTGAGACACTGTCGAGACTCTACTGGTGAGACTAGCTCTTGTCTTCGGATCTTTCATTCAACAACCAAGGTATAACATAAGGTAATATTTGGTGGTATGGGACACCGATTGTATTTTGTCTGTCTCATGTCCTTCGCTCTGGGGTGGTTGGCATTGTCAAACACCCGTAATGCATTCTTCTCCGTAATCTCTTATTCTTTTTCTCATCATTAGTCCAATCTGTAATACTAGGGATGGCAGCCTGCATGATCAGCAGACACATGGGCTGCTTAGTTAGCATTGGTTTTGACGTGTGGAGGTGTGCGCATCCAACTTCACCACTCCACCTTAATGCCTGATGCTTGTTATTGTGCAATGTGCATTGTTGGTTGCAGAACAGCGATTCCTATTTGTAACCTAGACGGCTTGTGATTGTTTCCTCGAAGCATGCATTTGTCCCAAAGTTACATTGCATTTCTATATTTGTAAGGTCTAATATTTTTAACTTCGTGATTTCCTTTGAACTCTGTAAACAATAGTTCTCTCTAACCTATATTTATAGAGATTTATATTATAGCTCGTGAACGGTCAACAATGGTCGTTGGACTTGAGGCTTCAGGCATAGCAGGCTGCATAATCAACACATGGCCTGTCTAGTTAGCATTGGATTCTGATGTGTAGAGATATGTCCATCCAACATCACCGCTCCACCTTAATGTCTGATGCTTGTTATTGTGGATCTTAGTTGCAGAATAATGATTCCTACATGGAATTTAGAGGCTTGTAGATCAGGTACTTCCATTTATGATTGAAAGTATCTTTGGAGCTTGCATTTGTCCCTAAAGATCGAGTGCAATTTCATATCTGTAGGGCTAATTGGTAGCATCACATCCTACAAACCTCTTTCTAATAAAAACACTGATTTCCTATGAACGCTGTAAACTATTTTTGATTTCATCTGTTGTCATCATATTCTCCTTGTGTGATAACTGTCTTCTTGTCAGGTTATCATCCAAAAACGTCTTTTCTCCATTGAGTGCCCTTCTGTTGTGAGAGAGATCTTCTTCCAAGCAATCCATAGAGACTATGTAATGGCAATGTGGATTTCTAGCACACTCTTACAATCTTCTTGTGGGCCAGCCTTTTCTGCCCACCCTTCCACTTTTTCTGCAAAATGTATATTCGTATTTCTGCATTGATCACTCGAGTTGTTCAATGGCATTTCGATGTGTTTCTTTTCAACCACACTTAAGGTTTATTCAAGTGCATTTTCCTTTTTCTCTGTGTTGTTTTTTTGCTTCTTTGATCATTTCTTGTCATGATTGCATCTCCTTTTGTTTTTCTGCCATTTCCTAGCCTTTCTTGATTTTTCTTTTTGCACAGATTGGTCCGTGTAAAATACTGCAGTACCCTTCAATTTTTCTTCAGACTTCATAAGCTCTTTATGTCTTCCTCATAGCCTCTGTCATTTCAACCGCTGGTATTTCAAGATTTTTAATTTATTTTTTGTTTGCACACATTACTTCAGTATTCATGGTGGCAGATATCTCCTCTTTCATCTTCCATCAGTTTCTCGTTTTTTATGTGCATTCTACCCTCACAACCTCCTCTATCTGCAGGTCATAAAAGATTCACTTGCCGTTGATATTGCGGTCATATATCATTTTGCCCTGGGTTATATTCAAACATGGAAGTGTGATATAGTGATTGCTCATTAAGTAATGTTTTGGCTCTGTTAATTAAGTGACAATATTAAGTAATGTCAGTATAAAACCGTAGGTGTTCATCAAATTTCATGACCCTGAATTTATTAACCTGTGATTTGCCTAGGCAGCAGCGGAGATGGACTACCGCCCAAACAACATAGCTGTAGTTGTTAATGCAGTGGAATCCTTTATTAGGGAGTACTTTGATCAAAATCCTTTGAGCCATCTTGGCCTGATAGCGATAAGAAATGGAATAGCACATCGACTGACAGATCTCAGTGGAAGTCCTGAAGCACACATCAAAGCTTTGCGAAATAGCATGGAATGTGGTGGTGATGCATCTCTTCAGAATGCCCTAGAGCTTTCGAGAAGTTTTCTAGCTCAGATACCATCTTATGGCCACAGGGAAGTACTAATTATATTCTCTGCATTAAACACATGTGATCCAGGAGATATAATGGAGACTCTCAAGAAGTGTAAGGATGCCAAAATACGGTGTTCTATTGTGGGATTATCAGCAGAGATTTACGTCTGTAAGCTCCTCTGTGAGGAGACAGGTGGTGTATATTCCGTCTCATTAAATGAGGTAATAAAAGATATATAGATGTTACAAATTGTTATCTCTGGTTCGTAATAACAGTGCTGTTTACTTGTGTCATCTCAGAGTCATTTGAAGGAGCTTATATTTGAGCATGCACCTCCACCACCTGCTATTGCGGAATCTGCTATTGCAAGCCTTGTAAGAATGGGTTTCCCAGAGAGGTGCTCAGAAGAGTCTGTTGCTTTATGTGCATGCCATAAAGAGGTGAAAGTTGGTGTGTGTTATACATGTCCGCAGTGCAAGGCACGCGTCTGTGAGTTACCGACAAAGTGTAATATCTGTGATCTTACGCTTGTTTCTTCTCCACATTTAGCAAGGTCCTACCACCATCTATTTCCTATTCAAGCATTTGAAGAAATATCATTAGTTGGTGTCTCTAAACTCCCGAGGGTCTGTTTTGGATGCCAGCAAGACCTTCCTTATGCAGGTAAAATAATCTATTTGCAAAATGTGAATTATATCAAATCATATGACGTTATTCATATCTTTAAATCTCAAGCCCAGAATATGTATATTGAATTGTGTAGAACTATCAGCAATGAGGATAACCCTATTTATTTTTGGTGTTACAGGAGGTAAAGTGACCGGAGTCCGAGTTGCATGTCCTCGGTGCAAACAACATTTTTGTTTTGATTGTGATATATATATCCATGAGAGTTTACACAACTGTCCTGGATGTGAAAGCCTTCCTGATATTAGGATGCTTGGCAAGGAAAAGGTTAATGACACATGAAGTTATAAATATTAAAAGACAAGTGTGGCAATAAGAGCGCTCTGATTTTAAAGCCATTTTCTAGAAAACTTCATTTTTTGCTACTAATTTCAGTGACCATGGAGTATGATCCCATTTATTTGATTACTCTTGAGTGTTTGTAAAAGGTTTAGTTTTCACCTTAGAAAAACTACCTTGAAAAATCATACTCGAGAGATGAGGTATAGCAAATATTTGGAGAGAACTCCATTTTGCACTTAATTTGGATGTATTTGGGACATTTTCCTCATCAATACACAAGGTTTCTCCAATACTGACGTGTATAATATGCTTTGCTGGCTACTGATAGAAGATTGTAGATATGGGGGATATCTACATAACTTATTAAATCTATTAATTGTAAAGCGTGTATGAGTTCCATATTGTAAGAAAGTTACAAGAGCAAGTTTTGAAAAGGCAAAGAACACAAAGGCATTACAATATGTGCTACATTTCAACCAAGCTTAGGTAGGAGACTGCATGGCCAGTCCTAGAATGAAATATCTTAGTTCTGTTTTTATATTGGTCTTCTGGATTTTGATGGCATAAACGTGTAAAACGTTTTCTGATTTTTCATTTTTGCGTTGTGACCCCAAATCCCTCAGGTTGCATGGGTTATTAAATGGCCTACTAAAGATATTCCAACCAACATGGAAAAGTAGATGTACTGTTATGCGTAATGAGAATGATTGACGTTGTGCTTTAAGGAAGCAAATGTGATTATGCGGCCAAGTGGAGCCATAGAAGAGGAACCATTTGGGGCACCTCCCAAGTCCCCTCTCTGTTTATGTTTACTTACATGTCTGAAAAAGAAATACAAGAGACTGTACATGCTGTGAGCCAAATTATCCTTAATAATATGGCTTGTACAAGCTAAGGTAAATCTTTGAACTGCTGATGAAGGAAGCCTTTCAATCACCTGAATTATTCTACATCCCAGAATGGGAATAAAAGATGAAAGAATTATACGTATTCTAATTGTGTTAAGAGGCCTAAAACTGCAAAAAAAGTGACATAATGATATTGTATGGTTTATTACAAAGCTTAGTAGTTTCGTTTTGCCAAAAACCCAATCATGTGGATGCATGATTCCCTTGACTATAGTGGGAGTCACATTGTTACATTTGTCCTCTTTTGTAATGTCTATTTGATCGATTGTGTCATGACTTGCATGGGTAGTTGTGTAGATGATAGACTAAGATGAGCAGAAAGCCATAATTACTTTCAAAACCAACAATTTCATGAACAAGAATCAGTGATATTGCTAGAGGTACACAAATACACATCCACACAAAAATTGGGGAGGGGATACATTGTAACCAAACATATACATCAATTTGTGAAACATCTTAGCTCATTGTCAAATGTGTGATGCCTGCTTGATTGATTTTGTCAATAATTGTAGGTCATGAATTGCATGGATATTGGTATAGATAATTGATTAGTGATCAGTGGTATTACCTGAGGTACACAAATACACATCCACACAAAAACAGGGGTGGGGACACATTGTACCCAAACATGTCTCAATTTGTGAGACCTCTTAGCTCATTCTCTTTCATATTATTAGTTAGTCTATTGTTGGTCTAATATTTAAATGATTGCACTCTTCTCTATATTTACAGAAACGACAATCTAAATACTTAATCAGTGTTTATGAGGTTTAATTGATCCTTAGTTATTCTTCTCTTTCCTTATTTGTGCTGATGAATTGTTCACCAAGTCAACAAAACGGTAAATACAAGTTTATCTAAATTGTTCCAGAAATTAGTTTTCACGTGAGGGCATTAAGGTCGATAATCTGTCCTGTTGACGCCCTACTGAAGAACTGGGTCCCAAAGGGCTATACTCTACCTGTCCCTTGCCTTTTTATAAATCAAACTGGGGCTATTCTAATGCTGTGTATCGTCCTCCACATTTCCCTTGAATAAACTGGCTAACAGTTTTTATTTTTGGTGCTACGACAGAATAATGGTGTATTCATCATCATCATCAAAACACTCACATGAGCAAATCTGTCATTTTTGAAAAGAAGATCCCTTAGTGAATTCACAGGCATGAAAACTTCCACGAGTCTTCTACTTCATGTGCCGGGCAAACCAAATTCAAGAGCCTCATCTACACAAAGATCCACTCTTCTTCAATGTTATGGAAGACTAGTATGTCGGAGCTTCAACTCCCCTGTCTACTGTCGAGCATCTGTCACCTTGATTGAGTATAGACATCTTCTCCTTCTGGATGAGAATGTTCATTAGCTGAAAATTGAACTACAATCACTGTAAATGATAGTTCTTGATGCTATATGTAGTTGCTCGAATATCCATTGATAATATGTAGCTTAATGTGGATAATGTTCGATTCGTTAACAATTTGCCAATCACAACTCTACATGATTCAACCACTATCAATCCATGGTGACAGTCCTTTCTCTATATGCCATATATACTTGGTTTCCTCTTCCTGGTGTAGATTCCATCCGTACCCAGTATATGTTCATTGTTCAGTTTCTTTTTATGTTCGTTCATATTTATGTCCATTTCTACAATGCAATCATAGCATCCCTCGGCATGCTGATTCAATCATGCCTTTTGAGTTCATACTCAACCAGATGCAAATATTCTTTGAAACATAACCAGTGTATACATTTTCCTGGTAGTAAGATCATGCAATTTGCTCTCACATGCATGAAAAATGTGTTTGTAAGTAACTTCATTAGGAATGCACGCTTCCTGATGCATGCGATGGAACAAGGAAAAGATGTTCTTTCCCAAACCAAATCTTATGTATACAATCATCATAGCATTCCATACTTCAGTAGTCTGAGTAGGAAATTTTCTGAACAATTTGACAGCGCTATCAAGATCTCCACACCTTCCATACATATCCAAGAGAGCCACCCTTGTTTTGACAGAGGATTCGAAACCCTTGGCAATTATCCGGCCATGCATACTTTCACCTACAGCTATTGAATGGTGATCCAGGCAAACCGAAAGCATGGTTATGAATGTAAGCTCATCTGGTTGTACTCCTCTGTCTTGCATTTCTTTGAATTTCTCAAGTGCATATCCACCTTGACCATTCTTAACATACACGTTGATCAGGGGATTCCATGAATCCACACATTTCTGATTACATAATACATTGAACACGCTTTGAGAGTCTTCTAAGCTACCAAATGCACTATACAAACCAATAAGTGAGGCTGCAATTTCGTTACTTACATTCATTTTATCTTCCATTAGCATCAAATGCACAAGCCTAGCATCTTCAAAGTTTGCATCGAAACAGGCAGTGATAAGATGAGCAAGAGTATTATCAGTTGGGACCAATCTTTCCTTCTGCATTTGTGAGAAGAGCAAAAACACATCCTGACTTATAGAGCACGCCCCAATCATCGCATCCCATGAGGCAGAATCCCGCTTTGAGATTCCATTGAATGTAAGGCGAGCAGCATCAAAATTGCCACACTTACCATACATGCTCACGATACTAGTCAAAACAATAGTATCATCACTGTATGCACTATGCACTACACATGCATGCACACGTTTTGCCTCTGATATGTCCCCTAGATCAGCAAAGACTGAGAAAACAGTTGCAAGTATAGACTTTCCCGGCAAAACTGAATGCAAAGGTAATTGGGCAAAGACCTGTTTCGCATGTTTTTCATCCCCACTCATAGAATAAGCACGGATCACGGCACTCCATGACAACAGCTCCCATTGATAAGGTTCCATGGAGGCATGATAAAACAAATCCAGCGTCGTTTCAAACGCTCCACATTTGCAGTACATTTGAAGAAGGAGATCAAGGAGAGGTGTGGTGGTCATTGTTGATGCATAGCAACCCCAATGCATGAGCATGTGATGATGGACACGAATGCCATCCGACAGCGATTTTGCAGTCTTGCAACGTTGTAAAAGATCAGCATAGGCAGATGCCCCACTTGTTTCGATTTGATCCACCAGAAGATCCACAGAGCGTGTCAATGATGATGACGGATTGCTCCATGGCACCTTATCTTTAACACAACTCATCACATTAAAAGAAAGTCCTACAGGGGATGTAAAGAAGGGGCAGCGAATTTCACGACAAAACTTGTGATGGAGAATCCAATCTCCTGTCCAAGATGATGAGGATGATGTTCTTCTTACCTCGCCTGGCCTCCTGAGCAGCATGATATATGAAATTATGGAGGTGAGCCCACGAGTCCTGCCATCACAACCAAAAGCCAGCGATGATTAACCATGTCTACAAACCACCATTTCTCCATTCGTTTACAGTAACAAATCCATCCTGCTCCCCTGCGTTTCTCTGCCCATCCATCTTCTTCTTCCTAAAGACTCAAAACCCTAAGCCATGCAAGTAGCTAGTAGCTACCAATACTTAAACAGTTAAAAATGTTTTTGATGTATAAGGTTTAAGATCTACTCTGTACAGACCACAGAAACAGAGACCCTCTCCTCTCTTCACAACAACATTCACAAAGAAACTCTTTATCCCCAGCAAATCTCTTGGCCAAGTGTCCGGCTATAGCTTTATGTCCGACGAAAACGGGCTTCAAAATGAGTGTAATGTTGGGAACCGATCGATGGTCGGATATACGATAGAAGAAGAAAATCGTCTCTTGTGGTAATCCACATTACTTGGTGTTGTCATAATGAGGTGTAACATTGACTTTTTGTCTAGAACTAAATCTAGTTGCCGTAATGGAAGCTTGGGGACGAGCCAAACCAATGAAATCTCTGAAGATATGGAATAAAAAGGGTTACAAATGGTAATGGATAGTAGTAATGGTTGACTATATAATAAGAAGAATATGAGGAAAGATAGGGAATATAATAGAAGAGATGCTTTATTGTCCATGATGAGGTCCATTTTGACCAATGGGACCAAATCAACATAGCATTTCGTATGACACTCTTTTCTAACAAGGGGGATTACTACCTTATAGTAAAAACTCTATATGTGAAAACAATGCATGCACAAATGTGCTCACCCTTCGTGGTGGAGATTTGAGTATGACAATAACATTATCGTACGCCCATCTAACAAGTCATCGTACTTCTCGTGAATTACCTTATACGCTAAGCATGCAATAAGTGAATGATATTCATCCCCCACTAGCTTTTCATTTCATACCTTGCATATCTTCATATTTGGGTGATAATACCATGATGCCACCTCAACACCTAGCTTGTGTAAGTGAGTTTGACGAAGTATTAAGGCTCTGCGAGAGCCAAGGTGCATAAGGGTAGTGAGATGCAATTGGGTACTTTCTCGTATTTTTACCTTGTACATTACATAGGGCCAATGTTGGGGGTTAACATGTGCAATGTAATATTTCCAAATTTGATATTTTAGCATCATGCCACTTCATCCTTAATGCTAAGAATCAGCAACAGCTCGGCTTGTTATGGGCATGACCATATAATATCCCGTACTGTAGTATTCTATACACATGGATAAAGTGTGAGGGTTAAACGAGAGTGTAAAGATGGGAAGGATTACTTTTAATCCTTGGGATTGAGGCAACCCATTAAGGCCAAGTGTGAACTTGCCTAGGGGCCTTAGATCTGGCTATAAATATGAGGCCTAACTACCTTCATTTGACAACTCTTGACTATGTCGAGACTCTGTACTTGTAGTGGATCAAACTCTTGTAGCGAGTGCGCTAGTACCAAGTACGACTCAACGCCACGACGGTGGTATGGGACGCCGATCGAGGCTCAAGTCCGCCTCGATCGCTTCACTCGGGGGTGGTCGGGTGGATTGACACCCTTCTTTCTCTCTCCTCTCTTATTTTTCTATCTATTATATCCTTATCTCATGCTTACATTAAGATCTAGCTTTAACACAGCTCAAGCTTGAACCGAATCGTTAAACCGTTTAAAAATAGTTCGGTTTTGGCTTGAGCTTCCTTGATTGGTTTGAGCTTAGTTTGGGATGGCTCACGCAAAACTGAATTGATTTGGGGCAAACTGGTTAAAGCTTAATTGGCTTGGCTAAACCGGTTCCTAAACTAGTTTGCGCTTAACCGGTTTGGTTCAAGATTGGTGTTGAGAATCAAGCTCAACATAGAGCAACGTGTGAACACACCTTTTGAGAATCTATGATTACTCAAAGGTCAAGAGTCACACCACCACTCTCTACACATTAAACTACGTGTCATAGATTCATATTCTATGACACATAACTAATGGGTTCCACATTCCCCATGACCGTAAGACTTCACATTCCTCTAGGTAGTGAGAGAGTGAACGTTGTAGTGAGTAAACGAAGAGAGAGGGTGACTCTATATAAAGCACCCTCCTCCTACTCCATTTTTAGTTGGTTGTGACTCCTTGTAACGCTATTTTGTATCTCATATTCTACTTGTTAATATACATGTCCTTCTTCTTCTTCTTGAGTACTTCATATTGTCTCTTATCTATCTTGTGTTTCTCTCCTCTCCGCTCTTCTCTCACACATACACACATAACTCACATCTCTTCCACTACACAAGAATCACCATTGATTCTTTACATGGTATTAGAGCGATTTGGTAGCTCGATCTAGCCCACTCGCCTCATCCTGATCGTGTGTTGTGCTCTACGCTGACGTTCAAGAAGAATCGGCTCATCGTTATCGTAGTGCGACTACATAGCTCGTGTTCGAGAGAGAAGGAAAAGAAAAGAAGGAAGAAATCTACATCGACAATGAATACTCAAATGGGGAGCGCTCTCCCTAGCGAGAAGTTGGATCGCAACAACTTTGTATCTTGGGAGTACAAGATGCACCAATACCTTGTCGGCCAAGGCTATTGGAGCTACATCAAAGGAGCATAAGAAGACCGCCCTGACCCGAAAGACGCCAACTATGCAACATGGGAGCAAGCGGTGAGTCGTGTAATGTATTGCTTGGCGACATGTGTACATGACCACATGCTCGGCTACATTCGCGAAGCCGGGACGCCAAAGGAAGCATGGGAGAACCTACAAAAGATTTTTGCCGCCAACACGACTGCAAGGAAGCTTCAACTAGAGTTGAATAATATCCAACAAAGGGATATGTCCATCACAAGCTACACCTTGAAGATCAAGGAGCTTTGTGATGCGCTCGGCTCGATAAGCGTAAATGTGGAGGATAACGAGATGGTGTAAATATGTCTCGGCGGCCTTGCGCCACGATTCGGCGCGATGCGGACCGTCGTACTAGCACGGGAGAATCCGTCCTCCTTCTTCGATCTTCAATCCATGTTGTTGTTTGAAGAAAACCATGTTTGAACAAGGAGTAATAGCTCGGAAGGCCAAATGCTCTACACGCACTTGGACGGAGGAAGAGGATGCGGCCGTGCAAGAAGAGGCCGATTCGGCCAAGGACGAGGGGGACGAGGCCCGACTTATGAAAACAACTCTCAATTACGACAACAAGATGGAGGCCATCGAGGAACCTTCGGAAGAAGGGGGAGCCACCATTCCGCTGGTCCGAGCCGACAAACCTCAATCGAATGCGGATATTGCGGCAAAGTCGGCCACCGCGAAGAAGAGTGCCGAAAGAAGATGCGCGAGTCAACGTCCATAAGCCGACAACTCACGAATTACGCCACCAACTCCAACTACGATGACTACGGTAGACTATTCGTAATGAGACATAGAGAGAACTCTATGGTGGTGTCAAATACGAGTGTATAATGGTTGTATTCACACTGTCCCTTTGGACAGCCCAAGTTTGGGCTATTTTTGTAAATAGCATAAAGGGCAGTTGCCCTAGGATAGTCACTATATATAGTGACTTTGTAACCTTTAGTAAAGGTTGGTTGTTGTTTTGTAACTGTTGCTATTGGAATACAACATTTGTTTGTGCCTCTCTCTCTCTCTCTCTCTCTCTCTCTCTCTCTCTCTCTCTATCTTGCTTATGCGCATACATAGGTTCTTCTTCATCACGAATGTTGCTTGCACTTCCGCATTGACGGCCTTGTCCACAACATTTGGTATCAGAGCGTTGGAGGTTCTTCAACCTGCTACCGGCCGTCATAGTACACCACACAACATTCTGTTTTCATTTTCTTTGAAGAACAGAGAAGGGAGAAGAAAAACAAAAAGCTCGCATCTCACTGTGTTAAATCACAAATTGGAGTAAGCCAGTCGGCTGTACTCTGTTCCTGTGATTGTAACCACTTGAGGGGAGCTCCTTGAGCAACAACTGACCCAATCGTGCTTCATTCGGTTAAACAACATTTGAATAGGTCACCAGACGCTATTCATCCGCTTGCTGTAACCACCCGCTACAGATTGGTCTCCAGGCAACAACCAAATTCGTGCTTCACTCGGCTGATTGACATTCGGGAGGATCAGTTGGATCCATCCCTCTCATTGTTGCAGTCATCCAAAGCAGTATCGGCCCAAACAATCGGTTTCGTGTAATCGGTATTCGACATACAATCGGAAGCTAACCGGGCTCACTACGACTCGACAACATTCGGAAAAACCAGCCGATTCTGTCCCTCGAGTTACCGGAGTCACTCCGAGCAAGTTCAGCAACAAGTATCCGAAACCAAACCAACTCGGGTTCAAAACCGACTAGAACGATATCGGGTGAGCCGACTGACTGCACTCCATTAAGGTTCGTAGTCAACTCCGAACCGAGTCTTACCAACCAAAACCGAAGTAGATGGCATCAACATCCGGCTCATCGGAGATAAGTCTAAGGAGGTTCGACAGTTCGAACTTCAACTTCTGGAAGGAACAAATGCAAGACTATCTCATAGTCAAGGGTCAGATAGACCCGATTGAGAATGAAAATCCTCCAGAAGCATACAAGGCAAACGAGTGGCTAAAGCTGGATAGAATTGTCCGCGCCACGATTCGGATGCACTTGTCGGAGTCAATGTACTTCAGAGTGCAATCATGCACGACAACTTTTGAACTTTGGAAAACACTGTCGGAACTTATGAAAAGAAGGTCGCGGCAACGAAGATGTATCTGATTCGGCGCCTCTACAACTTGCGGATGAAAGAATCCGATTCGGTTCAGGCACACCTCAATGAGTACGAAAGCATAAGCTCCCAAATCTCGTCTCAGGGGACGGCAATCGAGGATGAACTCAAAGCAATGATACTCATGAGTAGTCTCCCCTCTTCATGGGAAACTTTCGTTACAACCGTGTGCAATGCTTCAACAGCTACCGTTAAGTACTCCGAAGTCACGAGCGCAATCTTGGCTGAAGCAGCTCGGAGATAGTCTTTCGCCAAAGACTCGGCAGATGAAGCTTACGTAGTACAAGGTTCGACCGACCGATCGAACAACCGGGGAAGAAGTTCTTCCCGACAGCTGAACAATCAACGAAGCCAGAGCAAGTCCCAGGACAACCGAATTTACAAATACTGCAAGAAACCAGGACACATCAAAGCCGACTGTCGGGCACTCAAAGAAAAAACCGACAAAGCTCAGAGAGTGGATCAGAAGAGTAGCTGTCATGATATGGCAAGACTCGAACCCATGACCTTATGCTACATGGGTCGAGCTCTTACCATTAGACTATGAATTGTATTTTGTAGGATATTATTTTCATTTATGCTTTATCATAGAAAATTGATGTATATTCCAGATCTCTCTGGAACATTCTAGAAGCTTCAGGATTATTCCTAAAAACACTATAAAAGGAGGCACAAGGCATTGTTTTGAACCAAATTGGTTCAACACCAGTCTTAAGCCTCTTAGCCGATTTGTACTTATCTTTCATATAATATAAGAGCTGCTGTCATCATCCTATTTCTCTCTCTCTCTCTCCTCTTCTCACTTCCTCTCTCTCGGGAATCTTACGCAGTCCCGTCCTCTTAGTACTAATAGTACTACTCTTCTTAGTACTAATTCCATCTCTGCTTTAGTACTATTCCTGATAGTTTGAACCAATTTCTTTCTTCCAACCTACTTGTCGTTCTCCCTCATCCTCCTATCCTTTTCCCCCTACTATGGCTACTGTTAGCGCCCAAGAATATCAATCCGTTTTCTCCGAGTTACAGTGCCTAAAAGAAAAGTTTGTTGCCCTGGAACAAGAAAACCAACGGCTGATAGGGGATCTGCAACAAATCGCTCTAGAAAAGCAACAAACGCAGCAACAACATGGGGAGTTAGCGTTACGGGTGCAACAACTCGAAGCGGCATTGCAACAACAAGGATCAAGTCCCCAAGGATTTCATAAAGAGCCGAAGATTGGACTTCCTGGGAAATTTGATGGAACGCGATCGCAATTCAGGGGATTCCTTAATCAGGTACGATTAGTCCTCCAAATGCATCCTTCCCGATACCCCACTGATGCATCTTGAGTCAGCTTAATAGGCACGTTGCTTAGCGGCTCAGCCTTAGCATGGTTCGCTCCGCTTCTAGAAAAACAATCGCCCTTGCTTAATAACTTTGAAGATTTTATTAGTGAGTTCAAAGCCTGCTTTGGAGACACCGATAGCATCAGGACGACGATCAACAAGATCCGGCGATTGCGTCAAGGCGATCATCCAGCCTCTGCCTATGCGGCGGATTTCCGCCTACTCGCTTCCGACATACCCTGGGATGATCAAGCACTAATGGAGCAGTTTTGCTATGGCCTGCGAAATGATGTCAAATATCTACTTCTAACTTTCCCCGAAGAACCAAATTCTCTTACGGAGGCAATCAGTCGAGCGGTCCGATGTGACAACCGCCTCTTCGAACGGCGTTCGGAACGTCAATTACAGATACCACGCGCTAGGCCATTTGCACGAGACATACCTCAAGCAAATACTTCGACACCGATGGAGATCGATACCATGTGTCGACGCGGCCCGTTATCGGAAGAAGAAAAGCAATGACGACGTGCAAATCGATTATGTCTTTATTGCGGTGGACCAGGGCATATCGCAATCAATTGTCCCCATAGGCCAAGAAGACAGGTAAATCAAATTGTAGCCTGTACTAAACCCGAGTCAATTCTTCCCTTAGGAGTGTCTGATAGTATTAATAGTACTAATAGAGTGTTTGATAGTATTCATAGTACTAATAGCCCAAGTATATCAAATAAATTTGAAATCCTTAGTCAATTAGATGAAGAGTTAAACGATTGAGTCCAGCCAAAATAGGAGCCGTTTGGTTGGACAGCAGCCCTAGATCTGTACAGCTCATTAGTGGTTCCATTCCTTCCAAGCAAGTTAGCAATGTGTTCCTAGCCCAAGTCATTGTTAGTACTAAAAGTACTCCCCCAGTACTCGTCCTAGCACTTTTAGATTCCAGAGCTAATTCCTGTTTCATTAATCGAAATTTTGCCCAAGCTTCTCAGATATCCTTAAGAAAACTTCCTTGTCCCGCATCTATAGTAGTCATTGATGGTCGTCCCATTGCTTCTAGGAATATTGTAGAAGAATCAGAACCCATTCAAGTTGTCCTAGATAGTTTTGTGTGTGTAATATCATTTAATATAATTAGTAGTCCAGAGCATCCCATTGTCCTAGGATTACCTTGGTTTGAATTACATAATCCAACCATAGATTGGAGAACAAGAGAAGTCCGATATCGACCACCCCAAGAATCACCTCACCAAGTTTCAACCATTTCACTCCATCAACTACGCGAAGAAGGACCCAAGGAGGCAATGTTCCTATTTGCAATATCAGTACATCCTTCCAGGACTATTAAGGACTCCTCAGTACAACTTCCAGCAAAATATCATCCTTATGCCGATGTATTTGACAAGGTAAAAGCCGGTACCCTTCCTCATCACCGTCCCTATGATTGTCCCATCGATTTACAACCAAGAACCGAGCCACCATGGGGACCAATTTACAACTTGTCACCCACCGAGTTAGAAGTCCTTCGAGCCTACATAGAGGAGAACTTGGCAAGCGGGTTCATCCGCCATTCGAAATCTCCGGCCGGTGCACCCATCTTCTTTGTCAAGAAGAAAGATGGCTCACTTCGTCTTGTCGTTGATTACCGCGGATTGAATAAAGTCACCATCCGGAATCGGTATGCACTTCCTCTTATATCAAGTCTTTTAGAGCGAGTTAATGGTGCCAAGTTTTTTACTAAAATCGACCTACGAGGAGCGTATAATCTCGTGCGGATCCGACCGGGAGATGAGTGGAAGACCGCCTTTCGCACACGGTATGGGCATTTCGAGTATACTGTTATGCCGTTTGGCCTAACCAATGCACCCGTAGTCTTCCAACACATGGCAAATGATATATTCAGAGACCTCTTGGATATCTGTTTGATCATTTATCTGGATGATCTGTTGATTTATTGGAAGACCCAGGAAGAGCACGATTCTCATGTACTATTAGTACTAAAGCGACTCCGTGAGAATGGTCTTTATGCCAAGCTAGAAAAATGTAGATTTGACTGCAAGCAAGTGGAATTTCTAGGCTACGTCATCTCCTCAAAGGGCATCGCCATGGATCCAGCTAAAATCCAAACTGTACTAGAGTGGCAAATTCCACGGTCGGTATGAGATGTACAATGTTTTCTAGGTTTTGCTAACTTCTACCGTAAGTTTATACAAGATTACTCGAAGATTATTTTACCTCTCACACAACTTATGAAGAAGGGCCAAGCATTTCTTTGGTCCATAAAAGCAGATATGGCTTTTCGGCATTTTAAGAAAGCCTTTACATTAGCACCGATTCTAGCTCATGTGGATACAAGCAAACCATTCATCATGGAGGCCGACGCATCTGATTTCGCCCTCGGTAGCATCCTTTCTCAACAAGGCGATAAAGAAGAGTTGCATCCGGTGGCTTTCCATTCGCGCAAATTCGATGTCGCAGAAATCAACTATGAAATACATGACAAGGAGTTATTAGCCATCGTGGATTCATTTGTACAATGGCGGCATTTCTTGGAGGGCTCTCCACATCAGGTCATTGTCTTTAGCGATCATAAAAATCTTGCTTATTTTCAGAACGCTCGCGTACTAAATCGACGGCAAGCTCGGTGGGCGCAATTCCTCACGCGTTTCGACTTCAAAATCACATATCGACCGGGGAAGCAGCAAGGAAAAGCAGATGCACTATCACGACGTTCATATCTTGCACCTCGTCCTGGTGACGCAACATTTGATAATCAAAAGCAAGTAATCTTGGGACCAACACGATTGCACACGACGCGGATTTTTCACACCCCGATGGATTCACGGATTACCGATGACATACGTGCAACCTTGAAGACGGATAGTTTTGCTCAAGACATCCTGGCGCACATTGATACTTCTCGGGCATCCTGTTCTCAGTCTCAACAACCAGGTATTGACTATCGACAATTCGAATATCATGATGGTTTGTTATTCTTTAAAAAGCGTGTATATGTCCCCGATTGCTCATGTCGCCTTCAAATCGTCCAACATTGTCACGACACCCATACGGCGGGACATTTCGGTAGTACTAAGACGTTGGAGCTAGTGCAACGATCTTTTTGGTGGCCCCACATGCGCCGTTTTGTCGACGACTACGTTCGGACCTGTGATGCTTGCTTCCGAGCAAAGATGCCACGACACCATCCATATGGCTTGTTGGAACCTTTACCGATTCCAAGTAAGCCATGGCAGTCTATTTGTCTTGATTTTATCACAGATCTACCGGTCTCGAAGGGGTTCGATGCTATCCTAATCGTCGTCGATCGATATACGAAGATGGCACATTTTGTGCCATGTACTAAAGCCATCACTAGCGAGGAAACCGCCGCTCTTGTCATGCGTGAGGTATTTCGGCATCATGGCCTCCCAGACAGTATTATCAGTGACAGAGGCCAGCAATTTGTCTCCAAATTTTGGCAGCATCTCTTCAAGATGCTCAAGGTCTCCTGCAACCTCTCCTTCGGCTACCATCCTCAGACCGACGGACAGGCGGAACGAACAAACCAAACGCTGGAGCAATATCTCCGGTGTTTCCTGAGTTATCAACAGGACGATTGGGCCGAGATTCTCCACTTTGCGGAATTTGTGTATAATAATGCTATTCACTCCTCGACTCGGGTCTCCCCATTTTTCACTTATACCGGTTTCCATCCTCGCTGGTCGGTGATCGACACTCCGGAGCTACCTACCAACCCTCGTGCCGAGGATCATTTGGAGAGGCTACACAAGATCCAGATGGATCTCTCTACTCACCTTCGTCATGCTCAACACACACAGAAGACTTATGCGGATCGTCATCGGATTCCCTCCTCTTTTGCCATCGGAGATCGAGTATGGCTCTTATGTCGTCACATCAAGACTACTCGACCATGCGACAAGTTGGATTATCGACGACTTGGTCCTTTCCGTATTACGGGGAAGATTAATGATGTCACCATCCGCCTTGATCTCCCTCCGCAGCTTCAAATACATCCGGTTTTCCATTGTTCTCTTCTTGAACCTTATAAAGCAAACACCATTCCCGATCGTGTGACACCACCGCCGCCCCCGCTGGAGTTGGACGCCGGCCCGGAGTATGAAGTTGCTACCATCCTCGATTCCAAACTTGTTCGCAACAAACTTTATTACTTGGTTGATTGGCTCGGTTATAGTCCGAGCGAACGTACTTGGGAACCCGTCGAGCATGTTGCCAATGCACAAGATCTTCTTGCTGATTTCCACCGAAAGTATCCGGACAAACCTGGTCCGCAATTAGCGCCGACTCGTTTCACTCGTCGTCTTTAAGGGGGAGATAGTGTCATGATATGGCAAGACTCGATCCCATGACCTTATGCTACATGGGTCGAGCTCTTACCATTAGACTATGAATTGTATTTTGTAGGATATTATTTTCATTTATGCTTTATCATAGAAAATTGATGTATATTCCAGATCTCTCTGGAACATTCTAGAAGCTTCAGGATTATTCCTAAAAACACTATAAAAGGAGGCACAAGGCATTGTTTTGAACCAAATTGGTTCAACACCAGTCTTAAGCCTCTTAGCCGATTTGTACTTATCTTTCATATAATATAAGAGCTGCTGTCATCATCCTATTTCTCTCTCTCTCTCCTCTTCTCACTTCCTCGCCCGAACATATTGTCCATAGAGAACCCGATCGAATCAGAAGTTCTGCTTACGACTGAGGAATCGAGGACATGGCTCCTAGACTCGGGCGCGTCGTATCATGTGACACCTCACCGATCTTAGTTTCGGCAATACTCGGACCGGCACTCCGACTTAGTTCGAGTTGGGAACTCGCAACATTGTGCCATAATCGGAATCGGCACTGTAGAGCTCAACCTTCCGGGTGGCTCTACACTCGTATTACACAACGTCAGACACGTTCTTGAGCTTTCAAAACCCTTGATCTCAGTCAGACAACTTGACGAAGCTGGCATCCGTGCCGGGTTCTCATCAAGAGGGTGGACACTCCACAAAGGGAACCTCCTGCTTGCTCGAGGACTAAAGGTACATTCCTTGTACCCTTTATATGTCACACTCAAAGAGGGTGACTTGTTTTTGGTCGATATTCCCGTGTCATCGTTATGGCACGGACGACTTGGACACCTCAGGAAGGCCGGCATAATGCACCTATCCAGAGCCGGTTACATCCCCAAGCTCTCCTTCTTGGATCACAAATTCTGTGAGCATTGCCAGTACGGCAAACAGGTAACCATATCACACCCGACATCAGCACCAAGAGAATCGAGTCCCCTCGATTTGGTCCACTCAAACGTCTGTGGCCTGATGCCACATCAGTCTCTTGGTAGTGCTTCGTACTTCGTCAGTTTTATTGACGACTCAACTCAGAAGGTGTGGGCTTACCCCATCAGAACCAAAGATCGGGTGTTCTCGATCTTCTCCGAATGGCTTGCAATGGTCGAAAATCAGACCGGTCGGAAACTGAAATGTCTCTGAACCGACAACGGAGGAGAATTCAAGTCTGAAGAATTCGTCAAATTTTGCCGGGAACACTGCATTCGACGTGAATATACGACACCTTATAGTCTAGAGCAGAACGGAATTGCAGAACACATGAATTAGACGATTCAGGAACGCATAGTATCCATGCTCCAATACTCCGGACTGTCGGATGACTTTTGGGCGGAGGCTCTACTTACAGTAGTACACATAATAAATATGTCGCTAAGTAGACCTCTAGGACTTCAAATACCTCAGGAAATATGGACCGCCACTAAGCCGAATTATGACAAGCTGAGGATCTTCGGTTGCAAGGCATACGCCCTCATACCGAAAGACGATCGCCGAAAACTCGAACCAAGATCAAGGAAATGCATTTTCCTTGGGTATGGACCCGACGGTGAGATCGGATACTGACTCTAGGACCCCGAGCACAGACAAATCGTCTGAAGTTTGGACGTTGTGTTCAATGAGTCGGCTATTCATAAAACGGCCGGAAGGCCTATTGAAGTCCGAAGGGTAATATTTTTCGAAGTGCCAACCCTTCATGAAGGCCCATCCCACAACACGAGATTGGTTTCATGGGTAACCGACACCTCCCGCATTGAATTCACCGATTCAGCACAACCGAGTGGCTCGGCTTCCGACCATCCGACATCAACACCCGGTGCGACTAGTCCAGTCATACCTCGTAGATCCGAGAGACTGTCACAACCTCTGGAGAGGTACTCTCCGGGAATTTTCTTTACCGACGTCGGCGAACCGACGTCTTACGAAGAAGCATCGGCATCTGCCGATTCAGCCACATGGCATCTGGCGATGGAGTTGGAAATGCACTCCATTCGGGCAAACAAGACTTGGGACTTGGTCGAATTACCGAAGAATCGACGTGCTCTTCCATGTAAGTGGGTCTATCGACTAAAAGAGACATTTGACTCGACCAACCCAAAGTACAAGGCCAGATTAGTTGCGAAGGGTTTTCGACAAGAATATGGCGTCGACTTCGACGAAATCTTTTCACCAGTGGTGAAAATGACAACCCATTGTTTCATGCTCGGCATCGTGGCCGCCAACAACTTGGAGCTGATTCAGCTAGATGTAAAAACGACATTCCTCCACGGTGACCTACAGGAGGAAATCTATATGAAGAAGCCGAAATGCTTTGTGGCATCCGGCTAGGAACATCTAGTCTGCCGACTCAGGAAGAGTCTCTACGGCCTGAAACAGGCACCTTGACAATGGTACAAGAAGTTCGACGACTTCATCCAATCGGTTGGCTTCTCAAAGAGCGATGAGGACCACTGTCTCTTCACCAAAACAACTCAAGACGGGTCTCCCGTCTTCCTCATCATCTACGTGGACGACATGCTACTCTCCGGTCGGCATGCGGGAGAGCTCACCGAACTCGTTCGGAAACTGCGGTTGAAGTTTGCCATGAAGGACCTCGGTCCAGCAAGACACATACTTGGTATGAAGATTAGTCGGCATCGCGATAAATGACAACTTTTCTTGTCTCAAACCGACTACATCGGACGTGTCTTGGAACGCTTCAACATGCACTCGGCCAAGTCTGCTTCGACCCCACTCCCCATTAACCTTCGGTTGTCTCAGCGAGACTGCCCAACATCCGGCCCAGAGGGGGAAGATATGAAGTCGGTACTGTATGCACGGGCAGTCGGCTCCCTTATGTACGCGATGGTCGTGACATAGCCTGATATTTCTCACGTCGTAGTAGTCGTTAGCAGATTCATACACAACCCCGGCCGATCACACTGGAACCAAGTGAAGCATGTGTTCAAATATCTAGCTGGTACAAAAGACCACGACATTCTTTTCGGCCCGAACTCAACCTCAGGGACTCGGACTTCGCCGGCCGTGTGGACAGTCAGAAATCAACAACCGGATATTGTTTCAAATTCGGCAATGGAGCAATCTCGTGGAAGTCGAAACTTCAGGAGTGCACAACCACCTCAACGACCGAAGCGGAATATGTAGCTGCGTCTGACACGGCAAAAGAAGCTTTATGGCTCGATCGGCTAGCGCACACGTTTCGACAGGTCGACTCCGACTCGGTTCCAGTTGTCTACAACGACAGTCAAGGTGTTGTTGCTTTGTCAAAGAATCTGGTTCACCACAACGCCTCCAAGCATATCGACGTTCGATATCACTTCGTTCGGAACTACGTCATTTTAGGGAAAATCGGTCTAGAGAAGATATCCACAACCGATAATTTCGCAGATGGAATGACCAAGTGTCTTTCGGCGGATCGTTTCCGGTCCCTTCGGCACCAAATGGGCGTAACGAAAAATAGGTCCGGTTAAAGTCAGACACACAACACAGGATGGTTTCGGACCACCGACATGAGTTCTTTGAGGATTGGCTTCAACCCTTCCAACCTGACCGGTTCAGTCTTCAGTCTTCGGATCTTGCCCACTCTAACAAAACTGATCTGTCCGATAAACCTTGTATATACTTGTAATTCTTTAGATAACCCATGTATACGCCCATTACGGGAGAGTGTCGAATATGAGTGTATAATGGCCGTATTCACACCGTCCCTTTGGACAACCCGAGTTTGGGCTATTTCTGTAAATAGCATAAAGGGGCAGTTGCCCTAGGATAGTCACTATATATAGTGACTTTGTAACCTTTAGTAAAGGTTGGTTGTTGTTTTGTAACTGTTGCTATTGGAATACAACATTTGTTTGTGCCTATCTCTCTCTCTCTCTCTCTCTCTCTCTCTCTCTCTCTCTCTCTATCTCTATCTTGCTTATGCGCATACACAGGTTCTTCTTCATCACGAATGTTGCTTGCACTTCCGCATTGACGGCCTTGTCCACAACAGGCGGCATCTACATCAACTAGTGCCTCCGATCCGGAAGATGTATGGTTCGTCGACTCCAACGCATCAAACAACGTGACGTCTCATCAAGAATGGTTCCGAGAACTTCGAGAGCCGGAGCGATCCGGCTATGTCGAAACCGGAGATGACACTACGCATCCGATCCGACACATCGGCAATGTCCCATTCGGAGAAGAAGGGAAGCAAACCTACATTAAACATGTCTTGCATGTTCCTACCATTACGAAGAATTTGGTCTCCGTCAGCCAAATTGTGGAGCAAGGAATGCAAGTACGATTCAACTAAGGTGGTTGCTTTATCAAGAAGGAAGGCCGACTCATCGCTCGGGGTCAAAAGGAAGATCGAATGTTTATCCTCGAGTCAAACGAGATAAAATCGGCCATGTTCGCAAAAGGCACGAAAGCCGATTCCGATATAGAGTTATGGCACAAGCGGATTGGCCATATCAGCCTTCAAAAGCTTAAGGCAATGCAATCAAAAGGAGTCGTCATCGGACTCCCGACCTTCAATTCGGCAAGCAACATCGACACTCATTTCCGAAGGAGAGGAATGTGAGCAAAGGCGTACTCGATGTAATTCATTCCGACGTATGGGGACCGGCTCAAACAACGACATTCAGCAGATCCCGATACTATGTAACCTTCATCGATGACTTCTCGAGGCACACATGGATCTACCCGTTGCAGCAAAAGAGCGAAGTGTTCGGACACTTCCAAAAATTCAAGAGTGGAGTCGAAAAAGCTACGAGTTGACACGCATGGTGCCTTCAGTCTGATGGAGGAAACGAGTACTTCTCCGACGAATTTTTGGCTTTTCTACGGAAAGAAGGAATTCGACAAGAGTTTTCGTGTAGACATACGCCACAACAGAACGGAGTACCCGAAAGGAAGAATCGACACATCCTCGAAGTTGCGCGGGCAATGCTCAACGAGAAGCACATGCTGAAATCGTATTGGGCGGAAGCGACTAACACGACGGTCTATCTCATGAATCAGTGTACGACATCCGGCGTGCACGACCTTACACCGTACGAGAAGTTTTACGAAAAGAAGCCGGATCTATCACATGTTCAGATATTCGGCTCCATTGCGTACGTGCACATCCTTGACGAGAAGTGACAAAAGCTCGACCCGAAGTCGGAGAAATGTATCCTCATAGGATACTCATTGGAGCAAAAGGGCTACAAGTGCTATAACCCCTCAACTCGGAAGGTTCGTGTGAGTCGAGATGTAGTCTTCGACGAGTCCGCATCTTGGTACGCACCAGAGACAACTACGACTACGATTCCTCTCAACCTGGAATCCGTCGGACAAGAAATAGAAGATCGCATCACGCGCATATTCGAAGAAAGTCCGATCACGACCCGACTGAGCGAACCACAAGAGCCTCCGAGCAATCAAAGCACATCTCGACCGAGTCCGAAGTTGGACAAGGGGAAGGCAAAAATGCTGGAGTATGAAGAAGATCACCTCAACGGCAACGAATCGACTCACTCCCTCGATAGTGAGTTCGAAGGCCTTGACATCCGGACGAATGGAGCGAAGGAAGCCTTAGAATCCTCAAACGAGAAGCTACGCTGATCCACCTGAGAAAAGTCAAGGTTCAGGGTTTAGGGTTTAGGGTATATGGTGTACCATTATGCCTTTATGATGAAGGTGACAACAGTACGGGAGCCAAAAACCTTTTCCGAAGCCGCAAAGGACCCGCGATGGATCGAAGCATTGAATGAGGAGATGCGTGCACTATGCAAGAACGATACATGGTATCTCGTTCCCCACTCACCGCACAAGAAGGCGATCGGCTGCAGATAGATCTACAAGGTGAAGTATAATGCCGATGGCTCCGTCAACCGCTACAAAGCTCGGCTCGTAGTGAAAGGATACACACAGACGCATGGAGTCGACTACGAAGAAACTTTTGCCCCAGTGGCAAAGATGACGACTATGCGAACCGTAATTGCACTCGCCGCAGCGAAAGGGTGGCACCTTCATCAAATGGATGTAAAGAACGCCTTTCTTCAAGGCGAATTAGAAGAGGAGGTGTACATGGTACAACCACCCGGTTTTGAATCGAGCATCCATCCGAAAGTCGTATGTCGACTCAAGAAGCAACTCTACGGCCTCAAGCAAGCACCGTGTGCTTGACATTTGAAGATTACGCAATATCTTCATCAAATCGGCTTCTGAATGTCGAAATCCGAGAACTCCCTCTATGTACGAAACGAGTCTAAAAGCCCAATTGTCATCATCCTATACGTGGATGATGTGGTTATTGGGGGTGAGCATTTAGTCGACATCAACAAGGTGAAGTCCCTCCTCTCCAACAAATTCGAGATGACGGACATGAAGGAGCTACACTACTTCCTTGGCATCGAAGTAATTTAGATTCCGGTCGGCATTATGATCTCCCAACGACACTACATTCTCAACTTAGTATACAAGTTCGGGATGACTGAGTGCAAATCTATCGTTGCGCCTCTCGATCGAAACCTCAAATTGGATGCGGACTCTGGTGCGGAAGAATGTGAGCCGACTCAATATCGACAACTGATCGGGAGCCTCATCTATCTCACGATCACACGACCCGACATCAGCTATCCTGTCGGACTCCTTAGCCAATTCATGCAAACTCCGCGAGATATCCATTTCAATTGCGCTAAGCGAGTATTACGATATGTGGGCAGAACAATGGATTACGACATTCTCTACAAATCAAACACACCAATACAGCTCGAAGGGTACACAGATGCGGATTGGGCTGGCTACAAAGCCGATCGACGATTGACCTCTGAATTCGTCTTCTCCCTCGGCAGCAAAACGATTTCGTGGAGTAGCAAGAAGCAGCCTACCGTCGCTCTTTCAAGTACGGAGGCGGAATACAGGGCCGCAACCGTAGCTGCATGTGAAGCCGTATGGCTCAAGAGGGTTTTGAAGGATTTGGGCGTCCCCATCAAGGATCCGACTCCCCTTTACTGCGACAACATGAGCAGTATTCATTTGGCTCAGAACCCGGTGTTCCACGAAGCATATCTAAGTGCACTATCACTTCATTCGAGAGCATGTTCAGGCCAGAGATGTCGACCTTCTACACATCAACACGAATCTTCAAATGGCCGACATCTTCACGAAAGCCCTAGGAGCCGACAAGCTTCGACAATTCATGTCAGACCTTGGATTGACGATCCCGGACTTGCCAAGCTTGAGGGGGAGTACAAGCGAGAATCGGATACCCACCAAATTGGGTACGAGCCAAAGCGGACACCGAAGATCGTTCGAACTGGATACGAGCCGAAGCGGACATCAACCGAAAGAAGCCGACCCGAGTTGAGCTTGAGGGGGCGTGTTGAGAATCAAGCTCAACATAGAGCAACGTGTGAACACACCTTTTGAGAATCTATGATTACCCAAAGGTCAAGAGTCACACCACCACTCTCTACACATTAAACTATGTGTCATAGATTCATATTCTATGACTCATAACTAATGGGTTCCACATTCCCCATGACCGTAAGACTTCACATTCCTCAAGGTAGTGAGAGAGTGAACGTTGTAGTGAGTAAACGAAGAGAGAGGGTGACTCTATATAAAGCACCCTCCTCCTACTCCATTTTTAGTTGGTTGTGACTCCTTGTAACGCTATTTTGTATCTCATATTCTACTTGTTAATATACATGTCCTTCTTCTTCTTCTTGAGTGCTTCATATTGTCTCTTATCTATCTTGTGTTTCTCTTCTCTCCTCTCTTCTCTCACACATACACACATAACTCACATCTCTTCCGCTACACAAGAATCACCATTGATTCTTTACAATTGGAAACTCCCAAACTAGCTAAGGCTTAACCGGTTTGGTTTGGACAAGGCCAAATCGGTTAAGCCGAAACCGAACCATTGTCAATTCCCACTTAATGTCTCTAATAATCTATCCTAGATTATCATATGCTTCATAGGATCACTTGAGAGCTCCAATAGATCTTTTACCCCTCATCTCATAAACCATTTCATATTGTCAAGCGCCAAGTCAGATTATTCAATACACTCCACTTATTTGTCGATGGACATTAATACCAATATATTTGAAGCTTTGCACCACTTGTATTGTTTCTCCCTTGTATGTAAAAGTGGGGGGTAGTGTCTTGGCTATAATGCCTTTATTGCCATCATTTTTGTTTTATCAACCTTAACAACTAGCCCACTTATTTGAAAGAACATGTTTAATACATCAAGTAACTGTTGCATATCATCCAAAGCATGTGGAATAAAACATCATCAACATATAGGAATATAAAAATAAGCTCATGCATGACTTTTGACCCATCTAATCATTCTTCTTTGCAACCTTGTTTACTATTTCTTCAAGTTTTTCAATGCATGAGTGGTGGGCACCCATGCGTGACCCCCGTTATTTCTCAAAAAGTACTCCAAGAAACCACAATCCATTTTCAATAGGCCCCTACCCGAACTTGCTCATACAATTGTGTGACAACTGCTCAATACTCTATAGGCATTCTGCTCTATATCATTCTTTTCCAAAGCTCACTCCTTGGTACCATATCAAAGGATTTCTTGAAGTCCACAAAACATCAAAGGCATGCAACTTGAGACTTCAATCCATAAATGAATGCAACAACTTTACCACTACACCATCTTAAAAGCCTATAAATAGATTTCTTATCTTTTCATAGTGCACATGTGTACTAGTTGTGTGCTTTGCTCGTAACATGCTAGCTGGCTCAAAGGGTAACAACCCTATTTACTATTAGCATTATTTAATGTTGGTCTATATGGTTGGCCTATACAATTCACTAGTATATACAAGAAGATACTTGACACAATTTTTGCTAAACTATAGTGCCTTCTTTTATATTTTAAAGTTTTTTGCACATTAGTAGATTCTTTTTAAATGTTTTTTCTATTCTAATGACTGTGACAATTACTGCAACATGTTTGGAGCACTTGCACCAAATTTATTCGTAAAGACTATTCCTCAAGTAAGTAGCTTCTAGAGTAATGTAAAATTCTTTTTATTTTTAGAGTAATGTTATCACTAGTAATTGGCAATGGTTTGGTTCAGTTTAACTCAAGAGTCTCAAAATCAAACCATTTAAATTTTTTGAAACTTAAATGAAACCATGGAAATTTTGAGCTAAACCCATTTGAAACGAAAATGCTCAAACCACACCATTTCAAGATTTATTTATTTATTTTTCCAAAAAAAACTCCTTCCATTAGTTATAAACCATTTGAGGAATTTTCAAGCTCAAACCAAATATGTAGTTCAAGACATCTATAAACCTTAAGTCATCGGGTTGTTATGTTGTGGTTTCTTGGTTTTGTTTTGGCTCGAACTGACTAGTTGGCAATTGTGTGCTCAAATTTTCAACTTTTCAAGAAAGGGTTATTTTTTAAAAGGTGACAATAAAACTAAACCTGAAATAAATGGCTAGATTTCAAAGTTAAAACTTCATAATAATATTATATATTTTTGGAATAATAATAATAATATATAATCTATAAAGTTTATTTATATATTTAATAAATATTTCCGAATAGTTTCCCTAACCATTAAGTTGTGGTTTCTTGGTTTTGTTTTGGCTTGAACTGACTAGTTGGCAATTGTGCGCTCAAATTTTCAACTTTTCAAGAAAGGGTTATTTTTTAAAAGGTGACAATAAAACTAAACCTGAAATAAATGGCTAGATTTCAAAGTTAAAACTTCATAATAATATTATATATTTTTGGAGTAATAATAATAATAATAATATATAATCCATAAAGTTTATTTATATATTTAATAAATATTTCCGAATAGTTCCCCTAACCATTAAACCAATGACCTCTTAAGCTGTCAAGCCATAGAGCCAATAAAGCTTCCAACTAAATGAAACCGATTAAAATTGAACTCCTCAAACCCCAACCAAACAGCTTACATATTTCCAAACCTGAACTGAATTGGGTAATCCATAAAGCCACGGTTTTGAAGTTTAATTCGGCTCAAACCAAACCATTGTTATTTCCTAATTATTTTAACATCCATGCTTGACATTGTTTTTCTCAACATTGTACGAAGCCACAACATATGTATTGCTTTCTAGCTTTGCACCCGTTTGTGGCGGGTGTTAATGGGATGTACTTCCCAAATTGTGCAATTTCAAAATGTTCCAAGTTTTCCAAAAGTCCTCAACTCGAACAAAACTTGTAGGATTTTACCGAGAACTTGTTGAATGAAATTGATTCATACATAAGATAAAACGTTGCTTTTTAGCTTCAAATTCATACTAGTAAACAAACAAACAAGAGATTTCTTGCTAAAATACATTGCATTTTTATATTATGTCACATCGAGGTTGTCTTTATTGTTTGGATATCTAAATAAACATGTAAACAAGAATAGTAATTGGCTATGGTTGGGTTTGTGGGAGTCTCAAACTCAAAAGATTTCAAAAGTTTTGAAACTTAAACCAAACCGAACAACGAAAGATTTCAATTGAAACCATTTAAATCAAAACAATTGAGTGATTCTCAAGTTCAAACAAGATGGTTGAAGATATCCATGAACTATTAAGTCATTAAGTTGTGGTTTTGTGATTTAGTTTTTGGCTTGAACCGAATTATTGGCAATTGTACATTCTATTTTCAACTAATTAAGAAAGATGATTTCCTTAAACTCAAAAGAAAACTAAATCTTAAAAGAGCTGTTAGGGGCAAGGGTTTGAAATGAAAACTTCATAATAATATTAGGAGTTGGCAATGGCTCGGCTCAAGCCTGAACCAAGCCGTTAAACAATTTTTAAATTGTTTGGCGGTTGGGTTGGGTTCAACTCAGTCCCAACTCAGTTTAGACTTGAGCTTCCTTAACCGGTTTGAGCTTAGTTTGGTAAGACTCAAACCAAACCAAACTAGTTTGAGCCAAACCAATGAAAGCTAGTTTGGTTCCTAAATTGGCTTAGGCTTAACCAAGGCATTGGCTCACTTCAAGTTTAAAAACTCCCAAACTAGTTAAGGCTTAATTGGTTTGGTTCAGACAAGACCAAATTGGTAAAGGAAATCAAACCGTTGCCAATTCCTATATTACATATGAATTGATATGATCTAGTACATGATTTATAAAGTTAATTAATGCATTTAATAAATATTTAAAACATGTCCCTCGAATGATTAGATAGTTAAATTGTTAAGCCAATTAAGGCTCAAACCGAATCAAAACCAACTCTTGAACCCCAAACACAAAGGGAAATGCTTACAAATTCTTGAACCTAAACCTAACCTACTTGACATGCCACCTTCCCTCATAGTAATAACCAAGCCAATTATGCATTGCCTTGTAGTTGTAACCCAAATTGCCTTTCCGTAAAGCTATAAATATGTTACCATTCTTCTCATGCATAACTCTAATTGCTATAAGATTTGGTTGCTAATTGTTATGGTAGTAATCCTCACAATGGTGATCAATCATCTTAGTAGTTCTCACGATACATCTCCCAATAAAAATGGTTCTCCTTTGTCATAAGGGACAAGTCACCATGTCTTGTAGTACTCTGACTCTTCATCTTTGATAATCATATTAGACCATTCGTCCAAAACTCCATGATTGGTACATTAAAGTTGCCATGTGTTGATAGTGGGTGGTAGTCTTTGCTTACTCAGCTTAGTGTTTCCTAGGTTACTAATGGCTAAGGATTCACCGATCACTAATGGATATAACAATAAGAGACTCTCAGTATTGATTTATTAACAATGATAAGCTAACCATTACAACGGAGGAGAGTAAAAAAGGATAAATAGGTATATATTACATTTCTCTCTATTAAAGAGATAATATAGCCACTTAAGGTTTGGTACCACCATCAACTTTCTAAGTGTTACACATTACATTTATATAGGGTAGAAATTAGCCTGCTTATTATCATTTCTTACCCACCTTTCAATCCCATGCTCATAAGGGACCCCATTAGTATTCAAATAAAAAATGACTACCTTCATTATTTCTTCTAACCAATTATTTAAGCTAGAATCTAATTGAGGTATTTAAATTCATGTTCACCCTAGGTTGAAAAGAAAACACTATGTTGAATCTTATTTTTGGGAACTACTTATCCCTCATTGAGGAGCCATGAAGTCCACTATGTTGAAATACACACTTGCCCATGATCTTGGGCACATTACCTACTATTGGCTTATTATGGCGAGAGTGGGGAAAAGTGAGCTAATTGAAGAGTAATGCATAGCTAACATCCGCTTCCATTGACAAAATCCTGCCAAGCCCAACACTAGGGAAGAGGGTAGTAGGGTATATATATATATATATATATATATATATACACGAGGGGTATATTGTGAACCATGCCGAAAACTCTTTCTAGTGCATAGGTCATTGAAGAATAAACACTATTGATCAAGAAGAACAAGCTCATTTATATCGGCGTGCTCAACTATCACTATTGTAGTGTGGATATACAACTTTTGAAGAAACGAGAGAAGTAGAGAGGAAGAGAAAAAAATATCATTGTTAGCAAGATAAATCAACAAATGGGTTGCTCGCTCCTTAACGAGAATATGTTTGACCACAAATTGCTCATCATGGAGATACAAGATGCATCAATACCTTATCAAACAAGGAAAGTGGGGATACAATGTTGAAGGCAATACTGAGTACATGTTTGACTACCATAAAAATTCATTACTTGACCTCCAATTTGTGTTGCTAATAGAAAAAAACCATGTCAATGTCAAGAATTCAGCCTCACAAGGCTAACCAAAACGTTATACAGAAACTTGGATGGTGTTGTGATGTGGCATGTGCAAATGGAGAAAATGTGGAAAACGGAAAGTTATACAAAGGCTTGACAATTTGGTTCAAGTGGTCAATCGATGAAAAATGAAAAAGAAAACATGTAAGACATGGTTATCTAAAGTCATTGTTAATGGAGGTCTGAAGGGTTCGAAAATCATTAATTGTTTGGGTGGGGAAATTGGAGCTACAAGCGATGTTGTGGCTAGGTGCCAATGCATCCTAAAGACCAAGGGATTAAATTTTCTTCTAAATCTATAAAATGTGGAAGATAGCTCATTGTCAAGGTTGTTTGGTTTAAGGATGAGAGGCATCATGCAATGACCTTTGCACGAAGGAACTCACGTAGTTCCTTCATGGTGGCTAAACCATCAAGCAAAGTGTTTGCATGACACTTGGAAGGAAACTTCGAGGAATGGCTAACTATTAGACAATATCCTACCATTCTCTATAGCAAACAAGGAGGCTGCCATTAGACATCCTTGTCAATGGGCCACTATTAGCCTCTACTAGAGCGTATGCTTGACGCCAAAATTCTAGAATCCTTTGTGATATAAATTGATATATATTCTAGCCAAACTTCTCTTATGGCCTCACCCATAAATAAACTTATGTATACTTCTAACCAAACTTCTCTTTTGTGTCCACCCATATATAAACCTATATATACATACTTCTACCCAAACTTCTCTTTTGTGTACACCCAGATACATGTACACTTCTAGCAAAACTTCAAGAAGAGCTTTAAGTATGTATGTAAAAAGGAGTTGTTCCACAATATCTATTTCAATGTATGTGTACCACAATGATAAGTCAAATCTTGGAGAAGTTCCTATTTCATTGACAATGTTGGATATTAGACGATACAAATGGGGCTTTCAATCAGCTTCAAAAGCCAGGAATTTCTTTGGTTATAAGATGCAATTAGAATTTTGATAAATAGCCAATTGTTGAATTATGATATGCATATCACAATACTATTTGATATGGTGGTATTGCAATTAGATTTTTGATAAATAGTGAATTGTTGAATCATGATATGCATACCACAAAACTATTATTTGATATGATGGTACTGCAATTAGAATTTTGATAAATAGTGAATTGTCAAATTATGATATGCATATCACAAACTATTTGCTATGATGGTACTGTATGATGATGCAGAATCTCTGCTACTTTTACAACTAATAGCTGATACAATCATCGTCATCATGTATCTGGTTCTTATAATGGTACTAACAAATGTTATTATTATTATATTTCTGTCTAACAATTGGAGTTGAATGCAAACTTTTTTTAGTACCCAGCATTGGATCCAAAGGTAAGATTAATGTGGAAAGAAGTGGAGGACTAACTCAACGAAGGCTGAGAGTCCTGTCATTCCACCTTTTCATCAGTGATAATAATATGTGCCAATACGATCTAGGACCTGGAACATCTATTTAACAAGTTCATATAATGCCAAAGTGACATCTATATGAATTTTATGGGATGTGTGAGCCAATGAAATGGAAAATCTGAACTCTACCTATATAAGATAACTGGAGAAATGGTGGTTCTCATTTTTGGCATCAAGAAAATTCTCAAATACAAAATCAATAGATCGATCGACTAATATACAATCAACTCAAAGCTATTATTAGATATCCCTCCCTCCCTCTGACAAATCAATGGACACTAAAAAATATCTAATCTAATCAAATCTTATGGATGCCATTAATGCTATCATTAAGAACCCTCTGTTCATGAGTCTATAAAACTAAACTGCACCAGCAACTTCACAGGGGAAAGCTCCCTTCCTTTCTTATCATACAATGGGATTGTTCGAATTCCTCGCTTCAATTCAGAGACAGGAAGACATGTTTGACCCCCAAAATCATCCTTATCTGTGGCATCATACTCGTGCACTTCTATCCGCAGTAGTGCTAATTCTGGAACTCGAAGTGGAAACTCAAATTCCTCGTTCCAATGAGGGGTCCAGTTGTCTATTATTGTCTCAGTTTTCTTCATGATGCTATCTTGATTCCCACCAGCAATGCCAACCTGTAATACATTTCCCCCTCCATTAGTGATTGTTGAAGCATTGATGACATGACAATGATAATGACTATGCCAACATAAAATCACATATGTGTATATACATTTCCCCCTCCATTAGTGATTGTTGAAGCATTGATGACATGACAATGATAATAACTATGCCAACATAAAAAACACATGTGTATATACACATACCCACAGGCATACATATGTAGATATAGATATAGATATAGATGATGATGATGCACATATATTACATACCCTCGCGTAGAAGTCAGGAGGTGAAAATGCATCAAAGTGGCCCTTCTTGAACTTTTCCTTCCATCCTGCTCCCTGATAGATTTTCACCTGCCAATTGATGATTTCACTATGCAATGTTAACCATGTGCTAAACAAAAATCATTTTTCATTTTAAGAGGAGTCTCTCCTCTCCCCTCCTCTGTCCCCGCGTATACAATATTTCATAAGGTGATTGTTGCCCGATGTGAAAATGATTTTACCTTCAGCGTTTGCTTCACCGGTCTGGGATCCATTGGCCTAAAGTCTTGATCAATCAGAAAATCTGGTTTTTTGACATATCCGATTCCTCCATTGGCTTTAAAGAACCCATGCACTAACCAAAGTGGCCTTCCATATCCCTGAAATAACAGGAGCACATAAAGAAGAAACAAACCCTGATTGTTTGGACTTCAAAGTTTGTCATGATCATCATATCCAAATCAATATTATTTTGCAGACCTGCATATTGAAAGCCACCATTTGTGCTCCATGCAACCATGCTTCTAAGGGGCTGTAATTTGATGAGTCGACACGGATGCCTTTTGGGTATACTCGAAGTAGATTTCTCTTGGTAAAACTGAAAAGGAAGAAAAACAAAAATTACATTTCATATTAAGAGCATTACGTATGGTGTTCATCATCACTGTTATATCCATGACATACTTCACAACTACATCTGGATGTGCACGGGCAACTTTCGAAAGCTCGGGTTCACTCAGGCTCACTCGTTTAACATAGGGTTCTAAAGCAAGGGCATCACTCAAAGATTTGCCACGGGGTTTTCCTGCTCTAATACTAATGATCCTTTTGTATTCAGGTGCCAGTTCAGGAGCATTTATATCCTCATCGTCGTTGTCGTATACATCAAGGGATTCGGTAGTCTGGATATACATACATTTGTACATATATGAATACAAACATTCAGCACAAGATGAACAAGTATATCATAGAACATATTTTCAGTTCTTTCTTCTTTCTTTTGTCAGGAAAATTTCACCTTATCAGCACTGGCATCATCCTCGAAGCTGTCTGGCAACTCAGCACCCCAAGCTTCCTCTTGGTTGACAGCTGGAGACTGTTTTGATTTTACTTCTGTGGTGGAAGGTGCAACCAAGTTAGCATCCTGTGTAGTCACGATATACTCCTTCGGTGGTTTTGTCGAAATTATTATCTTGTTCTTCAGTGACGCTGGTGAAGGGAAGTCCGTGAAACCCTCTTGTTGTGGGTCAGGACAGTATAGAGTTTTCCCAAAGATACGATGAACTATCTGCGAGGCAGAGAAACATTACCTTAGTTTGTCTTCCAGTGCAGCTTTGAAACTGATTTAAGTGCTGTAGAATTGGCGTGCTTTCTTTGCCAATGTATGTCATTAGGGTTTGGAGTGTCAATTTACAGGGATGTGTGTATGCAAACATAATATATATATTTACACTAACATGGATTACATACACAATATAATGAAATGAACAATACATAAGGTCTTGAAGAGGCTTATAGGATTGATACAAAGTAGCAGGAGCAGACACACTGTGGATGAACTTGAGGCTGCTACAAGATAAGAGAGACCCGGGCCGTGCTTCGAGATAAGAGATTATAACCAATCAGTGTCACCTATGGAAATTCCGGATCAGCTTACCTCTGCTGCTTTCGCTTGCAGGGGCGCGGTTAAATGGTCCTCAAAAGTTATAATTACTGGAAAATCGCTGTTATCAAACGCATGTTCCTTTATGGCCTTGATGCATTTCTCAAAGTCAACAGGTGCAGTTAAAGTTCTGAATGGAAACGAAGACATGCGATGAGGATGAGAACATGGCAAAACATTATTGGGAAAAACAGAACACTGTTAAAAAAACCTATGGCATCCTGTTACCCTCCATGTTTAACATGAATGTGATCTTTGGATGGATTTGGCCATAAGTCCAATTCAATGACACGAACTCCCCTCTCTAATGCCTTGATGATGGGCTCTTGACTACAGTCACTACTAAGCTGATTCCCGGTGAGGTAAGAATTGTGCCCTGTGAAGATGTAGTAGCGTGACAATGGTAGGTCCATGTTATGATGCACCTGTATGATTTAGTATTGAATGTAAAAGAAAATGGTAAAATGCAAATCGATTGAATTCTATCTAGCAGAAAAAAGCAAGCTATTTGCAAAAGGTAAGCAAAGGCGATGAGGCAAAAATCGAAAAGTAAAGGCCCAAACGGGGGAGAGGGAGGGAGGGAGGAAGAAGAAAATCTCACCTTAGAATCCATGGGTGTATTAGAACCCTCGTCGAAGAGATATTGGAAGAAATGTTTACAGCTAAACTTGGGGGGGTTTCCTTTATCTTTCACATAGAGATTCATGAGGGTCTCAACCTCTTGCAGTGTTTTGGTCTCACCTTGGTATTCCTCTAAGAAGCTCTGCAGGTGTTGAGCTTCCATGGAATCATTGTCCGAGTATTTCCTGAAGAGATCTTCCACATCCGTAGGAGGAGAGTGGTCGAGGGGGACCTTGTGGCCGTAGAGGCAGGAAAAGCAGCTCTTCAAAGGAAGCATTCCGAGCTTCAATGGCACTCTTCCCTCTCGCAGATCGGGTTAAGGAAGGAGGTGGGCAGCTCTCAGAACAGGGCAAGGAGCTGTTTCCTTCTTCTTCTTCTTCTTCTTCTTCTTCTTCTTCAGAGAGAGAGAGAGAGAGAGAGAGAGAGAGAGAGAGAGAGAGAGAGAGGAGGAAAAGATGAACAAAAAAGTATAACAGATTCCTAACAGGAAATGAGAGAGAGAGAGAGAGAGAGAGAGAGAGAGATTGTTTCCCATGACCCTCTACTTTCATATAATTACACATATAGCCCCACAACCATCACCTCTCAGGAGCCTTCTGCTCTATCCCACTATATTATGATCTGGCAACAAACCTTTTGTTTTATTATTATTATTTCTGCTCTCTCACCTCATGTATGTATCTCTCTTCACACCCAAATAGTCCTCTCTCTCACCACTTCCTACCACTTCCCCTCAACACACTCGATCCATTCCTTAGAATGAGTGAAATCCCCCAAAAACTGGATGAATTGTCGATAGCTTGTCGGACTGTAGAGAAAAACTAGTTGTTTTTATGTCTAGTCTAATGCCTAGGAAAGAACACTGTGAGTTCCTCTTTTTTACCCACCCAAACTAAACCAAATAAAACAAATGCCCTCGTTGCCTATAAGAGAGAGAGAGAGAGAGAGAGAGAGAGAGAGAGAGAGAGAGCATAAAAAGGGTGGAATTTTTACTGTAATTTGTAGAATAATGAATAGTATATTGCTTTGCTGTCAAGTCCAGTAGCATTGTGTTTCTCTTTTACCCCTCCCCCAAAGAGATAGAGAGGTTGAAGGGAATATTAACGTGGTATTTTTTTTGTATTGGAGCAAGTAGAAATTCTTTCCTTGGTGAAGTATTCGTCGTGCCTATTGGCAATTCACCATGTGGCGGTGACACCATTAAGTTGTGCTACCATTATAGTGTTGTGCTTTTCACACACATTTACTAATATAAAGTTGTGAACTATAAGTTGATTGATCACACCCAGATATCCCCTCCTTAGAGTTTCTCAATATTTTCTCAAATGCCCTTCACTTTTCTTACCCAAAGGTGAGAAAAAAACAGGATGAATTGTATTGAGAAAAAACATGATGAACTATAAATTGTCATAATTTGCTCAAATAACACATATAATTGCTCTTTCAAGAATTGACTTAGGGCAACCAAGTGACTCCATGTATAGTCAACAACAAGGGGGACTAGTAGAACATCGAAATCGTGCCATTGTTCTATTGCGAGACTAAATACATGTTTCCTATTGGTGTGCTTTTCATTCATTGGACCATTTTGATATCACAATCTCTTGACGTATGCACCACACATGCACATATAAGCGTCGGTGCATACATGCACATACAAGCGTCGGGCCTTTATTCGCAAGTGGTGATTGAGAAGGCAAAATATACTTCGTAAGGATTATTTTTACCGAGTTAAGTCTTGAACTTATGAACTTTGAGATAGATTGAATCATTTCTACCAATAAAGCATACATATTTTTTAATAAAATTATATATATATATATATATTATAACTTTTAAATTATGACTCAATACTCTATACATAAAACATGTCGAAATGGAAACAAAATGTAATTGTATTATATGAACTTACCTAAGATTTCAAAACTCCTTTTGAGAGTTTTTGAGGATGCTATTTTTTCTCCTTGAAAAATAGATATTGACAATTGTTATCCTCCTCTTCTCCCCCTTTCACATAAGATAAGAACACCTTTATATAGGGTCTCACATGCATTAAGGGCTAAGAGCATGTCTCCACTTAGCAACCATGCTTTAGTTGACATATAATAATTATCTTCGCTACATTTTGAAGAATATACTTATTTAATAGTTACATTCGTTCAAGGAATAAGGATGTTGAGTTCAAAACTCACTATTTGTGTTTATTTTTAAATAGATAAAATACTTGCTTTGTAGGTGGTTTCCCATCGCGTGCCATTGGCAATACAACTTAGGAAGAAGCACCTCACCAATTGGTCACATGCACATAAACAAACCATTAAGCATACAACTTCATTCAATGATTATAATACACAATATAATTTTTGTTATAAGGTTTCTTTCATGTTTGTTGCCTTATTAAGCTCACATCATGGTCAACCATTAAATGTCTTTTGTAGTCACTTCAACCAAATAATTTGACTTAAAACCAATATTCATCGATCAAATTACAATTCTCAACCACTATCATCTCAAAATAATGTTATTGGTGGCACAATTTATGTTTTGAAATTTTTATTTGTGATCCTTACATAAACTAATTCACTTGTGTTGAATGGACAAGCTCAACATGATCCAGATCGGCTAAATAAGCTAGAGCCGGATCGTAATCCGGAACCAAGAGCCAGATCGGTGTCTGGATCTGTGTGTAACCAGTAGGCCATTACAGGCCTACGATCCTAGCCTAATAGGTAGGCATATTTTTAGGACTTAGCATTCGCCACTGAGTTATGAGCATTGAAATACGTGTCAATACTTCTATCAGTCCTTTTAAGGACTTGTATAAAAGTGCTCTCTGAGTACATTCGATGTACAGAGTTTACAAAGTGTTATTTTTTGCAATAGAGTTTTCTGTGTTCTACTCTCTCTGACTCTCCCGCATTGTCGTGAAGAAAACCGTTGTCGAGGTATTCCTCGTGGATGCGTGGAACGAGGCGGGACCTCGGGGGTCTTGTACCGAAGAGCAAGAGAGAAAAGGAGAAGGGAAGAGACCCACTAGGTGCGAGCGTAGATTCACAGGGACACGGCCCTTCGACACAAAGACGCGAGTGCGACAGCAACACAGAGAGACACGAATGTATGTAAATATATATATCAACAAGATAAACAACAAGAAGCACGAAGTCGGTTACAACCGAACAGGCCGGCGAACAGATGCCGATGCCTGTTCGTAAACGCACAGAAAGGAAAGAGTAGGTTGGAGGTGCTGCCGGAAGCACTCGGGCATTCCTCAAAGCAGCGCGAGCCTCTCGAAACCTGCACAGTAAGAAGCTACGGAGTTTGCGAGCGAGCGAGAGAGAGAGAGAGAGAGAGAGAGAGAGAGAGAGAGAGAGAGAGAGAGAGGGGGGGGGGGGGGGGGGGGGGGGAAGCCTTCCGCCCACAGACCGATAGCACTTCGTCCTCGACTCTCTGCGATCCCCTCGCCCCCCCCTCGTCTCTCTCCTTTTATAGGCAAGGAAGGAGCCGTTTCCCCTTTACTTCCTACCTACCAAATCTACCTGCCTAGGATCTCCTATGTACAACATTAGGCGCACGTGCATGAAGAGCCGGTTCCTACGCTCCGGTGCACCGATTCCGCTTGTGGACGGTTTTCCTCACGACATCCGCCCCCACCTAACCGCGCATCCACCGGCATGCGCCAAATTGAGTTGGGACGGAGAAAACCGGTCCAACCTTCATTCCCCGCCCGTCGGTTCTTCCTCGGTTTCGGATCGTTCGTCGTCGCGGTCTAGGTCAACCGGATCCGGCTCGTCGTCGTGACGCTTCTTGAACGCTTTGATCCGCTTCCCAGCTACCGGTATCGCCACTCTCGTGCCGTCGAGTTCCGCCAGATGGTACGTCCCGTTGTCGTTGGCACTTTGGACCACGTAAGGCCCGAACCACCTTCTTGCGAACTTCCGTGTCGCTCGGTGCTGGTTGTCGATGCTGCTGTCGTAGACTAGCACCCAGTCGCCTTCCTCGATCTTCTTCGGTCGGAGCCGGTGCGTTCGGTCGAACCGGGTTTTGTTCCTCATCCTTGCATCCCGAAGCTTTTCCGCAGCCAGCTCCACGTCCTTCGGTCTTCGCTCGAGCTGTCGCATGCGCGCCGCCAACAGTTCATCCCGGCTCATCTCGTCTTTCCAGTCCACGGTTGCCCATGAGGAGATCGTACGTTCCATCGGCATGATCGGCTTCTGCCCAAACATGAGCTCTGCCGGCATGAATCCGGTTACCGAACTGTGCGTAGTTCGGTCAGCCCACAACGCGTAAGGCAGTAGCCGTGGCCAGTTCCCGACTTGCCCTCCGCATGCCCGAACTAACGCCTTGACGATCGGTCCGTGTCCGCGCTCCACCTTCCCATTCACCTCCGGATTGTATGCAGTGGTAAGCGAGAGCTTGACTCCTAGCCGGTCGAACAGCTCCTCGGCCTCTTCGACGTCCAACTCCCCACGATCAGCCACGATCTTCCCGACGCACCCATACCGGCATATCACGTCCTCGATCAGGAACCGACATACGGCCGCGGTCGTTTTGTTCTGAAGGGCTCGGCCTTCTACCTGGTTCGTCAGATCTTCCCGAGCCAGGACTAGATACCGCATCTATCCTACTCCCATCGGCATCGTCACCAGGTCTACCATCCATTTGAAGTGGATGGTCGGAGGGTACGTAGGGTGAAGCTCGTCCCGATGTCGGACTACGGAGTGCATCTGACAGCTCTCGCAAGTTGTCACGAACCGATGCACGTCCCGGTACAGTCCCGGCCACCAGTACTTCCCCTTTATCTTCTCGAACGTGGCCCACGTTCCACGGTGTCCAGCCCAAGGGCTATCGTGGTAGGCCGTCAATAGCTCCTCCTATTCTTCCTTCATCGCCACCACCCGGAGTAGGACGCCGTTCCTCTTCTTCAGGTGCTTCCATAAGTATCCGTCCCGGAGAAAGAATCAGTATGCTTTCTTCCGGATCCGGTTGGCCTCGTCCCTCGTCCATGACGCATCCGGCGTCATTGTCCTCAAAAACCCACCGCTCTGTAGCCACTCGCCGTCGTACTTGCTCTTGTCGAAGCCGTTAAGCGCCGGAGTGCTCGTCCCATCGGTCGTCACGTACGCTGCCTCGAAGAAGTCCACGTCGACTTCTTCGTCCTCCGAAACCATGCCGCCCTCGTCATCAAACCTCGCCCTCGAAAGCATGTTGGCCATGGCGTTGTCCTTTCCGGAAATGTGTCGTATTTCCAGGTCCAGGGACTTGATGTACGCTATCCACCTGAGCATCACCAGGTCCGGTGTCGCGCATCCGGAAACCATGCCGAGAATTGGCAGGCAATCCGTCTTGATAATCACTTCTGCCCCGATCAGGTAGTCTTTGTCGGCCTTTACCGCCGAAACGATACCCCAGAGTTCGCGTTTAACCTGGGCGTACCCTCGTTGTCGCTCACTGAGGACCTTCGCGCCGAATCGGATCGGGAACCGAATGCCGTCCTCGTCTTCTTGGTTGACGACCCATCCGATCCCGGTCGGACTCGTATCCACCGTTATGTATACCGGGGTACCCTTCTCGTAGATAGCCTTCCGGAGCGCCGGTGCTGCCGCAAGAGCTTCCTTCAGCTTCCGGACCGACTCCGTGTGCTCGTCTCGCCATTCGAACTTTCGCCCTTTCTTCAGCAACCCATATAGCGGCTCCGCAACGTGGGCGTAATGCGGGATCCATATGTGGTAGAACGCGCATGCCCCCAGGAACCTCCGAACTTCCATAACCGAGCTACAGTCGGTCTTCATCGCGGAGATGGCTTCTACCTTTGCCAGAGACGGCTTCCGGCCATATGGTCCACATAGGTGTCCGACCACCAGGATTTGTGATTGCCCGAAGGCCGATTTCTGCCCGGAGAAGGTGAGCCTCGCATCCTCTAGCCTTTGTAGCACCTTCTCGTAGTCGTCGATGTGTGCTGCCACGAATCGCCGGCATCCGTCCGGCCCGAGTGTCTCGTCCTTCTCTTCCACCGGGCACCCCTTGATCGGGATGTCGTCTAGAAACGGCATGGTGATGTCTGGGATACAATCCCTCAGTACCTTGTTCATTGCATTCACCATGTGGGCCACCGAGTTAGTCCCTCCTTGTGGCAAGGTACACATTCGCACTAGGCCGAGGGGAGATCGCATCGTCGTAATGTCTCTGCTCTCCACGGCTAGCTGGAACTGGTCGTACCCCGAGTATAGATCCCCGACCGAGTAAATCGACCTTCCGGCGAAGGCCTCCGCGAACTCGTCTATGGTCGGTCCGATTCCTGCGTTCCGAATGGTCACTTTGTTGACCGGCTGCAGGTCTTGAATGAACCGCATCGTTCCGTTTTTCTTTGGTACTGTAAACCATCGGTTCGAGTATGGGGCACTCGACGGTTCGAGAATGCCCATATCGACTTTTTGCCTCAATAGCTCCATCAACTTCGGGATGTGAGCTCTCGGTACTGGAATCGGCTTGAGATTCCACGGCACATGCGGTACCGTGAATATCACCATCGGCTCCACGATTGTCGGGTCTACGCACCCGATCTCTTCCGGTGAGAATGCGAAGGCTTTTCCGTGCCTTCCGAGCATTCTCCGAAACCGGTCTTCCTCCGCCGGCAATAGGAACCCGTCCCCACCCATCTTGAGCTCCCGGAGCGTCCCATCGGTGAAGGTGTGCCCTATGCGGACCGGATCTCGCAAATTGGGGTCCTACGCAACCCCTCTGATCCGGGACTCGCTGCCCTCCGGTAAGGGTGCCGCGACTGGCCTTACCTTCCGGTCCACAGTCTTGTACTTTGTGCTAACCCGGGCCGTCCGAGCCCCTGACTGAAGTTCGCGATGACTTCGTACATCTCTTCGGAACATACCTGTATCGTCCGGTCTTCGTTAAGGTCTTCTTTGGCTACCTTCCTCAGCATCCCCAAGGTGTCGTCGAAGGAGACCGCCTCCACGGCTCCGCTGATTTCCTCGTCCGGGCCGAGGACTCCGCACGCTCGAAGTCGCTCCTCCGCCCTTGCCTTTTCTTGGCCAACGATGCCAACTATCATACACCCTCCGTTGTTGGAGAAGCAAACTTTTCTACCTATTGTACAAGGTTTCTTCGGTTTCGGTTCTATCGTACAACTGTGGGGTCTTTCCCGAGTGTCCGGACTGTCTCAGCCCCACGCCTTGGCAGCCCTCTCTAAAAATCCTCTCGGTTCTCGCCATCGAGGGATTCGCGGTTTCGCTCGTGGTTCGGCCGCACCGTCAGAAATTGGACCGAATGGCGCCCGTCCTGGCTTTTGACCCTCGCGTAGGCTGAACCGTTGTCCAGCACTTTGGTCTCCATTCTCGCCGCCGTGATGTATGGTTCCCCTAAAATGACCGGATGCGAGGACGTCTCTTGTACGAAGAAGTGCTGGTCAATCTCGACGTCGCCGATCTTGACTCGCACATTCGGGCAGGCCCCGTGCAGTTCCTCGGTGGCGCGCGTCGCCGCCCGTATCTTCCACCTGTGCTTGGTGTTGATCGGCCACTTTCCCTTCTTATAGAAATCCATGGACATTAGGTTTATTTCCGAACCGTGCTCCACCAATGCTACCACCGGTTCCTGAACATCTCCGATCTTTACCGGGGTCTCCGTGGTCGCTCGGGCCCAGTGTGGCCTCGAATAGTGGCTCTCCGCCCACTCATCTGCCAGCGCCGAGTCGTCGATGTGCGTCGTCCGCACCTCCACCGGTCTCTCCGGTTCCGTCTCCGTCGACAGCCTCTTCCGCTTCACCAAGTCCACAATGGAGTCGTGGAACTCCTTCTTAGCGATCCCTAGCACCTCCCGCAATGACAGCTCCACTTTGCCGTCGAGGATCCGTTCTTCTAGGACCTTCCGTAGGTCCGTGGTCCTTTCTATTTCTGTCCCCAGTCGGTATCCGCCTTTCTTGGGGTTATCTTGCGCGCTGGACCCACCGGCATCGTTCCGTCGTTGCCCGAATCGGGTCTCATATCGTTGTGAGGGCCCGGCCGCTCCGGCTTTCCCCACTCGTTTGTCTTCCACCAGAGCCTCGTAGTTCCGGCAGGCGGCTTCTACGAAGCCCGTCTTCTCCTCGACCGGGTCGCTCCACCCGGTTATTTCCTGGACCCGTTTCTCAGCGCGGTCCGCTTCATCTTCCCTCAGCCATGCGCCAGCGAGGCCTTTCAGCATTGCCGACCAGAGTTCGTCTTTGCTCTCCTTTCGGGCCTCGCTGCCCCCGACCCGAATGCCGGCCAACGCCGAGTAGTGGATGGCCTCCACGTGTCAGGCCACTGCCTCTTCCATCAGTCTCTTCATACCTCCTCGCCCGTCGTTTCGGTTTAGGGCCCTTCTGGTATCGCCGGCATGCACCCGGCCTTCCCACAGGTACACCACCCGGTTCCTCAACGCCTCTGCGAAATCGCCGTAGTCCTTCCGAATGTGGCCGACCTCGTCGCACCACATGCACCTGTTCCCCGCTGCCGACCGTCGGTCACGAGCCGGTTTGCCGCCTTCCCTTCGAGTCTGGGCGATCTGGAGATCCTTTATCGCCCGCGTCAACTCCTCCAGCGCTGCTCCTCCGGACGAATCATTGACCATGCCGGTCGAAGCCGAACCGGTTCCGAGCCACTCCCGGGTCTCTGCCCTTCGCCCTTGTGGTGCCGGTTCAAGCCTCCTTGCTGTGACAGAGCCCGCTCCGGTCGCCCCGTTGTCAGCCCATTCTCGCCGTTTGTCGAAACGGCCACAGACTCTCTTAACCGTAGTCCAGTAGGTACTCTGCGTTGATACCACTGTTTGCAAGGAGCCTACTTGATCCCGGTCCCGCTCGTCCACCGACTTGACGAACAGTAGGACCCGGCTCGTATACAGAACGGTTCGGTCAAGCGCCGAAAGGCGCGCAAAGCGTTCTTCAAACTCCCGGAGGAGTGCCGATGCGTTTCTCCCCTTGCCGGGGGACTCCACCCATTCCATGAAGTCCCGTTTCGAAAGCCGGAGCGCGTCATCCAGCCCATATTTCTTTAGGAGTCGGCCTTCGAACTCCTCCCAGGTACGGCTCTCCGCCCGTACCTCGAGCACCTCCGCATGGATGCTCGGCATCGCCACTCGAGGGAATCCGGCAAGACGCCTCTCTTCCGGAATGTCCCGCATCAGCATTTCTGCCCCGTAGGACGCCAAATACTTCGTAGCATCCTTTCCGCTGAACCGGCCGATCGTACCGACAACCGCCTCAATGGCTCTGTCGAGGGCGCCGGTGCCCTCGCGTGTGCTCAATATCCGATCCACGGCCGAAGCCATGGCCTCTGGAAGATCCGACCCCCTCATCTTCTGCTCTTTTGCCGCCTCCTTCACGTCGGGTTCACCAAGATGTCGAGGTATTCCTCGCGGATGCGTGGAACGAGGCGGGACCTCGGGGGTCTTGTACCGAAGAGCAAGAGAGAAAAGGAGAAGGGAAGAGACCCACTAGGTGCGAGCGTAGATTCACAGGGACACGGCCCTTCGACACAAAGACGCGAGTGCGACAACGACACAGAGAGACACGAATGTATGTAAATATATATATCAACAAGATAAACAACAAGAAGCACGAAGTCGGTTACAACTGAACAGGCCGGCGAACAGATGCCGATGCCTGTTCGTAAACGCACAGAAAGGAAAGAGTAGGTTGGAGGTGCTGCCGGAAGCACTCGGGCATTCCTCAGAGCAGCGCGAGCCTCTCGAAACCTGCACAGCAAGAAGCTACGGAGTTTGCGAGCGAGAGAGAGAGAGAGAGAGAGAGAGAGAGAGAGAGAGAGAGAGAGAGAGAGAGAGGAAGCCTTCCGCCCACAGACCGATAGCATTTCGTCCTCGACTCTCTGCGATCCCCTCGCCCCCCCCCCTCGTCTCTCTCCTTTTATAGGCAAGGAAGGAGCCGTTTCCCCTTTACTTCCTACCTACCGAATCTACCTGCCTAGGATCTCCTATGTACAACATAAGGCGCACGTGCATGAAGAGCCGGTTCCTACGCTCCGGCGCACCGATTCCGCTTGTGGACGGTTTTCTTCACGACACCGTCCCTTAGCGCAATCTGTGTATAGCGCGCGTGAACTGGCTCTTCACACGTGCGCGCCCTTTAATGTGTATAATAGAGAATTAGGTACAAGGGCATATCCTAGGTAGTTAGATTCGGTAGGTAGGACCGCGCAGAGAAGCGGGTCCAGGAGGTAACCGGGTGGAGTGACCTGGTCAAAGAAAAGATGGGTTTCGTCGAAGCAGCTTGCCAGAATTACGAGGCTCTGGTTGAAGAAAAACGGGTAGGTAAAACCGGAGGGGCCGGACCCTCACAGAGATACGAAACCCGATTCGGGCCGAAACAGAACGAGGCCGGTGAGACCAGTGCCCGGGATAACCACAAGAAGGGCGGATACCAGTTGGGCACGGAGATCGAAAGGACTACAGACCTACGAAAGGTCTTGGAAGAACGAATCCTTGACAGCAAGGTGGAACTGTCGTTGCGGGAGGGGCTCAGAATCGCCAAGAAGGAGTTCCACGACTCCATCGTAGACTTGGTGAAGAGGAAGAGGCTGTCGACGAAGACAGAACCGGAAAGGCCGGTGGAGGTGCGGACGACGCACATAGAGGACATGGCGCTGGAAGACGAGTGGGCGGAGAGCCACTATTCGAGGCCACACTGGGCCCGAGCGACCACAGAAACCCCGGTGAAGATCGGAGATGTTCAGGAACCGGTGGTGGCGTTGGTGGACCATGGTTCGGAAATAAACCTGATGTCCATGGACTTCTACAAGAAGGGGAAATGGCCGATCAACACCAAGCACGGGTGGAAGATACGGGCAGCGACGCGCGCCACCGAGGAACTACACGAGGCCTCCCCAAACGTGCGAGTCAAGATTGACGACGACGAGATAGACCAACACTTCTTTGTGCAGGAGACGTCCTCGCACCCGGTCATACTGGGAGAACCGTACATTACGGCAACGCGGATGGAGACCAAGGTGTTGGACAACGGGTCGGCTTACGCGAGGGTCAAGAGTCAGGATGAGCGTCATTCGGTCCAGTTCCTAACGGTGCGACCGAACCACGAGCGAAACCGCGAGTCCCTCGGTGGCGAGAACCGAGAGGATTTTTAGAGAGGGCTGTCAAGGCGTGGGGCCGCGATAGTCCGGACACTCCGGGAAAACCCCACAAATGTACGATAGAGGCAAAACTGAAGAAACCTTGTACCATAAGTAGGAAGTTTTGTTTCTTCGACAACGGAGGGAGGGTGTACGATAGTCGGCGTCGTTGGCCGAGAAAAGACAAGGGCGGAAGAGCGACTTCGGGCGTGCGGAGTTCTCGGGCCCAGCGAGGAAATCAACGGAGCCGTGGAGGCGGTCTCCTTCGACGATACCTTGGGAATACTGCGAGAGGTGGTCAGAGAGGGCCTTAAAGAGGACCGGATGATACCGGTTTGTTCAGAAGAGATGTACGAAGTCATCGCGGACTTCAGTCGAGGGCTCGAGTCGGATCGGACGGCCCGGGTTAACACGAAGTACAAGACTGTGGACCGGAAGGTAAGGCCAGTCGCGGCACCCTTACCGGAGGGCAGCGAGTTGCGAATCAAGGGGGTCGCGTCGGACCCCAGTTTACGAGATCCGGCCTGCATAGGACATACCTTCACCGACAGAACGCTACGGGAGCTCAAAATCGATGGGGGCGGGTTCCTACTGCCGGCGGAAGAAACCGGTTTCGGAGAATGCTCGGAAGGCACGGGAAAGCCTTCGCATTCTCACCGGAAGAGATCGGGTGCGTAGACCCGATAGTCCTGAAGCCGATGGTGATATTCACGGTACCGCATGTGCCGTGGAATCTCAAACCAATTCTGGTATCGAGAGCTCACATCCCGGAGCTGATGGAGATGTTGAGGCAGAAAGTCGATATGGGCATCCTCGAACCGTCGAGTGCCCCGTACTCGAACCGGTGGTTTACCGTACCGAAGAAGAACGGGACGTTGCGCTTCATTTAAGACCTGCAATCGGTCAATAGAGTGACCATTCGGAACGCAGGAATCGGACCAACGATAGACGAGTTTGCGGAGGCCTTCGCCGGAAGGTCGATCTACTCGGTCGGTGATCTGTACTCGGGGTACGATCAGTTCCAACTAGCCGTGGAGAGTAGAGACATTACGACAATGCGGACTCCTCTCGGCCTAGTGCGGATGTGTACCCTGCCACAAGGAGGGACGAACTCGGTGGCCCACATGGTGAATGCGATGAACAAGGTGCTGAGGGATTGTATCCCGGACATCACCATGCCATTCTTGGACGACATCTTGATCAAAGGATGTCCGGTGGAGGAAAGGGACGAAACGATCGGACCGGATGGATGCCGGAAATTCGTGGCGACACACATTGACGACTGCGAGAGGGTGCTGCAGAGGCTAGAGGACGCGAGGCTCACCTTCTCCGGGGAGAAATCGGCCTTCGGGCAATCAGAGATCATGGTCGTCGGACATTTATGCGGACCGTATGGCCGGAAACCGTCTCCGGCTAAGGTGGAAGCCATCTCCGCAATGAAGCCCGACTGTAACTTGGTCACGGAGGTACAGAGGTTCTTGGGAGCATGTGCGTTCTACCACATATGGATCCCGCATTACGCCCACGTTGCCGAGCCGCTATACGGGTTGCTGAAAAAGGGGCGAAAATTCGAGTGGCGAGACGAGCATACGGAGTCGGTCCGAAAGATGAAGGAGGCTCTTGCTGCAGCTCCGGCACTCCGGAAGGCTGTCTACGAGAAAGGCACTCCCATCTACATAACGGTAGATACAAGTCTGACCGGGATCGGATGGGTCGTGAACCAAGAAGATGAGGACGACATTCGGTTCCCAATCCGGTTCGGCGTGAAGGTCCTCAACGAGCGGCATCGAGGATACGCCTAGGTTAAACGCGAACTCTGGGGTATCGTTTCGGCGGTGAAGGCCGATAAAGACTATTTGATCGGGACAGAGGTGAGTATCGATACGGACTGCCTGCCGATTCTCGGCATGGTTTCCGGATGCGCAACCCCAGACCTGGCAATGCTCAGGTGGATAGCGTACATCAAGTCCCTGGATCTGGAAATACGACACATTTCCGGGAAAGACAATGCCATGGCCGACATGCTTTCGAGGGCACGATTCGACGACGAGGGCGTCATGGTTTCGGAGGACGAGGAAGTCGACGTGGACTTCTTCGAGGTGGCTTACGTAACAACCGAGGGGGGGAGCACTCCGGCGCTTAACGATTTCAACGAGAGCAAGTACGACGGGGAGTGGCTGCAGATTGGGGGATTCTTAAGGACGATGACGCCGGATGCGTCATGGACAAAGGACGAGGCCAACCGGATCTGGAAGAAAGCGTACCGGTTCTTTCTCCGGGACGGATACTTGTGGAAGCACCCGAAGAAGAGAAACAACATCCCGCTCCGAGTAGTGGCGATGGAGGAGGAACAGGAGGAGTTGCTGAAGGCCTACCACGACAGCCCCTGGGCTGGACACCGTGGGACGTGGGCCACGTTCGAGAAACTAAAGGGGAAGTACTGGTGGCCGGGACTGTACCGGGACGTGCATCGGTTCGTGACAACTTGTGAGAGCTGTCATATACACTCCATAGTCCGACATCGTGATGAGCTTCACCCTACATACCCTCCGGCCATCCACTTCAAATGGATGGTAGATTTGGTGACAATGCCGATGGGCGTAGGGCAGATGCGATATCTGGTGCTGGCCCGGGAAGACCTGACAAACCAAGTGGAAGGCCGAGCCCTGCAGAACAAAACGACCACGGTCGTGTGTCGGTTCCTGATCGAGGATGTGATATGCCGGTACGGATGTGTCGGGAAGATCGTGGTTGACCGCTGGGAGTTGGACGCCGAAGAGGCCGAGGAGGTGTTCGAACGGTTAGGGGTCAAGCTCTCGCTCACCACAGCGTACAATCCGGAGGCGAACGGGAAGGTGGAGCGCGGACACGGACCGATCGTCAAAGCGCTAGTCCGGGCGTGCGGAGGCCAGGTCGAGAACTGGCCGCGACTGTTACCTTATGCCTTGTGGGCGGACCGGACAACGCACAGTTCGGTAACCGGGTTCATGCCGTCAGAGCTCATGTTCGGACAGAAGCCGATCATGCCGATGGAACGAACGATCTCCTCTTGGGCGACAGTGGATTGGAGAGACGAGATGAGCCGGGAAGAACTGCTAGCGGCGCGTATACGGCAGCTCGAGCGGAGGCCAGAGGACGTGGAACGAGCGGCGGAGAGACTTCGGACGGCGAGGATGAGGAACAAAGCCCGGTTCGACCAAACGCACCGGCTCCGACCAAAGAAAATCGAGGAAGGCGACTGGGTGCTAGTCTACGACAGCAGCCTCGACAACTAGCACCGGGCAACACAAAAGTTTGCAAAGTGGTGGTTCGGGCCTTACGTGGTAACGAGCGCCAACGACAACGGGACGTATCACCTGGCGGAACTCGACGGTACGAGGATGGCGATACCGGTAGCAGGGAAGTGGATCAAAGCGTTCAAGAAGTGCCATGACGACGAACCGGATCTAAGAGCCCTGGACAACGACGATGAACGGTCTGCAACGGAGGACGAGCCGGAACCCGGACCGGTTTTCTCCAACCAGAACCCAATTTTGGCGCATACCGGTGGATGCGCAGTTAGGTGGGGGCGGATGTCGTGAAGAAAACCGTCCCTTAGCGCAATCGGTGCATAGCGCGCGTGAACCGGCTCTTCACATGTGCGCGCCCTTTAATGTGTATAATAGAGAATTAGGTACAAGGGCATATCCTAGGTAGTTAGATTCGGTAGGTAGGAAGTTAATGAGGGAAACGGCTCCCTTCTTGAAGCTATAAAAGAGAGGGAGACGCGGGGAGATAGGGGGCATTCATTTTTATTTATTGAGGAGGACGAAGTGCTGTCGGACCGAAACCGAACGCTTCTCCTCTGTTCGTTCTCCATCGCTCTTCTCTGCACGTTTTCGGGAGGCTCGCGCTGCTTCGAGGAACGCCCGTGTGCTTCCAGCAGCACCTCCATCCTACCCCCTTTCGTGCGCAGACGAGCAGGCATCGGCATCTATTCGCCGGCCTGTTCGGTTGTAACCGCTCGCGTGCTCTGTTGTTTATTTGTGATTCGTTAATATACAAACATTCGTGTCTCTCTGTCTCTGTGTCCATTCGTGTCTTCTGCGTTGACAGGGCCGTGCCCCTGTGTTTCTTTGCTCATACGTAACCGAGCGTCTCTCTCTTTCTCTTTCCCCTTCTATCACCTGCTCTTTGGTTCAAGACCCCGTTGGTCCCGCCTCGTTTCTCCACGCACGCGCGTAGTAACGCAACAACGTTCTCTGTGTGTTTCAAGATTTCCAATAAACCTTCATTTTATTTTTTGTTGCTATCCGGCTGAGCCAGTTGTGTCTACAAGCTTCTACACGTAACTCTTTACATGGTATTGGAGTGCGAGGGTTGAGAATCCTTTGCTGCCGACCCAAAGCGCTTAGACAGACCACACCCTGTAGGTCTCTAGGTATTTCGTCACATCCTTCTCGTTGAATCCGGCTGAGCCAGTTGTGTCTACAAGCTTCTACACGTAACTCTTTACATGGTATTGGAGTGCGAGGGTTGAGAATCCTTTGCTGCCGATCCAAAGCGCTTAGACAGACCACACCCTGTAGGTCTCTAGGTATTTTGTCACGTCCTTCTCGTTGAACCGGCCTGTCATACCGACTATCGCTTCTATGGCCCTATCGAGGGTACGTGTGCCCTCCCGTGCATTCACTATATGGTCGACGGTCGCCGCCATTGCCTCTGCTTCTGGTAAAGAATAGAAAGAAAGGAGAAAGATATGGACAAAAGCATGGCAAGCTCACTTCCTACAAAAAGCTCGACTGGAGCAACTACGCATCTTGGTTGTACAAGATGCACTAGTACCTGTTGGGACACGACTACTGGAGTTACGTGGAAGGAGGAAATAAAGTAGCGCCAGAACCGGCACACAAGGACTTCCCCGCTTGGGAACAAGTATTGAGTAGAGTGTTGTACTGCCTCACGTCTTGTGTGCACGATCAAATGCTCGGCTACATCAGAGACGAGAAAATGCCAAAGAAGTATGGGAAAATCTCCAAAGGATTTTCGTTGCCAGTAGCACGGGCCGGAAGTTGCAACTTCGGCAAGAGCTCACCAACATCTGAGGGACATGTCGGTCACTGACTACACCACCAAGATCAAGGAGATTTGCGACGCACTAGGGTCCATCAACGTGATGGTGGACGAAGCCATTGTCCTTCTTCGACTTGGAATCAATGTAGATGGTCCAAGAAAACCACGTGAGTGGGTCGCGGACCACTCAATCAAACAACCAAATGTTGTACACGGAGGTGGATCGTCCCCGTGGGCATGGAGGACGAGGTAGATTGGCAAGCAACGGAGGCGGCTGATAAGAGAAGGAAAGGAGGCACAGAGGTGGTGCCGACAACAGTTCCAAACCCTCCAGGAGTAGGGGGAGTCAAGGCGGCACCGGAAACTGGCAAGCAAAAGCCGACGCAGAATGTTGGTATTGTGGCAAGAAGGGCCACAAGGAGAGTGAGTGCTGGAAGAAGCATGCCAATTCAGATAAATCCGGATCCGGCAAGGCCGGACAAGGGAGTCAGTAAAGTTCACACTAGATTGAAGGATTGGAAGGATCCGGAACCGGAAAAACCGGAAAGGGGCCAGTCTTTGTGATGAAACAGAAGGTAAACTTGATGAAGAAGACCACCTCACAATTGGATGAGGTGTGGTACATTGGCTCCGGAGCATCATATCATATGATGAACCATGAAGAATGGTTATCGTATCTAGAGAAACCGGAGCAACCGGGAGTGGTCGAAACCGGGAGGCTTCAAGAACTACAATCAAAACAAGTGGTATTCGGATTGCTGAAATTTAGTGGCCGGAAGGCCCAATTTTGTGAAGCTTGCCAGCTTTGGAAGTGTGAGTTAAATTTTGCTCGTAAGAAAAGACCATGGCAAATACATTGGATGCAAAGGTGTATAAGAATAAAGCACGATATGAAAGGTTCAAGAGTTAAAAGGCGTACTACTGCAAATTCACGGCCCTAGAAATCGACTATCCCATATATGACAAGGAGCTTCTCACTATTATTACTACGTTTGAAGAATGGAGACCCTATTTGGTCGGGGCGCAACACCGTATCCAAGTGACTACCGATCACAAAAATCTTATATACTTTTCTACCACATGAACTTTAAATCGAAGACAGGCGTGATGGTCAACCTTCTTGGTAGACTATGATTTTGAGATAATCTTTCGACCCGACGCTCAACACACGATGGTCGATGTCTTATCCCATCGGTCTGAGTTCGAGCTCACTCCGGAGGATGAAGCCTATGTCCAACAGTCCTAGAGTTTGTTAAAGCCTGAACAATTCTACAACTTCACGACTTGCTTGCTCTGGGATGACTCTTTGCTCAAGCAAATAGCCGAAGCCACTACGATTGCCAAGTTCGCCATAGAGGTCAAGGCAAGTATCACAAACCCCTCCCATGAACCCAAAAGGCCCAATTTAGCTCGTTTTACAATTCAGGATAATCTTTTGTATGTCCCAGAAGGTCCGTGTCGAACCAGGTTGCTCCACGAGTGTCATGATGATAAACTTGTTGGTCATTTTAGCGTTGCGAAAACCTTGGAGTTGATATCTCAGGCGTACTGGTGACCACAACCATGGAAATTGGTCTAAGAGTTCATTAAGTCATGCGATGTATGTGCTCGCTCTAAAGCATCTCATCATTGACCATATGGTCTCCTTCATCCTCTCCCAATCCCCAAATGGCCTTGGGCCTCTCTTTCCATGGATTTCATCACTGAACTTCCCTTGGTTAGTAGCTATGACTCGGTATTTGCAGGGTCGATCGCTTCACCAAGATGGCTCATTTTGCTGCATGTGCCAAAACCATTATCGAAGAGGAGACCGTCGATTTGTTTTTAAAAAATGTGGTTCGACTGCATGGCCTCCCGAATGATATCACTTCGGATCAAGGACCACAATTTGTTTCCAATTTCTGGCGGCACCTTCTGCAAACCTCCGGTTGTATTGTGAATCTATCTACCGCATATCATCCGCAAACTGATGGGCAAACGGAACGGGTTAACCAAATCCTGGAACAATACTTGTGGTGCTCTCTTAGCTACCAACAAGACAATTGGGTTGACCTTCTCCCACTTGCTGAGTTCGCCTACAACATCTCTCTGCATGCTTCTACGAGAGTTACTCCATTTTTTGCAAACTACGGTGTTCATCCCCGCTTCAACATTTCGCTTCCCTCTAACTTTGTCAATCCTTCTGTGGAGGACTGGGCACGTCTCTTTGAGAATGTACATTGCGACCTTTCCTTGGAGTTCACCCTCGTTGGCGAATGCTACAAGGAGCAAGCTGACTGTCTTCGCTTAGATGCTCCTCGGTTCGAGGTAGGTGACTTTGTTTGGCTTCTCCGTCACAATATTGCCACCACTCGTCGTTGTCCAAAGCTTGATCATAAGAAGTTAGGCCTTTTTCGAATCATCGAGAAAATTGGTTCCATGGTTGTCTGCTTAGAGCTACCATCCCACTTCTGTATTCATAATGTATTCCATGTCTCTGTTTTGGAACCTCACCATATATCTGAAATCCCCAATCGACGTCCTTCTCCTCCACTACCAATCCAACTCTCGACTAGAGAAGAATATGAGGTCGACCAAATTTTCGACTCTCGTCTCTTCCATCGCCAACTTCAATACCTTGTCCTCTGGAAAGGGTACCCGATCTCCGAAGGAACATGGACCCGACACACCATCTCAAGCATGCCCCAGACATAGTTCAAGCATTTCATGAACGCTATCCACAGAAACTGGCCGCGGGTCCTAGGAGGCGGCCTTAGAGGGAGGATAATGTCATAGACAGGATGCCACATGGAATTGTGGGGGTTGAACCCATGATCTTGTCTTATTGGGCAACCTTACCAGCTGAGCTACATCCATCTATGCATTATTTGTATTGTATAAGATTCAACTTATACATTGTAGATTCATCACTAGAACTTTCAAGAACCTTCTAGAGAATGCATCTTCATGCACTCTCTAGAAGTTTTCTAGCTTTCATTCATACCTCCACATTCTTGTATAAATACTCAGGTGCACCTTGTTTACAATCAAGGTGAATAACACTAGTTACGAAATCATAATTCAGTTCTTGTTCTTCTATCTTTTTTCTTTTTTTTAACGAAATTACCTTACCTTAGCCTAGTGGTAAGTTGTTAACACTACAAGCACTGTGTCGTAGGTTTGAAACCCAATTTCCTCAACTCTCTATTATATACTTCATATATATCTCTTAATTCACTAGATGCCACTTTGGAATGTAGGGGTTGAATTCATGACCACCTGGTCTCCATTGGGCAATCTTACCAACTGAGCTACATCCATCTAGGATTCTATCTATTCTCTCTCTCTCTCTCTCTTTTGCTTGTTCTCTTGTCTATGCTCTCTCTCCCACCATCTCTTAGTATTGAGCCTCGTCTACTTGTCCGTGACAATCTTGTTCTCTTGCTTATGCTCTCCCTCCCTCTCTGTTAGTATTTAGCCTCAATCACCTGTTTGTGACACTCATCATTAGTGATCTAGTTCGGAGTTCGAGGACTCCCGTGGTTTTTCCCTTTCAAGTTTTCCACGTAAAACACCTTGTGTCTCTGTCCTTATCTTTTTGCTTTCTCACTTATCTGTCTGTGTACTAGCTTTCTTGTTCTTTGCACTTGAACATTCAAAGTAGAACCGGTTATGGCCGGTCATGATCCTAACAAATATGCCTATGGGGAAAAGTGTGGAACCATTCGATCTCAAGCAAGAGTTAATCTCTAGTGGACCGCACATTACTTGGCCACAACTTCTTCAACAATAAAAAAGGAATGGGGATGTATATCGACTATACAACAAAGTATAAAGACATTACATTGTATGAGGATTGTGCAAGTGAAAGATCAAAAGGATATTCGACCCACTATTTTGGTATAGGATGCCTTAGTAGATAGTGGTATTAGAATTGATCCTACATCTAATGTCATAGTGAGTAAGATTGGAAGACCTATGCCGGACCTTGTTGTCGGCTGCCGGAGTGTCTAGAACCGGTGTGTGTAAGGTCGCTGCAGCACCACTTGCCGTCTTCCCGACCTCCGCGTCGGCCTCCTCGGCTGGTCGTGTTCACCTGCCAACACCGATCTCTCCTATAGGACTCACGCCAACACTCGGGCCGACAGACGGTTTGGTGTGAGGATCTCCGTAGACCGCCCGTTCGCAACTCTTTGCCTTCGTCCCCTCGCCGCCACCGATCGTCACTCTAGGTCTCACGCCGGCTTTTGGGCCGACCGCCGGAGTCTCTGGAACCGGTGTGAAGGATCCTCCTCGGGCTTGTCGTATCTCTGACCCTTATCCAGGGTCTTCCTTCTTTCGCAAGTCGAGAGGGTGGCTTGCTCCACACCCTTTCCCGTGGTACCGATGAACCGTGTTCCCGGCCTCTTCGTAGGCCTGCTCTCTTCCTCCCTCCCGGAATGGTTATCCGGAAGTCCGCTCCGCCTGGCTCTCGTTTGGGTCCGTCCGTCATTCTCTGGATTGCCGGGTCCCGTTCTCCTATCGCCACCGTCCCTTCCTATAGGACTCACGCCAGCACTCGGGCCGACAGCCGGATTGGTTGTAAGGAACTCCGTAGGACCAGTCTTCGTTCTCCTCTTCATCCTCTGTACTTCTCCCGAACTCGTCGTCGCCCTCCTTGCTGCGTTCTCGCCTCCATCTTCGATCTCTTTTGGTCTCATGTTGCCACGTCGGCCAAACTACCGAAGTCTCCGAACAGGATGTGGGGTAACCGATTTCGCAACATCTTTCAGCGACTCGTTCGGGCCACCGACCCTTTTAGTGGTGTCGGTGGAAAGCACCCGCTCTATGATCAATCAAGCCTCGCCTGGGCTTGATTCTCCAATGTCCGGGGTGTCGGCTTTGATGCCAACCTTGCCGGACTCGTTCCGAACCCTTGATCACCTTCTTCCCGATTCCCAACCTTCGCCCGGCCGGTCTTTCTCCCCATGTAAAAGAGGGCGGCTCATTCCGCACCCTCTTCCATATCAGCACCTTCATGCCGATTCTGGCCCCTGTCGAATAATCCGCGATCGGATCGCGCCCCACCCGAATCGGAGTGCCGCCCGGGTCGGTCCCCGGTCAGATTGTTTCATGGTCTCTTCGTCGACCTTCTTGTGAGTCATTATCCATCCAACTTCGCTGGCATCGTGCCAAGACTCCTCGATACTGTCGGTCTCACATGGGCGTAAGGGCCCGAATGTCGAGTTCTCCGGAATCGGTTCCGAGGGCTCTTGTCCGCTCCTTCCCCGTATCGTCTCGTCGGGGATTCTCGGTTTCTCGCCACTGCCTTCCTCCTCTTGGGACTCACGTGGGCACTCGGGCTCGACTGCCATCGTCTCGGGAGCAAGTGTGGGAAGACGCGTAGAATCGTCCGTCCTATTTACGCCCTTATCCGTAGCCACCGGCTCCTTGTGGTCGGTGGTTGACTCCTTACCGATCGCGCAAGCCCTGCCTGGGCTTGCTTTTCCAATGTCCGGGGTTTCGGGATGACGTGCCCGAAACCACCGGTCCCAACGTTCCGATTCTACGATCGGTATCTCAGCCTCGTCCTCGGCCATTCTAGCTCCGTAAGTCGAGAGGGCGTTTTGTTCCGCACCCTCTCTTGTGGTACCGTCGTACCAATCTTCTGCCATCTTGTGGGGCAAGTCCGTCTCCTCAGTGTCGGCTCGCGGTTTCGATCTTTCCTCTTCCTCGAGCATTGCCTCGAGAGCTGCGTACGCCTCTGCAATCCTGGCCCCGACGCTGACCCTTGCCGACTCTCTTTGCCGTTTGGCCTCTTCCCGCTGTGATGGCATGCCGTTGTGCGCCTTCCTCTTAGCCTTCTCGGCTCGCTCGTCGTCTAGTCGTTGGCATACCCTTCCGACCTTCGACTAGTCCTCTATAAGGCCATTCACTCCATCCTCGTCTTCGAGCTCAAGCCCGATGGCCTCCCGTTCTGCTCGGTTGATCGACTTGACGAATAACAGGACTTTGTCTGCCCCCACCAAACCTTGTTCCCACTCCGAGAGCTGAGCAAGCCGTCGCTCGAACTCTTGGAACGCCTTCATTGCGCCCTAGTGGGTCTTCGCCGATGCAACCCACTGGTCGAAGTCGCGTCGTCCCCGGCTCTTTCGCTGTCCTCCATATGCCTGCAGGAGCGCCTCTTCAAAGGCCTCCCACGAACTATGAGATTCTTGGAGCTCCTTCACTTCCGCGTGCATGCGGACGACGACGACCCAACAGAAGAACTCCAGCCTCAACTCCTCGTCTACGTCTCGCTCCTCCATCTCTGCGTTGTAGGCTTCCAAGTAGAATGGGACTTTGTCCGCGTTGAACCAGCTAACTCTTTCGACCACGCATTCGACATCTTGCTGCACCGTCTCTCTTCTTGCTGTTGCTCGTCCAAACTCCCTCACCGCTTCGACAAAAAGTTGCACGAAATCTTCTTCTTCCAACTCCATCCTCCCTTGCCGCCCTTCACGTCGGGTTCAACAAAGATGTCGCGTTGTTACGCGTGTGCGTGGAGAAGGGTGGGACCACAGGGGTCTCGGACTAGGGACAAAAGGGGGTGCCGAGAAACCGACTCCGGACGCGCTCCGAAGGCAACCGAACACGCGCGAGAGAGAGAGACAAAGGAGAGGGAGAGCGTGCGCGCGACACCGACTCTTATGCACGGGAAGCAAGGGGTTGTGCTTCTGACACCACCAAATACACCGATATGCACAAACAGACGCAAATATGTATATTACAAGGGAAAGAATACATCCCCGGCTTCGAGCTGGACCAAGGTAGGTTACGCTACAACAGCAGTCTGCCGCCAAGCCGCCGTCGGGGAGCTCTCGGGCTCGTTGCGCCGAGCGGGGTCTTGAACAGGAGGCCAAGCAGAAGCAAACCTACAACAGGGAGAGATACAACCCCGGACGCGAGCCGGGTACGCTCAGAAGAAGAGGAGTTAACCTAACATCTTTCCCGCCATAGTTGCCGCCTGAGTTCTCGAGAAGGAGAAGAAGGAGAAGAAGGAAAGAATGTCACTAACCCTAGAAAAGAAGCACAAAATGGTATACGCTTACGACTCAAAATGGGCAACCCTTTCACAAGACGCGCTCCCTTGCTTTTATAGAACAAGGAGGGAGATGCTTTACAATGTGGGATAAATCCCTTATACATGGGATCCTCTGTCCCGAGTTAACTCCTATTATTCACATGTTTTTACAAGGGTAAGTGCACATGGTGCACACCACCGATTCTCCCGATATTCTTCGATTCCGCCTAGGGACGGTTTTCTCCACGACAACGTGAATGAAAAATTGATGGGTGTTCCTTACCATCTACTTTCGTTTAATCCTAACAAGTTGTATTTTATTAGGATTCCTAGCGATTCCGGCTTCATGCAGGCGAGTTGCATCCTGCAATCCGAACTAAGACTACGTCAAAGAAACTTAGTTTATGCATATACATCCGCAATATCCACACACATTTGTTCCCATTCACTTGTATCAAAACATTGTAATAGAAGACTTGCAGGAGCGATTCACGTTTTTCACTCACGAGTTGCGACGCGCCGGAAGAGTCACTGGAGGAGTAGCGAAGGTGCAGGCGCCAACTCAACTGGCGGAATGCTTTCAAAACCAATTTACTCGAGTGGGACAGAGGGGAGTGGAATTTCGGTTGTTACTGGGTATATTAGGTATCTATCAGATAACTGGAAGTTTTGAAATTTGTGAACTATGTCAACGATTCGAAAATAACACAAAGTGTTTCGATTTCTCTTCCATATAAATGCAGAATCCGAAGCCGTGACTACAACAATAATGAGATATTCCAGAGCACCGGCTTCTGGGGGAATGTTCTCTGACTCCTCCTCTATCCATATCGATGTCGAAAGGATCGGCGCTGCCCAACACGTCCGACTGATCGTTTCGTTGGCATCTCGCATTCACGATATTTAAATATACCTTTAAAGCTATCATCTAATTCTAAATTCTTAGACATTGGATGTTGCTAGCGTATTCGGCGGCTCTCTTAATATTCTAGAACTGCTTAACGAACCCAACATGCCGCTTTCGCTGCACTGGGCTCTACCATCAACCGCTCTCCCACTTAAGTTGGGATAAGCACCCAACTCTCTAGCGAATTGAGCTCTTTGATACGTAGGAGGATGTTTCTATTTGACCCGAAACTGATTGATCTAGTATTTCCCTCGCCGAGGATATCTCCAGAAGTTTCCTGAATAATAGCTCCCCGAGTTGCTGAAAAGGGCTTCGCTGTTCTGGCTAACAGTCAATTCTCTAGCTTGGGCATGTCATTTGATCCATGTAGCTATTCCAGAATCTAGGGGTGGACAAATACTAGAAAATCTGCAAAACTTTGATGATATCGAGTTTAAAGTCTAAATTAACTTTAAACTTCTGGCATTAACCAATCAACAAGAGTTTGAGACAAAAAAATATCATTTATAAGATCTAAATGAAAAAAGGAAAAAAAATAAATATAGAATTATATATATATATATATTCCTTTTTTTGCACCTATACATCCATCATTTCACAATGAAAGGGAATGTAAAGACAAAATTGAAAAAGCTATCGATTGCTAATACTTGTGGAAGGTTTTTTTTTTTTTTTTTTTTTTTTTTTCAAAAAAAAAAGATACTACATTAGTATTAGAAAACCGCCATAAGGCTAAACATACAAGCTATACCGATCCCCTATATTTTTCTAAAGTCTAACCATTGGCTTGAATAAGCACTTTGGTGTTGAGTAGAACCACTCCACCTTACCAAAATACCGTCTATAAAATATACCTATGTCCCAAATGGCATGAAACTCCACCCGCCTAAGCTCCGCTTGATGCGTATTACCTTTTATACCATCCAAAATCCCTCTAAGATTATGTACAATCTCTATCCAAATTCCGGAGATTATTTGAGCAGGTCTTTCAGTCATATTTTGAAATACCTTCAAACATCGAGCCTTCCAAATATACCAAATTGTAATACTGCTTACCAATTGCCATATTTGAGGTTTATCAGTTTGTATTTGTATGTAAACAAAAACTAAACAAATCATGTTCCATAGATGTACAGATTAACCTACCATCATCCTGTACATCAAAAGTCATGCATTCTTGTTCCCCAATATAGGCTTTCACTCCAATTAAAACATCCAATGGAGTAAATAAACCCATCCACTTGTGTGTAGTATATCCAATTTGCATGTGAACATTAACAAGGGCATTCTGGATCGCAGAATACATTATCTTCCCACCCCTTATATTACTAATTAATAGCATTTGCTGATCTATAGATTTAGACAAAAAAGTTATCCATGCACCTATAGACTGTGCTGGCCCACGATCTAATTCTGCCCATGCACATTTAGTACGCTTTCCCAACATTTGTCCTCTTAGGTCAGTCAACCATGAATTCCAAATCAGCGGTTGCCTACAGAATTCAGATTCTGTTTTTGGCAATGTCTTAACTAAATCACGAGAAATATCTTTCCATGCTTTAAGAACACATCGAGCAAATCTATCTTCCCAATTTGTAGCAATAGCCAATTTATTATGTTCCATAAAAGCCCATCTAGCACTAGGCGTCCAATCTCCACCCGTCTTGGGACAAAACCTTTGCAATTCATAAAACAACAATTGTTTCCAAGGTTCCGATCCTGGCAATAATCCTCGAATCACCAATTTTGCCATTAAAGCTTTCGATTGTTGTAATGGATCTACAATCCCTAATCCTCCTTGATCCAATGGCTTAACAATTGTGGACCAAGAGACTTTTGCCCTAGCATGGCTTCCATCATTACCAGACCACAAATAATTTCGAATCAATCTTTGCAATTGTCCCATACATGATCTCGAAAAACTCCAACATGACATAATATACCAGAGACTAGACAACAAAACATGATTAACGACTATCACTCTACCCGCAAATGATAGTTTAGCTTTACTCCAAAACATAAGTTTTTTCCTAATTTTCAATAACAAAGAAGCAACCTGAATTTCTGAAGAAATATTCAACCCTACTTGACATCCCAAATATCTAACTGAAGTGCCCTCGGGAACCCATCTGAAATCTGGATGAGGACTCCATTGTGGAGTTGTGGAATCGGACGACACCCAAAAACCCACTGATTTATTCCAATTAATTGCTGCACCTGCAGCTATACAAAATGTTTGCATTGCTGTGTACATTTTCTGCAGATTATTATTGTGACAATCCAGATACAAACTTGTGTCATCAGCAAATTCTACATCAACCACATTTGTCCCATCAATGGGCATTGCTATTCCTTTTAATCCAACATCTTCAGCAGTCAAAAACAAACTCATTGCTTCAGCAAAAAACAGAAATAGATATGGTGCAAGTGGACAGCCTTGTCTTACACTTCGGGAAATTTGAAACTCATCACCTTTAACCCCTCCAGCCAAAACAGAACTGCATGCTGAATTATACAAAGAAGACACTCCTATCACCCATTTCTCCGGAAAACCCAATCTTACAAGAGTACCCTGAAGGAATTCCCAATCAACACGATCATATGCTTTTTCAAAGTCAAGTAACAAAATCACTAAATTCTCTTTTTTCTTCCTAGCCAAGGCAATGGCTTCCCAAAAAAAGAACAAATTATCCAGTATACTTCTTTCCTGAATAAAACCTGTTTGGGTGATATGAATCAAATCATGCAAAAAAGGTTGCACTCTCAAAGTCAATGTTTTTGCAAAGACTTTATATATTGTATTTAACAAAGTTATTGGTCTCCATTTTCTAATATCATCTGATATACCTTCACCCTTAGGTATTAAATAAATCAAACCAACTGCCATACTACGAGGCATATACCCAGTGTCAAGTTTTTTTTTTTTTTTTTTTTTTTTTTTTTTTAGTGCACCAGAAAGCAAGTCGAGCAAAGTAGAAAAATCGGAAGTAACAAGAATAAGGATAGATCCTTCAGATCGGCTTCCATCAAGATTATTGATAATTCACAATACATAGTTACTATCGTCCAACTAATATCATTCTATATTTCTATTTTTGTTCGCTACACTGCTCCGATTTAACATGAGTTTGCGCCTAGTAAGAGGGTTCATGCGGGCTCCGCATGAATGAACCGCTTCATCGGTCGAGGTGGCCCAATCAACCAGTTCAGCAGATAACGCATATTCACGGACCAGGAACTATGGGATCACCCTCATCATTTGATGGGTGAAGGAGGGATCATACTAGACCAAACCCGGGTGTAGCTGCACGAGCCCTTCCCGCGTGCCATAGGTGACCCACGAAGAAGAAGAATCCTAATAAGTAGGTGAGTAAAGATACGTATCTTTATGGGATAGGATTTGATGACTGCTCGATTTGGTCCTCTTAGCGGCATCTCTAGTAAGAGATGAAGCTAGGAGGTGGGCTGTCTAGTCCCTTAGCCTTCACGGAACCCATTATGCTCAGATGCATACAAAGGGTTATGGTTCCTGACGAACTTAACACCTGAGGCCAAACCTCGCCTCGAATGTAGGAGCTGCCATAAGTCACTTTATATAGAGACCTTCTTTCAGGGATCAAAAGGCCCCAGACCTAAGAGCGCACTTTCCCATATGAGCATTCGATAGTATAGGTCTGGGGAAGAGTTGCTATCTTCCGGATACCTGTTAGATATAGCAAATAACGGTTCAATCTATTTGGGATTATACCTATAAAGGACGCTGAGGTGCGAAAGCTTGGGGGGCAAATAGGATTAGATACCTTGGTAGTCCATGCCGTAAACGATGAGTGTTCGTCCTTGGTCTGCGGATTGGGGACCCAGCTAACGCGTTAAAAACTCCGCCTGGGGGCAGAAACTATCTCAAAATAAGCAATTAAAGGTGGGCCTTAACAAACAAAACGACCATGGTGGTGTGCAAGTTCCTCGTCGAGGAGGGAGGATTGTGGCTGATTGAGAGGAGTTGGACGCGCACGAAGCCATGGAGCTCTTTGACTGACTAGAGGTCAAGCTCTCGCTCACGACGGCATATAATCCGAAGGCAAACGAGAAGGTCGAATGTGGTGACGGTCCAATTGTAAAGGCCATTGTGCGAGCATGTGACAAATGAGTCGGAAATTGGCCGTGGCTGCTACCATACGCATTATGGGCCGATTGTACTACACACAGTTCGGTGAACGGACACATGCCAAATATGTCGATCGAGAGGGCGATCACATCGTAGATGGTAGTCAACTAGGAGAATGAGATGAGCTGGGAGGAGCTATTGGTGGCACGGTTCCGGCAACTTGAAAGACGGTCGGAGGATGTGGAGCAGGCGAAGGAAAGGATAAAAGAGGGGTGGATGAGGAAAAGGCTCAGTTCGACAAGACGCACCGATTGAGGTTGAAGAAGATCGAGGAAGGCAATTGGGTGCTGGTTTACGATAGTAGCCTCGACAACCAGCACCAAACGATGCAGAAGTTCGCCAGGAGGTGGTTCAGGCCGTATGTGGTAACAAGTGCCAACAACCATAGTACGTAAAATTCGTGTTCGTCAACCATATCATTCGTTTTCCTACGTTGGAAAACGAATGCGAATGATATTAAAAAATTCGTGTGTTTTTTTTTCCCTTTTTTTTTCATTTTTTCATTTTTTTTGTTTTTCCCCTCTTTTTCCCCCTTTTCCCCCTCTGCACATAACGTTACGCTCTCCTCTCCTCTCCCACCTAGCCTCGAACGATCTGCATAATGCATACCAACGACTCACGACATTCAGGTATAATTAGGTTTAATAATAGGTATTAGGGTCTAAATTTCTAAAATGAAATTTCAGAAATTTCAGAGATGAAATTCCAGAGATGAAATTTCAGAGATGAAGTGATACAATTTTGATATTTATGTTTTACAGTAATTTAGGAACTAATGGGTAGACAAAAAGGCCTGGGGTGGGAACATGTTGTAATTCAAGTAAAGAATGCAAAAGGAACGCATTTGATGAAATGCAAATATTGTAATCATGTCTTTGTTGGTGGCCCTCATCGAATTAGGGTCCATATATTGGGAATAAGAGGACAAGGAGTAGAAAAATGCACAATAGCAAGTGATATTGTGAGGACTCAGTTAAGAAATGCAATGGGTCATGGAAACGATCACTTGAATTCAAATGTACAAACCGATGTAAATGGTAATACTAGTGTTAATGCTGATGCAGATATGTCTACAGATGCCTCTATTTCTAGTTCCATTTCAATGAATAAAATGGCTACTAAAAAGCAAAAAATAGAGGCGAGTGGTTCACTCCCAATGTCTTTTGAATTGGCATTGAGGAAACAGGCTGAAGAGGTTGTTGCAAGATTTTTTTATGCAGAAGATATTGCACATCGGAAAGTGGAAAGCTCATTTTTCCCTGATATGCTTATGGCTGTTTCAAAAGCAGGTCCATCATTTAAAGCACCTTCTGCTTATCAATTGCGTAAGAAATATCTTAATGGAGAAGTTGTAAATGTTGAGTGTGATCTTATAATGTTGAAAGAGAGTTGGAAGACATATGGATGCACTATTGTTAGTGATGGTTGGTCAGACACTAGAAATAGGCCAATTATTAATGTTTTAGCTTCTTCACTACATGGCACAATGTTTTTGAAATCGATAGATACAAGTGGTCATGTCAAGACGGGCGAATACATATTTAAAATTTTGAAGGATGCTATTCTTGAAGTTGGACCATCAAATGTAGTTCAAGTTTGTATGGATAATGCTGCAAATTGTGTGGTTGCGGGACATATGATAGAAAAGGAGTGGCCATCTATTATTTACACTAGATGCACTTGCCATTGCGTTGATTTGTTGTTGCAGGATATAGCCAAATGTGCTTGGATTGATGCCATTTTGCGATCAGCTATGAAGATTAGTGGTTTCATAACTAGAAAACAATATGCTTTGGCCATGTTTCGCAAGTTTAGTGGAAAAGACTTGCTTAAGCCTTCTATGACTAGGTTTTCTTACAGTTTTATTGTGTTATCAAATTTGTTGGGTGATAAAGTATATGGTGGTTTGAGAAGAATGGTGGTTAGTGAACAATGGTGCAATTGGAATGGTGCCAAAACAAAGAAAGCGGAAGAGATGGTTTCAATTGTATTGGATGCTAACTTTTGGGTAGATGTAAAGATGATTGTGAAGGTATGCAAACCAGTTTTAAAGCTTCTTCGTTTGGCTGATAGGGAAGGTGCTACAATGGGATTGATTTATCAATTTAAACAACAAATGTTGTTGAGAATCAAGCTCAACTTGGTCTAGTGTGTGAACTCACCTTGAGAGTGAAGAGACACTCCAACGGTCAAGAGTCACCATTATGTCACCGCTTTGTATTCTAGCATTTAGTATGAGTCATAGAATCATATTCTATGACACATAACTTATGAGCTTTCACATTCCCCATGCTCCATGAGGCTTGTAGTTAATGAAGAGAGAGGGTGACTACATAAAGCACCCTCCTCTCACCTTGTATAATGTTGAGTCTTTCTCCTTTGTCAATATACTTTTACCTTGCGTATTCTCTGTGTTTCACTCACTCTCTCTCTCTCTCTCTTACACACACACATAACTCACATCACTTCCGCTTCACAAGAATCCATCTCTTGATTCTTTACATGGTATCAGAGCGATTTGGTAGGTCGATCTAGCCCATTCGCCTCATCGTGATCGTGTGTTGTGCTCTACGCCAATGACCAAGAACCGGCTCATAGCTATCGTAGCTTCGCTACATAGCTCGCATTGGAAGAGAGAAGAAGAAGAAGAAGAATTGACATAATGAATACTCAAATGGGGAGCGCTCTCCCTACTGAGAAGTTGTATCGAAACAACTTCGCATCTTGGGAGTACAAGATGCACCAATACCTTGTCGGACAAGGCTATTGGAGCTACATCAAAGGAGCACATGAAGACCGACCCGCCGAAGCGGCTCCCGGATACGCGACATGGGAGCAAGCCGCAAGCCGCATGATGTATTGTTTGGCGACATGTGTTCACGACCACATGCTCAGTTACATTCGAGAAGCCAAGACGCCGAAGGAAGTGTGGGAAAATCTACGGAAGATTTTCGCCGCCAACACGACCGCGAGGAAGCTTCAACTCCGCCAAGAGTTGAACAACATTCAACAAAGGGACATGTCCATCACGACATACACCTTGAAGATCAAGGAGCTTTGCGACTCGCTCGGCTCAATAAGTGTAAGTATAGATGATGATGAGATGGTGCAAATATGCCTCGGCGGCCTCGCACCACGGTTCGGCGCGATGCGAACCGCCGTTCTAGCACGGGAGAAATCTCCCTGCTTCTTCGAGCTCCAATCAATGCTATTGGTCGAAGAAAACCACGTGTGTACAAGGAGCAATGGGTCGGAAGGCCACATGCTCTACACGCACTCTAATGGAGGAAGAGGACGCGGACGAGCGAGAGGCCGATTCGGCCAAGGACAAGGCGGACGAGGTCCGACCTACGACAACAACTCCCAATTTCGGCCGCAAAACGGAGGCCAACGAGGAACCTTCGCAAGAAGGGGGAGCTTTCACTCCAGCCCGAGCCGTCAAAATGCAACCGAATGCGGATATTGCGGAAAGCTCGGCCACCACGAAGAAGAGTGCCGAAAGAAGATGCGTGAATCGGCTTCCACAAGCCGACAACTCACGAATTACGCACACAACTCCGACTATGAAGATCGTGGCGGAATGTATGCACACAACTCCGACCGTGGAGAATTGTACGGGCACAACTCCGAGTACGAAGATCGTGGCGGAATGTATGCGCACAACTTCGACTGTGGCGGAATGTTCATGATGAAACATAGAGCAAACTCTATGTCGGCCGCTACCTCAACTAGTGCCTCCGGTCCGCAAGACGTATGGTTCGTCAATTCCGGTGCCTCGAACCATATGACATCGCATCAAGAATGGTTCCGAGAACTTCGAGTGCCGAACTGACCCGGCTATGTCGAAACTGGAGACGACACTACGCACCCGATTCAGCACATTGGCAATGTTCCGTTCAGAAAAGAAGGTAAGCAAAATTACATTAAAAATGTCTTGCATGTACCGACCATTACGAAGAATTTGGTCTCCGTCGGCCAAATTGTAGAGCAAGGGATGCAAGTTCGATTTAATCAAGGCGGTTGCTTCATCGAAAAAGAGGGCCGACTCATCGCACGCAGACGAAGAGAGGGCCGGATGTTCATTCTCGATTCACGCGAGATGAAATCCGCCATGTTCGCGAAAAACACGAAAGCCGACTCTGACATAGAGCTATGGCACAAGCGAATCGGCCACATCAATCTCAACAAACTCAAAGCAATGAAATCGAAAGGAGTCGTCAGTGGACTCCCGACATTCAAAGAGAAGGAGATTAAAGGTGTATGCGAAGCGTGCCAATTCGGCAAGCAACACCGACACCCATTCCCGAAAGAGCTGAACGTGAGCAAAGGTCTACTCGACATAGTCCATTTCGACGTATGGGGACCGGCGCAGACGGCTACATTCGGCGGATGCCGATATTACGTGCTCTTCATCGACGACTTCTCTAGGCACACTTGGATCTACCCAATGCGGCAAAAGAGCGAAGTGTTCGGACACTTCCAAAATTTCAAGAATGAAGTCGAGAAAGCCACGGGCCGACATGTACGATGCCTTCGATCGGATGGTGGCAAGGAGTACTTCTCGGACGATTTCACGACGTATCTCTGAAAGGAAGGAATTCGGCGAGAATTCACTTGCTGACACACTCCGCAACAAAACGGAGTAGCCGAGGCCAAAAATCGGCACATCCTTGAAGTAGCGCGGGTCATGATGAACGAGAAGCATATGCCCAAGTCATATTGGGCCGAAGCTGCAAATACGGCCGTCTACCTAATGAACCAGTGCACAACATCTGGCCTGCACAAGGTCACTCCGCACGAAAAATACTTCGGAAAGAAGCCGGACTTATCGCACAGCCGGATATTCGGCGCGATAGCGTACATGCACATCCCCGACGAGAAGCGTCAAAAGCTTGACCCGAAGTCGGAGAAATGTATCCTTGTAGGATACTCACTCGAACAAAAGGGGTACAGGTGCTACAACCCCTCAACTCGAAAATCTCGAGTAAGTCGAGACGTCGTTTTTGACGAGTCCGCATCCTAGTACGCACCAGAGACAACTTCGCCTCCGACTCCGCCCGACCCAGAATCTGCCGAACAAGAGATCGAGGATGAAGATCGCCCTACGCGCATGATCGAAGAAAGTCCGATCACGACCCTACTGAGTGGACCACAAGAGCCTTTGAGTGATCAAAGCACATCACGGCCTAGCCCAAAGATGGACAAAGGCAAGGCGAAAATGGCGGATTATGAAGACGATCGCTTCGACAACGACGAATCGACTCACTCACTCGACAGTGAGTTCAGCAGTTTCGAGGTACCAATCGGAGCCAAGAAAGCCTTCATCTCTGCAAATGAAAAGCTCCGCCGATCCACTTGTCAAAAGAACCTCGTAAGCCGATTCGGCCACAACGATTATATGGCGTACCATTACGCCTTTATGATGAAGGTAGCGATAGTACGGGAGCCGGAAACCTTTTCGGGAAGCCGCGAGGGACCCGCGATGGATCGAAGCAATAAACGAGGAGATGCAGGCATTACGGAAGAACGAGACGTGGGATCTCGTTCCCACCTCACCACACAAAAAGGCGATCGGATGTAGATGGATCTACAAGGTGAAGTATAACGCCGATGGCTCTGTAAACTGCTACAAAGCTCGACTTGTAGCGAAAGGATACACTCAGACACATGGCGTCGACTACGAAGAGACCTTTGCCCTGGTGGCAAAGATGACGACGGTGCGGACCGTAATTGCGATTGCCGTGGCGAAAGGGTGGCACCTCCATCAAATGGACGTCAAGAATGCCTTTCTACAAGGCGAATTAGAAGAGGAGGTGTACATGATCCAACCACCCGGCTTCAACTCGAGCACCCGAGCACCCATCCGAAAGCTGTTTGCCGACTCAAGAAGCCACTCTACGGCCTCAAGCAAGCACCGCGTGCTTGGCATTCGAAGATAACGCAATATCTTCATCAAATCGGCTTCCATATGTCAAAATCGGACAACTCCCTCTACATACGAAGCGATTCCGCAAGTCCGATCGTCATCATTTTATATGTGGATGACCTAGTCATTGGAGGTGAGCATCTCGTCAAAATCAATAAAGTCAAATCCCTCCTTTCCGACAAGTTCGAGATGACGGACATGAAGGAGCTCCACTACATCCTCGGCATCGAGGTAATTCGGACTCTGGCCGGAATCATGATCTCTCAACGGCACTACATTCTCAACTTGTTATACAAGTTCGGGATGGCTGAGTGCAAATCCATGGCAACCCCACTTGATCGTAATCTCAAACTAGATGCGAACTCCGGCACCAAAGCGTGTGAGCCGACTTAGTATCGGCAACTCATCGGGAGTGTCATCTACCTCACGATCACACGACCCGATCTCAGTTATCCGGTCGGTCTCCTTAGCCAATTCATGCAAACACCGCGTGATACTCACTTGGATTGCGCTAAGCGAGTTCTACGCTACATCAACGGCACAATGGATTGTGGCATCCTCTACAAGACCGCAATGCCAATACGACTCGAGGGGTACACAGACGCTAATTGGGCCGGCCACAAAGCTGATAGAAGATCAACCTCCAGATTTGTTTTCTCCCTCGGGAGTGGAGCAATATCCTGGAGTAGCAAGAAGCAGCCTACCGTCGCTCTTTCGAGTACGGAGGCAGAATACAGGGGCGCAACCGTAGTTGCGTGTGAAGCCATATGGCTCAAGAGGATTTTGAAGGATTTGGGCGTACCCATCAAGGATCCGACTTCCCTTTACTGCGACAACATGAGCAGTATCTATCTGGCTCGGAACCCGGTGTTCCACGCGCGGACAAAGCACATCGAAGTGCACTATCACTTAATTCGAGAGCGCGTTCTGGCTGGCGATGTAGACCTACAACACATTAGCACCAATTTTCAAACGGCCGACATCTTCACTAAAGCCTTAGGAGCCGACAAGCTGTGGCAATTCATGACCGATCTCAGATTGACGATCCCTGACCTGCCAAGCTTGAGGGGGAGTACTGAAGACACTACACAATAATGCGTGGATTCTGCAACCACGCAACGAAGCAGCGAAGAGCCGATCTACCATGCAAAGCCGCAAAGAAAGACGCAAGTCGAAGCACAGACTTCGCACAACACAAGCTGGAGCACGGATTCCGCAACTCCGCATAAAGCGAGCCGACGCGGACTCCGGAACGCGAGTTGAAGCGGATTTCGGATACCGTCTGAAACCGACCTGACTTGAGCTTGAGGGGGCGTGTTGAGAATCAAGCTCAACTTGGTCTAGTGTGTGAACTCACCTTGAGAGTGAAGAGACACTCCAACGATCAAGAGTCACCATTATGTCACCACTTTGTATTCTAGCATTTAGTATGAGTCATAGAATCATATTCTATGACACATAACTTATGAGCTTTCACATTCCCCATGCTCCATGAGGCTTGTAGTTAATGAAGAGAGAGGGTGACTACATAAAGCACCCTCCTCCCACCTTGTATAATGTTGAGTCTTTCTCCTTTGTCAATATACTTTTACCTTGCGTATTCTCTGTGTTTCACTCACTCTCTCTCTCTCTCTCTTACACACACACATAACTCACATCACTTCTGCTTCACAAGAATCCATCTCTTGATTCTTTACAAATGTTGATTGATATAAACAATATGATAGAAATTGATCCTATGAAGCTTGATGAAATAAAAGAGTGTTGCATACATAGACTAACAATGTTGGAATCGCCATTGCATGCAGTGGGATATGTCTTACATCCATTATGGACAGCAAATGGTCAAGAAATAGATCATGATTTACAAATGGGGTGGATGAAAACAGTCATGCTTTATGCTAGTGGTAATATAGTTTTACAAAATGCTTTGATAGATGAGTTTTATGCATATAGAAAACAAGCATCAGATTTATTTCAAGTTCCATTTGCAAAGGATGCTAATCAATTAAGCATACCAATCAAATGGTGGGAAACTTTTGGGGCAAGCACTCCCAATTTGATGAAACTTGCAATTAGAATATTATCTCAAGGTAAATGTGCATCGTCTTGTGAAAGGAATTGGAGTACATTTTCATTAATACATACTAAAAGGAGAAATAGATTGAGTTCAAATCATGTGCAAAAATTGGTTTTTTTGCCCACAAATCTTCGTATTCTTAAGAAGATTAAAGAAAGAGGTTTCAATCCTATTGAGATTACTATGTTGGGGACTAGTCCGTCAATGTGGAAGTGCAAGCAACATTCGTGATGAAGAAGAACCTGTGTATGCATGAGCAAGATAGACACAGAGGGAGAGAGAGAGAGAGAGAGGCACAAAGGAAACATTATATTCCAATAGCAACAGTTACAAATGACAACCAACCCTCACTAAAGGTTACAAAGTCACTTTATATAGTGACTGTCCTAGGGCAATTGCCCTTTATGCTATTTACAGAAATAGCTCGAACTTGGGCTGTCCAAAGGGACAGTGTGAATATGACCATTATACACTCATATTCGACACTCCCCTGTAATGGGCGTATACACGGGACGGGTTAGCTAAAGAATTACAGGTATATATACAACGTTTATCGGACAGATCTGTTTTGTCAGAGTCGGCAAGATGCGAAGACAGAGGACCGAACCAGTCAGGTCGGAAGAGCTGAAGCCGATCCTCAGAGAACCGATGTCGGTGGTCCGAAACCATCTTGTGCTGTGTGTCCGACTTTACTCAGACCGATTTTTCATTACGCCCATCTAGTGCCGAACGGACCGGAAACGATCCACCAAAAGACACTTGGTCATTCCATCTGCGACATTATCGGTTGTGGATATCTTCTCGAGACTGATTTTCCCTGAAATGACGCGGTCTCGAACGAAGTGATATCGAACGTCGATATGCTTAGAGGTATTGTGGTGAACCGGATTTTTTGACAAAGCAACAACACCCTGACTGTCGTTGTAGACAACTGGAGCCGAGTCGGAGTCGACCTGTCGAAACATGTGCGCTAGCCGACCGAGCCATAAAGCTTCTTTTGTCACGTCAGACGTAGCTACATATTTCGCTTCGGCTGTTGAGGTGGTTGTGCACTCTTGAAATTTTGACTTCCACGAGATTGCTCCATTGCCAAATTTGAAACAGTATCCGGTTGTTGATTTCCGACTGTCCACACAGCCGGCGAAGTTCGAGTCGGTGTAACCAACTACGGCTGAGGTTTAGTTCGGGCCGAAAAGAATATCGTGGTCTTTTGTGCCAGCTAGATATCTGAACACATGCTTGACTGTGTTCCAGTGCGATCGGCTGGGGTTGTGCATGAATTTGCTGACCTAGACTCCTACGGCGTGAGAAATATCAAGTCGTGTCGCGACCATCGCGTACATGAGGGAGCCAACTGCCGGTGCATACAGTACCGACTTCATATCTTCCCCCTCCGGACCATATGTCGGACAGTCTCGCTGAGACAACCGAAGGTTGATGGGGAGCGGGGTCGAAGCAGACTTGGCCGATTGCATGTTGAAGCGTTCTAAGACACGTCCGATGTAGTCGGTGTGAGACAAGAAAAGTTGTCGTGTATCGCGATACCGACTAATCTTCATACCAAGTATGTGTCTTGCCAGACCGAGGTGCTTTGTTGTCCGCCGGAATAGTAACCGACGGACAAGAGCGCAGGAATAGGGAATAGTATAAGATTGTAACGCATGTAACGGTTCACGCGGGAAGCGTGAACGGCGAAAAGACCCTGCGTATATAAAGGGCAGAAAACCTTCAATAGAGGGAGCGTGTATTTTTGGAATGTAAAGAAGCGTATCGTAATAGCATTCTATCTTCTCTGATATCTGTGTATTGCTACGACTAATCTATTGTGTGTCTGTAACACCTGAGAGTGTAGAAGTAATCAACGGTGAGTGTGTAGCCATTGTTAAGGAGCTCGGTTATAGCCGTCTCCCTTATACGTTGTTAGGTTACGGGGAACACTCCCCTACGTATTACGCACAGACGCTACCGTTCGTTGTCACATAGTCACTTGGAGGTCTAGGTCGAAGGACTGACCGTAGACCGTGTTCCTAATCGGTAACACTTTTGGCACGCTTGGTGATCTGTGTCTTCTCACGGACGAACAACAACGAATAGATGTTTAGCCGTAGACGCCCTAGAGAACCAACACGACCAGACCGGCCAATCACAAGGTCCATCACACGCCAGGAAGAGGACCGCACACGGCAGAAGCCTCGCCTCAGCGACCTCAACACTACATGTCACGATGACAAAGATTATTTTCCGCTCTCCAAATACCTTGATGATACACGGGGAGCACACTCACCACAACAACACTGTGGTCTTTCCCGAATTGCCGTAGCCCCCCAGCATGGCCTTTGCCTATCCCCGCTTTAATGACGAAACCGATGCCGCAACTCATATTCGCATGTTCCTCAATGTTTGGAATGCAAACCACATGGCACAGAGCCTTTCTGAGACGATAGTGCACCAGTCCAAAATGACAGAGTTCGGGTTAACATTGGATGGGCAAGCGGCATTTTGGCATTCACAGATGGATTTGCCAGCAATCACGACCCTTGACCAGTTGCAGTTCACCTTTTTGCGGTTCTTCCATTGGAGGGTTCCACAACGCGAAATCCTCTGGATTTTCCCCTCTAAAAGGGGAAACAACAGATATGGTCATTGAACGAGCATTATAGCTTGAGCTGGACGACGAACAGGAAAGATTTTCTATGTCCTCATTACGACAAGAGTTACCTCAGGACGAGGAACGACAGTTTCGTCAAGCAATCCAGTGCACGATTTGCTTGAACTCGGGGCATTTCGCAGTGGAGTGCAACATGCGAATCCACTACCCAATCTGCCACTCAAAGGCTCACACAGTCAAATAGTGCGAATACAATATGCTGAACAGAGCCGCTCCCACGGTACGCAGCATGGACACACAACGTCCCCCATGCCATACTAAACAAAGGAGGCAAGACGATCGACCACGGTATGTGAATCGCAACCCACGTGACGACCGACACTACCAGAATCGCCAGAATCACAACGATTCCGAGGAAGACAAGCCAGAGGATGAGGACTACCGTGGTCCCCCGAGTTATGCTAAAGGGGGCCTGCGCTATGAGAATCACCGGCCGACAAACAAACATGGCGGCTTCAATGGTTATCGTGGGAAGCAGCGGCAATATCGGGACCACCGACAATATGACAAAAGCTCGGGCGATGAGTGACACCAAGAACCACGCCGGGACCAACAGCAACCACCGCGTATGCTCCGACAAACGAGGCCGGACCATGAGGAGCAAGTCACACCAGGGGTATGGCACACACCACCAGGAGCCGAGAAGGGTGAATCGAGCATCCATTGTTTTGTTTGTCAACAACCCGGACATTATGCCACGCAATGCCTAGTATGCAAGGGCAAGGGGCCCGCCGTCAATATGGTTACAACGGAAGTGCAGCAAGTCACGACACGCCAGCAAACAAAAACGGCTGATTGGGCCGTGCAAGATGAGATACGACGACAATCCCATGCATGGGTTGAAAAAGCAAACGCGACAAATACAAAGCGCATGCGGAAGGAGTCCGCGAATACAATGGAACGAGTGGAGGACGAAGGACCGGCCCCGGACCCCATTTGGCAAGCACTAGTGGGCTGCAAGATAACGTTAACCATGGAGAAGCTGTTACAACTAGTCCCACGCTTCCGCCAGACCATGGAAGAACGGGTGACGGGCATACCCGGGGTGAGCGTCGCTACGAACCTCACGAACATTAGCGACAGACTGTCTATAGTGGATCACCGCAACCCGGCTATTACATTGATATTACACGGACAGGAAATCCCAGGATGCGTAATCGATGGTGGCTCGGGCGTTAATGTAATTAGCGCGAAAACATGTGAGCAGTTAGGCATTTCAGAATGGGAGGCTTGCCCATTCTGGCTCCGTATGGCAGATACCTGCTTAGTATGACCATTGGGGTTGATACACAAGATAGGCATTATTGTGGGAGGACATCGCTTCGATGTCTCGATGGTAGTCCTCACCCTGGATGCCCCAGGGGCATACCCTGTGCTGCTGGGTAGACCATGGCTTCGGGCAGAAAATATCAAGTAGAGCTAGCAACACAAGTGTATCAGTTTCCGACACGCACGCACCAAGGTTTGCGTACCTACGAAGGGAAGCGCGACACAATCCAAGGGTATAACACCATTATACGCGGAAGCTATAAATATGTTGGTTGGGGTGGAGGATGCAGAATTAGAGGCTATTCGAAATCGACATCATCGCAACCGCGGCAGAATATGCCACGTCCACTATTCTCCACAATGAGGCTTACGAACCAAATCCGGAGTCAATATTGGAACTAAGCAGAGCACGGGCAACATTCGAGAGGGAAATGGAAATTTCACGGTGAGTCACCACCTCCGCCCTGGAAGAAGTAAACGTGGGTACAACGTCAGAACTCCGTTTTCTCTCCATCGCAAAGGAATTAAGGTCGGACCAGAGAGACATTGTCGCGTTGTTACGCGCGTGCGTGGGGAACGAGGCGGGACCACCGGGGTCTTGGACCGAGAAATAGCTGGGAAGGAGGAGAGCGGAAAGGCAACAGACGCACTTGCACATGCACAGACACAGGAGCACATAGGAATCACAGTCCAACAACACAGCAAAACGAGACGACTAGAAGTCCGAGTATATGAACACGTATGTATAGAAATATATATATATATATATATATCGAGACGGTTACAACTAACAGGCCGGCAAGGCGAACACCGACGCCTGTTCACTCACACACATAGAAAGAGCGAGATGGAGACTCTGCCGGAAGCACACGGACGTTCCACGGAGCAGAGTTAGCCTCCCGAAAACTTGCACAAAAATCGCTATGGAGAGTGGCAGAGGAGAAGGGCTCAGTCCTAGTCCGGCAACACTTCATCCTCTCTAACGCGCGATCCCTTTCCCCATTCCTCTCCCTCTCTTTTATAGCCCAAGGAGGGAGGCCGTTATCATCCATTACATCATATTAATTCTCTGTCCTTTCGGACAGAGATACACCTCGATTCGCTCCCTATTGAATGCATGCTACCTAGGATTTCCTCTCAGCCGACTTGTACCTACCTACTTACTATACAACGAAAAGTGTGCTCGCGTGTAAGGGCCGTTTTACACACGCTAAACTCGGTTTCCACCTAGGGATGGTTTTCTTCACGACATCCGCCCCCACCTAACCGCGCATCCACCTGTATGAGCCAAAATCGGCTCTTGCTGGAGAAAACCAGTCCATGCTTTACTCTTTGCCTTCCGGTTTGTCATCCGCCTCGGACCGCTCATCGTCACCGTCCATGCTTCCCAGGTCCGGCACGCACTCGTGTCGTTTCTTAAACGCTTTGACGCTGTTAAAGATTGCTTGCGGAAGCGTTAGAAAGAACAGTACAGAGAGAGAGAGAGAGAGAGAGAGAGAGAGAGAGAGAGCAGGACACACTATTTTAAAAAATTATATGAATACTCTGTGCTCGGTCTCCACAACGCGCTCATCAGCGCTATTTATACAAGTCCACACGGGACTGTTAGAAGTACGGTGTACTTCAATGCTCACACGAGCATCTGATACTAACTACGAGATTATAACTGCCTAGTAGTCTAACCTATACTAGGCTACCAGTTACGGATTGGATCCGGCATACCGGCTCCCCAGCTCACCGGTCCTTACTGCTTACCGGCTCGGTTGCTCACCGGCATACCGATTCCTCTCGCTTACTGGGTCAGCCTTATTCAGCCGATCTGGCTCCGGTTGAGCTTGCTGCTCAACACTCCCCCTCAAGCTCAACCTGAGGTAGGGTCGTAGTGTCAATCTCTGTGGCAGTCGGTTCTTCCAACTGACTTCTCTTGGCGTCTCTTCGCCTTGCTCGCACTCCTTGTCCGGTCCGGTCCCGTTTGCCGTGACCCCTTTGGTTCTGCGTGCCTCGACCTTCGGCATGTCTGCTCAATAGGCCCATCTCCGCTCCTTCACTTCTATGACTCCGACGCTTGTCGATCCGTCGGTTCCTCCGCGATGGCATTGACTTCCGCTGCGTCCGTGTCTCCTTGGCCTCTCGTTGATCCGACTCATCCGGATCCGTTTGTTGATCCGAATCGGATGTCTCCAACTCGTTCCAACTCTTGTCTGAATCCTCTGATTCGATTTTCGGCTTGAGGCCTCTCACCACATCGGACCATGTCCGGGTCTTGGGCCTTCTCCGTGCTTCCCTTGGCTTCTTCAGCCGGTTCACCAAAGTCGAATTCTTCATTCGACTCCACATCATGGCCATTACGATCGTGATGACCTCCGCATAGCATGCACTTCTCTTCCTGAGTGTACACTTCTTCTTCACAGCCGCTCACTCCGACCTGTTCGGATGTGCCGACTTCCTTCGTCGACTCGGCTTCATTTTTCTTCTTGTCTCCACCTCTACCGGTTCTTCTCTTACCTACGGGTTCAACAGTTTTTTTGCCTTTGCGTCTCCCCATCAAGTGCGGCACGTCGAGATGCTGAACACCAAGCATTTCGGTAAAGTGCTGTAACTTGTCCGACCCGAGCGGTTTGGTGAAGATGTCGGCAACTTGCCGATCCGTGTGAACATACCGTAGTTCAACTTCACCGCTCAGGACCCGCTCACGCACGAAGTGATAATGCACTTCTATGTGCTTTGTGCGAGCATGGAACACAGGGTTCTTGGCGAGCTGCATATTGCTGAGGTTATCGCAGTAGATAAGGATCGGGTCGGCACCTCGATCCGCAGGTCTTGCAGTAGTTGCCGAAGCCAAATGGCTTCGCAGGTGGCAACGGTCGCGCCCCGGTATTCCGCCTCAATGCTGGATAGAGCCATTGTTGGCTACTTTTTGCTGCTCCACGCAATAGCCGCGCTCCCAAGAGAAAACATAAAAAGCCGGAAGTTGAGCGACGATCCGTTGCATCGCCAGCCCAGTCGGCATCCGTGTAGCCAACAAGCTCTTCGATTATACCTTGCCGGTATAAGAACCCCCGGTCCTTAGTGCCGCTTACATACCTCAATATTCGTTGCACGCACTGAAGGTGCTCCACGGTCGGCTTCTGCATGAATTGGCTTACCACTCCGACCGGATAGCTAATGTCGGGTCAGGTGATGGTCAAGTAGATCAGGCTTCCGACTATTTGTCGGAACCTTTTCTCATCACAGGCTGGTCCGGAATTGGGACAGATCTTTTGATTCCGGTCCAGGGGTGTGGAGACAGGTCGACATTCCGTCATGCCGAACTTGTACAGTATATTCAAAACATTATGGCGTTGAGAAAGCAATATGCCGTCGGGGGTGCGAATGACCTCGATCCCCAAAAAATAATGAAGGTCCCCCAAGTCCTTCACATCGAATGTGTCTGACAATTGGGACTTGACGCGGTTGATTTCCGGAAGACCTGGGCCGGTGATGACTAAATCATCAACATAGAGTAAGATACATACCAGACCGTTTGAGCCTTGACGGATGAACATGGAAGAGTCCGACTTAGAGGCGCCAAACTCCATCTTTTGCAACCGGTGCGTGATCTTAGCATTCCAAGCACGAGGGGCTTGCTTCAAGCCGTACAACGACTTCCTCAGCCGGCATACCGCCGGCTTGTTCACCTCCGACTGAAATTCGGGGGGCTGAGTCATAAAGACTTCTTCTTCAAGATCTCCTTGAAGGAAGGCATTCTTTACATCCATCTGATGAAGATGCCACCCCCTTGCCGCAACACCCGCCAATACCACACGAACCGTCGTCATCTTCGCTACAGGAGCGAAGGTCTCGTCGTAGTCGATTCCGTGGGTCTGCGCATATCCCTTCGCCACTAACCGGGCCTTGTACCGGTTAACTGTACCGTCGGCATTGTACTTTACCTTGTACACCCACTTGCATCCGATCGGTTTACAGTGACGGGGAGGGTCAACCAGGTCCCAAGTTCCGTTGGCATCCAGTGCCCGCATTTCTTCCTCCATAGCGGCACGCCAATTTGCATCCTTTGCCACTTCTGCGTAGCTCTCCGGCTCACGCACTTCCGCGACCTTGGTCATGTACGCATAATGATGCGCCCTGTACTCGTTGTACCCGTACCGTTTAACGGGATCCTTCTGGCGGGTGGACCGGTGTAGCTCACCGTTACCCGGTATGAGACCCTTCTTGGCCGGTTCGGTCTTCATTCCCGAAGATCTGCCTATGTCCTTGCCAAAGTCAGATACGCACCGATCCGACTCATCATTGCCAGTTTCGAATTCCGGCATCTTCTGCTTCCCTTTCTCTTTGCGTGTGAATTGTCTCCTCGGTTCCTTGCGTGGGGAGAGCATGACAGAGTCTCCACTACTCGCCATCTCATAATCCGATTGGTTGGATTGATCTATTCTCTCATTCGGTCCGCTTAACCGGAATGACTCCGGACTCTCATCTTGAGTCCCGTCTTCATCTTTCTCTACCTGGGCCGGTTCGGGCTCACTAGCCCCATCCTCCGACATCGGGTCGGGATCGGAAGTCGGAGTTGGTAAAGAATACCACGATGCCGATTCATCAAACTCAACATCTCGGCTGACTCGGACCTGCTTCGTCCGGGGGTTATAACACTTATACCCCTTTTGCTCTTGAGCATAGCCGACTAGGATGCATTTTTCCGATTTTGCATCCAGCTTTCTCCGCTTCTTATCCGGCACATGTACATAGGCTATGCTGTCGAATATCCGGAGGTGTCTCAAATTCGGCTTGCGCCCGAAATACAGCACGTGAGTTGACACCTTCTCCCCGATCCGGTTCTGGATGTAGACGATCGTTTGGACCGCCTCCGCCCAGTAGAACTTGGGCATGCTCTTTTCCTCCAACATTGCCCTAGCCGTGTCAATCAGCGACCGATTCTTCCTTTTGGCCACACCGTTCTGTTGCGGTGTGTATTTGCAGCTAAATTCTCGCCGAATTCCTTTTTGTTGCAGATAGCTGTTGAATTGGCCGGAAAACTACTCTTTTCCGCCATCCGACCGTAGGCATTTGATCTTCCTCTCTGATTCCCGTTCCACCATCTTCTGGAGGCTCCGGAAACACTCGAAGACTTCGCTCTTCCGCTCAATGAGTTAGATGACGGGAACTCAACGCTCCGTATGCACAAAGCTCGGCCACAACCGAGATTCTTTTCATACACAGAAAACAGGAAACGAAAACACGACACAAAGGAGAGGAAGATACACAGGAGGTTTACGTGGAAAACCCCAAAGAGGGAAAAACCACGGCAGCCCACAGGCTGCAAACTGTCACTATGTGAGAATGTACAACAGTGAGTTCACTGAGGCAACGACCTCGTGCTCACAGATCTTCGCCAAAGGCGGCGGTTACAACAGAGGCAACGACCTCTTTCTCTCTCTCTCTCTCTCTCTCTCTCTCTCTATACACTATTACGTGCTCTATCTTCTTCTTGCACCAACAAGGAAAAATGACAACTCCACACACTAAAAGTTTGCCCTAAGTCATATTTATACTAATATGACTTTTCAGCTATTTACAAATGTAGCCTCGATGGGCTCTCAGAAACATATTTACAAATATGTCTCTTCATCCGGTTCTCACCGGGTCTGTACCATCCGGCTCTCCGTAGCCGGGTATTCCTCATCCGGTCTTCACCGGGTCTGTATCATCCGGCTCTCCGTAGCCGGGTACTCCTCATCCGGTTCATACCGGGCCTGCACCATCCGGCTCTCCATAGCCGAGTACTCCTCATCCGGTTCATACCGAGCCTGCACCATCCGACCCTCCGTAGCCAAGTACTCCTCATCCGGTTCATACCGGGCCTGCACCATCCAGCTCTCCGTAGCCGGGTACTCCTCATCCGGTCTCAGCCTCGGCCTATCAGCCTCATCCGAGTTTGTTCATCGGCATTGTGCTTCTCCCTTCCCATCCGGAGGGACCTGTTTCCCAACAGTAGATCCACGTATGCCACGTGTAGTCGTCGATGAAGGAGACGAAATATCGACTCCCGCCAATGCTAACAGTTTGTGCCGGTCCCCACACATCCGAATGGATAAGATCGAGCTTGTTACGGCTTCGATTTCTTTCAGTGGGGAATGGAAGCCGGTGTTGCTTCCCGAGTTGGCAGGCTTCACAATTCTGGGCTCTCCGGCCGCAAAACTTCGGCAAACCGAAAACGACTTGTTCCGTTTGCAGGTCTTGAAGCCTCCAGTAGTTGACGTGGCCGATCCGCTTGTGCCACAGGTCGATATCCGACTCGACATTCTGTCCTTTGGCGAACAGTGTGGTGCCAACGTCATTGGTGTTGAGGATAAACATCCTCCCATCTTTGCGCCCTTGCGCAATAACTTCGCCCTCATCCTTAATGAAGCACCCGAGGTGCGTAAACCGCACCTGCATCCCCTAGTCGACGATCTATCCGACCGACACCAGATTCTTCGTGATCGTCGGAACATGTAATACATTCATCAGCTTCCCCCTCTATCCGACGTGGCTCAAAGGGACTTCTTCGACGTGCACGATCGGGTGGGGAGTGTCGTCTCCGGTTTCGACAACTCCCGGTTGATCCGGCTTCTCCAAAAAGGAGAACCACTCCTCATGGCTCGTCATGTGGTTTGATGCGCCGGAGTCAACGTACCACACTTCCTCCGATTTGGAAGTGGTCTTCTTCATTGAGTTTGCCTTGTGCTTCATCACCAAGGCTGGCCCCTTACCGTTCTTGGATCCTCCCGATCCGTTTGCGTAGTGCAAGCTTTGTTGTCCTTCCTTATTGGTCTTGCCGGATCCGGATTTGTCCGAATCGGCACGCTTTTTCCAGCACTCGCTTTCCCTGTGGCCCTTTTTGCCACAGTACCAGCATTCCGTAGCGGATTTGTCTTGCCGGCCTCCGGCACCACCTTGACTCCCCCTACTTGTGGAAGTCCCAGAATTGTTGTCGGCACACTCACTGTGACTTCGTTCCTGCTCTTGCCGGCCGCCTCCATTGCGTGCCGACCTGCCTCGTCCACCACGCCCGGGGGACCGATCCGCTCCCGTGTACAGCATCCGGTTGTCTGGGGATGCACTGCTAGATGCACTAGCGTGGTTCTCCTCTACAAGGAGCATCGACTGTAAGTCGAAAAATGAGGGCGTATTTTCCCTTGTACAAACCACAGTCCGGAAAGCTCCGAACTTGGACGCCAGGCCTCCAAGACAGACCTGCACCATCTCATCTTCCTCTACGGTGACGTTAATAGAGGCAAGCGAGTCATAGATCCCTTTGATCTAGGCTGTGTAATCTACCACCGACATGTTCTTCTGTCAAACATTGCTCAACTCCTGTCTGAGTTGCAGCTTCCGGGCAGTGGTGCTTGCGGCGAAAACCTTTTTCAAGTTCCCCCAAGCATCCTTCGGTGTCTTGGCGTCACGGATATGGCTGAGCAGCTGGTCACCGACACTGGATGCGAAGCAGTACATCACCCCTTGCTGCCTGTTCCCACACTGGGAAGTCCTTGTGTGTCGTCTCCAGTGTTGAGTCGTTCACTCCGTCGACATAACTCCAGTAGCCATGCCCAAGCAAGTACTAGTGCATCTTGTATGACCAAGATGCGTAGTTGGTTCTGTCGAGCTTCTCCACCGGGAGCGACGTAGCCATACCTCTTACCATTTCTCCTTTTGTGTCTATTTTCCAATCTGTTAGGGTTTCCTTCACAAACGTAGATTGACTGCAACAGAGGTTCTCAACCCACGCGCTCTGATACCATGTTAAAGATTGCTTGCGGAAGCGTTAGAAAGAACAGTACACAGAGAGAGAGAGAGCGAGAGAGAGCAGGACACACTATTTTCAAAAATTATATGAATACTCTGTGCTCGGTCTCTACAACGCGCTCATCAGCGCTATTTATACAAGTCCACACGGGACTGTTAGAAGTACGGTGTACTTCTATGCTCACACGAGCATCTGACACTAACTACGAGACTATAACTACCTAGTAGTTTAACCTATACTAGGCTACCAGTTACGGATTGGATCCGGCATACCAGCTCCCTAGCTCACTGGTCCTTACTGCTTATCGGCTCGGTTGCTCACCGGCATACCGATTCCTCTCACTTACCGGCTCAGGCTTATTCAGTCTTACACTAGGACCCAGTCGCCTTCCTCGATTTTCTTCGATCGCAGTCGGTGAGTTCGGTCAAACCACCCTTTGTTCTTCAACCTTGCCAACCGAAGCTTCTCCGCGGCTCGTTCCACGTCCTCCGGCCTTCGCTCGAGTTGTCGAATCCATGCCGCTAGCAGCTACTCTCGGCTCATCTCATCTCTCCAGTCCACCGTGGCCCATGAGGAGATGGTTCGCTCCGTTGGCATGATCGACGTCTGTCCGTACATAAGCTCTATCGGCATGAACCCGGTTACCGAACTGTGCGTAGTTCGGTCCGCTCACAAGGCATAAGGTAGCAGTCGCGGCCAGTTGCTGACTTGGCCTTCACACGCCCGTACTAGCGCTTTGACGATCGGCCCATGTCCGCGCTCCACCTTCCCGTTAGCCTCTGGATTGTACGCTGTGGTGAGCGAGAGTTTGACCCCTAGTCGGTCAAACAACTCTTCAGCCTCTTGCGCGTCCAACTCTCTGCGGTCAGCCACGATCTTTCCTACGCTCCCGTACCGACATATCACGTCCTCGATCAGAAACCGGCACACAGCCACGGTCATTTTGTTCTGCAACGCTCGTCCTTCAACCTGGTTCGTCAGATCCTCCCGAGCCAACACCAAATACCGCATCTGTCCTACCCCCATCGGCATCGTCACCAAATCCACCATCCATTTGAAGTGGATGGTCGGAGGGTAGGTCGGGTGAAGGTCGTCCCGGTGTCGGACTACGGAGTGCATCTAACAGCTTTTGCAAGTCTTCACGAACCGATGCACGTCCCGGTATAGTCCCAGCCACCAATACTTTCCCTTTAGCTTCTCGAACGTGGCCCACGTTCTGCGGTGTTCGGCCCAGGGACTCTCGTGGTAGGCCTCCAACAACTCCTCCTGTTCCTCCTTCTTCGCCACCACTCGGAGCGGGATGTCGTCCCTCTTCTTCGGGTGCTTCCATATGTACCCGTCCCGAAGGAAGAATCGGTACGCTTTCTTCCGGATTCGGTTGGTCTCTTCCTTTGTCCACGCTGCGTCCGGTGTCATTGTTTTCAAGAGCCCGCCGATCTGGAGCCACTCCCCGTCATACTTGTTCTCATCGAATTCGTTAAGCGCCGGAGTGCTCCCCTTTCTGGTCATCACGTATGCCACCTTGAAGAAATCTACGCCGACTTCCTCGTCCTCCGAAACCATGCCGCCCTCGTTTTCGAACCTCGCCCTTGAGAGCATGTCGGCCATGGCATTGTCTTTTCCAGAAATGTGTCGTATCACCAGATTCAGGGACTTGATGTACGCTATCCACCTAAGCATTGCCAGGTCCGGCGTCGCGCATCTGGAAACCATGCCGAGAATCGGCAGGCAGTCCGTCTCGATTATTACCTCTGTCCCGATCAGGTAGTCTTTATCGGCCTTCACCGCCGAAATGATACCCCAGAGTTCGCATTTAACCTCGGCGTATCCTCGCTGTCGCTCATTGAGGACCTTCGTGCCGAACCGAATGGGGAACCTCGTGCCAACGTCATCCTCTTGATTGATCACCCACCCAATCCCGGTTGGGCTCGATTCCACCGTCACGTAGAGCTGGTGCTACCGTAAGCGCCTCCTTTAGTCTCCGGATCGACTCCGTGTGCTCCGTCCTCCACTCGAACCTACGCCCTTTCTTCAATAGCCCATAGAGTGGCTCCGCAACATGCACGTAGTGTGGAATCCAGATGTGGTAGAACGCCCCAAAGAATCTGCGGACCTCCGTAACCGTCCCGCAATCGTCCTTCATCGCGGAGATGGCTTCTACCTTTGCCGGAGATAGTTTCCTACCGTAAGGCCCGCACAGGTGTCCGACCACCAAGATCTCTGACTGCCTGAACGCCGATTTTTCTCCGGAGAAGGTGAGACGTGCGCTCTCAAGCCTCTGCAACACCTTCTCGCAGTCGTTGATGTGGTTCACGACGAACTTCTTGTCGGAATTCCGTGCTCGGCCACAACCGAGGAACAGGATCGATTCACAAAGAATGGGAAATGCAACAATGCACGAAAACAATAGAGAGAAGGGCACACTGGATGTTTTACGTGGAAAACCCTAAATGGGAAAAACCACGGGAGTGCAAGACTCCAACTATCACTATACGCGGGAATGTACAATGGCGAGCTGCAAGGCGACGACCTTGAGCTCGCTGTCCTCGCCACAGGCGGCGGTATTACACAGAGGCGTCGACCTCTTCCTTCCTCCTTCTCTCTCACTCTCTCTCGGCTGCTCTCACTTCGCTCCCTCTTAGTGGAAAACAGAAAAATGAGCAACAGCAGCCTTAACTGTTTGCCCTAAGTCATATTTATACACATATGACTTTCGGGCTATTTACAAATATAGCCTCAAGGGCTCTTGGCAAACATATTCACAAATATGTCTCCGCATCCGGATCTCTCTCCGGGTACATTCGTCATCCGGCTCCGTAACCGGGGTCTTCATCATCCGGCTCCGTAGCCGGGGTCTTCATCATCCGGCTCCGTAACCGGGGTCTTCATCATCCGGCTCCGTAGCCGGGGTCTTCATCATCCGGCTCCGTAACCGGGGTCTTCATCATCCGGCTCCGTAACCGCAACCGGGCTTGCCGTCATTCATCTCCGGACATCCCATCCGGAGGGACCGAAATCCCAACAAACTCCCCCTTCACTTCGGCATGGGATGTCTCTCCAGTCTGATCCTCTTCCGGCATGCTTCCAGCTTGTCGGGTGTGAGCACCTTGGTCAGCATATCCGACCCGTTCTCGTCCGTGTGGACCTTCGTCAGCACGAACTCCTTGTCTTCTATCCTTTCCCGGATCTAGTGATATCTTCGCTGGATGTGCTTCGTCCGGGAGTGATAAGCCGCGTTCTTCGCAAGGTGGATGGCACTCTGACTGTCGCAGTAGAGTCGGTACTCCTCCTGCTGGATACCGAGCTCTCTAATGAAGTCCTTCATCCATATTATTTCCTTGCCGGCTTCAACAGCCGCCATGTACTCCGCCTCCGTGGTTGACAACGCAACCGTCTTCTGCAGCCTCGACTGCCACGAAACAGCTCCACCTGCATACGTCATCACATACCCTGATGTGGACCGGCTGGTATCTGCATCAGCCGACATATCCGAATCGGTAAAGCCGTCGAATTCGGGCTTACCGGAGCCGAATCGGAGGCACACGTTTGCCGTGCCCTTCAGGTATCGGAGTATCCACTTGACCGCGTTCCAGTGCTCTTTGCCGGGATTGCTCATGTACCGGCTCACCACTCCAACTGCATATCCTATGTCCGGTCTTGTACACACCATTGCGTACATTAAGCTTCCGACGGCAGAGGCATATGGTACTTTCATCATGTCCTCCTTCTCAGCCTTTGTCTTGGGGCTTTGCTTGCTGGACAACTTGCAGTTTCCCGGGAGGGTTGACCCGACCGGTCTTGCTTCCGACATGTTGAACCGGTGAAGCACCTTTGTCACGTACTTCTCTTGTGACAGCCACAACTGCTTCTTCTTCCGGTCCCGGATGATGTGCATCCCTAGTATTTGCCTCGCCGGACCCAGGTCCTTCATTGAGAAGGTTCGGTGAAGCGCTTTCTTCAGCGTCCGTATCTTGACCTGGTCCCGTCCGACGATCAACATGTCGTCCACGTACAGGAGGAGTATTAGAGAGTCTCCTCCTTCAAACTTCTTCACAAACACGCAGTGCTCAGACAGCGTTTTGTGGTACCCTTCGTCGGTCATGAAGGAGTCGAACTTCCGGTACCATTGCCGGGGAGCCTGCTTCAGTCCGTAAAGGCTCTTCTTCAACCGGCATACCAGGTGCTCCTTCCCTTTCTTCTCGAATCCTTCCCGTTGCTGCATGTAGATCTCTTCTTCGAGGTCACCGTGAAGGAATGCCGTCTTCACGTCCATCTGTTCTACCTCGAGGTCCATGCTTGCCGCTATGCTCAGCACCGTCCGGATGGAGGTCATCTTCACTACCGGGGCGAATATCTCGTCGAAGGCGACGCCCTTCTTCTGCTGAAACCCCTTCACCACGATCCTGGCTTTGTATCTCGGGGGGTTTCCGGCATCTCCCGGTTTCAGCTTGAACACCCACTTGTTTCGAAGTGCCCGCTTTCCTTTCGGCAACTCCACAAGTTCATATGTGTGGTTCTCATGCAGGGAATCCATCTCGTCCTGCATGGCACTCAACCACCTGCGGCTCTGGGTGTCATGCTTTGCTTCTTCAAAGCTCTCCGGCTCCCCTTCGTCGGTTAGCAGCACGTTCTCTGGTTCCGGAAATCTCCGGGGGGCCCTTCTCTCTCTTAGAGGATATCTCCGTTCCGGAGCTTCGGTAACCGGTTCTTCCGATTCTTCTTCATCCGAATCCATTTCGGGATCGGGGCCGGTTCCGGTATCATTTTCATCTTCTTCGGCCGGTTCTGTTTCTTCATAGTCTTCGGCCGGATCCTCGAGTGTTAACCGGTCCCTTGCCGGTCGGGACTGCTCCTCGTAGAGTTGATCCTCACCGGTCGACTTGGAGCTCTTCATCTTCTTCTCCGACTCCCAGTCGGCGAGTGTCTTGTCCTCCATGAAGATGATGTCTCGACTCCTGAATATCTTCTTGTCGACCGGGTCCCATACTCGGTAGCCGAACTCGTCGTCGCCGTAACCGAGGAATATGCATAGCCGGGTCTTTGGATCTAGCTTTCCTCTCCGGTCCTTTGCCACATGCACGTATGCGAGACACCCGAACACCTTCAGATGCCGGTAGGACACTTCCTTACCGGTCCACACTTTCTGCGGCGTGTCTCCGTCCAAAGGTACTGAGGGTGATCTGTTTATCACGTATGTCGCCGTCGACATTGCCTCAGCCCAAAACCCCTTGGGTAATTTCGCATGCGCCAGCATACTCCGGACCCTCTCCATTATGGTCCGGTTCATCCTCTCGGCCAGCCCGTTTAGTTCCGGCGTCTTCGGCACAGTAAACTCGAGCCGGATTCCCTTCGAGCGACAGTACTCCTGGAACTGCCCCCGGTATTCCCCTCCGTTATCCGCTCGTATCGCTTTCAGCTTCTTGCCGGATTCCCTTTCCACTCTCGCGTGGAGTTCTTTGAAGACGGACAACACTTGGTCCTTTGTCTTCAACGGCGCCGTCCACAGCTTCCGGCTGTGATCATCAATGAAAGTCACGAAGTACTGGGCTCCGCCATGTGACTTCGTTTCTACCTGACACACATCCGTGTGCACCAACTCCAATGGTGCGCTACGTCTTGTCGGTGGCCTTGAGTGGAAGGAGGTTCGGTTCTGCTTACCGGCCAGGCAATCGGTGCACTTCTCCAGATGCACATGCTTCACTGGAATGAGGTTGTCTTCTGCAAGCCTCTTCATCCCCTTCTCGCTCATGTGGCACAGTCTCTTGTGCCACAGCTCACCGGCAGTGTCGGCTGCCACGTTCAGCTCCTCCGAACATAGCCGGGAATTCATCAGGTACAGGGTGTTGACCTTCCGGGCCCGAGCCACTATCAGGCTCCCCTTGCTGAACTTCATGACACCGTTCCGGATGCTACCCGTGTAGCCTTCATCATCTAGCCTCCCGGCCAAGATCAGGTTCAATCGGACCTCCGGAACGTGTCGCACATCCTTCAACAGCATCTTGCATCCGGTTGATGTCAACAGCCACACGTCTCCTATGCCGGCAATCCGGCATGTGCCTTCATTTCCCATCCGGACACAGCCGTGCTCACCGGCTGTGTAGGATGAGAAGTATTTCTTCTCCGGGGTCAGGTGGAACGACGCTCCGGAATCGACCACCCAGGTCATCTCTACACCGGCAAGGTTCAGCTCCCTCTCTTCGGTAATAAGCATTATCTCTTCTTCACTTGCCGCGAGTGCCGTCGTTCCTTTCCGGTCCTGCCCTCGCCGATCCGGACCTCTCCGGTCCGTGGCTCCCCGGTATGCACCGTTTCTCTCCGGTGACTTCTTCGAATCGGTGTCGTCGGCTCCGTTGTCTTTTCGGTAATGCCGACAATTCTTCCGGAAGTGCCCCGGCTTCCCACAGTGGAAGCATGTGGGTCTTCCTCTTGACTGCGACCGGGTCCCCGACTTCTCCCGTCTTTGCGGACTCCGGTTCCATTGTCTTCCCCGTTCCGATTCGGTAAGCAGCGCCTTCGAGTCGGAGACCGGTTCTTTATCTCTCCGACGCGCTTCTTCGTTCAAAATACTTGTCTTTACCGTTTGTAGGGACAAGTTATCTTCGGTGCAGGAGGTGCTGAGAGTCACCACCAAGTTCTCCCAGCTGTCCGGCAATGTACACATCAGGATGATGGCTTGCATTGCATCCTCCAACGGGAACTTGATCGCCGCAAGCTGGTTCACGAATCCCATGAACGTGCTTACGTGTTCCACCATACTCTCGCCGTCCCGGTACTTGAGGTTCACTATCTTTCTCATTAGGGAGGTCCGGTTCAACGCATTCTTCCTCTCGTAGAGGCCCGACAGCTTCCTCCACATCTCATATGCGTTGGTGTCGTTCGCCACGTGTTGTAGAACGCTCACGTCGACGTATTGCCGAATGGTTGCAACGGCTTTCCGGTTCAGAAGCCTCCACTCCGTCTCAAGTACCCCCTTGGGTATTTCCGACCTGTCGATTGGTTCATACAGGTCCCGAACAATGAGCAGATCCTCCATCTTTATCTTCCAGTCGGCGTAGTTCTGCGCATTCAGCACCATCATCCCCGGCTGCCCGCTGCTGCCGCCTTCCATTTTCTGTGTTACCGTCGCTCTGATACCACTTTGTCGGAATTCCGTGCTCGGCCACAACCGAGGAATAGGATCGATTCACAGAGAACGGGAAATGCAACAATGCACGAAAACAATAGAGAGAAGGGCACACTGGATGTTTTACGTGGAAAACCCTAAATGGGAAAAACCACGGGAGTGCAAGACTCCAACTATCACTATACGCGGGAATGTACAATGGCGAGCTGCAAGGCGACGACCTTGAGCTCGCTGTCCTCGCCACAGGCGGCGGTATTACACAGAGGCGTCGACCTCTTCCTTCCTCCTTCTCTCTCACTCTCTCTCGGCTGCTCTCACTTCGCTCCCTCTTAGTGGAAAACAGAAAAATGAGCAACAGCAGCCTTAACTGTTTGCCCTAAGTCATATTTATACACATATGACTTTCGGGCTATTTACAAATATAGCCTCAAGGGCTCTTGGCAAACATATTCACAAATATGTCTCCGCATCCGGATCTCTCTCCGGGTACATTCGTCATCCGGCTCCGTAACCGGGGTCTTCATCATCCGGCTCCGTAGCCGGGGTCTTCATCATCCGGCTCCGTAACCGGGGTCTTCATCATCCGGCTCCGTAACCGGGGTCTTCATCATCCGGCTCCGTAACCGCAACCGGGCTTGCCGTCATTCATCTCCGGACATCCCATCCGGAGGGACCGAAATCCCAACACTTCTGGCATCCGTCCGGGCCGACAGTCTCGTCCGCATCTTCCACCGGACACCCCTTTATCAGGATGTCGTCCAAGAATGGCATGGTGAGGTCCGGGATGCAGTCCCTCAGCACTTTGTTCATTGCGTTCACCATGAGCGCCACCGAGTTTGTCCTGCCTTGTGGTAGGGTACACATCCGTACTAGGCCAAGGGGGGTTCGCATCGTCGTGATATCCCTGCTCTCCACGGCCAGCTGGAACTGGTCGTACCCCGAGTATAAGTCACCGACCGAATAGATCGACCTCCCAGCAAAGGCCTTCGCGAACTCGTCTATGGTCGGTCCGATTCCTGCATTACAGATGGTCACCCTACTGACCGGTTGCAGGTCTTGAATGAAGTGCAGCATGCCGTTCTACTTCGGCACTGTCAACCACCGATTCGAATACGTGGCACTCGACGGTTCGAGGATGCCCACCTCCACCTTTTGCTTCAGAAGCTCCATCAACTTCGGGATGTGAGCTCTCGGCACTGGAATCGGTTTGAGATTCCACGGTACATGTGGTACCGTGAAGATCACCATCGGTTCGACGGTCGTCGGGTCCACGCACCCGATCTCCTCTGGTGAGAATGCGAAGGCTTTCCCATGCCTTCCAAGCATTCACCGAAACCTGTTCTCCTCCGCCAGGAGTAGAAAGCCACCCCCACCGACCTTGAGCTCCCGTAGCGTTATGTCGATGAACCGGTGCCCTATGCCAGTCGGATTCCGTAAACTTGAGTCCGACGCGACCCCTTTTATCCGCTCCTCGCTGCCCTCCGGCAAGGGTGCCGCGACCGGCCTTACCTTCCGGTCCACAGTCTTGTACTTTGTACTCACGCGGGCTGTCTAATCCAACCCGATCCTTTCCCCAAAGTCCGCGATGACTTCATACATTCCCATCGAACCTACCGGAACGGTCCGGTCTTCTCTAAGGGCTTCACCGATCACCTTTCGCAACTCGCCCAAGGTGTCATCAAAAGAGAACGCCTCCACGGCGCTGCTGATCTCTTCGTCGGGGGAGAGGACTCCGCATCCCCTGAGCCGCTCCTCCGCTCGCTTCCTTTCCCAATCGTTGACGTCGGCCATAGTACAACCTCCGTTGTCGGAGAACCAAAATTTCCTACCTATGGTACATGTCTTCTTCCGTATTGTACATTTGTGGGGTTTTTCCGGGCTGTCCGAACTATCGCGGCCCCACGCCTTGATAGCCCTCTCTAAAAATCCCCTCGGGTTTTGCCACCGAGGGTCTTGCGGTTACACTCATGGTTTGGTCGCACCGTCCGGAACTGGACCGTGTGACGCACGTCCTGGCTCTTGACTCTTGCGTAGGCCGAACCGTTGTCCAGCACCTTGGTTTCCATCCGTGCCGCCATGATGTATGGTTCTCCTAGTATAACCGGATGTGAGGACATCTCCTGCACGAAGAAGTGTTGGTCGATCTCGACATCGCCGATTTTCGCCTGTACATTCGGGCAGGCTCCATGTAGTTCTTCCGTGGCGCGCGTCGTTGCCCGTATTTTCCAGCCGCGTTTGGTGTTGATCGGCCATTTCCCCTTTTTGTAGAAGTCCATGGACATCAAGTTGATTTCTGAACCGTGGTCCACCAACGCCACCACCGGCTCCTGGACATCCCCGACCTTAACAAGGGTCTCCGTGGTCGCTCTGGCCCAGTGCACCCTCGAATAGTAGCTCTCCGCCAACTCGTCTTCTAGCGCCATGTCCTCTATGTGCGTCGTTCGCATTTCCACCGGCTTCTCGGGCTCTAGCTCTGTCGACAGCCTCTTCCTCTTCACCAAGTCTACGATGGAGTCGTGGAACTCCTTCTTGGCGATCCCAAGCACTTCCCTCAGCGACAACTCCACTTTGTTGTCGAGGATACGTTCCTCCAGGACCTTTCGCAGGTCTGTAGTGCTTTCGATTACCGTGCTCAACCGGTACCCGGCCTTCTTGGCTTTATCCGGTGCGCCGGTCGCACCAGCCTCATTCTGCCTTTGACCGAATCGGGTCTCGTACCGTTGCGATGGCCCGACCCCTCTAGTTTTACCTACTCGTTTGTCTTCCACCAGAGCCTCGTAGTTCTGGCATGCGGCTTCAACGAAGCCCGTCTTCTCTTCAACCGGGTCGCTCCACCCGGTTACCTCCCGGACCCGTTTTTCCGCGCGGTCCGCTTCTTCTTTCCTTAGCCGTGCGCCGGCGAGGCCTTCCAGCATCAGCAACAAGAATCCGGCTTCGTTCGTCTTCCGGGCCTCACCACCTCCGACCCGGATGCCAGCCGACGCCGAGTAGTGGATGGTCTCCGCCTGGCGAGCCGCCGCTTCTTCCATCAGTCGTTTCATACCCCCTTGTCCAACATTCAGGTCCAGGGCCCTTCGGGTCTCGCTAGCGTGCACCCAACCGTTCCATAGGTACACCACGTTGGCTCTCATTGCCTCGGCGAAGTCCCCGCAGTCCTTCCGAACGTGGCCGACTGCGTCGCACCACAAACACCGGTTTCCAGTTAGAGGCCTTCGGTCACGGGCCTATTCGCCGCCATCCCTCCATGCCTGTGCAATCTGGAGGTCCTTTACCATCCTAGTCAGCTCCTCTAGAGTTGCTCCTCCGGACGAACCTTTGACCATGCCGGTCGAAGTCGATTTGGTCTCAAGCCTGTCTCGGGTCTCTTCCCTTCGTGCTAGCTGGGTTGGCTCGAGTTTCATTGCTGCTACAGAGCCCGCCCCTGTTGATCCTTTATCGACCCACTCTCGCCGCTTGTCGAAACGGCCACAGACCCTCTTCACCACGGCCCAGTCGGCCGTCAGCCCGTCATCAGTCTCTAGCAGGAGACCCACTTGCCCCCGGTCCCTCGCATCCACTGACTTAACGAACAACAGGATGCGACTTGTGTCTAGTACGGTCCGGTCGAGCGCCGAAAGACGCACGAACCATTCTTCAAACTCCCGGAGGAGCACCGACGCGTTTCTCCCCTTTTCGGGGGTCTCTACCCATTCCATGAAGTCCCGTTTCGAGAGCCGGAGCGCGTCATCAAGCCCGTATTTTTCGAGGAGCCGACCTTCAAACTCTTCCCAGGTCCAGCTCTCAGCTCGTACCTCGAGCACTTCCGCATGGATGCCCGGCATCGCCACCCGAGGGAATCCGGTCAGTCGCCTTTCTTCCGGAATGTCTCTAATTACCATCCCGCCCGGTAGGCCTCCAAATAGCTCGTGATGTCCTTCCCACCGAACCGGCCTATCGTGCCGACGGCCGCTTCAATAGCCCTATCGAGGGCGCCTGCACCTTCGTGCGCAGTCACTATCCGATCCACAGCCGAAGCCATCGCTTCCGCGAGATCTAACCCCCTCATCTTCCTATTCCTCTGCCGCCTGTTCACGTCGGGTTCACCAAATATGTCGCATTGTTACGCGCGTGCGTGGGGAACGAGGCGGGACCACCGGGGTCTTGGACCGAGAAATAGCTAGGAAGGAGGAGAGCGGAAAGGCAACGGACGCACTTGCACACGCACAAACATGAGAGCACACAGGAAACACAGTCCAACAACACAACAAAACGAGACGACTAGAAGTCCGAGTATATGAACACGTATGTATATAAAATATATATATATATATATATCGAGACGGTTACAATTAACAGGCCGGCAAGGCGAACACCGACGCCTGTTCACTCATACACACAGATGAGCAAGATGGAGACTCTGCCGGAAGCACACGGGCGTTCCACGGAGCAGAGTCAGCCTCCCGAAAACCTGCACAAAAATGGCTATGGAGAGTGGCAGAGGAGAAGGGCTCGGTCCCAGTCCGGCAGCACTTCATCCTCTCTAACGCGCGATCCCTTTCCCCATTCCTCTCCCTCTCTTTTATAGCCCAAGGAGGGAGGCCGTTATCATCCGTTACATCATATTAATTCTCTGTCCTTTCGGACAGAGATACACCTCGATTCGCTCCCTATTGAATGCATGCTACCTAGGATTTCCTCTCAGCCGACTTGTACCTACCTACTTACTATACAACAAAAAGTGTGCTCGCGTGTAAGGGCCGGTTTACACACGCTAAACTCGGTTTCCGCCTAGGGACAATTTTCTTCATGACAACGTGCATGCACAGGAATTAAAGACGAGGCGGTGACAAAAAATGGCAGCCCAAAATATCCAGACAAACGAAGGAGTCTCATTTCGCGAACGAAAGCTTTTGAGAGCACAACAAAGCACGTAGGTTTCCAGAAGAACACATGAGATTAACAGATCCCAAGCACCCACCCATAGCAATGAAATCGGCGAAGAGTATATAGAGCCGATGGCAGTCTCGACCGCCACCAAAGATTGGCTCAGCAAGCACGGCCTTGAGGGATTCATCGAAAAGGCTGAAGCACCACCACACGAGGAACTAGAGAAGGTCGCAGCAACGATCTACCTCGACGAACTCTTCGAGGGGACAGTGCAGGCCCTCATTGGATTACCCGTCGGAGGACTGTGCTCCATTGAGAACCCCTGCACCGACATATTGACCGATTATTTTGGGGAGTAACTCTCAATTTCCGGCAAGGTGTACCGGACACAGGACGACGAAAATCTCTTGTTCTAGGAAGTGGCTCGAGTATTACTCGAGCATGGATTCGTTCACCCCCGACCACTCGTTATGCCGAAGAACATGGCTAGTTTCATCATTGTCACATTTGAAGGCCTTAAGGTGGACTGGCCAGTGATAGTGGCCGACTCACTACGGGCGGGAATTGCATCTGTAATGGATGGGAAGAAAGCATGCGGTGGATTAGCATAGTAGTTAACGATATTGTTACCTCCGACATGCACCATCAAGCCGAAGAAGCGAGGCCCACCACACCCAACAAGCCATCCAAATGGCAACAGCTCCTAGAAAAACACAACCCCGGATGGACATCAGGGGACTCGTCTCAGCGGGAAGAAGAAGTGTCGGATACAAGGAGACAGGAGCCAATCGAGAAAGTTCCGGAAAGGATGGCAAAACCGATCAAGATAAAGTTGTGTCGGCATGACAGAGACCAAGAGGGACTGGTATATAGGGTAAACCAAGACCCGCGGAAGAGGAAGTTGAAGAAGAACCAGCCGAAACCCTCGAGTGTCGCCTAAGAAAGCACAATAGTGAGCAGCAGGGGGAACGATCGAGTCCGGAGAAGGAGAGTACACCGATTCCCCGCTCATCGGTAGGGGAACCCAGATCGGAGATGGAGCCAACCGACAAACCAGAAGTGGTGAAGATGGTTCCACCGGAACCGGACCAGAAGTGGTCTTCTAAGGTAGGAGCAACAGGAGGAATGCCTACCGAAGCGGACACCAGAGCAAGTGGAGCCATTTGCACAATGGCTCAGGGGGGAGCAAGAAGTAAGGTCGGAGTTAGAACAAGAGTTCGTTGTACTCACACAACACAGAACTTGCCGGTAATGCTTAGAATGGCTTGGGAAGCAGGTATCCAGTGTGGCTGACCGGATAGATGAACAACAATAGATGGGGCGGAGACAGGTGGAACGGTTGCTGACAACAACCGAAGAATTGGATAAGGCCCAAAATCAGATTCGGAGCCTGGAGGAGGAGCTGGCAAGCGCCAAGGAGTTTGAGGTCCTCATGTCAAAAATGGACCACGATACAACCTCCGGAACAGAGCCAGTAGAACCGGCTAATTTACAGAAGAAAGCTTTGGAAATGGATGTTGAACCAGTGGCTAGAACAGCCCCAGAAAAAGAAGTTGAGCGGGAATAGGAAATGCAAACACTAAGAGAGGAATTAGCTGCTCAAGAAGCATTAAGAGAGCGAGAAAGAGAGTAGAGGAAGACAACCGAAGAAGAGAAACGGAGAACTGAGGAATGTCTCCGAAAGAGTCAAGTGAACAACAACCAGCTGAAGGAGGAAACAGAGAAGTTGTTGCAGGGAAAGACAAGCTCCAGAGGATGGCTGAAATGGAGATAGAGAGGTTGAAGGAAGAGATCTGACAACAAAAGGATCGGGAAGATCAGGCGCACTGTCAAATCAACCAGCGCCTAAAGCAGAAAACGGAAGACTTCGAGAAGCTACACAAAGACCATAAGCAACTCGTGGTGGAACATAAGAAGGTAGGGTCGGATTATGACCGACAATAAGACAAGCTTAAGGAGGTCCGGATGGAGCTCAAGGAAAAAACGGAGGCACTAACAGATCAAGGTAAATTGATGGCTGAGATGGCGATGAAGTTGATGGAGGATGCGATGAAATAATATAAGCAATGCAACATAAAAGAAGGTATAGCATAATTCAACCTCATACCAACAGTTGTATCTAAAAATAAGTGAAGTCCTTGCCGTCGATTCTTAAAGGCCACTTACCGTTGCAATAGAACATTAGCAGAACCCTGCAAATCATCATATTGACCACGTAGTGTGTGGACAAAAAACATTGAGAATTCAATAAGCATAGTGTGGAGATGTATGTGAACATTGTTAAAAACAGAAATGAGGCAGTGCAACAGGCAAAGATGGTTTTGGATAGGTTGCAAACGACCTATCAGACCCAATTTATGGCGAAGGCGAAGGCGACCGCTGAACTCATCAAGTAGCTCAAGAACGAGAAGGAGACCACAGAAGAGAGGAAGAAGCTCGGCATCAACAGAATCCAGATGATTGTCGGAGCATGGAGGAACCAGACGAAGACAAAGATCGAAGATTGTTCATCCCCGGTATGGAATGAATGGTCCCAACAAGCGGCGGAACTCCAGATACTCCGAGCCGATGCGGAAAACCGAAAAAAGGTCAGCGACAATTTCTACAAGCTGGATGAGGAAAGCATTATCACCATCCGGGAGTAATTGGCAGATGATTTTTTTGCCTTGACCAAAAATCATTGAGACGTTGTCTAGAAGCTCATCAAAAGGCTCAAAGACGATCAACTCGACACATAACTGCAGTTCGAGCGATACCAGCGGAAGCAAAGGTGGAAAGAAGCGGAAAAGCGAGTTGAGGCCATAAATATCAGCGATGAGGAACAACCCGAGGACCCACAGCCAAACCAGCAACCGAATGACATCGGAGCAGAGCAACCGGTGAGAAATAGTACGAAGCACCCAAAGGGAGTTGGTACGGATCAGACGGAACCAGCCGGCACGGAGCATGCAGAGAGAGTCAAAAATGAAAAAGAAGCTGGAACGGATCAACCGGAGGGAGCCGAGGCAAGACAATACCAACAACAAAAGGAAGAACCATTTGAACCCTTGGATCAAAGCATTTTGGACATACTCAACAAAGAATGAAAGAGCTAACCCGTGGGTTCGACATGCAATGCATTGTCCCACGGGCGTGCCATGTGTTGGCCGGAGTATGATCCAGAGGAATATATGAGAAGGGACGAGTCGGATATGATAATTAGATTAATTAGTAATTAGGAATATTATAGGAATGGACGCATCCGGAATAGTTGTACCGATCCGGATTTGGGCCGATTGATAGTCGGTAGCCAGTAAGGCACCGTTCTGTAATTCTAGCCGGTTGCCTATAAAAGGATTCGGGAATCGATGTAATGAGGTGCAGAAGTAATACAAGTTTAAGAATTCTACTTTAATTCTATTGTGTCTCTTTCTTAGTTGTCGTTCCACGTTCAATTATAATCTTACACATGTTTTCATTAATCGATTGTGTATTACTCATTCGGAGAGTATCCGGAACAATAACCGGATTGGAATCGGATCTACGTCAGATAACATCACTCCCTCAACCACCCTTTGGAGAAATGTTCTGGAAGGACACCCTGTGTTTGTGGCTAGTCCAGCCCAGGATAAACACCCAGTTCGACCACATGTAGTGGCTATCGGCATACTCTTCTTCCTTCGCCACTTTGTCGATTCCCATCGCGCTAACATCGACAAGCTTTACGTTCTCTGACTCTGTAGAGAGCCACTTCCAATTCACGAGGTCAACGATTGTGTCGTGAACCTCTTTCTTGGCAATACCCAATACCTCTCACAACATGAGTTCCACCTAGCTGTCAAGGATTCACTCTTCGAAAACCTTTCGTAGGTCTATCGACTTCTCTATCTCTGAGCTCAGCCGGAAGCTGGGAAAGTTTCCCTATTCCTTCTCCTGTTGGTCAGTCAAACCACCATCACCTCTTTTTGGTCTACTCCAGGTGGCGTACCTACCCAAAGGACCTGCATCTCTGGCCTTCCCAACCCGCTTGTCTTCAACCAGAACTTGGTAGTTTTAGCATGTAGCTTCTACAAAGCTGGTCCTTTCCTCCACCGGATCGCTCCATTAGGTGACCTCCCGAATCCGCTTCTTCTTTCTTCATCTTCTTCCTGAAGAAGCCTTCTAGCACAACCTGCCAAAACCCGGCGTCATTCCCATCTTCACGTTCTTATCCTCTCCGACCCGGATACCGGTCGACGTCGAGTAATGGATGACTTCGACATGCCGCATCACAACTTCCTCCATTATCCTCTTCATGCCACCTCACCCGTTGTTCATCTCCAGGGTCCTCTGCATCTCACTAGCATGTACTCGGTTGTTCCACAGGTGTCAGGAACAGTACTAAGACAGAGAGGGAATTAGTACTAAAAGATGTGAATTAGTACTAAGAGAGAGAAAAGGGTGTAGAACTCACGAGAGAAGGACAGAGAGAGAGAATGATGATAACGAAAGATATATTATATTATATCAAGAGTAAGCACAAGACTAGCGTTGAACCAATTTGGTTCGAAATAATGCCTTGTGCCTCCTTTTATAGTGTTTTCAGGAGTAGTCTTGAAGTTTCTAGAATGTTACAGAGAAATCTCAAAATATACATTAATTTTTTATAGTGAAATAATAAATGAAAATAATATCTTTTTTATAACAATATATAGTCTAATGGCAAGAGCTTAACCCATGTAACATAAAGTCATGGATTTGAATCATGACACTATCTCCCTTTTAAAACGACAAGTGTTACGAGTCGTTTTGGATTGAGGACCTGGTTGTCTGGATATTGACGATGGAAGTCTTCAAGAAGAACACGAGCATTGGTCACATTCTCTATTGGTTCCCAAGTATGCTCCTTAGGGTTGTATCCTAGCCAATCGACCAAATAGTAGAGCTTATTGCGAACAATCTTGGAATTGAGGATGGCGACAACCTCGTACTCAGGTCCATCTTCAAGTTCGATCGGAGGTGGAGGTGGTTTAATACGACCTGGGATTGTGTTGTTCTGATAGGGTTCTAGTGTTGGGATTTCAGTCCCTCCGGATGGGATGTCCGGAGATGAATGACGGCAAGCCCGGTTGCGGTTACGGAGCCGGATGATGAAGACCCCGGTTACGGAGCCGGATGATGAAGACCCCGGCTACGGAGCCGGATGATGAAGACCCCGGTTACGGAGCCGGATGATGAAGACCCCGGCTACGGAGCCGGATGATGAAGACCCCGGTTACGGAGCCGGATGATGAAGACCCCGGCTACGGAGCCGGATGATGAAGACCCCGGTTACGGAGCCGGATGACGAATGTACCCGGAGAGAGATCCGGATGCGGAGACATATTTGTGAATATGTTTGCCAAGAGCCCTTGAGGCTATATTTGTAAATAGCCCGAAAGTCATATGTGTATAAATATGACTTAGGGCAAACAGTTAAGGCTGTTGTTGCTCATTTTTCTGTTTTCCACTAAGAGGGAGCGAAGTGAGAGCAGCCGAGAGAGAGTGAGAGAGAAGGAGGAAGGAAGAGGTCGACGCCTCTGTGTAATACCGCCGCCTGTGGCGAGGACAGCGAGCTCAAGGTCGTCGCCTTGCAGCTCGCCATTGTACATTCCCGCGTATAGTGATAGTTGGAGTCTTGCACTCCCGTGGTTTTTCCCATTTAGGGTTTTCCACGTAAAACATCCAGTGTGCCCTTCTCTCTATTGTTTTCGTGCATTGTTGCATTTCCCGTTTTCTGTGAATCGATCCTGTTCCTCGGTTGTGGCCGAGCACGGAATTCCGACAAAGTGGTATCAGAGCGACGGTAACACAGAAAATGGAAGGCGGCAGCAGCGGGCAGCCGGGGATGATGGTGCTGAATGCGCAAAACTACGCCGACTGGAAGATAAAGATGGAGGATCTGCTCATTGTTCGGGACCTGTATGAACCGATCGACAGGTCGGAAATACCCAAGGGGGTACTTGAGACGGAGTGGAGGCTTCTGAACCGGAAAGCCGTTGCAACCATTCGGCAATACGTCGACGTGAGCGTTCTACAACACGTGGCGAACGACACCAACGCATATGAGATGTGGAGGAAGCTATCGGGCCTCTACGAGAGGAAGAATGCGTTGAACCGGACCTCCCTGATGAGAAAGATAGTGAACCTCAAGTACCGGGACGGCGAGAGTATGGTGGAACACGTAAGCACGTTCATGGGATTCGTGAACCAGCTTGCGGCGATCAAGTTCCCGTTGGAGGATGCAATGCAAGCCATCATCCTGATGTGTACATTGCCGGACAGCTGGGAGAACTTGGTGGTGACTCTCAGCACCTCCTGCACCGAAGATAACTTGTCCCTACAAACGGTAAAGACAAGTATTTTGAACGAAGAAGCGCGTCGGAGAGATAAAGAACCGGTCTCCGACTCGAAGGCGCTGCTTACCGAATCGGAACGGGGAAGACAATGGAACCGGAGTCCGCAAAGACGGGAGAAGTCGGGGACCCGGTCGCAGTCAAGAGGAAGACCCACATGCTTCCACTGTGGGAAGCCGGGGCACTTCCGGAAGAATTGTCGGCATTACCGAAAAGACAACGGAGCCGACGACACCGATTCGAAGAAGTCACCGGAGAGAAACGGTGCATACCGGGGAGCCACGGACCGGAGAGGTCCGGATCGGCGAGGGCAGGACCGGAAAGGAACGACGGCACTCGCGGCAAGTGAAGAAGAGATAATGCTTATTACCGAAGAGAGGGAGCTGAACCTTGCCGGTGTAGAGATGACCTGGGTGGTCGATTCCGGAGCGTCGTTCCACCTGACCCCGGAGAAGAAATACTTCTCATCCTACACAGCCGGTGAGCACGGCTGTGTCCGGATGGGAAATGAAGGCACATGCCGGATTGCCGGCATAGGAGACGTGTGGCTGTTGACATCAACCGGATGCAAGATGCTGTTGAAGGATGTGCGACACGTTCCGGAGGTCCGATTGAACCTGATCTCGGCCGGGAGGCTAGATGATGAAGGCTACATGGGTAGCATCCGGAACGGTGTCATGAAGTTCAGCAAGGGGAGCCTGATAGTGGCTCGGGCCCGGAAGGTCAACACCCTGTACCTGATGAATTCCCGGCTATGTCCGGAGGAGCTGAACGTGGCAGCAGACACTGCCGGTGAGCTGTGGCACAAGAGACTGTGCCACATGAGCGAGAAGGGGATGAAGAGGCTTGCAGAAGACAACCTCATTCCAGTGAAGCATGTGCATCTGGAGAAGTGCACCGATTGCCTGGCCGGTAAGCAGAACCGAACCTCCTTCCACTCAAGGCCACCGACGAGACGTAGCGCACCATTGGAGTTGGTGCACACGGATGTGTGTCAGGTAGAAACGAAGTCACATGGCGGAGCCCAGTACTTCGTGACTTTCATTGATGATCACAGCCGGAAGCTGTGGACGGCGCCGTTGAAGACAAAGGACCAAGTGTTGTCCGTCTTCAAAGAACTCCACGCGAGAGTGGAAAGGGAATCCGGCAAGAAGCTGAAAGCGATACGAGCGGATAACGGAGGGGAATACCGGGGGCAGTTCTAGGAGTACTGTCGCTCGAAGGGAATCCGGCTCGAGTTTACTGTGCCGAAGACGCCGGAACTAAACGGGCTGGCCGAGAGGATGAACCGGACCATAATGGAGAGGGTCCGGAGTATGCTGGCGCATGTGAAATTACCCAAGGGGTTTTGGGCTGAGGCAATGTCGACGGCGACATACGTGATAAACAGATCACCCTCAGTACCTTTGGACGGAGACACGCCGCAGAAAGTGTGGACCGGTAAGGAAGTGTCCTACCGGCATCTGAAGGTGTTCGGGTGTCTCGCATACGTGCATGTGGCAAAGGACCGGAGAGGAAAGCTAGATCCAAAGACCCGGCTATGCATATTCCTCGGTTACGGCGACGACGAGTTCGGCTACCGAGTATGGGACCCGGTCGACAAGAAGATATTCAGGAGTCGAGACATCATCTTCATGGAGGACAAGACACTCGCCGACTGGGAGTCGGAGAAGAAGATGAAGAGCTCCAAGTCGACCGGTGAGGATCAACTCTACGAGGAGCAGTCCCGACCGGCAAGGGACCGGTTAACACTCGAGGATCCGGCCGAAGACTATGAAGAAACAGAACCGGCCGAAGAAGATGAAAATGATACCGGAACCGGCCCCGATCCCGAAATGGATTCGGATGAAGAAGAATCGGAAGAACCGGTTACCGAAGCTCCAGAACGGAGATATCCTCTAAGAGAGAGAAGGGCCCCCCGGAGATTTCCGGAACCAGAGCACGTGCTGCTAACCGACGAAGGGGAGCCGGAGAGCTTTGAAGAAGCAAAGCATGACACCCAGAGCCGCAGGTGGTTGAGTGCCATGCAGGACGAGATGGATTCCCTGCATGAGAACCACACATATGAACTTGTGGAGTTGCCGAAAGGAAAGCGGGCACTTCGAAACAAGTGGGTGTTCAAGCTGAAACCGGGAGATGCCGGAAACCCCCCGAGATACAAAGCCAGGATCGTGGTGAAGGGGTTTCAGCAGAAGAAGGGCGTCGACTTCGACGAGATATTCACCCCGGTAGTGAAGATGACCTCCATCCGGACGGTGCTGAGCATAGCGGCAAGCATGGACCTCGAGGTAGAACAGATGGACGTGAAGACGGCATTCCTTCACGGTGACCTCGAAGAAGAGATCTACATGCAGCAACCGGAAGGATTCGAGAAGAAAGGAAAGGAGCACCTGGTATGCCGGTTGAAGAAGAGCCTTTACGGACTGAAGCAGGCTCCCCGGCAATGGTACCGGAAGTTCGACTCCTTCATGACCGACGAAGGGTACCACAAAACGCAGTCTGATCACTGCGTGTTTGTGAAGAAGTTCGAAGGAGGAGACTCTCTAATACTCCTCCTGTACGTGGACGACATGTTGATCGTCGGACGGGACCAGGTCAAGATACGGACGCTGAAGAAAGCGCTTCACCGAACCTTCTCAATGAAGGACCTGGGTCCGGCGAGGCAAATACTAGGGATGCACATCATCCGGGACCGGAAGAAGAAGCAGTTGTGGCTGTCACAAGAGAAGTACGTGACAAAGGTGCTTCACCGGTTCAACATGTCGGAAGCAAGACCGGTCGGGTCAACCCTCCCGGGAAACTGCAAGTTGTCCAGCAAGCAAAGCCCCAAGACAAAGGCTGAGAAGGAGGACATGATGAAAGTACCATATGCCTCTGCCGTCGGAAGCTTAATGTACGCAATGGTGTGTACAAGACCAGACATAGGATATGCAGTTGGAGTGGTGAGCCGGTACATGAGCAAACCCGGCAAAGAGCACTGGAACGCGGTCAAGTGGATACTCCGATACCTGAAGGGCACGGCAAACGTGTGCCTCCGATTCGGCTCCGGTAAGCCCGAATTCGACGGCTTTACCGATTCGGATATGTCGGCTGATGCAGATACCAGCCGGTCCACATCAGGGTATGTTATGACGTATGCAGGTGGAGCTGTTTCGTGGCAGTCGAGGCTGCAGAAGACGGTTGCGTTGTCAACCACGGAGGCGGAGTACATGGCGGCTGTTGAAGCCGGCAAGGAAATAATATGGATGAAGGACTTCATTAGAGAGCTCGGTATCCAGCAGGAGGAGTACCGACTCTACTGCGACAGTCAGAGTGCCATCCACCTTGCGAAGAACGCGGCTTATCACTCCCGGACGAAGCACATCCAGCGAAGATATCACTGGATCCGGGAAAGGATAGAAGACAAGGAGTTCGTGCTGACGAAGGTCCACACGGACGAGAACGGGTCGGATATGCTGACCAAGGTGCTCACACCCGACAAGCTGGAAGCATGCCGGAAGAGGATCAGACTGGAGAGACATCCCATGCCGAAGTGAAGGGGGAGTTTGTTGGGATTTCGGTCCCTCCGGATGGGATGTCCGGAGATGAATGACGGCAAGCCCGGTTGCGGTTACGGAGCCGGATGATGAAGACCCCGGTTACGGAGCCGGATGATGAAGACCCCGGCTACGGAGCCGGATGATGAAGACCCCGGTTACGGAGCCGGATGATGAAGACCCCGGCTACGGAGCCGGATGATGAAGACCCCGGTTACGGAGCCGGATGACGAATGTACCCGGAGAGAGATCCGGATGCGGAGACATATTTGTGAATATGTTTGCCAAGAGCCCTTGAGGCTATATTTGTAAATAGCCCGAAAGTCATATGTGTATAAATATGACTTAGGGCAAACAGTTAAGGCTGTTGTTGCTCATTTTTCTGTTTTCCACTAAGAGGGAGCGAAGTGAGAGCAGCCGAGAGAGAGTGAGAGAGAAGGAGGAAGGAAGAGGTCGACGCCTCTGTGTAATACCGCCGCCTGTGGCGAGGACAGCGAGCTCAAGGTCGTCGCCTTGCAGCTCGCCATTGTACATTCCCGCGTATAGTGATAGTTGGAGTCTTGCACTCCCGTGGTTTTTCCCATTTAGGGTTTTCCACGTAAAACATCCAGTGTGCCCTTCTCTCTATTGTTTTCGTGCATTGTTGCATTTCCCGTTTTCTGTGAATCGATCCTGTTCCTCGGTTGTGGCCGAGCACGGAATTCCGACATCTAGAAGAGAACTATGAAATACTAGACGTATTCGTAGTTGCGGAGGTAGATCGAGACGAAAAGTGACATCATTAATTTTTTCGATAATACAAAAGGGACCCAATTGCCGATAATCCAATTTATCGCATGGGCGAGTAGTCTTGATGTGTCGTCATAATAGCTATACCCGATCTCCAATGTTAAAACTAGATGGAAGCCGATGACAATCCGCATAATCCTTGTGTGTTTGTTGAGCTTGTTGTAAATAGTAGATAAATCCGCATGTATCTTGCGTAACTGCTCCAAACGATCCTCTGCACAAGGATTTGTAGGTAACTCCAGAGTTTCGAATACACACCACTAGGGATGATAGCCCGTATAAGCATAAAATGGTGTAACCTTAGTAGATGAGTGGACAAAATTATTATAGCAAAATTATTATAGCAAAATTATTATAACCTTAGTAGATGAGTGGAGAATATCCATCCAGTCATCTTGGTGATAGCTTAGAAAACACCAAAGATATTGTCCCACTGTTTGATTTGTTCGTTATGCTTGTCTGTCTATTTGCGGGTGGTAGCCGGAGGAGAGGTTACAAGTGACCTTGAGCATTTTGAAGAGGTGTTTCCAGAATTTCGAGATGAACAGGGGTCCACGGTCGTTGATGATACTATCGGGGAGGCCATGATGCTGACATACCTCACGCATGATAGTTTCAGTGGTTTCTTCATTAGGGATTTCCTTATTACATGGCAGGAAATGGGCCATCTTCGTATATCTATCTACTACTGTTAAGATCAAATCAAATTCCTTAGAAACTGGAAGATCTGTGATGAAATCTAGAGCAATGGAATGGCACGGCTTGCATGGAATTGGTAATGGTTCCAACAAACCATATGGATGATGTCTTGGCATCTTTGCTCTGGAACATGTATCACATGTCCGAACATAATCTTCGACAAATCGTCGTATATGGGGCCACCAGAATGATCATTGTACTAACTCTAACGTTTTAGCACTACCAAAATGCCCAGCTATATATGTGTCATGACAATTTTGAACTACTCGAAGATGACAAGAACCATTAGGAACATACAAGAGCTTCTTAAAGAATAGTAATCCATCATGACATTCGAATTGTCGGTAATTCGTACCTGGTTGTTGCAACTGTGAACAAGATGCTCGAGAGGGATCAATTTGTGGTAGAATGGCTTGAGCAAAAGCATCTGTCTTCAAGTCCTCACGTATGGTATCGATAATGTGGGAATCCAATGGCATATCGAAAATCTGCGGTGTCGTGCCTTTCGGCTCTGGATCGTTGCATGCATCGGGTGGGAACCACCGAGGTTTTGGACTAGGAGAAAAGAAAATTCTAAGATAATTAAGAATATGAAATATATGGTAGGAAAGAAAGATATGAAAAACTCGTGAATCCCACGAGTATAGTGTATTAATTGATACTTAGAATGTAAGAGAGAAATAGATGGCAAAATCGTGAATACCACGAAAAAAAAATTATTAATCAATCCTTGTAAAATAATCAACAACCCCCCATACATCTTTTTCTCCTCCTTATATAAGGATGGAAGAGGCTAAGCATAGCTTCATGCTTTTTTTTTAAAGTGTTCATGCACACTAAATGTGCATGAGTTGCCTTTTTACACTATGCTTTTATTTCCTAAATATAGTGCTCATGCTCGTTAGATGTGCACGAGTCATTTTTTATTGGTGTACATTCTTCTTATAAATAAAGTATTCACGCATTCTAAAAAAATGCATGACTTACCTTTTAATAAAGGTAGGCGTAAATAAAGGTCTTATACGTATTAAATCTATATTTAGAACACTTAGGATAAGTTAGTACAATGGTAAGGTTGAAATTTGTCTACGTGGAGGTACAAGGTTTGAATCCTGCCCTATGCACGTAATAAATATTTTCAATATTTTATTTTATTTATTATAAGTACTTTAAATCGGATATAGTATTTTACATATTTCACGTAGTGTGTGATTCACACTACGACACTCGCCCCCTCCGAACCCGCACATCCTCCGGTATGTGCCGAAGTCCCCGATGCTTGCTATTCACCTTCATCCGAAGCTTCCTCCAATTCTCCCCTTAAGTCAACTATGAGTTGTAATCCACTTTCTTCGCTTTCCGCATCACCGCGATCTTCGTCCGATTGCTCCTTGTTGGTCTTGTCTAGGATCACATAGGGTTCTTCATCAGTCCGCTTCTTGAAAATCTTCACCCGTTTCCCAGCTATAGGCACTCATAGCATCGTTCCATCCAACTCGCATAGTCGGTAAGTTCCGTTGTCGAAAACTTTCCGAACCTCGTATGGCCCGAACCACCTTTTTGCGAACTTCTACATCGTTGTATGTTGATGATCCAAACTACTGTCGTAGACAATCACCCAATCTCCTTCTTCAATCTTACGCGGTCATAGTCGGTGCTTTGTGTCGAACCGGCTTTTATTCCGGAATCGCGCTTCTTGTTTTCGACGCATTGCTTCCGCTACGTCTTCCGGTCTTCCCTCTAGTTGTCATATCCGGACCGCTAGTAGTTCTTCCCGGCTCATCTCTTCCTTCCACGGTAGCACTATCCATATCGCGATCGCGGTTTCCGTTGGCATTACCGGTGCTTGTCCGGTCATGAGTTCTGCCGGCATGTAACCGGTTACGGAGCTATGCGTCGTCCGATCCGCCCATAGTGCATACGGAAGCATATGCGGCCAATCCTTCACCCTTCCATCGCATGCCTTCGCAAGTGCTTTGACGATTGGACTATGTCCTCGTTCGATCTTCCTGTTGGCTTCCAGATTGTATGTCGTTGTCAGTGTTAACCGAACTCCATGTTTGGTGAAGAATTCCTTAGCTTTATCAGAGTCGAGTTCTCCCCGATCCGCAATCACTTGTCCTACGCACCCGTACCTGCAAAACACTTCTTCCAAAAAGAATTGGCATACCGCAGAACACGTTTTCCTCCGTAGCGCCCGACCTTCTACTTGGTTAGTGAGATCTTCCCGAGCTAACACCAAGTATTTATTTTGTCCGATCCCAGTTGGCATGGCTACAATATCGACCATCCATTTGAAGTTGATTGTTGGTGAGAATGTCGGATGTAACTCATCTCGGTGTCGAACTCCGGAGTAGATTTGACACTTCTCGCAGCTTTCCATGAACTCCGCTATATCTTTGTACATGTTTTTCCACCAATATTTTTGTTTGATTTTCACAAAAGTTGCCCATGTTCCTCGATGTCCAGCCCAATCAGATTCGTGAAATTCAGACATTATCCGGTTTCGTTGCTCTTTCGTCTCGACTACCCGAAGTGGTATGCCATCCGGTCTTTTCGGCTCCCTCCATATTAATCCATTTTTCAAGAAGAACTTTCGGACTTGCCGCTTCTTACTTCGGATCTCGGCTCTCTTCTCTTTATTTTCCGATGATACCTCGATTTCTTGTAGCACTTTCCTGATCAGCAAGCTTTCTCCCTCGTATTCTTCTTCCCGGAATTCTCGGATTACGTTTACCCAGCATATGTGCTCCGAAGCAAAGTAGTCTTCAGAAACGTCTTCATTATCGGATTCGGTTATGTCATCTCTGAACCGCGCCCTTGATAGCATATCCGCTACCGCGTTGTCTTTTCCGGAGATGTGGCGTACCTCCGGATTAAGCGACTTAACATATGCAATCCACCTTAGCATAGCCACATCCGGTATCATGCAACACCGCATCAGCCCGAGTATTGGAAGACAATCTGTTTCGATCACTACTTCGGCTCTGATCAAATAATCTCGATCCGATTTATTTGCCGACATGACTCCCCATAATTCTCTTTTGACTTGTGCATATCCACGTTGCCTTTCGTTGAGAACCTTTGCTCCGAATCGGATCGGATATAGCGAACCATCCGGATCAGCTTGATTGATGACCCATCCGATTCCGGTTGGACTTGTGTCAACCGTTACTATGATCGGTCGGTCATAGTTCGGCTTCTTTAGTGCTTTTGCCGTCTGTAGTGATTTCTTGAGCTTCTTCACGGCTTTGGTATGCTCCGGTTTCTATTCAAACTTCTTACCCTTCCTCAACAAGTGATAGAGTGGGTCCGCAATATGTGCATAGTGCGGAATCCATATGTGGTAGAATGCACGTGCTCCAAGAAACCTTCGGACTTCGGATTGTGACTCGCATACTTCTTTCATAGCTTGAATCACGTCGATCTTGGTTGGGGACGGTCTTCGGCCGTAGGGCCCACATAGATGTCCGACTACCAATATTTCTTCTTGCTCGAATGCCGATTTCTCACCGGAAAGTGTTAGGTGCACATCTTCTAACTTTCGAAGCACTTTCTCGCAATCGCGAATATGGTCGATTAGGAACTGTCGGCATCCCCGATCATCCGTAGTCTCGTCTTTTTCTTCCACCGTGCATCCTTTTATCGGAATGTCATCTAGGAATGGCATTGTTATCTCCGGAATGCAGTCCCGGACCACCTTGTTCATTGCATCCATCATATGTGTGACCAAGTTTGTTGCGCCTTGTGGTAGTGTGCACATATAGACTAATCCTATCGGTGTCCGCATGGTAGTGATGTCTCAGCTCTCCACGACTAGTTGGAATTGGTCATATCCGGAGTATAGGTCTCCGATGGAGTATATCGCTCGACTGGCAAATGCTTCCGCAAATTTGTCCACTATCAGACCAACTCCGAAGTTCCGGATCGTGACTTTGTTCACCAGTTGCAAGTCTTGGATAAATTGGAGTGACCCATTCTTCTTCGGAACCGTAAACCATCGATTTGAGTACGGAGCGTTTGATGGCTCTAGAATCCCCATCGCCACCTTCTCCTTGAGCAAGTTGATGATTTTGGGAATATGCGCCCGCGGCACCGAAATCGGCTTCAGGTTCCACAGCACATGGTCAATCGTGAAGATCACCATCGGCTCCACTATCTTCGAATCAATGCACCCTATCTCCTTCGATGTGAATGCAAATGCTTTCCCATGTTGTTCCAACATCCCTCGGAATCGTGCTTCTTCATTTTGTAAAATGAAACCACCTCCACCGATCCGAATTTTCTTCCGGGTCTCATCCATGAAGGCATGTCCGATATCCACGGACTTCCGAAGTGTCGGATCTCCTGAAACTTCTTTCCTCTTTTGTTCGCTATTGGCGGGTAGTGGTCCCACGGCCAGTTTCACCTTCTTCTCCACGGTCTTGTATTTCGTACTTACCATTGCTTCTTCTTTGCAAAGCGCATCCGGCCCCATTTTCACAATGATCTCGTACATCTCGACCGATTCCATCGGGACTACCCAGTCTCCCTAGCTTGTATCTTTCGCGAGCTCTTCAAGCCGTTGTAGCATGCTCCCATAGAACACTTCTTTGACTATTCCCACGATTTCTTCATCTTCTTTTATTATTGATGCCGACCATAACTTATCCTCCACTTTTCAGTATTCTTTCTTCATTCCTCCGGTTACGGCCGTGTACGTAGATGCCCCATCCGGACCGATTCGTACTTGTTTTGCTCCGAGAGTTTTCTTCCTGTGTGGGGTATCAAGGCTTCTCGGACTATCACTGCCCCACTCCGCAACAATCCGCTCTAAAAATCCATCCTTGTTTGGGACAAGAGCTTTCTCTTGTTCCTTTCATGAGTTGCTGGCACAGTTAGGAATTGGACGGATTTCCCTCCGCTTTGGCTCCGAATTCGTGCGAAAGCACCGCTATCGAGCACCTTTGTTGCCATCCGTGAAGCCGTGATAAAGGGTTGTCCAAGTATCACAGAGTGTGAGACTGCGTCTTGTACGAAGAAATTTTGGTCGATCTCGACATCCCCAATCTTCACCGTCACATCCGGACAAGCCGCAAATAGATCTTCCGTTGCTTTAGTGGCCGCCCGGATCTTCCATCCATGATTGGTGTTAATAGGCCACTTCCCCTTCTGGTAGAACTCCTTAGACATCAAATTGATCTCTGATCCGTGATCAATCAATGCTAGCACGGGCTCTTTGATGTTGCCGATTCGGACCGGAGTCTCGGTAGTTGCACGCGCCCAGTGTGGCTTTGTATAGTGGGAATTCGGAATCTCGCCCTCCACTTCGGTGTTGTTCATCAGAACGGTATTTGCATTCACCATCGACGCATTTTCCTCCATACTTTGTCTTTTTCTCTTCACGAGATCCACAAGAAGATCGTGGAGCTCCTTCTTCACTATTCCGAGTAATTCCCAAAGCGAAAATTCTACCCGGCTATCGAGGATTCTCTCCTCGAACACTTTCTTTATGTCCGTCCGTTGCTCGATGTCTGAAGCGAACTTGAATGCCGGAATTGTCTTTTCTTTTCCCTTCCCTCCGGAGTTCCAACTTTCTGGTGTCTTTGATGGTCCGGCCGCATCATCCGTGCGCCGTCGTTTTTCATCCACATACACTTCATGCAATTGACATAGTGCATGTACGCTATTCTTATCTACAGGGCACTCCCATCCCGTAGCTTCCCGGATACATTCCACGGCGCTTCGGATTTCATCATGGTCAGCTTTCTTCGAAATTTCTAACACTTCCGGCCAAAAAGATGCCTTTGCTGCAGTTGACTCCCCCACACGTATTCCCGCGGTTGTTGCATAATTGTCTTTCACCGCGATCTCCTCCTCTAAGACCTTCTTCATGCTGCCTTTCCGGAAGTTCGGTCGGAGTGGCTTCCGAGAGTCCATCGAATGAATCCGATTTCCCTCGTAACAGACAAGATCCCGTCGTAATGCCTCCTTGTGGTCGTCGCAATCCCTCCAATCATGTTCGGTGCTATCGCACCATATGCACCGACGGTCCATATACTTCGAGCTTGTGGGACGGTCATCCGACTTCTTTACCATCGCGATTTTCAGATTCTCCATTTCTTTCAGCAATTGCTCTACCGTGGTTGCGTCGATTCCCTTCTCGGTCGTAGTCTCCCAAGCCCGCGATTGATAGTATTTCGATCCGGATCTCGGTTTCGGAATCGGTTCCGAAACCCTCTTCTCTTCGTTGGCAAGCCATTGCCCCCTCTATGTGTATCGCGCGACGATATCCCGCACATTTTCCCATGTTTTGGTAAGGCCACTCTCGGTAGTCATGTCCTCTAGAAGCACTCCAAGATCCTTCCGGTCCCGGACGTCTACGGCTCGTAAGAACATAATAACTTTATCTGGTGCGAGGATAGCTTGATCTCTCGCAAACAACCTCCCGAACCGACTTTTGAATGCCGAAAACACATCGAGGACCTTCATCCCCTTGTCTGACATTTCCACCCAATCCTCAAATCCTCTCCACGTTGCCTTGGAGGAGTCCACGATAGCGAACGTGGTCTTTAGCGCATCTTCAAACGCTTCCCACGTTGGATTTTGTTGTCGTAGCCCGTGGATACTTGCTTGAAGCCCGTCGGTAGCTACCCGGTTAAAGGATGTCACTTGCAGTCCTTCTGAAATCCCACACTGTATCATTTCCGCCTTGTAGTCCCGAAGATAGCGTGATATGTCCTTTCCGTTGAATTGCCTGATCCGTTGCACGAGCCGCTCTACTACCGCCGCTATCTCCGACATCGCACATTGCTCTTGAAGCATCCGCTCGAACATCATCATCATGTTGTTAGCCTCTGGTTAATTTTCCATCTCCTTGCCACTCGTGTTCACGTCGGGTTCACCACTTTTGTCGTGCCTTTCGGCTCCGGATCGTTGCGTGAATCGGGTGGGAACCACCACGGTTTTGGACTAGGAGAAAAGAAGATTCTAAGATAATTAAGAATATGAAATATATGGTAGGAAAGAAAGATATGAAAAACTCGTGAATCCCACGAGTATAGTGTATTAATTGATACTTAGAATGTAAGAGAGAAATAGATGGCAAAATCGTGAATACCACGAAAAAAAATTTATTAATCAATCCTTGTAAAATAATCAACAACCCCCCATACATCTTTCTCTCCTCCTTATATAAGGATGGAAGAGGCTAAGCATAGCTTCATGCTTTTTTTTTAAAGTGTTCATGCACACTAAATGTGCATGAGTTGCCTTTTTACACTATGCTTTTATTTCCTAAATATAGTGCTCATGCTTGTTAGATGTGCACGAGTCATTTTTTATTGGTGTACATTCTTCTTATAAATAAAGTATTCATGCATTCTAAAAAAATGCATGACTTACCTTTTAATAAAGGTAGGCGTAAATAAAGGTCTTATACGTATTAAATCTATATTTAGAACACTTAGGATAAGTTAGTACAATGGTAAGGTTAGGGTTTGTCTACATGGAGGTTACAGGGTTTGAATCCTGCCATATGCACGTAATAAATATTTTTAATATTTTATTTTATTTATTATACGTACTTTAAATCAGATATAGTATTTTACATATTTCATGTAGTGTGTGATTCATACTACGACAACGTTGCTTGCAGTCGTGCCGGTCCCAATATTACTTGCTTTTGGTTATCGAAGGTTGGCTCACCAGGATGTGGTGCTAGATATGAGCACCATGATAACGCATCTACCTTCCCTTGTTGCTTCCCAGGATGATATGTAATTCTGAAGTCGAAACGAGTGAGGAATTGGGCCCACCGAGCTTGACGCCAATTTAATACACGAGCATTCTAGAAGTAGGCAAGATTTTTGTGATCACTGAATACGGTGACTTGATGAGAAGATCCCTCTAGAAAATGCCTCCATTGCATGAAAGAGTCCACTATTGCTAATAGCTCTTTATCATGAATTTCATAGTTGATTTCGGCGGCGTCAAAACTTGTGTGAGTGGAAAGCCAAAGGATGCACCTTTTCATCATCGCCTTGTTGTGAAAGAATGCTACCCAAGACGAAATCTGGCACGTCTGCCTCAATGATGAAAGGTTTTGTTGGATCAACATAAGCTAGAATAGGAGCTGATGTGAATGCCTTCTTAAGACTCTCAAAAGCCAAGTCCGCTTCTTTAGACCAAACAAACGATTGCCCCTGCTTGGTAAGTTGTGTGAGAGGCAGAATAAGCTTTGAGTAATCTTGTATAAACTTGCGGTAAAAATTGGAAAAGCCTAAAAAACATTACACATCTCGCAACGAACGTGGATTCTGCCACTCTATCACAGTTTTGACCTTAGTTGGATCCATAGAGATGCCTTCCGAGGTGATGACATAGCATAGAAATTCCACCTAGTTGCAATCGAAACTACATTTTTCTAGTTTTGCATAAAGGCCATGTTCTCGAAGCCGTTTTAGTAATAATAGTACATGAGAATCATGCTCTTCTTGGGTCTTCGAATAAACCAGTAGATCATCCAAATAGATGATCAAACAAACATCCAAGAGATCTCAGAATATATCATTTGCCATGTGCTGGAAGACTGTTGGTGCATTAGTGAGACCGAATGGCATGACCATATATCGAAGTGCACATATCTTGTGAGAAACCTGGTAGTCCATTCATCTCCTGGTTGGATCCATACAAGGTTATATGCTCCTCGTAAGTCAATCTTTGTGAAGAACCTTGCACCATTGATACGTTCTAAAAGACTTGTCAAGATAAGGGGGAGACTGTGCATACCTATTCCTGACGGTGACCTTATTCAAGCTACGGTAATCTACGACGAGACGAAGTGATCCATCCTTTTTCTTGACAACGAAAATGGGTGCGCCGGCTAGAGATTTCGAATGCCAAATAAATCCGTTGGCCAAATTCTCCTCTATGTAGGCTCAAAGGACTTCTAGCTCGATTGGTGACAAGTTGTAGATTGAGCCCCATGGTGGCACTTTTCCCAGTTGTAAATCAATGGGGCAATCATACGGTTAGTGGCGAGGAAGCATATTGGCTTGTACCTTATCGAACACATCGGCATAATGACGATACTTCTCTGGAAGTTGAACTGTAGATTCCTCTTTAGTGGTGTTGGAAGGTTTTACTGATACTGCGAAGAAAAACATTGCTTCCTTGCATCCTTCCTCACGCAATTGACATAGCGAAATGGTTGCAATCCTATGAGTAGATCCCCGGATTTATCTTGTTCTCTAATCTATGTCTTGGTTATGTAATTCGAACCATGGTAACCCCAAGAGAATTTGATGGTCTGGACTACTAATTATATTAAATGATACTACACATACCAAGTTATCTAGGACAACCTGAATCGGCTCTAACTCTTCTACGATTTTTCTGGAAGCAATGGGATGACTATCAATAACTACTACAGATGTTGGGCAAGAAAGTTTTCTTAGGGATATCTGATGAGCTTGGGAAAAATTCCTATCCATAAAGCAAGAGTTGGCTCCAAAATCTAAGAGTGCTAAGACATGTACTAGAGGAATACTTTTAGTACCAACCATTACTTGAGTTGAGAACACATTGCTAACTTGCTAAGAGGGAATGGAACCACTAATGGGTTGCAAAGATCTAGGGTTGTCCAACCAAACGGCTCCTATTTTGGCTGGACTTAATTGTTTAACTCTTCTTCTAGTTGACAAAGGATTTCAAATTTGTTTGAAAGGCTTGGGCTATTAGTACTATTAGGACTATCAGATATTCCTACTGAAATAGACTCAGATTTAGTACAATTAGAACTAGCGACTATTTGGTTTACCTGTCTTCTTGGCCTATGGGGACAGTTCACCCCAATATGCCCTAGTCCACCACAATAGAGACATAGTCTATTTGCTCGGCCTCGCTGCTTTTCCTGTTCCGATAATGTTCTGCGACGATGTTGTCGCGTTGTTACGCACGTGCGTGGAGAAACAAGGCGGGACCACCGGGGTCTTGAACTGAAGAGCAGGTGATAGAAGGGGAGAGAGGATGAGAGAGACGCCCAGTCACGTATGAGCAAACAAACACAGGGGCGTGGCCCGTCAACACAGAAGACACGAATGGACACAGAGACAGGAAGAAACAAGTGTTTGTATATTAACGAATAAAGAGTACACAGCAGAACACGCGAGCAGCTACAACCGAACAGGCCGGCGGACAGATGTTGATGCCTGTTCGTCTACGCACGAAATGGGAATAGGATGGAGGTGCTGCCGGAAGCACACGGGCGTTCCTCGAAGCAGCGCGAGCCTCCCGAAACCTGCAGAGAAGGGTAACCGAGAACAGACAGAGGAGAAGCGTTCGGTTCCGGTCCGACAGCACTTCGTCCTCCTTAATGCCCTTTCGTTTTCCCTGCGTCTCCCTCTCCTTTATAGCGTCAAGAAGGGAGTCGTCTCCCTCATTTACTTCCTACCTACCGAATCTAACTACCCTGGATCTCTCTCTGTACCTAATTCTCTATTATATACATTAAGAGTGCGCACACGTGAAGGGCCGGTTCATGTGCACTATTCACCGATTGCGCCAGGGGACGGTTTTCTTCACGACATCCACCCCCACCTAACCGCGCATCCACCGGTATGCGCCAAAATTGGTTTCTGGTTGGAGAAAACCGGTCTGGGTCCCGTTTCTTCGTCCATCGGTTCGCCCTCCGTTTCGGACTATTCGTCTTCGCTGTCCAGGCCTCTTAGATCCGGTTCGTCGTCGTGGCGTTTCCTAAACACTTTGACCCGCTTCCCTGCTACCGACATCGCCATTCTCGTACCATCGAGTTCCGCCAGGTGATACGTCCCGTTGTCGTTGGCGCTCGTTACCACGTAAGGCCCGAACCACCGCTTCGCGAACTTCCGTGTTGCTCGGTGCTGGTTGTCGAGGCTGTTGTCGTAAACTAGCACCCAGTCGCCTTCCTCGATTTTCTTCGGTCGGAGCCGGTGCGTCCGGTCAAACCGGGCTTTGTTCTTCATCCTCGCCGTCCGAAATCTCTCCGCCGCTCGTTCCACGTCCTCTGGCCTCCGCTCGAGCTATCGTATACGCGCTGCTAGCAATTCTTCCCGACTCATTTCGTCGCTCCAGTCTACTGTCGCCCAAGAGGAGATCGTCTGTTCCATCGGCATGATCGGCTTCTGTCCGAACATGAGTTCCGACGGCATGAACCCAGTTACCGAACTGTGCGTTGTCTGGTCCGCCCACAAGGCATAGGGTAACAGTCGCGGCCAATTCCTGACCTGGTCTCCGCATGCCCGGACTAGCGCTTTGACGATTGGCCCGTGCCCGCGCTCTACCTTCCCATTTGCCTCCGGATTGTATGCTGCGGTGAGTGAGAGCTTGACCCCCAACTGGTTGAACAGCTCCTCGGCCTCTTCGGCGTCCAACTCCCTGAGGTCAGCCACGATCTTTCTAACGCACCCGTATCGGCATATCACGTTCTCGATCAGGAACCGGCACACGGCCGCGGTTGTTTTGTTCTGCAGGGCTCGGCCTTCCACCTGGTTCGTCAGGTCCTCTCGGGCCAGTACCAGATATCAGATCTGTCCTACGCCCATCGGCATCGTCACCAAATCTACCATCCATTTGAAGTGGATGGCCAGAGGGTACGTGGGGTGAAGCTCATCCCGATGTCGGACTACGGAGTGCACTTGACAGCTCTCACAAGTTGTCACGAACCGATGCACGTCCCGGTACAGTCCCGGCCACAAGTACTTCCCCTTCAGCTTCTCGAACGTGGCCCACGTCCCACGGTGCCCAGCCCAGGGGCTGTCGTGGTAGGCCTTCAGCAATTCCTCCCGTTCCTCCTTCATTGCCACTACTCGAAGTGGGATGTCGTTCCTCTTCTTCGGGTGCTTCCACAAGTATCCGTCCCGGAGAAAGAATCGGTATGCTTTCTTCCGGATCCGGTTGGCCTCGTCCCTTGTCCACGATGCGTCCGACATCATTGTCCTTAAGAATCCCCCAATTTGCAGCCACTCCCCGTCGTACTTGCTCTCGTTGAAATCGTTAAGCGCCGGAGTGCTTCCCCCCTCGGTTGTTACGTAAGCCGCCTCGAAGAAGTCTACGCCGACTTCCTCGTCCTCCGAAACCATGTTGCCCTCGTCGTCGAATCACGCCCTCGAAAGCATGTCGGCCATGGCATTGTCTTTCCCGGAAATGTGTCGTATTTCCGGATCCAGTGACTTGATGTACGCTATCCACCTGAGCATTGCCAGGTCCGGGGTTGCGCATCCGGAAACCATGCCGAGAATCGGCAGGCAGCCCGTCTCGATAATCACCTCTGTCCCAATCAGATAGTCTTTATCGGCCTTCACCGCCGAAACGATACCCCAGAGTTCGCGTTTAACCTGGGCGTATCCTCGCTGTCGCTCACTGAGGACCTTCGCGCCGAACCGGATTGGGAACCGAATGTCGTCCTCATCTTCTTGGTTGACGACCCATCCGATTCCAGTCGGACTCGTATCTACCGTTATGTAGATGGGAGTGCCTTTCTCGTAGACAGCCTTCCGGAGTGCCGGAGCTGCAGCAAGAGCCTCCTTCATTTTTCGGACCGACTCCGCATGCTCGTCTCGCCACTCGAATTTTCGCCCCATTTTCAGCAACCCATATAGCGGCTCGGCAACGTGGGCGTAATGCGGGATCCATATGTGGTAGAACGTGCATGCTCCCAAGAACCTCCGTACCTCCGTGACCGAGTTACAGTCGGGCTCCATAGCGGAGATGGCTTCCACCTTAGCCGGAGACGGTTTCCGGCCATACGCTCCGCATAGATGTCCGAAGACCATGATCTCCGATTGCCCGAAGGCCGATTTCTCCCCGGAGAAGGTGATCCTCACGTCCTCTAGCCTCTGCAGCACCCTCTCGCAGTCGTCAATGTGTGTCGCCACGAATTTCCGGCATTCGTCCGGTCCGATCGTTTCGTCCTTTTCCTCCACCGGACATCCCTTGATCGGGATGTCATCCAAGAATGGCATGGTGATGTCCGGGATACAATTCCTCAGCACCTTGTTCATCGCATTCACCATGTGGGCCACCGAGTTCGTTCCTCCTTGTGGCAGGGTACACATCCGCACTAGGCCGAGAGGAGTCCGCATCGTCGTAATGTCTCTACTCTCTACGGCTAGTTGGAACTGATCGTACCCCAAGTACAGATCACCGACCGAGTAGATCGACCTTCCGGCGAAGGCCTCCGCGAACTCGTCTATCGTTGGTCCGATTCCTGCGTTCCGAATGGTCACTCTGTTGACCGGTTGCAGGTCTTCAATGAAGCGCAACGTCCCGTTCTTCTTCGGTACGGTAAACCATCGGTTCGAGTACGGGGCACTCAATGGTTCGAGGATACCCATATTGACTTTCTGCCTCAATAGCTCCATCAACTCCGGGATGTGAGCTCTCGGTACCGAAATTGGTTTGAGATTCCACGGCACATGTGGTACCGTGAATATCACCATCAGCTTCACGACTGTCGGGTCTACACACCCGATCTCTCCCGGCGAGAATGCGAAGGCTTTCTCGTGCTTTCCGAGCATTCTCCGAAACCGGTCTTCTTTCGCCGGTAGTAGGAACCCGCCCCCACCGATTTTGAGCTCCCATAGCGTTCTGTCGGTGAAGGTGTGTCCTATGCAGGCCGGATCACGTAAACTGGGGTCCGATGCGACCCCTTCGATTCGCAACTCGCTGCCCTCCGGTAAGGGTGCCACGACTGGCCTTACCTTCCGGTCCACAGTCTTGTACTTCGTGTTAACCCGGGCCATCCGATCCAACTCGAGCCCCCGACCGAAGTCCGCGATGACTCCATAAATCTCTTCTGAATAGACCGGTATCGTCTGGTCCTCTTTAAGGCCCTCTCCGACCACCTCTCGCAGTATTCCCAAGGTATCGTCGAAGGAGACCGCCTCCACGGCTCCGTTGATTTCCTCGCTGGGCCCGAGAACTCTGCACGCCCGAAGTCGCTCTTCCGCCCTTGTCTTTTCTCGACCTATGACGCCGACTATCGTACACCCCCCGTTGTTGGAGAAACAAAACTTCCTACTTATGGTACAAGGATTCTTTGGTTTCGCTTTTATCGTACATTTGTGGGGTTTTCCTGGAGTGTCCGGACTGTCGCGGCCCCATGCCTTGGCAGCCCTCTCTAAAAATCCTCTCGGTTCTCGCCACCGAGGGACTCGCGGTTTCGCTCATGGTTGGGTCGTACCATCAGGAACTGGACTGAATGACGCCCGTCTTGGCTCTTGACCCTCGCGTAAGCCGACCCGTTGTCCAGCACCTTGGTCTCCATTCGCGCTGCCGTAATGTATGGTTCCCCTAGAATGACCGGGTGCGAGGACGTTTCTTGCACAAAGAAGTGCTGGTCTATTTCGACGTCGCCGATCTTGACTCGCACGTTTGGGCAGGCCCCGTGTAGTTCCTCGGTGGCGCGCGTCGCTACCCGTATCTTCCACCCGTGCCTCTATCATACATTTGTGGGGTTGATTGGCCATTTCCCCTTTTTGTAGAAGTCCATGGACATAAGGTTTATTTCCGAACCGTGGTCCACCAGTGCCACCACCGGTTCCTGAACATTTCCGATTTTCACCGGGGTTTCCGTGGTCGCTCGGGCCCAGTGTGGCCTCGAATAGTGGCTCTCCGCCCACTCGTCTTCCAGCGTCGTGTCCTCTATGTGCGTCGTCCGCACTTCCACCGGCCTTTCCGGTTCTACTTCCGTCGACAGCCTCTTCCTCTTCACCAAGTCCACGACGGAGTCGTGGAACTCCTTCTTGGCTATCCCGAGCACCTCTCGCAACGACAGTTCCACCTTGCTGTCGAGAATTCGTTCTTCCAGGACCTTTCGTAGGTCCGTGGTCCTTTCGATCTCTGTGCCCAACCGGTATCCGCCCTTCTTGTGGTTATCCCGGGCACTGGACTCACCGACCTCGTTCCGTTTCGGCCCGAATCGGGTTTTGTATCTTTGTGAGGGTCTAGTCCCTCCGTTTCTACCCACCCGTTTGTCTTCAACTAGAGCCTCGTAGTTCTGGCAAGCTGCTTCGACGAAACCCGTCTTTTCTTCGACCGGGTCACTCCACCCAGTTACCTCCTGGACCCGCTTCTCCGCGCGGTCCGCCTCGTCCCTCTTCAGTCGGGCACCAGCGAGGCCTTCCAGCACCGTCGGCCAGAACTCGGCTTTGCTCTCCTTCTGGGCCCCGCTGCCCCCGACCCGAATACCGGCTGACGCTAAGTAGTGGACGGCCTCCACGTGCCGGGCTGCCGCCTCTTCCATCAGCCTTTTCATTCCTCCTCTTCCGTCGTTTCAGTTGAGGGCCCTTCGGGTATCGTTGGCGTGCACCCGACCCTCCCACAGGTACACTACCCGGCTTCTCAAAGCCTCCATAAAGTCCCCGCAGTCTTTCCGGATGTGGCCGACCTCGTCGCACCACATGCACCTATTTCCTGCCGGAGGCCGTCGGTCACGAGCCTGATCGCCGCCTTCCCTCCGAGCCTGGGCGATCTGGAGATCCTTTACCGCTCGTGTCAACTCCTCCAAAGATGTTCCCCCGGACGAGCCTCTGATCACGCCGATCGAAGGCGAACCGGTTTCGAGCCACTCCCGGGTCTCTTCCCTTCGTGCCTGCGGTATCAATTCGAGCTTCCTTGCTGCGACAAGTCCTCTGTATCAGCCCACTCCCACCGTTTGTCAAAACAGCCGCGGACTCTCTTTACCGCGGCCCAGTCGGTCGTCAGCCCGTCTTCGGTTTCCAGTAAGGAGCCAACTTGCCCCCGATCCCGTGCGTCAACCGATTTGACAAACAGTAGGACACGACTTGTGTCCAGAATAGTCCGATCGAGCACCGAAAGGCGCGCAAAGCGTTCCTCAAACTCCCGGAGGAGTACCGACGCATTTCTTCCTTTGTTGGGGGACTCCACCCACTCCATGAAGCTCCGCTTCGAAAGTCGAAGCGCGTCATCCAGCCCGTATTTCTCCAGGAGCCGTCCTTCGAACTCTTCCTAGGTCCGGCTCTCCGCCCGGACCTCGAGTACATCCGCATGGATGCCTGGCATCGCCACTCGAGGGAATCCGGCAAGACGCCTCTCTTCCGGAATATCCCTCATCAACATCTCCGCCCGATAGGACGCCAAATAACTCGTGGCATCCTTTCCACTGAACCGGCCGATCATACCAACGATCGCCTCAATAGCCCTGTCAAGGGCGCTAGTGCCCTCGCGCGCGCTCACTATCCGGTCCACGGCCGAAGCCATGGCCTCTGCAAGATCCGACCCCCTCATCTTCTGCTCCTCTGCCGCCTGCTTCACGTCGGGTTCACCAAAGATGTCGCGTTGTTACGCGCGTGCGTGGAGAAACAAGGCGGGACCACCGGGGTCTTGAACCGAAGAGCAGGTGATAGAAGGGGAAAGAGGATGAGAGAGACGCCCGGTCACGTATGAGCAAACAAACACAGGGGCGTGGCCCGTCAACACAGAAGACGCGAATGGACACAGAGACAGGAAGAAACAAGTGTTTGTATATTAACGAATAAAGAGTACACAACAGAACACGCGAGCGGCTACAACCGAACAGGCCGGCGGACAGATGCCGATGCTTGTTCGTCGACGCACGAAATGGGAATAGGATGGAGGTGCTGCCGGAAGCACACGGGCGTTCCTCGAAGCAGCGCGAGCCTCCCGAAACCTGCAGAGAAGGGTAATTGAGAACAGACAGAGGAGAAGCGTTCGGTTCCGGTTCGACAGCACTTCGTCCTCCTTAATGCCCTTTCGTTCTCCCTGCGTCTCCCTCTCCTTTATAGCGTCAAGAAGGGAGCCGTCTCCCTCATTTACTTCCTACCTACCGAATCTAACTACCCTGGATCTCTCTCTGTACCTAATTCTCTATTATATACATTAAGAGTGCGCACACATGAAGGGCCGGTTCATGTGCGCTATTCACCGATTGCGCCAGGGGACGGTTTTCTTCACGACAACATGTGGTGTTGATTTCCATCGGAGTTGGAGTATTTGCTAGAGACACATTATATGACCCCTTTGGAAAAGGTTTTGCTACAACTGAGGCGTAGGTGGGCTCTGATCTTGTCTTTGGCATCTGTGAGCGTCGTTCGAAAAGGCGGTTATTGCACGCACCGCGCGACTGATTGCTTCTATTAATGACTTTGGCTCTTTGGGGAAAGTTAAGAGTAAATCCTTGACATCATTAGGTAGGCCAAAACGAAATTGCTCCATTAATGCCTGGTCATCCTAGGGAATATTAGTGGCGAGAAGATGGAAATCCGCAGCATAAGCCGAGGCCGACTGCTCACCTCGGCACAATCTTCGGATTTTGTTGATTGTCATCCGAACACTGTCGGTATCTCCAAAACATGCTTTAAACTCGATAATAAACTCTTCGAAATTATTTAACAAGGGAGAGTTTTTTTCTAAGAGGGGGGCCAACCATACCAAAGTCGTGCCTACTATTCCCACTCGTGATGCATCGGTGGGATATCAAGAAGGATGCATTTGAATCACTAAGCGTTCCTAATTAAGAAAACCTCTGAACTGTGATCGGGTCCCATCAAATTTCATAGGAAGTCCGATCTTGGGTTCTTTGTGAGTCCCTTGAGTGCTTGATCCTTGTTATTGTAGTGATACAATAGTCACTTCAAGTTGTTGTACACGTTGTCGCGTTGCTACGCGCGTGCGTGGAGAACAAGGCGGGACCATTGGGGTCTTGGACCGACGAATAGGTGAGAAAAGAGGGAGAAAGAGAGAGACGCTCACTCACGTATAGACAAAGAAGCGCACGGGGACGCGGCCCAATCAACACAGGAGACACGAGTTGATAACACTAGCGTATGTACATAAAAAAAATATGTATGTATTTGTATGTATGCAGGCGACTCGAACGGTTACAGCCGATCAGGACGGCGAGACGGATGCCGACGCCTGATCACCTACAGACACACGGGAGCAAGATGGAGATTCTGCCAGAAGCACACGAGCGTTCCACGAGACAGAATCAGCCTCCTGAGAACCTGCACAAAAGAAAGCTATGGAGAACGACAGAGAAGAAGAACTCGGTCCCAGTCCGACAGCACTTCGTCCCCTCTCCCCGCGATCCCTTCTCTCCCCCGTCTCCCTCTCTTTTATAGCTCAAGGAGGGAGGCTGTTTCCCCCGTTTACATCACATTAACTCTCTGTCCTTTCGGACAGAGATACTCCTCGATTCTCCCTATAGAATATTGCTACCTAGGATTCGAATTCTGTGCCTACCTATCTACTATACAATAAGGAGCGTGCCCACGTGTAAGGGCCGGTTCACACACGCTATACACGGTTTGCACCTGGGGACAGGTTTCTTCACGACATCCGCCCCCACCTAACCGCGCATGCACCGGTATGCGCCAAAATTGGGTTCCTACTGGAGAGAACCGGTCGTTGCTTTTATTCCTCGTTTACTGGTTCGTCCTCCGCCTCAGGCTGCTCGTCGTTGCTGTCCATGCCCCCTAGCTCCGGCTCACCGTCATGTCGTTTCTTGAACGCTTTGATCCTCTTCCCCGCTACCGGTATCGCCATTCTCGTACCGTCGAGCTCCGCGAGATGGTACGTCCCATTGTCGTTGGCGCCTGTAACTACGTAAGGCCTGAACCACCTCCTCGCAAACTTCCGCGTGGCCCTGTGCTGATTGTCGAGGTTGCTGTCGTAGACTAGCACCCAGTCGCCTTCCTCGATCTTCCTTGGCCGGAGCCGGTGTGTTCGGTCGAACCGGGCTTTGTTCCTTATTCTTGCTACCCGAAGTTTCTCCGCGGCTCGCTCTACGTCCTCCGGCCTCCGCTCGAGCTGTCGAATCCGCGCCGCCAACAGTTCCTCCCGGCTCATCTCATCCCTCCAGTCCACCGTGGCCCACGAGGAGATCGTTTGCTCTGTTGTCATGATCGGCTTCTGTCCGAACATAAGCTCGGTCGGCATGAACCCGGTTCCCGAACTGTGCATAGTCCGGTCCGCCCACAAGGCATAAGGTAGCAGCCGTGGCCAGTTCCCGACTTGGCCTCCGCACGCTCGTACTAGTGCTTTGACAATTGGCCCGTGTCCGCGCTCCACCTTCCCGTTCGCCTCCGGATTGTACGTTGTGGTGAGCGAAAGTTTGACTCCTAGCTGGTCGAACAGCTCCTCGGCCTCTTCTGCGTCCAACTCACCACGGTCAGCCACGATCTTCCCTACGCACCCGTATCGGCATACCACGTCCTCAAACAAAAAACGGCATATGGCTGTAGTCGTCTTGTTCTGCAGAGCTCGGCCTTCAACCTGGCTCGTTAGATCCTCTCGAGCCAGCACCAGATACCGCATCTGCCCTACCCCCATTGGCATCGTCACCAAATCCACCATCCACTTGAAGTGGACGGTCAGAGGGTAGGTCAGGTGAAGCTCGTCCCGGTGTCAGATCATGGAGTGCACCTGACAGCTTTCGCAAGTCGTCACGAAACGATGCACGTCCCGGTATAGTCCCGGCCACCAGTACTTCCCCTTTAGCTTTTCAAACGTGGCCCACGTTCCACGGTGTCCAGCCCTAGGGCTATCGTGGTACGCCGTCAGCAAATCCTCCTGTTCCTCCTTCTTCGCCACCACTCAGAGCGGGATGCCGTTCCTCTTCTTCAGGTGCTTCCATATGTACCTGTCCCGGAGAAAGAATCGGTAGGCTTTCTTCTGAATCCGGTTGGCCTCATCCGTTGTCCATGCCGCGTCCGGTGTCATTGTTTTCAGGAACCCGCCGATCTGCAGCCACTCCCCGTTGTACTCGCTCTCGTCGAAATCATTAAGCGTTGGAGTGCATTCCCTACCGGTTGTTACGTGAGCCGCCTCGAAGAAGTCCACGCCGACTTGCTCGTCCTCCGAAACCATGCCGCCCTCATTTTCAAACCTCGCCCTTGAAAGCATGTCGGCCATGGCATTGTCTTTCCCGGAAATTTGTCATATTTCCGGATTCAGGGACTTGATGTACGCTATCCACCTGAGCATTGCCAGGTCCGGCGTCGCGCATCTGGAAACCATGCCAAGAATTGGCAGGCAGTCTGTCTCGATAATTACCTCCGCCCCAATCAGGTAGTCTTTATCGGCCTTTACAATCGAAACGATACCCTAGAGCTCGCGTTTAACCTGGGCGTATCCTCGTTGTCGCTCGCTGAGGACCTTCGCGCCGAACCGGATTGGGAAACGCATGCCGTCCTCGTCCTCTTGGTTGACGACCCATCCAATCCCGGTCGGACTCGTGTCTATCGTTACGTAAATTGGAGTGTCCTTTCCGTAGACAGCCTTCCGGAGCGCCAGAGCTGCGGCAAGTGCTTCCTTCATCTTTCGGACAGACTCCGTATGCTCGTCTCTCCACTCGAATTTTCGCCCTTTTTTCAGCAACCCGTATAACAGCTCCGCGACGTGAGCGTAATGCGGGATCCATATGTGGTAGAACGCGCACGCCCCCAAGAACCTCCGAACCTTCGTGACCGAGCTACAGTCGTCCTTCATCACGGAGATGGCTTCTACCTTAGTCGGAGACGATTTCCAGCCGTATGACCCGCATAGGTGTCCGACGACCATGATCTCTGATTGCCCGAAGGCCGATTTTCCCCCAGAGAAGGTGAGCCTCGCGCCCTCCAACCTCTGCAGCACCTTCTCGCAATCATCGATGTGCGTCGCCACGAATTTCCGGCACCCGTCCGGTCCGATCGTCTCGTCCTTTTCCTCCACCGGGCATCCCTTGATCAGGACGTCGTCCAGAAACGGTATGGTGATGTTCGGGATACAATCCCTCAACACCTTGTTCATTGCGTTCACCATGTGAGCCACCGAGTTCATCCCTCCTTGTGGTAGGGTACACATCCGTACTAGGCCGAGAGGAGTTCACATTGTCGTGATGTCTCTGCTCTCTATGGCTAGCAGGAACTGATCGTACCCCGAGTAGAGATCACCGACCGAGTAAATCGACCTTCCGGCGAAGGCCTCCGCGAACTCGTCTATTGTCGGTCCGATTCCTGCGTTTCGAATGGTCACCTTGTTGACCGGCTGCGGGTCTTGAATAAAGTGTAGCGTGCCGTCCTTCTTCAGCACGGTAAACCACCGATTCGAGTATGGGGCACTCGACGGTTCAAGGATGCCCATCTCGACCTTCTGCTTTAACAGCTCCATCAGCTTCGGGATGTGAGCTCTAGGTACTGGAATCAATTTGTGACTCCACGGCACATGCGGTACCGTGAATATCACCATCGGTTCCACGACTATCGGGTCTACGCACCCGATCTCCTCCGGTGAGAATGCGAAAGCCTTCCCGTGCCTTCCGAGCATTCCCCGAAAACGGTCCTCTTCCGCCAGCAATAGGAAGCCGCCCCCACCGATTTTGAGCTCGCGTAGCGTTATGTCGGTGAACGTGTGTCCTCTGCGGGCCGGATTTCATAAACTCGGGTCCGACGCAACCCCCTTTATTCGCAACTCGCTGCCCTCCGGCAAGGGAGCCGCGACTGGCCTCACCTTCCGATCCACCGTCTTCTATTTCGTATCCACGCGGGCCGTCCGATCCGACCCGATCCTTTCCTCGAAGTCTGCGATGACTTCGTACATTCCTATCGACCCCACCGGAACGGTCCGGTCTTCTCTAAGGTCTTCACCGATCACCTTTTGTAGTTCGCCCAAGGTATCGTCAAAAGAGACCGCCTCCACGGCACCGCTGATGCCCTCGTCGGGGAAGAGGACTCTACATCCCCTGAGCCGCTCCTCCGCTCGCTTCATCTCCCTGCCACTGACACTGGTTATAGTACAACCTCCGCTGTCGGAGAACCAAAATTTCCTACCTATGGTACAGGTCTTCTTCGCTATCGTACACTTGTGGGGTTTTCCCGGAGTGTCCGGACTATCGCGGCCCCACGCCTTGATAGCCCTCTCTAAAAATCCTCTCGGCTTTCGCCCCCGAGGGTCTCGCGGTTCCGCTCATGGTTCGGTCTCACCGTCAGGAACTGGACCGAGTGACGCCCATCCTGGCTCTTGACCCTTGCATAGGCCGAGCCGTTGTCCAGCACCTTGGTCTCCATCCGTGCTGCCATGATGTACGGTTCTCCTAGTATAACCGGATGTGAGGACGTCTCCTGCACGAAGAAGTGATGGTCAATCTCGACATCGCCGATCTTTACTCGTACATTCGGGCAGGCACCATGCAGTTCTTCGGTGGCACGCGTCGCTACCCGTATTTTCCACCCGTGCTTGGTGTTGATCGGCCATTTCCCCTTCTTGTAGAAGTCCATGGACATCAAATTGATTTCTGAACCGTGGTCCACCAACGCCACCACTAGTTCATGAACATCTCCGATCTTCACAGGGGTCTCCGTGGTCGCTCTGGCCCAGTGTGGCCTCGAATAGTGGCTCTCCGCCAACTCGTCTTCCAGCGCCATGTCCTCTATGTGCGTCATCCGCACCTCCACCAGCTTCTCCAGTTCTGTCTCCATCGACAGCCTCTTCCTTTTCACCAAGTCCATGATGGAGTCGTGGAACTCCTTCTTGGCGATCCCGAGCACTTCCCTCAGCGACAGTTCCACCTTGCTATCGAGGATTCGTTTTTCCAGGACCTTTCGCAGGTCCGTGGGTCTTTCGATTTCTGTGCCCAGCCGGTACCCGCCTTTCTTGGGATTATCCTAGGCGCCGGTTACACCGGCCTCATTCCACCTTTGCCCGAATCGAGTTTCATATCGTTGCGAGGATCCGGCCCCTCCGGTTTTTCCTACCCGATTGTCCTCCACCAGGGCCTCGTAGTTTTGACAAGCGGCTTCGACGAAGCCCGTCTTTTCTTCCACCGGGTCACTCCACCCGGTTACCTCCCGGACCCGTTTTTCCGCGCGGTCCGCCTCTTCTTTCCTTAGTTGTGCGCCGGCGAGGCCTTCTAGCATCATCGGTCAGAACCCGGCTTTGTTCGTCTTCGGGGCCTCACTACCTCTGACCCGAATACCAGTTGACGCCGAGTAGTGGACGGTCTCCGCGTGACGAGCCGCCGCCTCCTCCATCAGCCTTTTCATACCTCCTCGCCTGACGTTCAGGTCCAGGGGCCTTCGGGTCTCGCTGGCGTGCACCCGACCGTTCCACAGGGACACCACGTTGCTTCTCATCGCCTCGGCGAAGTCCCCGCAGTCCTTCTGGATGTGGCCAACCGCGTCACACCACATGCACCTGTTTCCAGCCAGAGGTCGTCGGTCACGGGCCTGTTCGCCATCGTCCCTCCGTGCCTGGGCGATCTGGAGATCCTTTACCATCCGCGTCAGTTCCTCCAGGTCTGCTTCCCCGGGCGAGCCCTTGACCATGCCGGTCGAAGCCGATCTGGTCTCGAGCCAATCTCGGGTCTCTTCCCTTCGCGTTGGTGGTGTTGGCTCGAGCTTCCTTGCTGCGACAGAGCCCGCCCCTGTCAATCCTTTGTCAACCCATTCCCGCCGTTTGTCGAAACGGCCACAGACCCTCTTCACCACGGCCCAGTCGGCCGTCAGCCCGTCATCAGTCTCCAATAGGAGGCCTACTTGCTCCCGATCCCGCTCATCAACTGACTTAACAAACAATCGGACACGACTTGTGTCCAGAATGGTCCGGTCAAGCACCGAGAGGCGCGTGAAGCGTTCCTCAAACTCTCGGAGGAGCACCGACGCGTTCCTTCCTTTGTCGGGGGTCTCCACCCACTCCATGAAGTCCCGCTTCGAAAGTCGAAGCGCATCTTCAAGCCCGTATTTTTTGAGGAGCCGACCTTCAAACTCCTCCCAGGTCCGGCTCTCGACCCGTACCTCGAGCACCGCCGTATGGATGCCCGGTATCGCCACTCGAGGGAATCCGGCTAGGCGCCTCTCTTCCGGAATGTCTCTCATTACCATCTCAACCCGGTAGGATGCCAAGTAGCTCGTGGCATCCTTCCCACTAAACCGGCCGATCATACCGACAACCGCCTCGATAGCCCTATCAAGGGCGCCGGTGCCTTCGCGCGCATTCACTATACGGTCCACAGCCGAAGCCATGGCTTCTGCGAGGTCCGACCCCCTCATCTTCTATACCTCTGCCGCCTTTCACGTCGGGTTCACCAAATATGTCGCGTTGCTACGCGCGTGCGTGGAGAACAAGGCGGGACCACTGGGGTCTTGGACCGACGAATAGGTGAGAAAAGAGGGAGAAAGAGAGAGACGCTCACTCACGTATAGACAAAGAAGCACACGGGGACGCGGCCCAATCAACACAGGAGACACGAGTTGATAACACTAGCGTATGTACATAAAAAAAATATGTATGTATTTGTATGTATGCAGGCGACTCGAACGATTACAGCCGATCAGGACGGCGAGACGGATGCCGACGCCTGATCACCTACACACACACGGGAGCAAGATGGAGATTCTGCCGGAAGCACACGTGCGTTCCACGGGACAGAATCAGCCTCCTGAGAACCTGCACAAAAGAAAGCTATGGAGAATGACAGAGAAGAAGAACTTGGTCCCAGTCCGACAGCACTTCGTCCCCTCTCCCCACGATCCCTTCTCTCCCCCGTCTCCCTCTCTTTTATAGCTCAAGGAGGGAGGCCGTTTCCCCCGTTTACATCACATTAACTCTTTGTCCTTTCAGACAGAGATACTCCTCGATTCTCCCTATAGAATATTGCTACCTAGGATTCGAATTCTGTGCCTACCTATCTACTATACAATAAGGAGCGTGCCCACGTGTAAGGGCCGGTTCACACATGCTATACACGGTTTGCGCCTGGGGACGGGTTTCTTCACGACAACGTAACGTCAGCTCCCCGTGTTGTTGTTTTCTAATGCTATTTGTTGAAGATCCCCCAACAAACGATCATTTTCTTGTTCTAGTGCTACAAACTTCTCTTTTAAGCACTAAAACTCCGAGAAAACATATTGGTATTCCTGAGCGCTAACAGTTGTTATTTTTACTAGGGAGGATAAGAGGATTAGTATGAAAGGAAGGAGGGGTAAGAGGATGCGGGCAAATAAGTTCAAACTGTCAGGAACAGTACTAAGACAGAGAGGGAATTAGTATTGAAAGATGAGAATTAGTACTACGAGAGAGAAAAGGGTGTAGAACTCACGATAGAAGGAAAGACAAATAATATCTTTCATATTACAATATATAGTCTAATGGCTAGAGCTCGACCCATGTAACATAAAGTCATGGGTTCAAATCTTGCCATATCATAACAACAGGTACATCACATTGTTCCTCAACGCCTCGTTGAAGTTGGTGTAATCACTCTGGATGTGGTCGACACCGTCGCACCACATGCATCTAAGGCCATTATGCGGCCTCCGGTCACGTGATTGACCCCCACCATCCCTCCGAGCATGGGCAATCTGTAGGTCTCTCACAATTTTGGTGAGCTCTTCCAACGCCGCTCCTCCAGATGGTCCACTGGAAATGTTAGCCGGTGCTACCAGGTCCGTGTCTACTCGCCTTCTTGTCTTGTCCGACCTAGTCGGCACCTCCCCTGTTACTCCCTTTGTGATCGGGCTGGTTGACGACGTCCCCTCGTCGTTCCAATCACGCCACTTATTGAAATAGCTACATACACTCTTAACCACCGCCCAGTCAACCTTCATCCGTCTCCAAGAGGAGACCAACCTTCTCTCTGTTGCTTGAGTCGACTGACTTCATAAATAGGACCTTGCTCGTGTCGAGCACGGTCCGGTCCAGTGCCGATGGTCACACGAATCGCCTCTCAAACTAGATCCTAAACCCTAAACCCTAAACCGAAAGATGAGCACACGGGCTCGCAGGCTCAAATAGTTATGTGCAAATTAGAGGAGGGAAGGAGCAACACCTTCCCATGCACAAAAATAACGAGACAATCATGAATGCAATCGGACAGACAAAAACAAACCCACACACACATGCACAAACCCCAGACACAATAATGCCAAGAAATCGATTAGATACAGAGAATGAATACAACAATGGCCTTAGGCCAGAAAACGAAGCTTCAAGCTCAACAAACGTGCTGACTGGCGAGCCTCTTGTCGGGAGCACACGGGCTTCCTACACGAGCAGAGGCCTCTACCCCCCTCTAACTAAATGCATAGAGCAGAAATTCTACAGCACTTCGAGACGCAATCTGACGGCACCTTCCCCTCTAAAATGGTCGATCCCCAAGACAGACACCTCCCCTTCCTTTTATAGCTCCAAAGAGACGGAGGGTCGATGTTACATTAGGCTGTTATTACAGCCATTTCCTGTCAAAGATTCTCCCACGATTCTTTGCCATCACACACTATCATTCCCCTCTTTTTGTGGGATTATAAAAGTACCTATTAACTATGTTGTCTTGTACTTATTAATATTCTCTTTATTTACATTTGTTTTATACAAAGACCCTTTTCATGTGCAAAATGTGCACATCCCCGTTCCCACTCATCCGGCGGATTTTTCTTCTAGTGGCCGGAATCCTCCGCGACAATGTTGTGTGTACCAATTCCAATACAACTTCTCTTCTCTTTGGTAGTCTCGAGTGGAATGATGCTCTATTTTGCTTTCCTACCAAGCAGTCGACACATCTCTCCAAGTGCATTCCTTTTACTTCTGGAGGAAGTTTCTAGTCGGCTAGGATATGCATGCCTCTCTCGCTCATGTGACAAAGCCTCTTGTGCCATATCTCTCCACTCGAGTCGGTTGCCACGTTTGCTTCATCCTTGCACAACTTGGCATGCATCATATATAGAGTACCATGTTTCTGTGCTCCGACCACTATGAGATTTCCCCCACATAACTTCCATTTGTCGTTTCGAAAACTACACCATTGTAGCCTTCATCATCCATTCTTCCGGTCGATATTAGATTCAGCCTGATATCTTGCACATGTCGAACATCCCTCAGGGTCGGCTAACAACCGGTCGATGTTGTTAGGCATACACTTCCAATGTCGACTACCCATCTCTACATAGCCATTGTCACCGATTGTGTAAGACAAGAAACACTCTCTCGAGGGAGTTATACGAAATGATGCACTGGACTCAATCACCTAGGTGCACTCTTCATTTCCAAGCTTTGCACTCGCTTGTTTGCAAATGAACAAAAGATCTTCTTCGCTTGTAGCCACGGCTGAAGTGCCCTTCTCCTCAGAAATATTTCTCGGTTCGACATTGTTTGGCGCACCTTTGTCTTTCTTAAGTTGTCGACGGTCATTTTGGAAGTGTCCAGATTTTCCGCAATAAAAGCATGTGAGCTTTCCTCTGGACTTGGATCTGGCAAGCGACTTCTGTTGGCTCCTCTGCTTGGTTCTTCTTCTGTCGGAATGTTGTGCCACATTTGCCTTAGATTGGGATAGGACACCTTTGTCCTTCCTTCTTGTCTCCTTGTTCAGGATACTTGTCTTTAGCACTTGCAATGACAAGTTTTCTTCTTGCCATGAGGTACTAAGAGACACATCCAGGTTCTCCTTGTTGTCTAGCAGGGTACATAGCAGCAACAAGGCCTTCATAGCATCATCTAATGGAAACTTTGTTGTTGCAAGTTGATTCACCAAACCCATGAAGGTGTTAATGTGTACCACAATGCTTTCTCCATCTTTGTACTTTAGTCTCACAATCTTTCTCATCAGGGAACTTTTGTTGAGCACATTTTTCCATTCGTACAAACCTAACAGTTTGTGAGACATTTTGTAGGAGTTTGTGTCGTTAGCCACGTGTTGTAGGACACTCAAGTCTACATATTGTCTGATGGTGGCCATTGTCGGGAACTCAACACACCTATGCGCAACGCTCGGCCACAACCGAGCTTAGAATGACACACAGAAAACGGGAAATAAAACGCGACACAAAGAAGAGACGAGTACGCAGGATGTTTAACGTGGAAAAAACCCCAAACTAGGGGAAAAAACCACGGCAGCCCACAGGCTGCAAATTGTCACTATGTAAGAATATACAACAGTGAGTTCACTGAGGCAACGACCTCTAGCTCACAGATCTTCGCCACATGCGGCGGTTACAACAGAGGAAACGACCTCTTTCTCTCTCTCTGTATAGTTACGCACTCTCTCTTTTCTTGCACCAACAAGAATGACAACAACAACTTTACGTTTGCCCTAAGTCATATTTATACTAATATGACTTTTCGGCTATTTACAAATATACCCTCGATGGACTCTCAGAAACATATTTACGAATATGTCTCTTCATCCGGTTCATACCAGGTCTGCACCATCCGGCTCTCCGTAGCCGGGTACTCCTCATCCGGTTCATACCGGGTCTACACCATCCGGCTCTCCGTAGCCGGGTACTCCTCATCCGGTTTCGGCCTCAGCCAAGTTTGTTTATCAGCACTGTCCTTCTCCCTTCCCATCCGGAGGGACCTGTCTCCCAATAGCCACTACCTTCATGTTCAAGAGTTTCCACTCAGACTCCAACACCCCTATGGGTATCTCTTCTCTGTCTATGGGTTCGTACAGATCTTTGACTATCAGAAGATTGTCCATCTTGATCTTCCACTCAAAGTAGTTGTGTGAGTTTAGGATCATCATTCCTAGGAAACCACTCACACCTCCTTCCATTTGTGCACCTCAAGCTCTGATACCAGTTTGTTGAGAGATGTACCATAGATAGACAAGAAAGATAGACTGATATGCAAAACGCGGAAATAGAAAATAGCAAGCCGGTAGAGAATACATGGTACACAGGTTTTTACGTGGAAACCCTAAAACAAAGAAAAACCACGGGCAACGGATATTCACTATGAACACAGGTACAGGATGGAAAAACATATTATAAATCTCTGAAAATTAGAGAATACCCACTTAGGGTTTTGGCTAGTTCCACTAAACTATGCCTCTCTCTCGCGCACTCTCACGTCTCTTCCTACTCTCTACTACACTCACATCTACTCTCTATTGTAGAAGCTCTATACACATCATTACAAATAATTTCGTCCTAGCTATTCCTATTTATAGGAGGGATATGTTATTATTATCATATAAATTATAATAATATGTAAAGATTCAATGGTGATTCTTGTGTAGCGGAAGAGATGTGTGTTATGTGTATGTGTGAGAGGAAAGAGGAGAGGAGAGAAACACAAGATGGATAAGAGACAAAATGAAGTACTCAAAAAGAAGGAGATGTATAGTAACAAGGAGAATATGATAAATGAAAATGTGGCATTACAAGCAGTCACAACCGACTTAGTATGAAGTATGAGGAGGGTGCTTTATATAGAGTCACCCTCTCTCTTCATTAACTTTACAACAACCACTCTCTCTCTTGGGGAATGTGAAGACTCATAGTCATGGGGAATATGTAACTCATTAGTTATGTGTCATAGAATATGATTCTATGACACATATTTAATGTGTAGAGAGTAGTGGTGTGACTCTTGACCTTTGAGTAATCATGGATTCTCAAAAGGTGTGTTCACACGTTGCACTATGTTGAGCTTGATTCTCAACACGCCCCCTCAAGCTCAAATCGGGTCGGTTCCTTTTTATTGATGTCCGCTTCGGCTGGTATCCGGTTCGGAAGATCTCCGGTTCTCGCTTGTACTCCCCCCAAGCTTGGCAAGTCAGGAATCGTCAATCTGAGGTCTAACATGAATTGCCGAAGCTTGTCGACTCCTAAGGCTTTCGTGAAGATGTCAGTCATCTGAAGATTCGTGTTGATGTGTTGAAAGTCGACATCTCCGGCCTGTACGCACTCTCGAATGAAGTGATAGTGCACTTCGATATGCTTTGTGCGTGCGTGGAACACCGGGTTCCGAGCCAGATATATACTTCTCATGTTGTCGTAGTAAATGGCAGTTAGATCCTTGATGGGAATGCCCAAATCCTTCAAAATCCTCTTGAGCCATACGGCTTCACATGCAGCTACTGTTGCGCCCTTGTATTCCGCCTCCGTACTCGAAAAAGCGATGGTAGGCTGCTTCTTTCTACTCCACAAAATCGCATCGCTGCCGAGGGAGAAGACAAATCTGGAGGTCAATCGTCGATCGGCTTTGTAGCCAGCCCAATCCGCATCTGTATACCCTTGAAGTCGTATTGGTGTGGCCGATTTGTAGAGAATGTCGTAATACATTGTTCCGTTCAAATATCGTAATACTCGCTTAACACAATCCAAGTGAATGTCGCGTGGTTTTTGCATGAATTGGCTGAGGAGTCCGACTGGATAGCTAAGATCGAGTCGAGTGATCATGAGATAGATGAGGCTCCTGATCAATTGACGATATTGGGTCGGCTCACACTCGTCTGTGCCGGAGTTAGCATCTAGTTTGAGGTTTCGATCAAGAGGCGTAGCGACTAATTTGCACTCAGTCATCCCGAACTTGTATAACAAGTTGAGGATGTACTGCCGTTGAGAGATCGAAATGCCGATCAGAATCCGAATTACTTCGATGCCAAGGAAGTAATGGAGCTCCTTATATCCGTCATCTCGAATTTTCCGGAGAGGAGGGACTTGACCTTGTTGATGTCGACTAGACTTTCGCCTCCAATGACCAAATCATCCACGTATAGGATGATGACAATTAGGCTTCTAGAGTCGTTTGTACGTAGAGGGAGTTGTCGGATTTCGACATTCGAAAGACGATTTGATGAAAATATTGCGTAATCTTCGAATGCCAAGCACGCGATGCTTACTTGAGACCGTAGAGAGGCTTCTTGAGTTGGCATACGGCTTTTGGATGAATGCGCGATTCGAAGCCGGGTGTTTGTACCATGTACACCGCCTCGTCTAATTCTCCTTGAAGAAAGGCGTTCTTGACGTCCATTTGGTGGAGGTGCCACCCTTTTGCCATTGCGAGTGCAATTACGGTCCGCACAATCATCATCTTTGCCACCGGGGCAAATGTTTCTTCGTAGTCGACGCCATGTGTTTGTGCGTATCCTTTCGCTACGAGTCGAGCTTTGTAGCGATTCATCTACATCTGATCACCTTCCTGTGCAATGAGTGGGGAACGAGATCCCATGTGTCATTCTTGCATAGTGCACGCATCTCCTCGTTCATTGCTTCGATCCATCGCAGGTCTTTCGTGGCTTCAGAAAAGGTTTCCAGCTCCCGTACTATTGCGACCTTCATCATAAAGGCATAATGGTATGCCATATACTCATCGTAGCCGAAGCGGTTTACGGGGTTCTTTTCATGAGTGGATCAGTGTAGCTTCTCATTTGCGGATTCTAAGGCTTTCTTCACTCCATTTCTCCGGATGTCAAGGCCTTTGAACTCACTATCGAGGGAGTGAGTCGATTCATTGCCATCGAAATGAGCGTCTTCATACTCTGGCATTTTGGCCTTCCCTTTGTCCAACTTCGGACTTGGTCGAGACCTGCTTTGATCGCTCAAAGGCTCTTGTGGTCCGCTCAGTTGGGTCGTGATCGGACTTTCTTCGAACATGCGCATAAAGCGATCTTCATCCTCTATCTCTTGTTCGGCAGATTCTGGCTCAAGCGGAATCGGAGTTGAAGTTGTCTGTGGTGTGTACCAGGATGCGGACTCGTCAAAAATGACGTCTCGACTTACTTGAGATTTTCGAGTTGAGGGGTTGTAGCACTTGTACCCCTTTTGCTCCAGTGAGTATCCTACGAGGATACATTTCTCCGAATTCGGGTCGAGCTTTTGTCGCTTCTCGTCAGGGATGTGCACGTACGCAATGGAGCCAAATATCCGAACATGCGATAGATCCGGCTTCTTTTCGTAAAACTTCTCGTGCGACGTGAGGTCATGCACGTCGGATATCATACACCGATTCATGAGGTATATGGCCGTGTGAGCCACTTCTGCCCAGTACAACTTCGGCACGTGCTTTTCGTTCATCATGGCCCGTGCTACTTCAAGGATGTGCCGATTCTTTCGTTCGGTCACTCCGTTTTGTTGTGGCGTATGTCGACACGAAAACTCTCGCCGAATTTCTTCTTTCCGTAGATACATCGTAAACTCATCCGAGAAATATTCCTTGCCTCCATCCGATCGAAGGCACCATACGTGTCGACTTGTAGCTTTTTCGACTCCACTCTTGAATTTTTGGAAGTGTCTGAACACTTCGCTCTTTTGCCGCATCGGGTAGATCCAAGTGTGCCTAGAGAAGTCGTCGATAAAGGTCACGTAATATCGGCATCCGCCGAATGTCGCCGTTTGAGCCGGTCTCCATACATCGGAATGAATTACGTCGAGTACGCCTTTGCTTACATTCCTCTCCTTCGGAAATGGATGCCGATGTTGCTTGCCGAATTGGCAAGCCGCACATACGCCTTCAATCTCTTTCTCCGTGAATGTTGAGAGCCCGATGACGACTCCTTTCGATTGCATTGCCTTGAGCTTTTGGAGGTTGATATGGTCAATCCACTTGTGCCATAACTCTATGTCGGAATCGGCCTTCATGCCCTTTGCAAACATAGCCGATTTCATCTCGTGTGAGTCGAGAATGAACATTCGGCCCTCTCTTCGTCCGTGTGCGATGAGTCGGCCCTCTTTTTCGATGAAGCAACCACCTTGATTAAATCGTACTTGCATTCCTTGCTCTACAATTTGGCCGACGGAGACCAAATTCTTCGTGATAGTTAGTACATGCAAGACATTTTTAATATAAGTTTGCTTACCTTCTTCTCTGAATGGAACATTGCCGATGTGCCGAATCGGGTGTGTAGTGTCGTCTTCGGTTTCGACATAACTGGGTCGGTCCAGCTCTCAAAGTTCTCGGAACCATTCTTGATGCGACATCATATGCGACATCTACGAACCATACGTCTTCCGGACCAGAGGCATTAGTAAAAGTAGAGGCTGACATAGAATTCGCTCTATGTCTCATCATGAACATTCCGCCGCGATCATCATAGTCGGAGTTGATGGCATAGTTGGTGAGTTGTCGGCTAGTGGAAGCCAACTCGCGTATCTTCTTACGACATTCTTCTTCGTGGTGACCGATTTTTCCGCAATATCCGCATTCGACCGAGCTTTGTCGGTTCGGACTGGAATGGAAGCTCCCCCTTCTTCCGAAGGTTCCTCAATGGCTTCCGTCTTGATGTCAAAATTGCGAGTTGTTTTTGTAAATCGGGCCTCGTCCGCCTCGTCCTTGGCCGAATCGGTCTCTTCTTGCACGGTCGCGTCCTCTTCCTCCATCCAAGTGCGTGTAGAGCATTTGGCTTGCCGAGCCATTACTCCTTGTTCAAACATGGTTTTCTTCGACCAACAACATGGATTGAAGATCGAAGAAGGAGGGTGGATTCTCCCGTGCTAGTACGGCGGTCCGCATCGTGCCGAATCGTGGTGCAAGGCCGCCGAGACATATTTGCACCATCTCGTCATCCTCCATGTTTACGCTTATCGAGCCGAGCGAATCACAAAGCTCCTTGATCTTCAAGGTGTAGCTCGTGACGAACATATCCCTTTGTTGGATATTATTCAACTCTTGGCAGAGTTGAAGCTTTCTCGCGGCAGTGTTGGCGGTGAAAATCTTTCATAGATTCTCCCACGCTTCCTTCGGCGTCTTGGCTTCTCGAATGTACCCGAGCATGTGGTCGTGAACACATGTCGCCAAGCAATACATCACTCGGCTTGCCGCTTGCTCCCATGTTGCATAGTCGGCGTCTTCGGGCTCGGGCCGAGTTTCTTGTGCTCCTTTGATGTAGCTCCAATAGCCTTGGCCGACAAGGTATTGGTGCATCTTGTACTCCCAAGATGCAAAGTTGTTGCAATCCAACTTCTCTCTAGGGAGAGCGCTCCCCATTTGAGTATTCATTGTCGATGTAGATTTCTTCCTTCTTTTCTTTTCCTTCTCTCTTGAACACGAGCTATGTAGTCGCACTACGATAGTGATGACCCGGTTCTTCTTGAACGTCGACGTAGAGCACAACACACAATCACGATGAGGCAAGTGGGCTAGATCGAGCTACCAAATCGCTCAAATACCATGTAAAGAATCAATGGTGATTCTTGTGTAGCGGAAGAGATGTGTGTTATGTGTATGTGTGAGAGGAAAGAGGAGAGGAGAGAAACACAAGATGGATAAGAGACAAAATGAAGTACTCAAGAAGAAGGAGATGTATATTAACAAGGAGAATATGATAAATGAAAATGTAGCATTACAAGGAGTCACAACCGACTTAGTATGAAGTATGAGGAGGGTGCTTTATATAGAATCACCCTCTCTCTTCATTAACTTTACAACAACCACTCTCTCTCTTGGGGAATGTGAAGACTCATAGTCATGGGGAATATGTAACTCATTAGTTATGTGTCATAGAACATGATTCTATGACACATAGTTAATGTGTAGAGAGTAGTGGTGTGACTCTTGACCTTTGAGTAATCATGGATTCTCAAAAGGTGTGTTCACACGTTGCACTATGTTGAGCTTGATTCTAAACATAATAATTAATCGGGCGGACTTATCGGCCTTGTCTTTGACCATCCGGTTGGCCCGACTTGTCGGCCTTGTCTCAACTTAGAGCATCCATCCAATGTAGTCGATTATCATAGGTAACTCTCTATCGCCTTCAAACCAATTGACCATTCTATATTCGCCTTGTTGATTCGACCGCCGACTTCTTCCTCGACTTCGACTGTTGACTTCTACCATAGGAGAGAAAAATTGCTAACAATTATCACAAGGAATTCAAGTAGGAATCAACAAAGCAATGTAACCTCATCTCAAAGCAACTCGACTTGAATTCAAGATTTGATTTCCCTCTCGGCTTGGCTCAGATCAAGCACTCAACCTTTCCACCACCTTAACACCATTTCCTTCACTCTCACCCTTGTTTCCTTCCCAATTGCGATTTCCAAACTATTCAAGCCTAAAAGGCATGGCTTAAGGGCAACTCAAGATCAAATTGGCTCAGGCTTGGTTCTGCTTAAGTGGCTTAAGTTTGTTTGACTCAACTCAGCTTCATTGGTTTAACAACTTATGTCAACTCCAACTTTGCTTTTTCAATCGACTTGAGGCCCATTGAGCCTAGTCGAGTCGTCAATTATTCCTCTCACCAAGCATATCAGAGATCCAATGCCACTTCAAATAAGAGCTCGTTTCAATTGAGAGGGTGAAGTTGGAGTATTGCCTAATAAAGGGTGATAGTGCAAATATTTTTTAACACACTAGGACCTACGTTATGCATGAGCTTACATAGAATAAAGGGAGAGTTCACGATATAAAACAATCAAGTGGATTTTAGATCAAATTGGTTGACAATGCAATTGATGTAAATAAAGTTATTGTGGGAGTGCATTGGATATCAACAATTGCTAACAATCCACACATGTGAAGAATAGGAGGTTGTGCACATTCATTATGGTAGATGGGCTAGGTGTTTAAAATAACTCCATGTTGTGTACAAATAACTTTAGGCAATATTCGAAGGTTAGGATATCAACTTCATCCTTTGAGTTGTATCTACATTTGATCACTAAGGTGCACATGAGACATAGCTGTCATTGTAACAAACCCGTCTTGTAATCCCACTTAAAGCACAATGTATAATACCATATATTGTTTCAGATTCCATCTTAATTGTCTTATTGCTAAGCATATGTCCATGCATTCCTCATGCATTCCTTAATATGAAGATGATGGGTTTTACGGAATATTGTTCACCAAGCAAAATGATAGGGAATCACTTGACCTCAATATATTGACCACTAAGATAATTGTTTCAAGCCTCTCGAGAAATGGCATTTGAATCAAGGAACAAGTATTGGAGTAGTCGTGTTGTGCATGCATCAATCCCCTCTCTTCTATTCTAGACTTTATGTCTAAAATGATTCAATCTACTTGTGATCTTTATGTCTAAAATGATTCAATCTACTTGCGATCGACTCTAGCTTTTAGGTGAATTTGGTTGTACCACAAGTGATTGCACTACAATACCATTGTTTTCATTGTTTATCGCACTACCAATGAAGGGCAATACTGTCATTTTCAAGACAAACATGTCTATAGACATTTTTTAAGGAGACCCTGGTTGGATGGTACACGGTCATAGCCTAGAAATAATGAAGAGTCTTTTTAATGCACACAACATCCGACTCATCATAAAGAGTCTGTACAAATATCAGCAACAAATCCATTGCTCGATAGTGGAACCCATTCACTGAATGCTTCAAAGCAACCAACACATTCGTGTAATTATTATGTACATGTGAAATTTAGAGCTGGAGTAAAGTGGTTCTATGAAATATAAGCAATGATTTTGCTGGGATGAATTTTGGCGTCACATTGACAATTTGGGATTCGTTTGTCTGCTTTTCTTTCTTTTCTTTCTTGTTCTTTTTTTTCTGTGAACTATTCTCTCTTTCTTGTCTAGATGTATCATTCACATTGTCACTTCTCCTTGGGGACAACTCAAAAGGAGGACTAGAATATAATATATATATATATATATATATATCTAAAGACAAGGAGAAAAAGAGAGAGGGAAATATGTATGTATGTACATCTATTGAAGCAATACAGAAGGTGAAGGAGCAAAAGTATGATACTAAAAACGTACACAAACACTTGCTTGTTTATAACTGCTACTACTACTACTAAAGAATGGATGTGTGAAAACTTGCCTGTGTTCTCTCTCTAACTCTCACTCACTCGCTCTCTCTCTCTCTCTCTTATTAAAGGACCGAAAATAAAACATGAATGAAAGGAAAGGTAGAAAATGTGTATTAAAGGCTATATAAAAAACAATTGGAATAGAGTAGTTTGAACTTTGTATAGAGATAGATACATACATACATATAGAGACAGAAAGAGAGAGAGGAGTAAATGTGAATGAATGTGGTAGTGGTGGTGGCAAAAGAAGAAGAGGAATAAGGGAAGAAACCCTCCTCCCCCAACCAAAGCCTTTTCTTTCTTTTTTATGGCCCTTCCTCCTCCCCCCCACCAAAAAAGACAACAAAGCAGCAAACAAAAAAATACGTACATGTGTATATTATTATACATACATATGTATATGTAGTGTGTTAGTTAAAAGTTAAGTTATAATATGTGATGGACCTATATGTACATATATCTATCTATACTATACATTGGAGGGAGAGGGGGGTAAAAGAAGAAAGAGATCGATCCACCCAACCACCCAAACCACCATCCTCAATCTCTTTATTACACATAACACACATCCAGTCTCCTTCCTTTTTCTATCACATTTACACTTACCTCCTCACTACTTCCATCATTATATATGATCAATCCCACACTACACATATATATATATATATGTGTGTGTGTGTGTGTGTGTGTGTATGTATATGTAGGGGAATGAAGATCAGAATTGTTGATCTAGGAAGCTTAAAGGCTGCCCATTCCAGGCCCTTCTTCACCTGAGAGGAATTCTCACACACATATACATACATACATACATACATGTACATGGGGCTCGATTATCGGGTGCCGAGATCTCGGCCTTTCGGGCCTCGATTTCACACCCTCTTCTTAATCTCTCTGTGTTTTCCATTCCTACTACTCATCGTCTCCGTCTCCTCAGTAGGGGGGACGGAGCCGCCGTCTTCTATGACGGCGACGACGACGGCGCAGGCTGAGCAGCTCTCAGATTCTGCGGTGGAGGCGGCGGCGGCGGCCACGACAAGCGGCTACAATGGCGGCGGCGGAGGAGGAGGAGGAGGCAGGTTCTACGATGACCTGAGCTCCCAGTTGCCCCAGGCGTTCCTAGGCATCCAGAACCGGGCGCGGGCGGAGGTGGGGGTGCCGCCGCTGGCGTGGAACCGGCAGCTGGCGGGCTACGCGCAGTGGTGGGCCAACCAGAACGCGGCGTACGGGGACTGCCTGCTGCACCACTCGGGGGGCCCGTACGGAGAGAACATATTCTGGGGGAGCGGGAAGCCGTGGTCGCCGGTGGACGCCGTCAGCGACTGGGCCGGCGAGAAGCGCTGGTACGACTACGCCTCCAACAGCTGCAGGTTCTACGACGCCTGCGGCCACTACACGCAGATGGTGTGGAAGACGTCCAGGTACGTCGGCTGCGCCCGGGTCACCTGCGCCGACGGCAAGATCTTCATGACCTGCAACTACTACCCGCCCGGCAACTACATTGGCCAGCGCCCCTACTGACCTCCCCCCCCCCCCACCGGTTCGGTTCGGTTCGGCTCGGCTCCGTTCGGTTTTGCTGGGTTCAGCTGGGTTCAGCTCAGATCGGCTCGGTTGTCTGGACAGACGGACAAATAATCCCCTCTTGTCTCCACCCGACCCGACCCGACCCATGGATTGCACCTAGGGATCCCAACAGAATCGAGACCGTCCAATGGATCTTATCTATCCTCTCCCCGACCCAATCATCTATCCCCCCCCCCAACCCTCCCCTTTTACATACGCATATTAGATCGGCCGGCCCCTCCCAACCCAAATTCTACTAGCTTGCTACCTTTCGTCCAATCTCGAATCATTGCAAATCTAGTGTACCTTAATACCCACACCTACCTATACCTATATGTATACACACACACACCTTATCATTCATCTCTTGCCAATTGCCCGGCCCACCCACCTCCTGACCCTTATCTGATCCCCCCCCCACCCCCCATTCTCCGAAAACCCACCTCGTCCCCCTCATTATTATGCTGGGATAGATGTCAAAATTTAATCTATGGTGACAAAGTGAATTGTGATATTTATTGATTTATTTATTTATTTATCCATGACTTCTTGTTTCAATACTTGGACCTTATATGCCTCTTGATATGCAACAAGTCCCAATGTCTCAAGAATCTCTCTAATAGATGTTTGAAATCAAGGACGCCACATTGTAGTTGAATGGGTAATGTGTGTACGGTTTTCAAGGGAAACATTGTGAAAAAGTATGGTGCACACATATGCAAGCTTCCTCTAGCGCATTGAGAGATTACGTCTTGTATCTCCAAACACCCTCTCTCACATAGAAGTGATGAGAGAGAATACGATAGATTTTTCGTCATCAACAAGGAGTCCAACTTTGACAATTGGTACGGACAATCTTGGCACATTAGAAGTAATATATTCATCCTTTGCTATGTTTTTAGACATGCATTGCATATATTCATACTATGGTGATGATGGCATGATACTACCTAAACACCTAACTAGTGTGAACAAGTTTGAAGAAGTCTCAACTCTCTCCAAGAACCAAGGCTAGTGCGGGTGATAAGATTGTAGTTGGATACATTTTGGCACATTTTTGCTTTGTATTGGGGCCAACATGGGAGGTTAACATTTGCAATATAATATTCCAATTTTCATATTATGGCATGTTTGCTCACAATATATGAGGAATTGTTTACATTAAAAATCATTCTGCATGTTTATTGTGGTTCACAAAGCACAAACATATGGAATCATTGTGGTTCACACACATGGAATCATTGTTGTGCACACACACATGGAATCATTTGTGTAAATTCTTGTGCAAGCTTAAATTTGGTTGTAAAGTAATAAAGATGATAAAACCATTTAACCATCCTCTCTTAAAACATTGGACAAGACAAGGACAAGAATAACACAAGCATATAAAACCATTCTTTGTTGTGAACTATTCATCCCTACTAAACCCCACAAATCATCACCGGTTCAAAAAGTTCCTTTGGATCTCATACAAAAAATGCAAGATAAAGTGATAGGTGTTTACATTCCTTGATTTTGAACCATCATACATCTAATTGATCTCATAATTTGCCTTTTGTCGTGAAAAACCTACATCCATATTTAATGTTTTCAAATAGTCATGCCTGATTATTAAATATATTTGCTATTGATTGTCTAACGAGAGATTACATGTGATGTAGAGCACTACCTTTGGGACAATGCATGATCATTGGTTTTCTTTTTGTGGTCACATGCTCTCCAAAGGTCCCCATTTAGTTGTCGATTATTTCAAACCGTTGATTTTTATCCCCTCGTGAGCTTGACCTCAATTATCATCGTTGTCTGCTAGTTAGATCCGACATCAATGGAGTGCCTTGAAGCCCATAATTCTCCACTAGTGCTTACATAGACTGGCCCACATTTCCATTTCTTTAGGGAGCTTTTTGCCACAAAACAAGAGTGTGCTTTCTCTTTTGTTACATTTTGTTGGTTTAAACTACAAGGTGGATTTTAATTGTCAGCTTCACCAAAGAGAAAAAAGACACTTTGTTGGTTGAAACGACAATAGTTGTTGCATGTCACTAAAAGTACTATTGTTTGTTTTGCAAACTTATTAATTGGAGTTTCACTATGATATACTTGAGACCTTTATTCTTCCTCAAGGAAACCACAAATTGGAAAGCTCACAGATAAAGCACGTGAAACCATATTGGGTTGGGTATTAACTTTGACAAATACTTTTCTAATCTATTTGCCAAGACCTTTGTGAATGTATTGTACAACCCCCCTTTCCAAACAATAGGTTACCATTGATGAAACGTCTCAAGTGATGCTACCTTTGGGCCTAATTTCATGAAGCCAACCTTTCTAGCTTGAGGCGTACAACCAAATCCCAACAAGTTGGAACATCAAAGTTTGGGTCCCTTTAAAATGTTGAAATATTGCTTGAAAACCTCATGTGTCAAGTCATCCCAATTAGGCCTCTTTCTGTTAAGAAGCTACTTAAATCCATATCCATCTTATCCTCAGTGAGATCTTCCTATGATTCATTACTGAGGGGTCATGCACAATACATCCAACAACATCATAACATTCATGGTTCTTTAATAACCTCATGCATCATGAACTATTGTGAGCCAAGAAACTCCTTAAAGTAATGAACACATATAGCAACTATTGTAGTCGTATCCACTATAATGACATCCCCTTGTTCCACATTTACCACATTAGATTGAATCATAGATATGATGCAATGCTTGAGAAAACAAACGTGATTGATATTGATTACCTTTAAGCCCATCCTTGAGTTGTCACATCTTAGCACAATGATAACCTTGACATTACAATTGAAAATAATGTGTTGCAATTGACTTTGGATATCCAAAAGCTCCTCATATCGTGGTGCATGTATACAATTGGCCTACTTTGGAGAAAGTGAATTTATATAGGAGGAGGTCAAGGACGCACGAAAGGACCTAGACTTTTGGTGCATCATGATCAATTGCGAGCCAAGAAACTCCTTAAAGTAATGAACACATATAGCAACTATTGTAGCCGGATCCACTACAATGACATCCCCTTGTTTCACATTTAGAACATTAGATGCTTGAGAAAACACATGCGATTGGCATTGATTACCTTTAAGTCCATGCTTGAATTGTCACATCTTAGCATGATGATAACTTTGACAATTACAATTGAAAATAATGTGTTGCAATTGACTTTGGATACCCAAAAGTTCTTCATAGCATGATGCATGTATTCAATTGAGCTACATTAGAGAAAGTGAATTTATATAGGAGGTCAAGGGTGCACGACAGGACCTAGACTTTTGGTGCATCATGAACAATTGTGAGCCAAGAAACTCCTTAAAGTAATGAACACATATAGCAACTATTGTAGCTGGATCCACTACAATGACATCCCCTTGTTTCACATTTACTACATTAGATGCTTGAGAAAACAAATGTGATTGGCATTGATTAGTCCATGCTTAAGTTGTCACATCTTAGCATGATGGTAACGTTGACAATTACAATTGAAAAATAATGCCTTGCAATTGACTTTGGATATCCAAAAGCTCCTCATATCGTGGTGCATGTATTAATAACGCATTATACCTAAAGGGGCCTTATGAAAACTATTGAAGATAACCTCATTGTCTTTGGGCTCTTAATGTTTCGTAGAATTATATCTCATGCAATCCACTTGTTGAGAAACGTTCACCGCAATTTGCTCAATGGGAGAATCAAAGTGACATTGAAGCAAGATTGAAGAGTTGAAACGGAATGGCGATTGCCAAAGAAGGATTTTTGCATGTCAAATGAATGATCCCAAACCTACAAACAAGTAGCAAAGTAGTTTGAAAACACCACATCTCATTGAACATTGATAAAATGGAATCATCATGCATCATAGCCGACTCCATGTTTACCTATGTCTCTCTCACACACACAATATATGTATGTATGTATGAATGAAAACACACAATCATAAAAATGTGTGTGGAGAACACTACTTACATGGGTATCATAATGGAGTCTGGTCACCACTACACAAATTGTGGAACATGTTGAATTGCCAATAGGCAAGGCGAACATTGTATCGAGGAAAGAATATCTACTTGCACCAATAAAGAAAATTGTCACATTAGTACTCCCTTCAACTTTCGTAAATATGCTTTCACTCCATGCCTACCAATCAATACAAAAGCATTGGGCATATCCCAATCATAATGCAGTCCCTAATACCTCCAAAATAGGAAAATGATTTCCATTTCTAATTTTGGATCAATTGTGCAAACACCCATTGTCTTAACATCAAATAACACCGTAATAAAATTTGCCAAATTCGAGAAATGTCACTCCAAATTTGACAAGCAATTGAACATTGTATGAAACTATGTGTATTACCTTCCACTTGGACAAAGCAAAAGAAGCAATTGCCCATTGCTAGTCCATGTCTCTTTGGAACTAATCTCGAAGGTAGTAAACCCTCAATCAACACTCTCCAAATGAAGACCTTCACTTCAAGTCGCAATTTAGAATGCCAACTATGTTTTAAGATCTATCACCATCCATAATAAGAATTATGCACTTTTCATTCTTGTTCAACCTTTCATGATAACCATCGAAGAGACTCAACGAAGCAATGATACACGAGATTAGTAGTTACTTGTAAATACGGTGACTTATGTCGTCAACACTAATCAACCCATGATTGCTCTTATGTTTGTAGAGGTGAAGGACCATGTAATATTTTGTAGTTGTCAGATAAACCCATAATTGGGCAAGCTGCATAATAGTTGTTGCACTTCAACGAACTCCAAAATTCTTTGAGATCGAGCCTCAACTATATCTCACTTCTCTTTGACCCCCAAATAAAATAATCAATTAAACTGAGAATACAATCTCTCCTTTGTAGGCCAACATAATAACAGAGAAGACACAAGTAAATCTTTTTGCAAAAAGTTACAGGGCTTTCTACTAGATGATGGCTTCTATAAAAATAACGAGAGTTAGTCTTTCCATGAGACAACCAAGTGTTGAACACATGAAGAGAGAGGAATCCAAAGTGGAAAACGTCCATCAATTATTGTCACAATGAATCCTCCCATGTGTTATACCCTCATTCTCAATTAAATATTACACAATAGATATCCATGGTTGTGAGTCTAAACACAGCTCTTGCATTAATGAAAATCAATGATCCATAATATGCATAAATAAGTCTAAAATTGCATCTAAGGGGTTGCTAGAAGATTCTATGCAACCCATATCCCTTTCTCCATAACAAATATCAAAGAGGCTGCAAAACAAAATGCACATTTTTCTTTCCATGGCAACAATAGCAAGCAATTAATACTTTGTACAACCTTCCCACGTATGTGAAATAGCGAAGATTGTGACTTCCTATATTGCACTTAGGGGTTACTTAATGATTCCATGCAACCAATATCCCTCTTTCTCCATAACAAATATTAACGAGGTTGCAAAACAAAATGCACAGTTTTGTGTCCATGACACCAAGTAATATAATATCATAGGTTCCATAATACATTGTACAACATTTTGGCATACATGAAATGGTGAAGATCCTTACTTCCAAAACATGAACTTATCCCTTAACTTTTAGACATCCATTCAATCCATTAGCCAATTGGTTCGTGGACAAGGACATCACCATGGTTCTAAATAATAATAATTGAAGCAATATCGCACACATGAGGACCCAACAATCAACATCCAACAATCAACATTCTAAAATAACCTGATGTACGTCATTTAGGTGCAACATGAATAATTACACAACAATTAAATATCAAAGTAACCTAGAAAACACTAGAACCGATATTTACTATGTCCACATGCCACCATTTTGAAAAACAATAATCCTCCACTGCATTTCAAGAAGCCCTAATATTTTCACAGTATAATCACCATCATGCTTATTCATCATCTTCCACATTATTACACGATATGAACCTACTTTGATTCACATTGTTACTAGGTATGAATTTAGTTACCCTGCTTTGACTCCATTAATTTCATATGAAGCTACATTGAACATTAAGTTACAACATTCGAGCAATACAACTTCTCTTCTGTATATCGAGTTTACTCTCAATAATCTCACTATTTTTATTTTTCCTAACCAATTAAACATTTCCCATCAAAACAAAATTACAGACAGTTTTGAGATCTGATGATACTACAGAGCTTTTCACCTTCCGATGAAATAAACAACAAATAATTGCTGCTTATTTATTTTTAAACGTAGATCACTTCTTCAGAAACAAAGCACAAAGTAACCATAGTAATTGAGCGAACAAAACTGGTGCTTTTTCTATCAGAGAACAACTCGGTCTATTTTCTGCTATTTTTCTCCTCAATTCCGGATTTAGAAAATCGAGCTCTTAGAACCTCTAAAACTTCCTCGAATTTCACATCTTGTACAGAGAGGAGAACCATAGAATGATAGAGGACATCTGCCATCTCAGATGCAGTTCGCACTTTGCCTTCATTTTCCTCAACGGTTCGGCAAAGTTCATCGGCTTCTTCCCTACACCAGAGGAAAACACTATTTTCAATGTTTTTTTACTTGCACACCTATGAATAAGTAAATGCTGCCATGTTTGACAAACAAAAATTAGCATGTGGATAGATAAGTACACATCTGGCATTAGCTCTTTTTTTATTTGCATTTTGGCTTTTGCTTTTTGTCTTTTTCTTTGCGTTTTTTGCTTTTTTTTCTCTTTGGTTTTTTCCTTTCCCATGGTCTAGTGCATTCAATGTTTTGACAGTGATCATGAGGGTGGTATTCTTAATATTGCGTATGAATACAAGTACCTCTTATGACAAAAGAAAACATCAAAGAGAAAGAGAAAGAGAGACCGTATTTTTGAGCACAGAAGACTCGGGTTTTTTAGGAGCTTCTGTGTCCATGATGGTTTCACATCTGCCCTGGATGCCAATAAATCATTCCGTCTTTTGTTGATAGTATGCTCCAAAGAATACAATGTAGTCAATGCCTGTTGGGGATTGGACTGCAGGGCAGTTCAGAGATATTACATACATTGTTATGATATGGAAGCATATAAGCCAAAACAAATACTTCACTAACCTGATCATCTTGGTTTGAATCCTTAAAGACTGAGGTAAAATAGCAAGTCTCAGCTCCAGTGTGACATGATGGTCCATCAGGAAGCCCCAAATAAATTATCTGCTCTGTTCAGAAAAGCCCCAAAGATTTTTACATGCCCAATGCCTGGATAATGCAAAAAACGTCAAAGTAGTTTATAATGGCCAAAGTAGTCAGAACAAAACTTACTGAATCATGATCGCAATCCATGAACACATCTTTCACATTGATAAAATTTGATGATGTTTCTCCTTTCGTCCAAAGTGAGGAACGAGATCGACTATAGAATGTGGCCCGACCAGATGCTAGCGTTGCAGACACTGCATCAGAATTTACAAAACCTTGCATTAAAATTGCTCCAGTATTGATATGTTGTGCAATGGCAACGGCCAAACCATTCTGATCCCATTTGATTGAATCCAGTACTTTTTGCACCTATAAAATAAATGCATACTCATGGTCATATGATCTTCATTAATCTGAGCTTTTGCACAATGAAGCATTCACATCACTCTAAGCAGAAAATAATCAATGAAATGTTGGTTTAAAGTGCAATTTTTCAGAATTGTTTTTGAAATTTATAATAGCACACTTCAAGAACCTCAAATCTCTTTTCACAATGATCCTAAACTTCTTCATTTTCTCTCTCGATAATATCAAGAGTTTTCAAGTCAAAGACTCCAGAATATTATTTATATGATACTACTGAGTTATGGTACATACTGATGGACAAATGCTCTGTCACAAAGTAAAAGAAGATAAAGGGAAAAAGAAGGCAGAAAATGTGCCAAACCCACAAAGATGATTTGGTCACACCCTTCTCCTTCATTCATGTGACTCTTTCCTTGCAATTTTTCAGCATTTTCCCTTATTTATTGCGCTTACATTGGCTACTTATGAAAAAGAAATAAATCCATATTCCATCATGCGTAAAGATGCCAATATGAGGTATATAACAATGCTTGAATTATTTATGTAATACAACATTATCTTGTTGAAGTTATATTAATTGTGCACCTGTACGTTATGGTCTAATGTCATAATCTGATACTTGGGCCACACTTATATATTTTTCTACATTGGTTTACAATTTTAATACTCCCACCGTCATCAATTCATCATTTCTAAACAGTGTTCTACACCATGGCATGCAGTATGTCCAACATGACATTACACACGATAACAAGACAAAAAGAGCAAGGTAAAAACAGAACCTGGTTTATAAATACAAAAACTTTCCGTTAATACTATTAATTGCAATCATGTGATTCCGATTCTAATCCTAAATTCTTGGAACCTAACACAACTGGTTGGGTCGGGGAATAGTTATGAGGACAAAAGTACTCAATAATATGTCAAATGGCATAGTGGTTGGAGGTTTAATGCGCACAGGATGTCACAAACATGGAATAAAAGTAATTAATTGCCTGCAAGTTTAAAGAAAGAAATTTTCTACAAATATTCTGTGATCATTGCCTACATATGGCATAGCATATGTCAATCATAATCAATGATGGCATCATCTATTTATGTCTATCTTCTAGAAGTTATACCATCCTTACTAAACCTAGTATAAATAGAGCCGTTTGGATTACAAATCTCTGAATCACTTTGCACTCTGAAGTTATAGACAAACCACGGATGGGTAAAAGACGCAAAAGAAAACCTAAATCAAGTAAGGCATTTCATGGTACTAGCTAAAAAAAGGAGAATTTATATTGAAATTATGCAAAATCAGAGACTTGCCTCTGGCGTGGAAACAGGTCGCGCACGTGCAAGAGGTGCGAGCTCGTCCTTAGTGGAGAGGGACATAACAGGTTTCATCTTGACGACATGAACACCACCATTTCCTCCTCTTCGTATTCTTCCTCTAGACTCATATAATGCAGGATCCATCTTCATCATATGATCATCATCCTTTCTTCTTCTTCTACAATCATACAATACAAGATTCCATTTGGAGCAGGGCCTATTCATAGAAGAAAGAAAGAAAGAAAGAAAGAAAGAAAGAACGAGAATTTCTGTCATTCAAGAACAGAGATCACAAGTCACGGTAGTGGAAAATGGGAAGGCACTTACATGGAAGAAGGGCAGAACAACAACCTACACTGTAAATCTGCGGAAAACATGGAGAAGAAAGAGCCTAGCATAGCCATTTTGAACCTCTCCCTGTTGTAAGTGGCAAAAAACAGAAGAAAAAACAGGGGACTAAAACCAGTAGATATTGAAACTTGAAAGTGTAAGTAAGATCCATCTTTTTTACTCATTTCTGTCTTAGTGAAGGAATTTAGTTGGCATGGTGCTGGGTTCAAATCTCTAACTTGGTGGGTGTGTGTGTGTGTGTGTGTGTGTGTGTGCGTGTGCGCGTGTGGACGTGTGCACGTGTGGAAAGGCTGAAAAAGTGGAGGCGGGGCTCTAGGATATATATCTAATCCGGGTGTTGTAGGGTTAGAGAACCGTATGATGGGCAACTATCATGTATGGTTCGAGGAGCAATGTGGTAGATCATTTGGGATTTCTCCGAATTTGTAGCTAGCCAAACAGCGAATGACCCTATGTGTGTGATCTGTACTAATAATACCCTTGTATATGCATATCCCATACAAAACCCTGCCCCGAAAAACATGATCTTGGAAATGGAGGATAATGAACTAACATTGGAAATCTCAACATGATCATAACCCTCCACTCCCACCCTGGGTCAAGCCATGCCCTAAATGATACATGGAGATGCGCTATTAGTGATACCTAATGGCAATGCTAAAAGTTGCCTATATGAGTAAATTGTAAGGTAGGAAAACACATACGCACATGTGTATTGTATCCTTTTATATATCAAATAACAAGATCTAGGAAACAAAAGGTAGATAATGTGGATAAAGAATCATAGCCCTCCATTCCATGCTACTTGTTCCTTTATGCTAGAGAGGGCTAATTTTAAAAATTAGGTGAACCGAAGGTGTGAAAATATTAACAATCATTTGATGGACACCAACAAAGGAAATGTGTTCACGTTGTGATTAACACATGATTATCTTGAGAGTAACTATTTGGTCCAACCAAGTCATTCCAGTGGTGGAAAATGCATCACCTTTTGAGTTGGAAAAACTCTTTGGAAGTGTGGCAAAAAAATTGTAAAAAATGGAAATGACATAACTTGAGGAAGAACATATCTTGTGTGAAGATGAATTAGTGTTGAATAAGATTGAGTGCAACTAAACATTAAAGAGGAGACAATGGACATATAGAGGCATCAAGTGAGTGTGATGAAGAATGTATGTATAACCTTATAATCTACATAGATTATTACTTGATGCCTTGTTGTATATGAAGTGATGGGTTGATCTATATAATTGGGTTTCACGATCTAGCATCACATAATTTATGACTTGAACAATGATGATGAGCGAAATCTGGATGCACATGGGACGAACACTAAACCAAGATACTTTTGATAAAGAAATTTAAAAGAGAAAGTGGAACCACCTATGAACCCTTCCAATTGTTATCAAAGAGCTCTTCACTATATTTAGCCTCACATCCAAAAACTAATGTTCATAGTGTGCATAAAGAAAGCGCCAAACAAAGTCCATTGCCAGCATTTAGGGGGTTAACACCACCTCATATTGCATTATGTTTCCCAATTGGATGCAACAATACACAATACGGTAAACTTGATGCTTACAGCAAAAGGTAAGCTTCTTTGATACTTCCTAATCCAACCAAAGAATTCAAAAAGGCTTAAGGTGAAGTCAAAGTGAAGGGATTGAAGGGCTAGTTTATGTGTTGAATTCTTTTCTCGTCCTGTTTAGTATTTACACCCCCCCCCCCCCACCCCCCCAAATCAAAACCTTGAACTAAAATAAGTATAGATAAATTACATAGAAATAGCCCTTCAAGCATCAACCTAAATAAATTCAAAACATGTTATGCAAAGTGAAGATAATATCCCACGAAAGCACCCCCTCAAAGGTCGTAAACAGATGCATGTTTAACATTTAAGCATGCAAAATACCTCATTGATGGTACTATACATATTGTCTTAAAGCTACCTTGCCAAATTGATTATATTTTGGTTTAATACCATACTTTGCCATACTACAATACAAAATACTCACACATACATTTACTTGTCTTAAAAACAAAACTCCAAACTCCAAACTCCCAAGCGGTGAGGTGTTGCTAAACATTTGGTTCGAGCTGGTATCTTGGCTGCGCGGACAGTACAACTCAATTGAAGGGAACTCGGATGCAGCAGACAGGGCTCGCTCAAAGTTTTTGCTGAAATGGGGTCGCTCTCCTATGATGGTTAATTCAGCGTCTGGTCCTAAATGGAATTACCAAGCACCAAGATGGTTGTTTCCGCCATTGGCTTCGTTGTGAATATGTGGTCACCATGGTGGTCACTATGTAAAAAGAGGCAGTGGGTTACTCTTGTTGTAAATAGTTAGGTGAGGATTATGCTGTTTTGATTATGGCTGTTCTTCGATGTAATTCTTTTGCTAACTAATGGGAAGTAGTGTTTTTTTGGAAAAAAAAAAAAGGACCCAAAATATACACCTACTATTCAAATATATCTGATAATTATCCCTAACAAATACTTTCCCTTTTTCCTTCCCTCCTTTCATGTCCTAAGCATACTCTATTTCCAACATATAATTACAAGTTACAGCCTCTCAAATGTTAGAGATAAAGACTTACATATAAAAAAAAAAAGATTTAAGTCACATTTTCATCCTTTTTAATTGAATATTTAAGTGCATTTTTTACATGTTTAAAAAAAGTTGAAGTTGAAGAGTTTGGTGCATTTTTTGTAGGTAGTTAAAAAAGTTTGCATTGATAATAAACATATGGACTTCTTGCATTGCTTGTTGATGCCTAAATGATGTTGTGTTGTTCCTTAAAAGT